>NC_135234.1:629249051-629954051 GCF_051348905.1 Ranitomeya variabilis | reverse complement strand
TCAAAAATATGAGCCAGGAGATCCTCAAACCTGAACAAGGTTTCAAGTTTAGTAAAACCCATATTCACTTAAAGAGAGTAAAAATGCATTAAGCTGTGTGGTGAATCTAGAGATACTGGTAAAAGGCAGCAATATAACCAAACCTTGTTTTTCAGGGCAACAAACGTCGAAAAGATAGAGTACTATAATAATAACAATAATTTTTATTTCTATAGCACCAACATATTTCACAGCACCTTACAATTCAGAGGGATCATGTACTGTACAAACAAAAAGAACCATCACAGAGTAACACATTTGGGATGAGCAATCCCGAACTGTAAGGCTGTGTACACATGTTCAGTATTTTTTGCGTTTTTCTCGCTATAAAAATGCGATAAAACCGCGAAAAAAACGCATACATTAAGCATCCTATTATTAGAATGCAATTCGCAATTTTTGTGCACATGTTGCGTTTTTTTCTGCGGCAGAATGGCATTCCAGAAAAAA
This sequence comes from Ranitomeya variabilis, assembly GCF_051348905.1. Taxonomy (NCBI): domain Eukaryota; kingdom Metazoa; phylum Chordata; class Amphibia; order Anura; family Dendrobatidae; genus Ranitomeya; species Ranitomeya variabilis. The sequence continues at coordinate 629,953,562 of NC_135234.1, read as the reverse complement.
ACGCAGCATGTTCATTCTTTGTGCGGAATCACGGGGATTCCGCACACATAGGAATGCATTGATCCCCTTACTTTCAGCATGTGGCTATGCCCACCATGTGGGACGTAAGCGGATCATGTGTGGTTGGTACCCAGGGTGGAGGAGAGGAGACTCTACTTCAGGCCCTGGGAACCATATACTTGTAAAAAAATAATTAAAATAAAAAATCGTGATATTCTCTCATTCCTGCGTCCCCGGCAGCCTTCCTGCTCCTCGCGATGCTTCTGTTCCCAGGGATGCTTTGCGGCAATGACCTGTGATGATGTAGCAGTCTCACGAGACCGCTACATCATCTGGGTTCATTGCTGCGAGGCATTACTGGGAACGGAAGCTGCCGGGAGCATCGCGAGGAGCAGGAAGGCTGCAGGGGACGCCGGAAGGTGAGAATATCACGATTTTTATTTTTTTTTATTATTTTTAACATTCTATCTTTTTACTATTGATGCTGCATAAGCAACATCAATAGTAAAAAGTTGGTCACACTTGTCAAACACTATATTTGACAAGTGTGACCAACCTGTCAATCAGTTTTCCAAGCGATGCTACAGGTCGCTTGGAAAACGCTAGCATTCTGCAAGCTAATTACGCTTGTAAAAAGCTAGTGTTTAGTGGGAAAACACATGCCAATTCTGCATGCATTTTACCCGTGGCACAGTTGCGGAATTGAGAAAAATTCCACCGCAATTCCGGACGTGTGAACATAGTCTAAAGTTTAGGGTTTTTACCAGACACTTAGTGAGCTCCGAACATTGACATTGACTTCTCCTGGAAGTCTGTTTTATATTTAAGGAGTCCGGGAAGGGGGAGAATAGAAAGAGACCATAAGATTCACCCCAAATTTTAAGGAGGAAAATAGGAAAAAAAATGTAATATGTCAAATGGGGGTACTACTTATAGTCCAAATTTAGGTTACCGTGGAGGTGGCAGTAGTGGAGCGGGATCACAGTAGGCAGGGTCACTGCTGCAGGAAGCCGGTGACAGCAGGAGTGTTGTGATGCTGCGGGCTCTGGGCAGGGAAGAGTGGGTGTCTCGGCAGTCCCAGGTAAAAGCCATTGATCTCTTGGCAGTGGGCTTCAACAAGATGTTAGCAGTGCAGGCAGGAGTTGAGCCCCGGCTCTGCATATCTATCTCCCGGTGGCGTGTTTCAGTAAAATGTTCATCAGCCTAGATCTAAATCTGCACATGCACTGCCTCCGGCATCCATTTTCCTGTAGCTCACTGCTAGGAGATCAATATGCAGAGCAGAACTCTGCTTCTGCCTCCCACCACCATCATTTTTTTGAAACCCACCTCTGGGACACCCCCTCTTCCAAGCCCAGGGCCCACAGCATCGCAACAGCATAGCATATGCTACATTCGGACTCTAAGACGCGGCCCCATTTTCCTCCCAAATTTTTTTTGGAAAAGTGCATTTTATAGTGTGAAAAATATGGTAATATTCAAATATAGCTGCATTAAATGGTCACCAGCCAGTATCTAAGTACAGTTGCCAAGTGCTATTGGGGGCATGGAGATTGTGGAGACAGATAGGAGAGATCAGATTCTGAAAAAAGTTGAGAAAGGGGAACAGGGAAGAGTTAGGGCCCCGTCTCACATAGCGATTTACCAACGATCACAACCAGCGATACGACCTGGCCGTGATCGTTGGTAAGTCGCTGTGTGGTCGCTGGGGAGCTGTCACACAGACAGCTCTCTCCAGCGACCAACGATCAGGGGAACGACTTCGGCATGGTTGAAACTGTCTTCAACGATGCCGAAGTCCCCCTGCAGCACCCGGGTAACCAGGGTAAACATCGGGTTACTAAGCGCAGGGCCGTGCTTAGTAACCCGATGTTTACCCTGATTACCAAAAAAAACAAACAGTACATACTCACCATCTGATGTCCGTCAGGTCCCTTGCAGACTGCTTCCTGCTCTGACTGAGCCGCCGTACAGTGAGAGCAGAGCGCAGTGGTGACGTCACTGCTGTGATCTGCTCTCACTGTACGGCCGGATCTCAGTCAGAGCAGGAAGCAGACGGCAAGGGACCTGACGGACATCAGATGGTGAGTATGTAGTGTTTGTTTTTTTTTACATTTACGCTGGTAACCAGGGTGTAAACATCGGGTTACTAAGCGCGGCCCTGCGCTTAGTAACCCGATGTTTACCCTGGTTACCAGTGAAGACATCGCTGGATCGGTGTCACACACACCGATTCAGCGATGTCAGCGGGACCTCAACGACCAAAAAAAGGTCCAGGCCATTCCGACACGACCAGCGATCTCACAGCAGGGGCCTGATCGCTGGTACGTGTCACACATAGCGAGATCGCTACTGAGGTCGCTGTTGCGTCACAAAACTAGTGACTCAGCAGCGATCTCGCTAGCGATCTCGCTATGTGAGACGGGGCCTTTAGATTAGTGAAGTGAGATGATAGGCATCTCTAAAAGCATGTGTTTTAATACATGCTTAAAAATGTGGGGTCTAGGTGTTAACTGGATTGTCTGGGGTAGTGTTTTCCTGTAAACTGGCACAGCATGAGAAAAGTCTTGGAGACGGAAGTGGGAGGTTCATATTAAGGAGAATGCTTTTCTTAGATTAGTTGCAGAACAGAGAGAGTCGGGGTAGGGTAATAGACAGAGATTTGGGAGGAGGTGTAAGGTGGTGCAGAACTGTCTAGAAGCTTTGTGGGTTACAAAAATAAGTTTATATTTTACTCTGTAGCAGATAGGTAACCAGTGCAATAACTGCCACAAGAGAAGGCATGGGAGGCCAGGTCATGTGGGCCGGTGAGTCCAAAAATAGAACCTTTTGGTATCAACTCCACTCGCCATGTTTTGAGAAAGAAGAAGGGTGAGTACAACCCTAAGAACACCATCCCAACTATGAAGCATTGTGGGGGAAAATATCATACTTAGGGGGTGCTATTCTTCGAAGGGGACAGGAGGATTGCACCATATTGAAGGGAGGATGGATTGGTTCATGTATTGTGGGGGTTCAGTAAGAGCATTGAAGATGGATCATAGAAATTTTTGGTATCAACTCCACTCATTTGGAAGAATAAGGATGAGAACAACCCAAAGAACACCATCCAAACCATGAAGCATGGTTGTGGAAACTTCATACTTTGGGGGTGCTTTTATTGAAAGGGGACAGGACAACTGCACAGTATTGAAGGGAGGATAGATGGGTTCATATGTTGCGAGATTTTGACCAACAACCTCCTTCCCTCAGGAAGAACATTGAAGATGGATCGTAGCTGGGTCTTCCAGCATGACAATGACCCTAAACACACAGCCAGAGTCGCTCCTTAATAAGCATTTCAAGGTCCCGGAGTGGCCTAGTCAGTCTCCAGACCTGACCCCAATAGGATATCTTTGGAGGGAGCTGAAACTCCCTGAAACAGGTTTAATTATTAGGACTGTGAGAACATTTAGGATGTTTACCTAATGAACCGCATTTTGTGTCCTTAGAGATACACACTGACTGACACAAATTTTAATAATATTCCTTTAATAGTACAATTAAAAGTTAATTTTTATGGTCTTTAAATAGGGATTAATTGCTTTTTGATAATTTGTTAATAATCACGATTCCACCACTCATGGTGTCCTAAGGACACTGTGAATGACAGCTAAGCAACCTTATGGTATCATGGGCACGCTGGGCTGTCAAGTATTTTGATTGAAGAAAAAAAAATTGAATCAGCTCACCCTTCGGGAAGTTAAGTCGGCACAAAAGTCTGTGATCAACGCCTCTGCATGGCGTATGATGAATGGAAAAGAAGAGTGATCCAGCTTCCAATCCAGGTAACATATAAAATATATATCTTTCAATGAAAGAATGAAGAGCAATGCACACCGGCAATCCAGAGGTGTGGGGGGACATGGGGAAACAAAATGCTTCAACCAAATGCATTTTGAAAGCTCACTGCGTTCTTAGACATGTTTGAACTAAGAAAGCATCCAAGGACAAAAGCCAGGAGGGTATGTCAAAGACAAAGGGTAAAATACTAATGGATAGTCAGGAAAAGTTGTGGGTCAGGTAGTTAAGGTTAGAGTGCACAAATGCAAAAGTGCAATACAAACAAATAGACAAAAGGCAAATCTAACGTCCAATAAGAAAGATCAGGATATTAGAACATAAAGTACAGAGCAGCACGATACTGAACAAGGCTGCAACTGGCAAAGGTCTAAACATTGCTAGCCAGCTAAATAGGCAGGTAATCATCCTGAACAGGTGACACCTGGTGGAAACTCTGCAGGCCTGGCCAGATAGAATAGTTGGTCTCTCATTCACAATCCTGACAGCTCAGCATGCTCCTGCCTCAGATTGACCAACTGGGCTGTCACTCACAATACTTGACAGCCCAGCACTCTCTTGATTCCATAGGGCAGCTAAGGTGCCACTCACGGTGTTCTTAGGTCAGTGTGAGTGAGGATCGTGACAATGTGAAGCAACAGGGTCATTAGTGCAGGATGTATGGCGAGAAGAAGCAAAGAGCCTGGTAACCTTTTCTTTTATAGGTTCAAAGTTGGAACCTTGAGGTACGGGATGGAAGGGGATCCACACTGTGAGGGGATTGGGTAAAAAATATTGATGGATAAGGTTGATTTTTTTCTTGGAAATAAGTGGCCAAGTCATCAGCTCTGAGTTTGGTGATGGGGACCTGTACTTTGGGGCTAAGGAAGAAGTGGAAAAATTCAAAGAATTATCTTAGATTGCGGATACTAATGTCATGAGGATGATGAAGTAGGCTTGTTTGGCCAGATATACAACAGAGTTATAAGTTTTGAGCATGTCATAAGTTTGAGTTTGTCAATGAAATCCCCCATGATGATAGTAGGAATATCACTGGATAGAGAGTGTGGAAGCAAAGTGGTCCAGGAACTGGTTAGTTTTGCCCAGACAGTGATGCACAAACCCCACTTGCAGGGAGAATAGTTTGAAGGAACAATAAAAGAGAGAGTACTTGGGGGTAACCTGGAAAGCACTTTGTGTTGAAAGGAGCAGTCCACCTCTACCTTGTCTGCTCTCATATCTGGGGGTACAAGATGATACAAGAGAACACATTTGGAGTATAATTTAGTAAGAGCAAAAAGGGAATAGCTAGATTAGTGAGGTGAGGTGATAAAAAAGTCTAAATAAATGCTTTTTAGGGCTTAAAAGCATGTGTAAAGCTGTCCTAGATATTCAGACTCCTACTTGATTAGAATCTAGCTGCAGTCTGATTCATAAAATGTGGGAGATTTTGACATAAGATATTGACACAGAGATATCCAGAGTAACGTGTCATTCGCTAAAGACTAACAAAGTATCACTGTTCTTTTGGGAAGCAGTTAGTGTGAGAAGTACTCTTTTGTCGATATATAAAATTAGTAAGACCTTTATTAGATCTCAAAAGTGACCCTTTCATGGCAATGGAAGCCTTGATGTGGTCAGTTTCCAACCACAAATTTGAATATACTAGATGACAGCAAGCATCAACAAATATCCAGGAATATAAGGGAACGTATACAACTCTAGAACTTTATATTTGAACTCTCACCATAAGAAACAAAGAGTATAAGTACCGTAAAAATTTTAGATCTTTCTTTGGTAAATAGTTTAAAAGAACCATCTAAAATATGCAGATATAATGTCAGAGGCTGCAATGCCATGTATTAGTCACAGGACTGGCATCTCCTATGTCTGTAATGTAACTATTTGTCCTCACTGAATACAGATTTTACTCGAGAATTGAGAATGTTGAAATGAAAGGCCAGTCCTGGCAGAGGAAGAAGCAGATTTCTCTGATAAGATATATTACAAAGTTTCCTAGTTTCATGTGTACTATTGATTTATAAAATAAAAATGTTAACAGTTAATCTTTAAATATATTTATCCTACTTAATAGGGAGAGAAGGCAAGAGAACCTTACACTTTAGTTGCTATGAGCAAAGGGTCTAAATTCAATTGTCTGAATTGATCCAAGGAGGGTAAGACTTGTACAATTAAGTTCTTAAATTAGAGAAATATAAAGTAGTAGTGCAGAGGAGTGCAGGAGGAAAAATCTCAGCAGAACGACCTGCCATGAGCAGAAACCGCATGGAGGGGGAGGCAGCTCCGAGGAGGCATGCGAGTTGCCGCTGTGACACTGGCAATGTACTTCTGTACTGATGGTGGTTCTAGTGCTGTAATTGTATTCCTGCACTGTTATTGCTTCTGATCCTATATGCGTATACCAATTCACAACTTGCCAAATAACGTGTAAAATAAAGTACTGTCCGGTTTAACAAACTAAGGATTTATTCCTTCTGTATTTATGTTAGTAGCATTAATTATAAAATTAAGCACTGTATTATGCCAAATCCTAGCAGTGTGTGATATATTCACTGTCAGAATTTAGCTCTGTTTCCGATTCCACATGACCACTAATATGTGATTTGCGTTATTACGGTTACATGCCAACTAGTTTCTCTTCCTGCTTCTCTCAATATCAAAGGGACGGGCTTCAGTTATTCATTGATCATTGATAGGACCAGGAAGAGCAGCTAGTCAGCGCCTGACTGTAGGTATGCAACTCACATGAGGACTACTCAAACCGCTTACAACCGCTTGTGTATAGGAGGGGCGCCAAATTGAATTTTTGTTCCAGGTGAAGGAAAATCTAGATTTACCTTTGTCATAATGTCATGAGACCTAAGTTTAGATTTGGAAACTCTGAACACTCCATATTGCAGAACTCTAAATGCAATTGGAACACAATAATCATTTAATGTTTGCATGTATGACAACGGCTTTATTTTGATGTTCTCTTTTTGTTATTTTTTTTTAACGCTTTTTCAACATTTTTTTCAACGTTTCTTTTTTCAATGTTTTTGTGGTGTGGTTTTCCAGACTTTGATTTAACTCCATTCAACAATGAAGAAATCGTTTGTGGTTTTTCATGCAAAAATGCTGGCAAAACGCTCAAAAAGATGCCTTGGCACCTTGGAGCCTTTCCCATTGAAATGTATTGTAATATATAGAGCGTCTTCAAATCTGAAAATAGGTGGGTAATGGTCTATGCACTTCTATTAAACTTGGCGTCTTTGGAAACCCGAAACAGTTAAAAGGTACTTAAAACTGAACATGAACAGCAAGTCATTTTTAAATAGAAATGCATATGTTCATCCTTTTGAATGTTTTCTGGCTTTTTCAGGTGGGTATCAGAGTAAACTCCTGAAAAAGACGTATGTTCATACCCTAACAGTCTGGGTATCTACATTATTGGGATTGGTGAGACTCTTATGATTTGAAAGTTATGACCTATCCTGTGGATAGATGATAACTTCTAATGTTAGGAGTAAATGTTTATTTTGAATTTTGGAGGATAGTTTTTATTTTTATTTTATGTGCATTAATTAAATACAGAAATAACGGAAAAACAGGTTGCATGCCTTCTTCTGTTACATTACACTTCATTTCAAGCTGAGAAACTCTTCACTGTGACAAATAGGTAATACCATGGGATATCACAGAATTTGCTGCCATTTTATATCACTTCTGCTTGAAAATAAGGTGCAGTTTAGAGCTTCATACTGTTAAAATAGAAAAAGAATAGCTTCAAATGTGAGAAGCTTAATTAATGATCGGTGTGGTCTTGCAACAAAAAAAATATCAATTGTGTTTTTTTAGCTTAGTAAAAAGATGTGCTACAGCTGATCCTATGAATATACATAGATATTTACAAGGTCAATAGAGATTTAGCCCTATTCATCCCACAAAATATGCAATGGGCTAGGGAAAATCATTTACATTTGAAGAAATAGTATTCCAGCAATACATAAAAGAGTTCTGTTCATTAAGAGTAATCAAACTTTAGAATGTTTTTCATACATACAATTATCTCACAACTTTCACTAGATCAAAAAAATGTGTCTGAGAATGGTAGAACCTTATGGGCATGTGTCTTTTCTAATTTAACTAAATAATGAGTTTTATATTAAATTGCAGTCACCATAATAATAAAGTAGTAAAGAAAATGAAATATTCCTTGGTTTTTCATAGTAATTTATAGTCAATAGGAAAATGTGTTAAAAACCTTCACAATTCTTCATAATGATTGTTTACCTGTCAGGTGCAGAACATCTGGAATATCCTAAAGGCAAGGTTAAAACTATAGTTGCAAAAAAACAAATATATCTGTAGTACAGTAAGTGCAGTGCTCCTTCAATAGCAATATACAAGACAAGAATTTGTACTTAATAATTTTGATAGTATTTGATTTTAAAGATCCAATTTTTTTTATCCCATTAATGACCATAATAAGGAGGATAAGCAGATAACTAAAATAATCATCGTTTAGTACACTAAATGATATAATTATAGTAGAGTGCATGTTGTATAGATAGAGGACAGTATTATATATGCAGTATACATACGTGGTCAAAATTGTTGGTACCCCTCGTTTAATGACAGAAAAGCCCACAATGGTCACAGAAATAACTTGAATCTCACAAAAGTAATAATAAATAAAAGATCTATGAAAAAGAACAAATGAAAGTCAGAAATTGCTTTTCAACCATGCTTCCACAGAATAAAAAAAAAAATAAAACTCATGGAATAGGTTGTTGCACAACCTTTTGAGGCAATCACTGCAATCAACGATTCCTGTAACTGTCAGTGAGACTTCTGCACCTCTCAGCAGGTATTTTGGCCCACTCTTCAAGAGCAAACTGCTCCAGTTGTCTCGCGTTTGAAGGTTGCCTTTTCCAGATGGCATGTCTCAGCTCTTTTAGATTTTTTATTTATTATTACTTTTGTCAGATTGAAGCAATTTCTATGACCATTGTGGGTTTTTCTGTCATTAAACAAGGAGTACCAACAATTTTGACTACGTGTGTACATAGCAGTACAGTATATCCAGAACTGGTAGATAACCAGGGGCGCTGCTATCATGAAGCAAGTTGAGGACTTTGCTTCAGGCGGCAGCTCATCCCTCAAGCCAGGGGGCGGCAGAGCGGTGGTCAGAACACGTGGTGCTGTTGCCGACTCTCCCTGTAATCCCTGCAGACCAGTAGCATAGCACTAGCTACTGGGGGGGGCAGAGGGGGCCATTGCCCCGGGCCCAGTCACCTGAAGGGGCCCACCGGGAGATCCACTGCCGAGTCTGAGGTGTCAGGGAGGGAGAGAGCAGCACAATGCCGGCTGCAGAGCCTCCCTCCCTGCAGAGTGCATGTGGTCTCACCCGAGGAATCTCTTCCTGGCTGGCAGCGGCAGCTGCAGTTACCTTCTGGCTGTGCAGTGTGTGCACGCTGGGTTTGGCTGAGGCACGCTGGGTCCTAGTGCCTTCCTGCATCTATCTGGACACTTCCTGGTTCTCCTCACTGTCTGCCTGAAAACTTTATCAGTAAGAGGGGATGGAATTCATTAGAGCAATTCGATTTAGGCATATCATGGTCACTGTGGGGGTGAATGTGAGAGGATTGTGGTATTGTAGGGGCTGAAGTGGGAGAGGAGGACAGGGCACTGTGGGGTAAATGTGAGAAGATGGGGGTTATTGTGGGTGTGCAGGGGGACAGGGCACTGTGGGGGTGAATGAGAGGATGGTGGTATTGTGGGGGCTGAAGTGGGAGAGGAGGGCAGGGCACTGTCTGTGGGGTAAATGTGAAATGATGGGGGTTGTGGGTGTGCAGGGGGGACAGGGCACTGTGGGGGTGAATGAGAGGATGGTGGTATTGTGGGAAGGGGACAGGGTACTGGGGGTGAATGGGAGAGTATGAGGGTATTGTGAGGGCTGACATGGGTGAGGGGGCACTGGGGGGCTGATTATTGTTATACTGTTTAATGTTATGAGATATGCACTCTCATCATATGTGAGGGTACGTGTCCTCGAGGTGTATTGGCAGCGCTTTGGACGCAGCAGATACCCCGCTCCACCCAAAGCGCTGCCCCCTGTTTGTACGCGCGGTGATTCCGCATATATTCATTGAACACAGGTGGAATCACCGCATCCTATTCATAGACTGTTTTTTTTTTATCTTGTGGAGACGGAGTATCTCCACAAGATAAATAGACATGCTGCTGTCTAGAAAGACGTGCCACATGTCCGGTTACGCAGGTCTTCCACCTGCCTCTATGTACACATAGTGGAGATGGGATTTCATAAAATCCCCTCCACTATGCTGTAACATCTGGAAGCTGCGGTTTCGACGCTGCGGATGTACACAGCGTCCAATCCCCAGCAAAAACCCAAGCAATACACCCCGTGGAAACCTACCCTAATAGTTGCTGTCTTGGGGGCTGGAGATGGGGATGTCGGGGGCTTTTTATTATTGCGAGCTGGGTCTTTTATAAGTATTAGTTAAACAAGCATAGCAAAGAAGGTTAATACTACTATAACAAGGATAAGTATTAGCATAAGGGCGCAGACAGACACTGTATAACTCATGCGAGGATCGCATTACAATCCTCGGACTGGCCCTGACACCTCTCCTGACATAAGCTTGACAGCGTGATAGATTACTATGCAACTGTCAGCCTCAGGTCAGGAGAGCCGACAGTCAGTCCGAGGATTGCGATGCGATCCTCACATGTGAAATACGTCAGTCCGGCTGCCCCCTAACAAGTATAACAATACAGTAACCACGGGCTGCATTCTATGTTATAAGAATACATTGCTTATAATTAAATTATTGAAGGGAACCTGTCACCCCCCCCAGGGCCTATTAAGGTAATAGAGCCACCTTCAGCAGCACTAAGGCTGCATTCTGTGAAGGTGGCTCTTATGTTTTTGATCCCTAGTAACGCTGAAATATTCTCTTTTATAAATTGCGTGCACGGACGCCGCTACCATGAGGTGACTTGAGCTCTTTGGCTCAGGCGGCAGAAGAGAGGGGGCGGCAGATTCTGTATCTGGATTTGCGCTGGTAGGTTTTTTTTTATTTTTTTAAACTCCGGGGTCAAGTGCCCGCCCCCCCTCCTCCCTCCTGCCCCCCCTCCTCCCTCCTGCCTCCCTCCCTGAAGAAGTAATACTCACCTTCCTCCAGCGGTGGCTGCAACTGTGTCTCAGCGCCGGCAGTGCGTCCTGTCTTCAGCGGTCACATGGTACCGTCATTAAGGTCATGAATATGCGCATATTCATCACCTTAATGAGCGCTACCATGTGACTGCAGCGTCTTCCTTCCTGTCTTCAGCGGAGATGCCGGGAAGTTCTGCGCCGCCCGGTGAGAGGTGAGTATGACAGGGAAAAAGTATGGGGGAGCCACACACGCAGGGGAGGAGGATGGGAGAGCCACGCACGCAGGGGAGGAGGATGGGGGAGCCACGCACGCAGGGGAGCAGGATGGGGGAGCCACGCACGCAGGGGAGGAGGATGGGGGAGCCACGCACGCAGGGGAGGAGGATGGGGGAGCCACGCACGCAGGGGAGGAGGATGGGGGAGCCATGCATGCAGGGGAGGAGGATGGGGGAGCCACGCACGCAGGGTGGGAGGATGGGGGAGCCACGCACACAGGGTGGGAGGATGGGGGAGCCACGCACACAGGGTGGGAGGAAGGAGTATAAATATGGAGTATAAATACTAGGCCCTATAGGGGGGGGACACAGTGTGTATAGAAAGGAGAGGTCAGTGTAAAGAGCATGTACCATAAGAGGGACAGTGTGGGGGTCATATTTTGTGTAGACAATATAGTGAGGGGCAATTTTTCATTCAGGAGCATTATAATGACACTTGTATCTTTAAGGGCATCATGTGGAGACTTTCTGCAAAAGAGCGGAGAAGATGGAAGTCTACAGAGACGGCTGTGGATGAGAAAACTCATCATGGGGTCTGGACAAGATGAAGAGAAGAAGAACGGCTCCAGAGGCGACGTCATCTATAAGGTACCTGGATGTAAATGTTATTTGTGATGCTGACTAACTCTCATGTTTTTATTTATGTTAGGAGCATTAAAGGGGATGTCCAGGTTTGTAATGAGTCTGCAGTCATTCTTTGTGACTGCAGACTTCTGACTTCTCACAGTGCGCCCTGCACGCTGTCAGGATTCTCTCGTGCTGGGGATTTACATACATGCGGTCATGTGCTGACTAGACATGTGTGGCCCCACTCTATGAAAATGAACTGAGCGAGGCTGGGCACGTCTAGTCGGAATGTGGTCAGAAGTATACAAATCACATGCTTGTGCTGACATGACCGTCCACCGGCCAGGGAGAATCCTAAATGTGTGCAGTGCATTAGTTGTGAGAATTCAGAAGCTGCGATGTCAGGATTCAGCTCTGCAGGTTCCAGTCGTCACATGGACACGTCACTCATATGCGATTTTCACACTTATGGTCCTGTGACAACAAGCTTCTCTTCTGCTTCTCTCAGTTTTTCACTGAACATTGAGAGCATTAGGGAGAGGAGCTCGTGGGCACATGACTGAGTGTGCAAATCGCATATGTCCTGGGGGGGGGGGGGCACCAAACTGAATTCTTGCCCCTGGTGCCAGAAACCCTAGATACACCTCTGCTGGTATGCTACTGTGAGCGGCGATTACCGGGTTCGGTGGAGGGATGTGTGTGCACAGGCAGTGAGGCAGGGACTGTGTGTGTGTGTGTGTGTGTGGGGGGGCGCTATTTTTCCTTTCGCCTCAGGCAGCAGAGAGGCTAGGTTCACCCCTATAGATAACACTATAGTACATGTACAGTATATGCAGTACAGATAAAGATCGGAACAGTACATGTAGTACAGATTGTAAGTTGGCTATCGGACACATAGTTGATGGGAAGTATGATTCACAGAGGTAGTTGTCATCTGTGATGTAAACCTGCAGTATTGCTCTATTGCACATCACACTAAGCGTTTTTTTGTGTGCATCTGAGCCAGGTTTTAAGGGCAGCCTGAGAGATAGGAGGGCTTGCATTCCCACTTACCCCACCTTTGGGTGTTGTTCACATGTTAAAATGGAGTCTGTTGTTTGACATATGGTCTGTGTGTCGAGGGAGAAGGCCTCCTGAGTGTTATATTCAGACTGAGCCGATATACTGGATGCTATCCAGTCTGTGTGATCTGAACTGGCTCTAAAAAGACTTTGGGAAGAATTGCTTTATTTTCTTTGCCTGCACTGAACGGCTATTTATTTTTCCTTTGCTTGTGGTTCGTTTATGAAGTACTAATAAACCATCATTCAGCAATAAACTGAAATGTTTCCTGTGTTACCCAACTGAGTAGCAATCCCACAGTTGGTGGTAGAAGTGCGGACAGTGTATCCAGGGAACATGTGTGATGGCTACAGAGGTACGGCTTGCCTGGCTGAAGGCAGACATAAGCCAGCAAACAACGTCAGACAGCATGGAGGACCTGATGAAACACCTGTTTCAAGTCCAGCTGCAGCAGCACCAACAACAGTTGGCTCAGCAGGAAATGAATAAACTGCTTATCCAACAGATCCAACAGCAGTAACAGTGGCACCGTCAACAGCAGCAGCAGATTGATACACTTGCGGTTCATAGCATGGCGGCAGCTACGACTCCAAGAATGACTGAGGATTTTCCATCTGGAAGTTGGTAAAAAGAGCCCTGCAGAAAATAACTGAGGGTGACAATATAGAGGCCTTTTTGACCATTTTTGAAAGGGCTGGCAAGAGGGAGAAATGTCTGCCAGAGCAATGGTCAGAAGTGTTGTCACCATACTTAACAGAGAAGCCCCAAGAGGCCTGCTACGATCTAGCCTTATAAGACAAGAAGGACCATGTAAAACTCAAAACAAATTTTGGCATGCTTGGCAGTCACAAATGTTTGTCATGGTGATACGCCCAGCAGTGCCAAATGTTAGCTTGATGCCAGACATATGGTTTACCTTGGTGGCCATAAAGTTCAATTTTGATCTTATCGGACCACAGCACCTTCCTCCATATATTTGGGAAGTCTCCCACATGTCTTTTGGCAAACTCAAAATGAGCCTTACAATTTTTTGTGCAAGTAAAGGTTTTTTTCTGCCCACTCTTCAGTAAAGGCCACCTCTGTGGAGTGTACGGCTTATTGTGATCGTATGGACAGATACTCCAGTCTCTGCTTGGGAACGCTGCAGCTCCTTCAGGGTTACCATTGGTCTCTGTGCTGCCTCTCTGATTAATGCCCTCCTTGCCCGGGCTGAGAGTTTTGACGGGTGGCCCTCTCTTGGCAGGTTTGTTGTAGTACTGTGTTCTTTACATTTTATGATAATGGATTCGATGGTGCTCCAGGGGATCATCAGAGATTGGGATTTTTTTTATAACGTAGCCCTAACTTGTACTTCTCAACAAATTTGTCCCTGATTTGTTCGGAGAGCTCCCTGGTCTACATGGTGTTATTTGGTTAGTGATACCTCTTGCTTAATGGTGTTGCAGCCTCTGTGGCCTTTCACAAAAGGTGTGTATATACTGTTAAACCATGTGACACTTAGATTGCACACAGGTGGACATCCTTTAACTAAGCATGTGACTTATGAAGGTAATTGCTTGTACCAGAACTTTTTAGGGGTTTCATCAAAAATATGGGGTGAATATATATGCTCATGCCAATTTCAGTTTGTTTGATTCCGTAAATTTAAGTTATACCTGTATTTTTCTCAATTCTCCAACTTAGACTACTTAGGCTATGTGCACAGGTTGCGGAATTCCTGCGGATCCGGAGCATTTTTTACTGTGTAGAAACGCTGCAGATCCACAAGTGATTTACAGTACAATGTAAATCAATGAAAAAAAAATGCTGTACTAATGGTGCAGAAAATTCCATGCGGAAACGCTGCGGATTAAAAGAAGTAGCATGTCACTTCTTTTGTGTGGATCTGCAGCGTTTTTGTACCCACTCCATTATAGAAATCCGCAGGGGTAAAAACGCATGAAATCCGCACAAAATCTGCAGTAAATCCGCAGCAAATCCGCACCTGCGTTTTCTGCCAAGAGATGCAGAATATGCACAAAAAATTCCTGAAGCTAATCCGCAACGTGTGCACATAGCCTTTGTACTGTTGCATCGCACAAAAAATCTGATTACAAAATATTTAAACACAGGTTGTATTGTAACAAAATAGGCAAAAAGCCAAGGGGGTGAATACTTTTGCAAGCCACTGTATACCCATTTTTTATACGTCCATTTGACTCATTGCTGCTATAGGTGCATATACTGCTTGTTGCCTTGTTATCAGTTTGTCTGTCTTTTTCATATGATATTTCTAAATGGTTTACCTATATTAATAATTAATAAATATATTTTTAGCTTTAAAAACGGAACCTCTCACCTGAGAAAATGCTATCAACCTGCAGATAAGGAGTTAATCAGCAGATCAATAGCGTTACTAAAGCTACTTTCACACTAGCGTCGTCACTGCACGTCGCTATGCGTCGTTTTGTAGAAAAAACGCATCCTGCAAAAGTGCTTGCAGGATGCGTTTTTTCTCCATAGACTTGCATTAGCGACGCAGTGCAATGCATTGCCACACGTTGCAACCGTCGTGCGACGGTTGCGTTGTGTTGCGTTGAACCGTTGCCACCAAAAAACATTGCATGTAACGTTTTTTGGTGCGTCATGTCCGCCATTTTCGACCGCGCATGCGCGGCCGGAACTCCGCCCCCTCCTCCCCGCACCTCACAATGGGGCAGCGGATGCGTTGAAAAACAGCATCCGCTGCCCCCATTGTGCGGCGCTTTCACTGCTTGCATCGGTACGTCGCAACGACACAATTCGTCGTGCGTCGTACGACGCTAGTGTGAAAGTAGCCTAACCTGCTCAGCGCCCGCACTTAGCCGAATGCTGCAAGTAGAAAATGAATCCCCTCCCCGGGGGGCGGGATCAGTGCATGTTCAGTGACCACTCGGAATGTGCAGAACTCTGAGTATACAGAGTGGCGGCTGTAAACGCGTCCCCGGCCCTGACTGACAGATACACAATGGAGCCCTTACTGACCCCAATGCAGAGCCAGTGTCAATCAGAACTGCGGTGCGGTTGCAGCCGCCACTCTCTATACTCAGAGCGGTAACTGAACCAGCGTCGGCGTGGCGCCCATGACTGACACTGGAATGCTGTCGGGGGAATAAAGTTCATTTTCTCACTGCAGTGGTTGACTAAGTGCGGCCACCGGGCAGGTTAATAACGCTATTAACCTGCAGATTTACCTGATATCTTCAGGTCAATAGTGTTTTTCTTTTTGTGGCAGATTCCCTATAAAACTCCAGTTTTCTTCTCCTTCCGCTATGCTACAAGGAGTAGCTCATTTATTGTTTTCTGAGTAGTTTAGATCCAAATATGTGACTTAAATTTGCACTATAAACAATGTACTTGGTAAATTTATTTTTCTTAATTGTTTAAATTGGTTGTATACGTCACAGCCCATATACTCCATGTGATTGTTTCCAGTTAATCAGTAGCAACAGCAATATATGGCTCTCAATCAATGTAAATAGTTTACAAGCTGTTAAGCAGCACTGAAATAGAGAGTGAATATTATTTTATTGTCTATTTTTAGCAGTACTGCTGCTTCTATGCAACATGTTCTGCAGCATGGACAACCCCTTTAAAATCCTATTCAAATGAGGTGTACGGTTTATTCACTGATGTTTTTTATTTACAGATGTGGTTGATTTACTGCTGGTTTCATATCATAACATACAAAGGTTACATTACCTCCTTCAAAACTCATTTATCCAGTGTGCTAAAGTCAATATCAATGTATATAAGGTTCATTGCAGCGGCTGACATGGGGGCTGATATGTACATGCATGTGACTTCTGTAGGAAGTGATATGACCTGGATAAGAGCATGTTACCTCTGAATAGTAATCATATATGTCCAGCCTATACCACCGCCTTTATTTAAAAAAATTATCACAGGCTTAATCAACATCAGCTTCTTTGGTTATTATCCCCTTAACAACACTGGACATACTAATATGTCCTATTTCTGGTCCCCATCTTTAGTTGTGATGAATTATATAATTGTATTTGTATGTCTCTGATTGGTGGCTCATAATGAAGGGGTGGTGTGGCTATAGTATTTAAGTGGAGTTAATGCATTGTATAGTGTGCTTGATAAAGATCATGTTGATCGAAACATCGCAACAGAAGGCAGAATAAAGGTGATTTAATTTCACCAATGTGTGAGGCGCTGTCCTTATTCTTTACTGGACTTTTCAATGCTTTCCAAGTAGGACTCCTTGGACTTGACGTGCACTTTCATCTATGGGTAATGTTGACCCGATGTTTTCATGAGGTGCAGTGAGCTAATTTTTATATGACTGAATAAACGATGAGTCAAGTCTTACTTGCATCTACGATCGTTTAACATGGATACAATTACTGGTTTGAATGTTGATGAGCCAGTGTCTACCTGCCCATTCTCTTATACAGAGGATGCTATGAGAATCATTTATGGGAAAGTGAGTGGGGGGAAATTGGTTTCATTAGAACTTCATGTTGGTACATTGGTTGAATATTACAAAGTTCGAAGGATCCCAAGGGGGTTGAGACTGAATTTACATCCAACATTGCTTCCTAATAATACCCAATTTTGTGCCAAATTTGAAGCCATAAGCAATAAATATTCATTTGATATCATGCTTAATATAGAAGTTCTTAACACAGAAATTGAAACTCTTAAAAAGAAGCGAGATGAGAAAAGACTTTTGCTTGTTAACGGTACCTCTGAGGAGGAATTGAGAGCCATTGATTCCAAGGTGAATGATAATTTATCCAAATATAGATCTGAATTGGAGGACACAAACCGGTCAAAATGGTACAGAGATCTGGAAGATTATAACAATGGCCGAGTATTTGGTTGGCAATTCAAGAACTCGATGCCTTCGAGTCCGAGACCAAAGATGGCTCCAAGTAAATCTCGAGGTGGTAAAAAATAAAAAAAAAAACAGAGGCCTATGCTACCACAGACATTCTTTGGCTTTACAGGTGGAGAGTCGGATTCCACTGATGATGGTGGAAGTGGTTCTATAAATTCAACTGTTTTTTCAGCCAAACCACAGGAAGACCTGGCCCTGCAGGAGGGGACATAGGGGCAGTAGAAAACATAAGAGGCAGAGGCTCACAACTGATGATGAGATCCAAATCAAAGAAAAGCATGCAGAGGTGAAGTCACTTGTGGTAAATATATCCTCATTTCCTTTAACTGATGAGCAGATTCAAGTGCTAGTCAGGGGGCTCTCTTTCTGCCCCTCAAGTAGCATTAGTTGGTTTGATCTTGATAATGACCTTTATAAGGTTTTTAGAAGGTTACGTTTAATGGCTTTCTTTGCAGGTAAAGAGAAAACGACTATTGAAAAATCTGGAGATTTCCTTTCCCTCAACCAATTGGGCTTGTATGACGGGAGTAAATTTGTGCCGCCAGATCATGATCCTGTCATTGAAACCTTTTCTAAATTGGTCATTGCTGATATATAGTAGCTAAACTTAGAAAATGTAATTTTAAAGTCGGAAGACCTAATTTGAATATATTTGAGAGAAAGGAAATCAAGACATTGAGAGAAAACAAGTCCATCACCATAAGACAAGCCAATAAGGGGGGGGGCAATTGTGGTGACGGACGCTATCGAGAGGAGATATTGAGTCAGTTATCAGATCTTGAAGTCTATGAAAAATTGCCTTTTAATCCTACCTAGAAATTCCAAATGGAGTTGAAGGGTATGATAGGTGATTCTCTCTTTAATGGTATTATTGACTGGAAGATGGCTGATTATTTATTGATGGACCATCCTATTGTCCCAATCCTGTACCTAAGATACATAAGGATCTGTATAACCCACCTGGATGTCCTATCGTCTTGGGGAGGGGGTCTCTAATAGAGTGGCAGTTTTTTTTAGACCTTCTATTACATGAATTTGCCATGGCAGGGCTATCCCATACTAGAGACACAAGTGATTTTATTAGGTCTTTGGAGGGTGTACAGGTTGATGAATCGACTGTGCTGGTATCATTGTGTTTGTATACACTTCTGTTGAACACGAGAAGGGCCTTTCTGCAGTTGATGTGATGCTCACCGACTCCGATATGGTGCCTTTAATCTTTGGTGAGGATTACTATCTCCAGCGCCGCGGGACAGCCATGGGGTCCAGTGTGGCCCCCAATTATGCTAACATCTATATGGCTGTCCTGGAAGGTGAAGATGTGTACAGGTCACCATTTTGGTGCTATGTGAGGGGCTGGCGATGTTACACGATGTGAGATGGTAGTAGAGAGGATCTTAACGCTTTTCATCAATCCCTTAATGAAATTTTTCCGGAGCTTAAATTTACCATGGATTGCTCACTGGAGAAGATGCAGTTTTTAGATACACTCGTTTTAAAAAAAGATGGTGTACTGCACACTGATCTGTTTGTCAAGATGACGGATAGGAACAATATGCATTTTTCCAGTGAACACCCAAGAAATATGGTTGAGTCATTACCATGGAGTCAGCTTCTCAGAATCAGAAGGGTGGTCTTGTGTGATATATTGGTAGATTGACGCCTGATGAAATGTGCGACAAATTTCTCGCTAGGGGATACCATAAAGATAGTCTTGTAGACTATAAAAGACGAGTCTTACAAGTGTCTAGGAATGATCTTTTGGTCTCTAAAAGATCTCCCAGAGTAAATAAACGGATACCACTTGTTACAACTTACAATGGCTTGAGAAGAAAGATTTAGGATATTGTCAGGAAACATTGGTCACTGTTGGGGAAGGTTCATGAGAATATTGAAGAGTTTAAATTACCACCACTCTTCTCTTTTAGAAGGAGCCGAAGTCTAAAGGATGAGCTTGTGAAATCAGATACTGGAAGTTCGAAGAGGGATTTACAGTTAACCCGGAGCAGTCCAAGTTTAGGGAATTTTCCCTGTCTAGGATGTGTTTGTTGCAGTATTATGTTAAAGGGATGATATTTTTGTCACCCACAGTCAGGGAAACAATATTCTACTCAGAAGCATTACACCTGTACAATTAGCTTTGTGGTTTACACAATATGTTGTCCATGTGGTCTCCTCTATGTAGGGGAGACCACTATGGAGATAAAAGCAAGGATTAGTAAACACAAGAGTACAATTACAACTGGATTGACTGAGCTTCCTGTGCCTAAACATTTTAAAGATAAGGTACATACGGTTAATCAATTACGCTTCAAGGTAATAGATGATGTCCCTGTAATGAGATGAGGGGGGTGACAAGACTGCACTTCTGAAAAGAAAGAATTAAAATGGATCTTTTAATTGGAAACATTAAGACCCAAATGTATGAATATCTATAATATAACGCTGGGAGCGTCACTCTGTCCGAAGCCTCTATAGACTGCGCAAGCGCAAGCGCCGGCGCAGTCTGGACCGCACAGAGCGACGCTCCCAGGAGATCGCGGTATGCGTAAGCGCTGAACGCACACCGCGATCTCCACCGGACAAGCAGGGACGAGCCAGGAGGCGGAGGGTGAGTATACTTACCTGACCCGTTCCACCGACGCGCTTCCGGGCCGTGACTGTCCCCCTTCTCCCGGAATCGGCGCCTGCGCAGTCCGCGCTTTCCGGCGCCATTTTCTTGAAGACACATTGCAGTGTCTTCAAGAAAATGGCGCCGGAAAGCGCGGACTGCGCAGGCGCCGACTCCGGGAGCAGGACCAAGAAAATGGCCGCACCCAGCACAGCCGCCGCGCCCAGCACAGCCACGCACAGCCGCCGCACCCAGCACAGCCGACCATAGCCGCCCACAGCCACGCACAGCCGCCGCACCCAGCACAGCTGCCCACAGCCACGCACAGCCACCCATAGCCACGCACAGCCGCCGCACCCAGCACAGCCGACCACAGCCACGCACAGCCGCCGCACCCAGCACAGCCGCCCACAGCCACGCAAGCCGCCGCACCCAGCACAGCCGACCACAGCCGCCGCACCCAGCACAGCCGCCCACAGCCACGCACAGCCGCCCACAGCCGCACCCAGCACAGCCGACCACAGCCGCCGCACCCAGCACAGCCGCCCACAGCCACGTACAGCAACCCATAGCCACACACAGCCGCCGCACCCAGCACAGCCGCCACACCCAGCACAGCCGCCCACAGCCACGCACAGCCGCCCACAGCCACGCACAGCCGCCCACAGCCACGCACAGCTGCACCCAGCACAGCCGACCACAGCCGCCGCACCCAGCACAGCCGCCCACAGCCACGTACAGCCACCCACAGCCACCCACAGCTGCCGCACCCAGCACAGCCGCCGCACCCAGCACATCCGCCGCACCCAGCACAGCCATGCACAGCCGCCACAGCCACGCACAGCCGCCTACAGCCACGCACAGCCTCCCACAGCCACGCACAGCCGCCCACAGCCACGGACAGCCGCCGCACCCAGCACAGCCGCCGCACCCAGCACAGCCGCCCACAGCCACGCACAGCCGCCGCACCCAGCACAGCCGCCCACAGCCACGCACAGCCGCCGCACCCAGCACAGCCACCCACAGCCGCCGCACCCAGCACAGCCGCCGCACCCAGCACATCCGCCGCACCCAGCACAGCCATGCACAGCCGCCTACAGCCACGCACAGCCGCCTACAGCCACGCACAGCCTCGCACAGCCGCCCACAGCCACGGACAGCCGCCGCACCCAGCACAGCCGCCCACAGCCACGCACAGCCACCCATAGCAACGCACAGCCGCCGCACCCAGCACAGCCGCCCACAGCCACGCACAGCCGCCGCACCCAGCACAGCCGCCCACAGCCACGCACAGCCGCCGCACCCAGCACAGCCGACCACAGCCGCCGCACCCAGCACAGCCGCCCACAGCCACGCACAGCCGCCCACAGCCACGCACAGCCGCACCCAGCACAGCCGACCACAGCCACGCACAGCCGCCGCACCCAGCACAGCCGCCCACAGCCACGTACAGCCACCCATAGCCACGCACAGCCGCCGCACCCAGCACAGCCGCCGCACCCAGCACAGCCGCCCACAGCCACGCACAGCCCACAGCCACGCACAGCCGCCGCACCCAGCACAGCCACCCACAGCCGCCGCACCCAGCACAGCCGCCGCACCCAGCACATCCGCCGCACCCAGCACAGCCATGCACAGCCGCCACAGCCACGCACAGCCGCCTACAGCCACGCACAGCCTCCCACAGCCACGCACAGCCGCCCACAGCCACGGACAGCCACCGCACCCAGCACAGCCGCCACACCCAGCACAGCCGCCCACAGCCACGCACAGCCGCCCACAGCCACGCACAGCCGCCCACAGCCGCCGCACCCAGCACAGCCGCCCACAGCCACGCACAACCGCTGCACCCAGCACAGCCACCCACAGCCGCTGCACCCAGCACAGCCGCCGCACCCAGCACATCCGCCGCACCCAGCACAGCCGCCGCACCCAGCACAGCCACGCACAGCCGCCACAGCCATGCACAGCCTCCGCACCCAGCACAGCCACGCACAGCCGCCTACAGCCACGGACAGCCGCCGCACCCAGCACAGCCACCGCACCCAGCACAGCCGCCGCACCCAGCACAGCCGCCCACAGCCACGCACAGCCGCCGCACCCAGCACAGCCTCCCACAGCCACGCACAGCCGCCTACAGCCACGCACAGCCGCTGCACCCAGCACAGCCGCTGCACCCAGCACAGCCACCGCACCCAGCACAGCCGTCCACAGCTGCCGCACCCAGCACAGCCGCCCGCACCCAGCACAGCCACGTCACATACAGCCGCCCGCACTCAGCACAGCCACATACAGCCGCCCGCACTCAGCACAGCCGCCCGCACTCAGCACAGCCGCCCGCACTGATGGGGGCGCAGGATGGAGCAGCACGTGATAGGATGGGGGCGCAGGATGGGAGCACATGACAGGATGGGGATGAGGATGGAGCAGCACATGACACGGTGGAGCAGCACATGACAGGATGGGGGCGCAGGATGGAGCAGCACATGACACGGTGGAGCAGCACATGACAGGATGGGGATGCAGGATGGAGCAGCACATGACACGGTGGAGCAGCACATGACAGGATGGGGGCGCAGGATGGAGCAGCACATGACACGGTGGAGCAGCACATGACAGGATGGGGGCGCAGGATGGAGCAGCATATGACAGGATAGGAGCAGCACATACCAGGATGGAGACCATATTCCAATATAAATGCTCGCCACCCGGGCGTAGAACGGGTTCAATAGCTAGTTGAATATAACCAGCAGGGTTGTTTACTTTGATACTGACATTGAACTGATGATACTTTTTAATGATTATCATACTTTTTTTCTCATGATATTATTTTTAGCTCTTTTTTACCGTAGAGTTTCCATCTGATGATTGAGTTGCACTATGGGTGATAAGAATTGACATTTGAGTACTGATGATTTGCCCGTTCCCCCATTAGATGTATATAATGATATGGCGCTCTTTTAAAAAAAAATATATATATATATAACATTACAGACATTCTTTTACTTTGATGGTAGTAAAAGAATGTAGTTTAGGTAGGTCCTTAAAGGGTGGTTATGTGATCATGTAATTTATGGTGGGATGTTGATATTTGGGGATATCCATATCATATGGCGTGTTGATTAATTGTTTAGGCTTTTTTGACATATGATAAGCTATGGGTGAATTTGGACAAAATAATTGTTTTGCAAACCTATTTTTATGTTAAGTTTACCATACAGTTATGTGTTCTACTATTAATATTATTTTGATGTTTTTGTTGACTTTTACATTTATGTAGGTATGGCCATTTAAACAGAAAAGATAGATATATTGCTTGCTAGTAAAGATATTGTAACACGCACGCTGCTAGGTTCAGATTGGGGCGGAACAGGTCTCATGAATTCTTTGGAACTCTCAGGGCGACCATGTACTGCAGCTTCGTCAGGCACAAGATGGATCCACTTGCTCACACAGATACAATTGATAGAGTCCTCATGAACAGATGAACAGTGAAGTTTAATGTCACTGCACATTCGGTACAATTCAAGTCTCTTATGCACATGCTTCATAAACAGAACAGCTGCTTCTTAGAGGCACATTGATTAACACAGTTCAGCACAGATCAAGACTCTTTACAAAAGCACAGGAGTATACAGCATTCCTCCCAGCACTGTGTAATGGAGGAGTGAGGGGGGTTTGCTGAGGGAGATTATCCCTGTACACAACTTCTTCCAGTCCTTATCTTTCCACTCCTGTTAGACTTCCTCAACTAGCAGTATAGGGGTAGCCCAATTCCACTCTGTACATGAATCCAGTATCCCTATGGTTCACTTGCCTGAACTTCTGTGAGTGAGATCACAGAAACACACCACCCATTCCTTTGGCTGCTGCCAGACTGATAAACAAGTTTCCCACAATCCCTCTGGGGCTCTGCTAAAGTAACTACTCCCTGTCTCCTGTGACTGTGTTAACCCCTCTGGTTGCTGGATGCTTTTGAAGCAACAACAGTTAGCACTATTTCTGCATGTCACACTCTTCCCTCCTTTTTGAATGTCGTCCTCAACATTTGCCTCAATTGCTGGATCTGATCATTTCTAAGACAGTGGTGGGAGGCATGTCACTTCATATACATATTGGCATAACATTCAGAAACATTAATACCCTATTATTATGAACTTTTGCTTGTAGGACTTCTGTAAGAAATAAATAATTAACCCCTTTCTGCCAGCTGACGGAATAGTACGTCAGCTGGCAGATCCCCCGCTTTGAGGTGGGCTCCGGCGATGAACCCACCTCAAAGCCGCGACATGTCAGCTGTTTTGTACAGCTGACATGTGCGCGCAATGAGCGCGAGCGGAATCGCGATCCGCCCATGCCCATTAACTAGTTAAATGCCGCTGACAGCGGCATTTAACTAGCGCTCCCGGCCACGCGGCCGGAAATTCTCGCACTGCTGACCCCCCGTCACATGATCGGGGGTCAGCAGTGCATCGCCTTAACAACCAGAGGTCTCCTTGAGACCTCTATGGTTGTTGATGGCTGATTGCTTTGAGTGCCACCCTGTGGTCGGCGTTCAAAGCAACCCTGCATTTCTGCTACATAGAGGTGATCTGTGCTTCACCTCTATGTAGCAGAGGAGATCGTGTAGTGCATGCTTCTAGCCTCCTATAGAGGCTATTGAAGCATGCCAAAATTTAAAAAAAAGTGTTTAAAAATATAAAAAAATTTAAAAAAATATAAAAGTTCAAATCACCCCCCTTTCGCCCCAATCAAAATAAAACAATAACAAAAAAAACAAACCTACACATATTTGGTATTGCCGCGTTCAGAATCGCCCGCTTTATCAATAAAAACAAAGGATTAACCTGATCGCTAAATGGCGTAGCGAGAAAAAAAATCAAAACGCCAAAATTATGTTTTTTTGGTTGCCGCGACATTGCATTAAAATGTAATAACGGGCGATCAAAAAAATGTATCTGCACCAAAATGGTATCAATAAAAACGCCAGCTCGGTACGCAAAAAGTAAGCCCTCACCCAACCCCAGATCACCAAAATTGGAGATGCTACGGGTATCAGAAAATCGCGCAATTTTTTTAAATTTTTTTTTACCAAAGTTTGGAATTTTTTTTCACCACTTAGATAAAAAATAACCTAGTCATGTTTGGTGTCTATGAACTCATAGTGACCTGGAGAATCATAATGGCAGGTCAGTTTTAGCATTTAGTGAACCTAGCAAAAAAGCCAGACAAAAGACAAGTGTGAGATTGCACTTTTTTTGCAATTTCATCACACTTGGAATTTTATTTCCCGTTTTCTGTTACACGGCATGGTAAAACCAATGGTATTGTTCAAAAGTACATCTCGTCCCGCAAAAAATAAGCCTTCACATGTCCATATGGATGGAAAAATAAAAAAGTTATGGCTCTGGGAAGGAGGGGAGCAAAAACCAAAAATGAAAAAACGGAAAAAGCTCCGGGGGTGAAGGGGTTAAAGCAATCAGCATCTCTTCAGCTGGAACTTTTCATACATCTTCAGCCAGCTCTCCCTCTCACTAGGCCTAACAGTTCTTTGTGTCTACAAAGTCTTTTAAGGAAAATCACAACATAAAAACAAGTCTTTCCACCAGGCAACATCTTCCATACTGCCTCTTGGTGGTGAATACCACTCAAGTGGGCTTACCTGGTCTGTAAGCAGGGATACCTGTTTCCAATCGATAGTCCTTGGCACTTGACTAGGTTCACCAAGTGTCTCATACGTCAGCATCATGGGCCTCCTCACTTCTCGAGTTGACATCCTCCTGATTTGTTGTTCCTCAGATATCCCTGATTCTTCAGTTGCAGGATTCTCTTCTGCCGCACTTATTTCTCATACTTCCTCAGATGCTCTTGGAAATGCCTCTGTAAGTTCCTCTACTTCTTCTGAATCATCTGGTTTCGCACAGTCTGGTAATACTACTCCTCCTGAGTGTCGATTGGTCTCTGCAGTAAAGTTGAGCGAAACGGATCGGACAATTTCAAAAATCGCCGACTTTCGGCAAAGTCGGGTTTCGTGAAACCCGACCCGATCCCAATTTGGGATCGGCCATGCTGTCGGCGATCTTCGCGCCAAAGTCGCGTTTTGTATGACGCTTTCAGCGCCATTTCTCAGCCAATGAAGGAGGACGCAGATTGTGATGACATAGGTCTCGGTCCCCACCATCTTAGAGAAGGGCATGACAGTGATTGGCTTGCTTTCTGCGGCGTCACAGGGGCTATAAAGGGGCGTGCACGCCGACCGCCATCTTACTTCTGCCGATCTGAGCATAGTGAGAGGTTGCTGCAGCTTCGTCAGAAGCAGGGATATACTTAGGGAGGGAAGATTAACCTCAAAACCGCTTGTGCTGTAGCGATTTCCACTGTCCAACACCACCTTTTCTTTGCAGGGACAGTGGAGGCTAGATTTTTGTGCATCAGCTCTGTAGCTTATAAGGCTCCCTGATAGCTGCATTGCTGTTTGTACGCCGCTGTGCAAACCAACTGCTTTTTTAAAAGCAAAAATCCTGTTGCTCCTTTCTGCACAGTTCTATTGTTTATTTGTCCACACTTGTGTGCAGCAGTCCTTTTTATTGTTGGCTGACATACTTTTCCTGAGATCATTGTAGGGAGATTGTTATTGTAGTACAGTCCCTTTTTTTTATATATATATATATATATATATATATATATTATATATCATCCAGCCCCTTTCTGCCACGTACACTGTGTAGTGTAATACAGTGGGCCTGATTTTTGCAGTAGTCTCCCACACATAAAAAGGGAGATTTAAATTGCCACTAAGTGCATCTGCGTCAGATCTGTTTGTCTTATATCTGCCAGCCCCTTTCTGCCACGTACACTGTGTAGTGTAATACAGTGGGCCTGATTTTTGCAGTAGTCTCCCACACATAAAAAGGGAGATTTAAATTGCTGCTAAGTGCATCTGCATCAGTTCTGTTTGTCGCATATCTGCCAGCCCCTTTCTACCACGTACACTGTGTAGTGTAATACAGTGGGCATGATTTTTGCAGTAGTCTCCCACACATAAAAAGGGAGATTTAAATTCTCAACAAGTTTACATACACCTTATACCTTGTTTTACAGTACCATATAACGGTTGTTAGTTTGGTTACATTTTCCCAAGAATGAGGAAGTCTGGTGGAAGAGGCCGTGGGCGGTCATTGCCAGCTGTTAATGATGGTGGTGGTGGTGGTGGTGGAGCATATGGTGGTAGTGGGAAAAGCAAAAAAGCACCTAAGGCTCGAGTTGTTGAGCCAGCGTCATCGTCTGGCTACACAAGGCCTCAAAGGCTCCCTTTTCTGGGAGTAGGAAAACCGCTTTTAAAGCCGGAGCAGCAGGAAAAAGTTTTGACATTCCTTGCTGACTCAGCCTCTAGCTCTTTCGCCTCCTCTTCTGAAAGTTCCAAATTTAAAAGCAGCGAGTCATCAGTGGATGCTCACGGTCAGGAACAAGTCGCTTCCTTGTGTCCTTCACCCAAAGCAAAAGTGAAGGATGCGGCAGGCAACACTACAGTTTACTCCATGGAGCTCTTTACACATACCGTGCCAGGGTTTGAAAGGGAAATAGTTCACAGCCCTTTACAAGATGAATCGGACATGGAGTGCACAGATGCACAGCCACAACTAGATTATTATGCTGTTCCATTGACTCAGATAACAACATTGCCCTCGCAGTGTACTGAGCCAGAACCTGACCCTGATGAGACTATGGTGCCCTGTCCCGAACGCTATAGCACCTTACACGGTGACACAGAGGAAGGTGCACAGGACACTGAAGAGGAGGTGATAGATGACCCAGTTATTGACCCAGATTGGCAGCCATTGGGGGAACAGGGTGCCGCTGGAAGTAGCTCAGAAGCAGAGGAGGATTAGCCGCAGCAGGCATCAACATCGCAACAGCTTTCATCTGGCAGGCCCATATCAGGCCAAAAACGTGTGTCAAAAACAAAAACAGTTTTAGGACAGCGTGGCCATCCGGTGAAAGTAGCACAGCGTGCAATGCCTGAAAAGGTATTCGATAGTACGAAGAGTGCAGTGTGGCAATTTTTTAACCAAGATCCGAATGATCAGTGCAAAGTTATCTGTAAGAAATGCTCAAAGACCATTAGCAGAGGGCAGAATGTCAAAAATTTAAATACAACGTGCATGCGTAGACAATTAACCAGCATGCACTTGCAAGCCTGGACTAACTACTAGAGTTGAGCGACTTTCATTTTTTTAAGATCGAGTCGGGTTTTGTGAAACCCGATTTTGTCCAGAGTCGAGTCGAGTGCAGTCGGCTGATTATCGCTAAAAGTCGGGGATCGACCGAAACACGAAACCCAATGCAAGTCAATGGGGAAGCATAGTCGGCAGTGAGTGGAGGCCAGGAAAACACCTACAGTGCCCATTTTAATGCCAAAAACATCCATTCTTGTTTCTGAAGCTTGTCAATCTTAATTAACTTTATAATAATAGTTGGGCATAGGGAATTGGGGGTCATTTGGCAAAAGTTGTGGGGGGAGTAGGGCCGGCTCAAGTTTTTCGTGGGCCCAGGAAATGCGGACTACGTCACGGCGGTGTTGCAGGGAAAGGTAAGTATTTCAACGTTGCAAGTGCTGTGATCCTGAGCAAGCAGGGGGGGCCCACTCGTTCGCATTGGCACTGGCACAGGGCCCCTCAAAGTACAGCGATGTGTGTTTGCATGGCGGGGGCGCCTCCCACCAGCAGCGACACTTTTGCGTACTCTGAGGGGCCCTGTGCCAGTGACGTCGCCAACGAGTATGCCCCCCCACCTGATGAAGGAACCTGCACTTTCATCTGCACCTTCCTCTCTGTCCCTGTGTAAGGTGGTATAACATGCGGGAAGGGGAACCTTACTTTCAGCAGGGTCAGATTCTGGCTGTGTAGAGTATAAGGGGAATGTAGTGGTCTAGGTCAATGTACCAGCAGACTCATCTAGCAGTGGCTGGGCAATGGGCAGGATGAGGAGGAAACAGATATAGGGCCAAAGAATAAAGTAGGCTAAATGCAGTTCAAAATTGGTAACAGGACTAAACAGGCGGCATTGCTTTGTTCAGTGGAGTAGCAAACCCAAGAGCAGCAGACACTGTTTCAAGGGCATAACCACACTAGTAGGCCAAATGCAGTTTAATATCTGATAGTATAGGGCGAAAGCCAGAATGTGGAAGCTCAGCTTTGTTCAGTTGAGGACAACACCAGGCAGGGGCAGACAGACACCTTTAGTAGGCCGGAACAGCCAATTGCATTTTTAAAAATGGTAATTTGGAACAGAAGGTAGAAGCTCAGCTTTATTCAGTTGAGGACAACACCAGGCAGGGGCAGACAGACACCTTTAGTAGGCCGGAACAGCCAATTGCTTTTTTAAAAATGGTAATTTGGAACAGAAGGTTGAAGCTCAGCTTTATTCAGTTGAGGACAACACCAGGCAGGGGCAGACAGACACCTTTAGTAGGCCGGAACAGCCAATTTTTTAAAAAAACAGCAGTTAGTAAGAGGCAGAAGGTAGAAGCTCAGCTTTATTCAGTTGAGGACAACACCAGGCAGGGGCAGACAGACACCTTTAGTAGGCCGAAACAGCCAATTGCATTTTTAAAAATGGTAATTTGGAACAGAAGGTTGAAGCTCAGCTTTATTCAGTTGAGGACAACACCAGGCAGGGGCAGACAGACACCTTTAGTAGGCCGGAACAGCCAATTGCTTTTTTAAAAATGGTAATTTGGAACAGAAGGTTGAAGCTCAGCTTTATTCAGTTGAGGACAACACCAGGCAGGGGCAGACATTCACCTTTAGTAGGCTGGAACAGCCAATTGCATTTTTAAAAATGGTAATTTGGAACAGAAGGTTGAAGCTCAGCTTTATTCAGTTGAGGACAACACCAGGCAGGGGCAGACAGACACCTTTAGTAGGCCGGAACAGCCAATTTTTAAAAAAAACAGCAGTTAGTAAGAGGCAGAAGGTAGAAGCTCAGCTTTATTCAGTTGAGGACAACACCAGGCAGGGGCAGACAGACACCTTTAGTAGGCCGGAACAGCCAATTGCATTTTTAAAAATGGTAATTTGGAACAGAAGGTAGAAGCTCAGCTTTATTCAGTTGAGGACAACACCAGGCAGGGGCAGACAGACACCTTTAGTAGGCCGGAACAGCCAATTGCTTTTTTAAAAATGGTAATTTGGAACAGAAGGTTGAAGCTCAGCTTTATTCAGTTGAGGACAACACCAGGCAGGGGCAGACATTCACCTTTAGTAGGCCGGAACAGCCAATTGCATTTTTAAAAATGGTAATTTGGAACAGAAGGTTGAAGCTCAGCTTTATTCAGTTGAGGACAACACCAGGCAGGGGCAGACAGACACCTTTAGTAGGCCGGAACAGCCAATTGCTTTTTTAAAAATGGTAATTTGGAACAGAAGGTTGAAGCTCAGCTTTATTCAGTTGAGGACAACACCAGGCAGGGGCAGACATTCACCTTTAGTAGGCTGGAACAGCCAATTGCATTTTTAAAAATGGTAATTTGGAACAGAAGGTTGAAGCTCAGCTTTATTCAGTTGAGGACAACACCAGGCAGGGGCAGACAGACACCTTTAGTAGGCCGGAACAGCCAATTTTTAAAAAAAACAGCAGTTAGTAAGAGGCAGAAGGTAGAAGCTCAGCTTTATTCAGTTGAGGACAACACCAGGCAGGGGCAGACAGACACCTTTAGTAGGCCGGAACAGCCAATTGCATTTTTAAAAATGGTAATTTGGAACAGAAGGTAGAAGCTCAGCTTTATTCAGTTGAGGACAACACCAGGCAGGGGCAGACAGACACCTTTAGTAGGCCGGAACAGCCAATTGCTTTTTTAAAAATGGTAATTTGGAACAGAAGGTTGAAGCTCAGCTTTATTCAGTTGAGGACAACACCAGGCAGGGGCAGACATTCACCTTTAGTAGGCCGGAACAGCCAATTGCATTTTTAAAAATGGTAATTTGGAACAGAAGGTTGAAGCTCAGCTTTATTCAGTTGAGGACAACACCAGGCAGGGGCAGACAGACACCTTTAGTAGGCCGGAACAGCCAATTTTTAAAAAAAACAGCAGTTAGTAAGAGGCAGAAGGTAGAAGCTCAGCTTTATTCAGTTGAGGACAACACCAGGCAGGGGCAGACAGACACCTTTAGTAGGCCGGAACAGCCAATTGCTTTTTTAAAAATGGTAATTTGGAACTGAAGGTTGAAGCTCAGCTTTATTCAGTTGCAGCTTCTTGGCAATAATATAAAGAAGACGAGACAGGACAACACTCGTTGGATGCCATATCTGTGTTTTCACTGGAAAAAAAACTGTCAGTTAACTACTTGTAGGAGAAAGTTTTTGTAGCTGGAGGCCACTTTTTGTATTGTACCAGTTTTCTGTTGTATGTTTGGAACTGAAGGTTGAAGCTCAGCTTTATTCAGTTGAGGACAACACCAGGCAGGGGCAGACACCTTTAGAAGGACGGAACAGCCAATTTTTTTAAAAACAGCAGTTAATCAGAGCCACAAGGTAGAAGCTCAGCTTTATTCAGTTGAGGACAACTTGAATTAGGGACTGCAGACAGACTTTGCAGGCTGTCCCCTGTGTGGACCATGCATCCAATACATTAACCCATTTAGCCACAAAGGACACGTAACCTTCCATGGCCAGGCCTACAGGTCCATGTGTCTGTTGTCAGGTATACCTTTGGACTGACAAATTGACAGAATGCAAGGACAATGCGGTCTTTAACATGCAGGTGGAGGGGTGGGATGGCTTTTCTCGCAAAAGAATTGTCAACTGGGTAGCTCATAGCGTGGTATATCGTAGTTCATCCTGGCTTTATTAATATTAAATTAAATAAAAAAATAGGCTCTAGGCACTTTATTATTGGTTCCAGGGGTACACGGGCAGCAGTGGTCAGGTGAGTGGAGGCCTAGTGGAAGGAGGGACCTTAGACAGGCTTCGAAGGCCTAACATAATAAAATGGGCTGGCGGTAGGCACTTTATTATTGGTTCCAGGGGTACACGGGCAGCAGTGGTCTGGTCAGTGGAGGCCTAGTGGAAGGAGGGACCGCAGACAGGCTTCAAAGGCCTAACATAATAAAATGGGCTGGCTGTAGGCACTTTATTATTGGTTCCAGGGGTACACGGGCAGCAGTGGTCAGGTGAGTGGAGGCCTAGTGGAAGGAGGGACCGCAGACAGGCTTCGAAGGCCTAACACAATAAAATGGGCTGGCTGTAGGCACTTTAAAATTGGTTCCAGGGGTACACGGGCAGCAGTGGTCTGGTCAGTGGAGGCCTAGTGGAAGGAGGGACCGCAGACAGGCTTCGAAGGCCTAAAATAACAAACAATAGGCTCATGGCAGTTTTACAGCGGTTACATGGATACACGGGCAGCTTGGTGGTGAGTGGAGGAGTATTTAAAGTAGGGACCGCAGACAGGCTATCAAAGGCCTAAAATAACAAACAATAGGCTCATGGCAGTTTTACAGCGGTTACATGGATACACGGGCAGCTTGGTGGTGAGTGGAGGAGTATTTAAAGTAGGGACCGCAGACAGGCTATCAAAGGCCTAAAATAACAAACAATAGGCTCATGGCAGCTTTACAGCGGTTACATGGATACACAGGCAGCTTGGTGGTGAGTGGAGGAGTATTTAAAGTAGGGACCGCAGACAGGCTATCAAAGGCCTAAAATAACAAACAATAGGCTCATGGCAGTTTTACAGCGGTTACATGGATACACGGGCAGGCAGCTTGGTGGTCAGTGGAGGAGTATTTAAAGTAGGG
Source organism: Ranitomeya variabilis (assembly GCF_051348905.1). Classification (NCBI taxonomy): domain Eukaryota; kingdom Metazoa; phylum Chordata; class Amphibia; order Anura; family Dendrobatidae; genus Ranitomeya; species Ranitomeya variabilis. The sequence goes on along the minus strand of NC_135234.1, from coordinate 629,920,363 downwards.
ACCGCAGACAGGCTATCAAAGGCCTAAAATAACAAACAATAGGCTCATGGCAGCTTTACAGCGGTTACATGGATACACGGGCAGGCAGCTTGGTGGTCAGTGGAGGAGTATTTAAAGTAGGGACCGCAGACAGGCTATCAAAGGCCTAAAATAACAAACAATAGGCTTATGGCAGTTTTACAGCGGTTACATGGATACACGGGCAGGCAGCTTGGTGGTCAGTGGAGGAGTATTTAAAGTAGGGACCGCAGACAGGCTATCAAAGGCCTAAAATAACAAACAATAGGCTCATGGCAGCTTTACAGCGGTTACATGGATACACGGGCAGGCAGCTTGGTGGTCAGTGGAGGAGTATTTAAAGTAGGGACCGCAGACAGGCTATCAAAGGCCTAAAATAACAAACAATAGGCTTATGGCAGTTTTACAGCGGTTACATGGATACACGGGCAGGCAGCTTGGTGGTCAGTGGAGGAGTATTTAAAGTAGGGACCGCAGACAGGCTATCAAAGGCCTAAAATAACAAACAATAGGCTCATGGCAGTTTTACAGCGGTTACATGGATACACGGGCAGGCAGCTTGGTGGTCAGTGGAGGAGTATTTAAAGTAGGGACCGCAGACAGGCTATCAAAGGCCTAAAATAACAAACAATAGGCTCATGGCAGCTTTACAGCGGTTACATGGATACACAGGCAGCTTGGTGGTCAGTGGAGGAGTATTTAAAGTAGGGACCGCAGACAGGCTATCAAAGGCCTAAAATAACAAACAATAGGCTCATGGTAGTTTTACAGCGGTTACATGGATACACGGGCAGCTTGGTGGTGAGTGGAGGAGTATTTAAAGTAGGGACCGCAGACAGGCTATCAAAGGCCTAAAATAACAAACAATAGGCTCATGGCAGCTTTACAGCGGTTACATGGATACACGGGCAGGCAGCTTGGTGGTCAGTGGAGGAGTATTTAAAGTAGGGACCGCAGACAGGCTATCAAAGGCCTAAAATAACAAACAATAGGCTTATGGCAGTTTTACAGCGGTTACATGGATACACGGGCAGGCAGCTTGGTGGTCAGTGGAGGAGTATTTAAAGTAGGGACCGCAGACAGGCTATCAAAGGCCTAAAATAACAAACAATAGGCTCATGGCAGCTTTACAGCGGTTACATGGATACACGGGCAGGCAGCTTGGTGGTCAGTGGAGGAGTATTTAAAGTAGGGACCGCAGACAGGCTATCAAAGGCCTAAAATAACAAACAATAGGCTTATGGCAGTTTTACAGCGGTTACATGGATACACGGGCAGGCAGCTTGGTGGTCAGTGGAGGAGTATTTAAAGTAGGGACCGCAGACAAGCTATCAAAGGCCTAAAATAACAAACAATAGGCTCATGGCAGTTTTACAGCGGTTACATGGATACACGGGCAGGCAGCTTGGTGGTCAGTGGAGGAGTATTTAAAGTAGGGACCGCAGACAGGCTATCAAAGGCCTAAAATAACAAACAATAGGCTCATGGCAGCTTTACAGCGGTTACATGGATACACAGGCAGCTTGGTGGTCAGTGGAGGAGTATTTAAAGTAGGGACCGCAGACAGGCTATCAAAGGCCTAAAATAACAAACAATAGGCTCATGGCAGTTTTACAGCGGTTACATGGATACACGGGCAGCTTGGTGGTGAGTGGAGGAGTATTTAAAGTAGGGACCGCAGACAGGCTATCAAAGGCCTAAAATAACAAACAATAGGCTCATGGCAGCTTTACAGCGGTTACATGGATACACAGGCAGCTTGGTGGTGAGTGGAGGAGTAGTGCAAGGAGTGTCTGTCCCAGTACTCCCAAAATATAAATAGATGTTAATGTCTCGCAAAACAACCAAAACAAAAAAAAAGGTGGCATACTTAGGTACAGGGGTGGGCTCATCTACTGAGTTTCTGACATAGTAATTTGGCAGTAACTATTTAATGGTGCCAATATAGGACACAGACACAGACTACTTTAAGTTGCATCATAGATGTCTACAAATTTGTATTGTCAGTGCCAGACATTGAATGATGTCAGCGAATAGACTAAAGATTGGTGGAGCTGTGCGACATAATTTTGCACGTGGTAGAGCACATTTTGAGCTGGGGTAGGGGGGAACTCTCTTGAGGCCGGCGGGACCGCCCCAGGGCCCCTCATGTTACAACGGTGTGTCTGACGTTGGGTGCGCACCACCACCGCCAGAGACACTACATTGTACTATGAGGGACCCAGTAGCAATGCCGTCAACCAAAAGCGAGCACACCCACCTCTTCAGACAAACAGCAGTCTCACGGGTGCTTGCGCCAAGTCGCGATACCACGGCCCCGTGTGGGGAGTTTTGCCATTTAGGGAGGTGTAAACATGTCGTATGCTGTACAATCAGCTGCAGCAAATTAGACATTAGAAAAGTAATTCACAGGCAAGAGCTTTTCATAGGAAAGCTAGGTGTCGGCCGGGCAAGGTGGGGCAAAAGATTTCGAAATCCAGTTGTGGTTCATTTTAATGAATGTTAGATCGTCAACATTTTGGGTAGCCAGACGAGTCCTTTTTTCGGTTAATATTGAACCTGCAGCACTGAATACTCTTTCTGATAGGACACTTGCTGCCGGGCAAGCAAGCTCCTGCAATGCATATTCTGCCAATTCTGGCCAGGTGTCTAATTTGGAGGCCCAGTAATCAAATGGGAATGACGGTTGAGGGAGAACATCGATAAGGGATGAAAAATAGTTAGTAACCATACTGGACAAATGTTGTCTCCTGTCACTTTCAATTGATGCAGCAGTACCTGTCCTGTCTGCGGTCATAGCAAAATCACTCCACAACCTGGTCAGAAAACCCCTCTGTCCAACGCCACTTCTCATGTGTGCACCCCTAACACTCCTAGTCTGCTGCCCCCTGGAGCTCGTGTGAGAACGATCACGTGCGCTGTGTGCTGGGAATGCCTGAAGCAAACGGTCAACAAGAGTTGATTGTTTGGTTGCTAATATTAGTTCCAAGTTCTCATGCGGCATAATATTTTGCAATTTGCCTTTATAGCGTGGATCAAGGAGGCAGGCCAACCAGTAATCGTCATCGTTCATCATTTTCGTAATGCGTGTGTCCCTTTTTAGGATACGTAAGGCATAATCCGCCATGTGGGCCAAAGTTCCAGTTGTCAAATCTCCGGTTGTGATTGGTTGAGGGGCAGTTGCAGGCAAATCTACGTCACTTGTGTCCCTCAAAAAACCAGAACCCGGCCGTGACACGCAACCAATTTCCTGTGCCCCCGGGAAAGGTTCGGCATTAAAAATATACTCATCCCCATCATCCTCCTCGTCCTCCACCTCCTCTTCGCCCGCTACCTCGTCCTGTACACTGCCCTGACCAGACAATGGCTGACTGTCATCAAGGCTTTCCTCTTCCTCTGGTGCAGACGCCTGCTCCTTTATGTGCGTCAAACTTTGCATCAGCAGACGCATTAGGGGGATGCTCATGCTTATTACGGCGTTGTCTGCACTAACCAGCCGTGTGCATTCCTCAAAACACTGAAGGACTTGACACATGTCTTGTATCTTAGACCACTGCACACCTGACAACTCCATGTCTGCCATCCTACTGCCTGCCCGTGTATCCTCCCACAAATAAATAACAGCACGCCTCTGTTCGCACAGTCTCTGAAGCATGTGCAGTGTTGAGTTCCACCTTGTTGCAACGTCTATGATTAGGCGATGCTGGGGAAGGTTCAAAGACCGCTGATAGGTCTGCATACGGCTGGCGTGTACAGGCGAACGTCGGATATGTGAGCAAAGTGCACGCACTTTGAGGAGCAGGTCGGAGAACCCAGGATAAGTTTTCAATAAGCACTGCACCACCAGGTTTAAGGTGTGAGCCAGGCAAGGAATGTGTTTCAGTTGGGAAAGGGAGATGGCAGCCATGAAATTCCTTCCGTTATCACTCACTACCTTGCCTGCCTCAAGATCTACTGTGCCCAGCCACGACTGCGTTTCTTGTTGCAAGAACTCGGATAGAACTTCCGCGGTGTGTCTGTTGTCGCCCAAGCACTTCATAGCCAATACAGCCTGCTGACGCTTGGCAGTAGCTGGCCCATAATGGGACAACTGGTGTGCAACAGTGTCATCTGCCGATGGAGTGGTTGGCAGACTGCGTTCTGTGGAAGAGCTGTAGCTTCTGCAGGAGGACGAGGAGGAGGAGGAGGAGGGGGTGCGAACGCCTACAGCCAACTGTTTCCTAGACCGTGGGCTAGGCACAACTGTCCCTAAATTGATGTCGCCTGTGGACCCTGCATCCACCACATTCACCCAGTGTGCCGTGATGGACACATAACGTCCCTGGCCATGCCTACTGGTCCATGCATCTGTAGTCAGGTGCACCTTTGTACTCACAGATTGCCTGAGTGCATGGACGATGCGCTGTTTAACATGCTGGTGCAGGGCTGGGATGGCTTTTCTGGAAAAAAAGTGTCGACTGGGTAGCTCGTATCGTGGTTCAGCGTACTCCATCAGGGCTTTGAAAGCTTCGCTTTCAACTAACCGGTAGGGCATCATCTCTAACGAGATTAGTCTAGCTATGTGGGCGTTAAAACCCTGTGTACGCGGATGCGAGGATAAGTACTTCCTTTTTCTAACCAGAGTCTCATGTAGGGTGAGCTGGACTGGAGAGCTGGAGATCGTGGAACTTTCGGGTGTGCCGGTGTACATGGCAGACTGAGAGACGGTTGGAGACGGTATTGTTTCCGCCGGTGCCCTAGATGCAATATTTCCTCCTACAAAACTGGTGGTTCCCTGACCCTGACTGCTTTTGGCTGGCAAAGAAACCTGCACAGATACTGCCGGTGGTGCGGAAAATGGTGGCCTTACAGTGACGGAAGGGATGTTGCGTTGCTGACTAGCTTCATTGGCCGAGGGTGCTACAACCTTAAGGGACGTTTGGTAGTTAGTCCAGGCTTGAAAATGCATGGTGGTTAAGTGTCTATGCATGCAACTAGTATTTAGACTTTTCAGATTCTGACCTCTGCTTAAGCTAGTTGAACATTTTTGACAGATGACTTTGCGCTGATCAGTTGGATGTTGTTTAAAAAAATGCCAGACTGCACTCTTCCTAGACTCGGATGTCATGATCTCTGCAGGCAGAGATCATAGCAAGCCTATAGAGGGACAAGCTCTCGGAAGATGGAACTATACTGACCATGAACTAAGCCTGCCGCGCAACTAGAAATAGCCAGGTAGCATTTCCTATTTATCGCTAGATGCCCAGCTCTGGCCTAAGACCTAAATAGCTAGCAGAGGGAAATATAAGACCTGGCTCACCTCTAGAGAAATATTCCAAAGAAGACAGTAGCCCCCCACATATAATGACGGTGAGTTCAGATGAAACAACAAACGCAGCAGGAAAATAGTCTTAGCAAATTTGAGGTCCGCTTACTAGATAGCAGAAGACAGATAGTATACTTTCATGGTCAGCAGAAAAACACTAACAAAACACCATCCAGAGATTACCTTAAACTCTGGCATTAACTCATAACGCCAGAGTAGCAATCCCTGATCAACGAGAGCTTTCCAGACACAGTAACAAAACTTCAGCTGTGAACTGGAACAAATAGGCAAAACAAAACATGGACAAAAGTCCAACTTATCTAGTAGTAGTCTAGAAGCAGGAACAAGCACTGAGAGGCATCAGATAACATTGTTGACCGGCAAGAAACCACCAGAGAAATGAGCTTAAATAGCGACACCCACTACTGATGGAACCAGGTGAAACAGGAAAGAGGATGACAAGTCCAATTCCACAAGCGGCCACCGGGGGAGCCCAGAATCCAAATTCACAACAGTACCCCCCCCTCAAGGAGGGGGCACCGAACCCTCACCAGATCCACCAGGGCGACCAGGATGAGCCCTATGGAAGGCACGAACAAGATCAGAAGCATGAACATCAGATGCATTGACCCAAGAATTATCCTCCTGGCCGTAACCCTTCCAGTTGACCAGATACTGGAGTCTCCGTCTGGAAACACGAGAGTCCAAAATTTTCTCCACAACGTACTCCAACTCACCCTCAACCAACACCGGAGCAGGAGGCTCAACTGAAGGTACCACAGGTACCTCATACCTGCGCAATAACGACCGATGAAAAACGTTATGAATGGAAAAGGACGCAGGGAGGTCCAAACGGAAAGAAACAGGATTAAGAATCTCCAATATTCTATAAGGGCCGATGAACCGAGGTTTAAACTTAGGAGAAGAGACCCTCATAGGGACAAAACGAGAAGACAACCACACCAAATCTCCAACACAAAGCCGAGAACCAACACGACGATGACGGTTGGCAAAACGCTGAGTCTTCTCCTGGGACAACTTCAAATTGTCCATAACCTGCCCCCAGATGTGATGCAATCTCTCCACCACCGCATCCACTCCAGGACAATCCGAGGATTCCACCTGACCGGAGGAAAATCGAGGGTGAAACCCCGAATTACAGAAAAACGGGGACACCAAGGTGGAAGAGCTGGCCCGATTATTGAGGGCGAACTCTGCCAATGGCAAAAAAGCAACCCAATCATCCTGGTCAGCAGAGACAAAACACCTCAGATATGTCTCCAGGGTCTGATTAGTCCGCTCGGTCTGGCCATTAGTCTGAGGGTGAAAAGCAGATGAAAAAGACAAATCTATGCCCATCCTAGCACAGAATGCCCGCCAAAATCTAGACACAAATTGGGTACCTCTGTCAGAAACAATATTCTCAGGAATACCGTGCAATCGGACAACATTCTGAAAAAACAGAGGAACCAACTCAGAAGAAGAAGGCAACTTGGGCAGAGGAACCAAATGGACCATTTTAGAGAAACGGTCACAGACCACCCAGATGACAGACATCTTCTGGGAAACAGGCAGATCTGAAATAAAATCCATCGAGATGTGTGTCCAAGGCCTCTTAGGAATAGGCAAGGGCAACAGCAGTCCGCTAGCCCGAGAACTACAAGACTTGGCCCGAGCACAAACGTCACATGACTGCACAAAGACTCGCACATCTCGTGACAGGGAAGGCCACCAGAAGGATCTTGCCACCAAATCCCTGGTACCAAAAATTCCAGGATGACCTGCCAATGCAGAAGAATGTACCTCAGAGATGACTCTGCTGGTCCAATCATCCGGAACAAACAGTCTATCAGGCGGACAACGATCCGGTCTATCCGCCTGAAACTCTTGCAAGGACCGCCGCAGATCAGGAGAAACGGCCGACAAAATTACTCCCTCCCTAAGGATACCTGTGGGTTCAGAATTACCAGGAGAGTCCGGGTCAAAACTCCTAGAAAGGGCATCTGCCTTAACATTCTTAGAACCCGGTAGGTATGACACCACAAAATTAAAGCGAGAAAAAAATAAAGACCAGCGCGCCTGTCTAGGATTCAGGCGTCTGGCAGTCTCAAGATAAATCAAATTTTTGTGGTCAGTCAATACCACCACCTGATGCCTAGCCCCCTCGAGCCAATGGCGCCACTCCTCAAACGCCCACTTCATGGCCAAAAGCTCCCGATTCCCAACATCATAATTCCGCTCTGCGGGCGAAAATTTGCGAGAAAAGAAGGCACAAGGCCTAATGACGGAGCAGTCGGAACCTTTCTGCGACAACACTGCCCCAGCTCCGATCTCCGAAGCGTCAACCTCAACCTGAAAAGGCAGATTCACATCAGGCTGACGCAACACAGGGGCAGAGGCAAAACGGCGCTTAAGCTCCTGAAAGGCCTCTACAGCATGAGGGGACCAATTAGCAACATCAGCGCCTTGTCTGGTCAAATCAGTCAGTGGTTTAACGACATCCGAAAAACCAGCAATAAATCGGCGGTAAAAGTTGGCAAAGCCCAAAAATCTCTGAAGACCCTTAAGAGAGGAGGGCTGAGTCCAGTCACAAATAGCCTGCACCTTGACGGGATCCATCTCAATGGAAGAGGGAGAAAAAATATACCCCAAAAAGGAAATTTTCTGGACCCCAAAAACGCACTTAGACCCCTTCACACATAAAGAATTAGACCGCAGAACCTGAAAAACTCTCCTGACCTGCTGGACATGAGAGTCCCAGTCATCAGAAAAAATCAGAATATCATCCAGATATATTATCATAAATTTATCCAGAAAATCGCGGAAAATATCATGCATAAAAGACTGGAAAACTGAAGGGGCATTAGAAAGACCAAAAGGCATGACCAAATACTCAAAGTGGCCCTCGGGCGTATTAAATGCGGTCTTCCACTCATCCCCCTGCCTGATCCGCACCAAATTATACGCCCCACGAAGATCAATTTTAGAGAACCACTTAGCACCCTCTATACGAGCAAACAAATCAGTAAGCAATGGCAATGGGTATTGATACTTAACAGTGATCTTATTCAGAAGCCGATAATCAATACATGGTCTCAAAGAGCCGTCTTTTTTTGAGACAAAGAAAAACCCAGCTCCCAAGGGAGAAGAAGATGGACGAATATGTCCCCTTTTCCAAAGACTCCTTTATATATTCCCGCATAGCAGCATGTTCCGGCACAGACAGATTAAACAAACGACCCTTGGGATATTTACAACCCGGTATCAAATCTATGGCACAATCGCACTCACGGTGCGGAGGTAACGACCCAAGCTTGGGTTCGTCAAAGACATCTTGATAATCAGAGAGGAACTCAGGGACTTCAGAGGGAATGGACGACGAAATAGAAACCAAAGGTAAGTCCCCATGAATACCCTTACATCCCCAGCTCAACACAGACATTGCTCTCCAGTCCAAGACTGGGTTGTGAGACTGCAACCATGGCAATCCCAGTACCAAATCGTCATGTAAATTATACAGCACCAGGAAACGAATAATCTCCTGATGATCCGGATTGATACGCATGGTTACTTGTGTCCAGTATTGTGGTTTATTATTAGCCAATGGGGTGGAGTCAATCCCCTTCAGAGGAATAAGAGTCTCCAAAGGCTCTAAATCAAAACCACAACGATTGGCAAAGGACCAATCCATAAGACTCAGAGCGGCGCCAGAGTCAACATAGGCGTCCGTGGCAATGGATGACAAAGAGCAAATCAGGGTTACAGACAAAATAAACTTAGACTGAATGGTGCCAATGGAAACAGACTTATCAAGCTTCTTTGTACGCCTAGAGCATGCTGATATAACATGAGTAGAATCCCCACAATAGAAACACAATCCATTCTTCCGTCTAAAATTCTGTCGCTCGCTCCTGGACAGAATTCTATCACACTGCATACTTTCTGGCGTCTTTTCCATAGAAACCGCCAGATGGTGCACCGGTTTGCGCTCCCGCAGACGCCTATCAATCTGAATAGCCATTGTCATGGACTCATTCAGACCTGCAGGCACAGGGAACCCCACCATAACATCCTTAACGGCATCAGAGAGACCTTCTCTGAAAGTTGCCGCCAAGGCGCACTCATTCCACTGAGTAAGCACAGACCATTTACGGAATTTTTGGCAGAAAACTTCAGCTTCGTCTTGCCCCTGAGATAGTGCCATCAAAGTTTTTTCTGCCTGAAGTTCCAAATGAGGTTCCTCATAAAGCAAGCCCAAGGCCAGAAAAAACGCATCCACATCGCGTAACGCAGGATCCCCTGCTGGCAATGAGAAGGCCCAATCTTGAGGGTCACCCCTGAGCAAGGAAATCACAATCCTAACCTGCTGAGCAGGGTCTCCAGCTGAACGAGACTTCAGGGACAAATAAAGCTTACAATTATTTCGGAAATTCTGGAAGCTAGCTCTATTCCCTGTGAAGAACTCCGGCAAAGGAATTCTCGGCTCAGATACCGGAGCATGTACCACAAAATCTTGTAAATTTTGTACTTTCGTGATGAGATTATTCAAACCCGCAGTTACACTCTGGAGATCCATTATTGTCAGGTGCACACAGAGCCATACAGAGATTAGGAGGAGAGAGAGAAAAAAGACTGCAGCAAGGCAAACTGGAGGAAAAAAAAAAAAAAAAAAAAATTCCAGCAGACTTCTTATAACTCTCCTTTCTCAACCTGGGTCTTTAACACTTTATTGGCCGGTCAAACTGTCATGATCTCTGCAGGCAGAGATCATAGCAAGCCTATAGAGGGACAAGCTCTCGGAAGATGGAACTATACTGACCATGAACTAAGCCTGCCGCGCAACTAGAAATAGCCAGGTAGCATTTCCTATTTATCGCTAGATGCCCAGCTCTGGCCTAAGACCTAAATAGCTAGCAGAGGGAAATATAAGACCTGGCTCACCTCTAGAGAAATATTCCAAAGAAGACAGTAGCCCCCCACATATAATGACGGTGAGTTCAGATGAAACAACAAACGCAGCAGGAAAATAGTCTTAGCAAATTTGAGGTCCGCTTACTAGATAGCAGAAGACAGATAGTATACTTTCATGGTCAGCAGAAAAACACTAACAAAACACCATCCAGAGATTACCTTAAACTCTGGCATTAACTCATAACGCCAGAGTAGCAATCCCTGATCAACGAGAGCTTTCCAGACACAGTAACAAAACTTCAGCTGTGAACTGGAACAAATAGGCAAAACAAAACATGGACAAAAGTCCAACTTATCTAGTAGTAGTCTAGAAGCAGGAACAAGCACTGAGAGGCATCAGATAACATTGTTGACCGGCAAGAAACCACCAGAGAAATGAGCTTAAATAGCGACACCCACTACTGATGGAACCAGGTGAAACAGGAAAGAGGATGACAAGTCCAATTCCACAAGCGGCCACCGGGGGAGCCCAGAATCCAAATTCACAACACTCGGATCCCTTTTCAGGGATTGCAGACTGAGCTTTAACCGGATGGCCACGCTGTCCTCCAACAGGTTTTGGCTTTGACACGCGTTTTGGGCCAGATACGGGCCCGGCAGATGGAACCTGTTGCGATGTTGATGCCTGCTGCGGCCCCTCCTCCACCTCCGCTTCTGAACTACTGCCGCCTGCACCCTGTTCCCCCAATGGCTGCCAATCGGGGTCAATAACTGGGTCATCTATTACCTCCTCTTCGAGCTCGTGTGCAACTTCGTCTGTGTCACTGTGTCGGTCGGTGGTATAGCGTTCGTGGCGGGGCAACATAGTCTCATCAGGGTCTGATTGTGGATCTGTACCCTGAGAGGGCAATGTGGTGGTCTGAGTCAAAGGAGCAGCATAGTACTCTGGCTGTGGCTGTGCATCAGTGCACTCCATGTCAGAATATACTTGTAATGGGCATGGCCTGTTAAATGTTTCACTTTCTAAGCCAGGGACGGTATGTGTAAAGAGCTCCATGGAGTGACCCGTTGTGTCGCCTGCTGCATCCTTCTCTCTTGTTGTAGTTTTTGCTGAGGAGGACAAGGAAGCGACTTGTCCCTGACCGTGAACATCCACAAGCGACGCGCTGCTTTTACATTTACCAGTTTCGGAAGAGGAGGCAAAAGAGCTAGAGGCTGAGTCTGCAATGTAAGCCAAAACTTGCTGTTGCTGCTCCGCCTTTAAAAGCGGTTTTCCTACTCCCAGAAAAGAGAGCGTTCGAGGCCTTGTGTAGCCTGACGACGAAACTGGCTCCACAGCTCCAGACTTAGGTGGAATATTTTTATCCCCACGACCACCTGATGCTCCACTACCACTACCATCATTACCAGCTGACAATGAACGCCCACGACGACCTCTTGCACCAGACTTCCTCATTGTTTTAAAATCTTAACCAAAGTAACTTTATTTGTTGCTGTCAAACAACTTACACGGTGAGCTATAACTTCAGTATGATTTCAATATCCCTTAACAGGTTGGTGAGACCACAAGGAAAATCAGGCACAATGTTACACACTCTGTTTTCTGTGGCACAAAATCACAGAGATGACACACACGCAGGACTGTCACTCAAGCACTAATGTCAATATTAATCTCCCACCTAATTTATTTATTTTTTTTTTTCAGGGAGACTTTAGAAACCAAATAATATTAAAAAAACCAAAAAAATAAATAGGCTTTCTATGGCCCACTGAATGAGAGAGAGGTGGCACACCCAGGAGTCAAGACTGGCACACAAGCTGAAAGGGCAATATTACTCTCCCACTGTTTTTTTTTTTTTTTTTCTTCAGGGAGACTTTAGAAACCAAATAATAAGAAAAAAAATAAATAAATAAATAGGCTTTCTATAGCCCACTGAATGAGAGATAGCACACACAGCAGTGGCACACAAGCCCTGACTGAGGCCAATATTTTTCTCCCACTGATTGATGTAGTGTTTTTGTGTTGAGGTAGATTTTAGAACACAAATCAAGGAAAAAAAAAAAAATGCTTTCTATGGCCCACTGAATGAGAGAGGTGGCACACCCAGGAGTCAAGACTGGCACACAAGCTGAAAGGGCAATATTACTCTCCCACTGTTTTTTTATGTATTTTTTGTTTTTTAAGGGAGACTTTAGAATCCCAATAATATTTAAAAAAAAAAAATAAATAGACTTTCTATGGCCCACTGAATGAGAGAGGTGGCACACCCAGGAGTCAAGACTGGCACACAAGCTGAAAGGGCAATATTACTCTCCCACTGTTTTTTTAAGTTTTGTTTTTTTTATTTTCAGGGAGACTTTAGAAACCAAATAATAAGAAAAAAAATAAATAAATAAATAGGCTTTCTATAGCCCACTGAATGAGAGATAGCACACACAGCAGTGGCACACAAGCCCTGACTGAGGCCAATATTTTTCTACCACTGATTGATGTAGTGTTTTTGTGTTGAGGTAGAATTTAGAACACAAATCACGGAAAAAATAAATAGGCTTTCTATGGCCCACTCAGTGAGAGATGGCACACACAGGGATGGCACTGTAGCAGAAATGCCAATCTTAATCTCCCACAAAAAAAAAACAAAAAAAAAAACAGGGACTGTCCTACAATTACTATCTCCCTGCAGTAATCTAAGCCAGGTATGGCAGGCAGCAATAGGAGTGGACTGATGCACAAATTAAATAAAAAGTGTGGACAAACAAAAAAGATAGCTGTGCAGAAAGGAACAAGAGGATATGTGCTTTGAAAAAAGCAGTTGGTTTCCACAGTGGCGTACACACAGCAATACAGCTATCACGGAGCCTTCTAGGGCAGCCCAATGAGCTACAGCGCTGAGGAAAAAAAAAAAAAAAAATAGCTTCCACTGTTCCTGCACACCGAAGGTGGTGTTGGACAGTGGAAATCGCTACAGCACAAGCGGTTTGGTGGTTAGTGGACCCTGCCTAACGCTCTCCCTGCTTCTGACGAAGCGGCAGCAACCTCTCCCTAAGCTCAGATCAGCAGCAGTAAGATGGCGGTCGGCGGGAACGCCCCTTTATAGCCCCTGTGACGCCGCAGACAGCAAGCCAATCACTGCAATGCCCTTCTCTAAGATGGTGGGGACCAGGATCTATGTCATCACGCTGCCCACACTCTGCGTTCACCTTCATTGGCTGAGAAATGGCGCTTTTCGCGTCATTGAAACGCGACTTTGGCGCGAAAGTCGCGTACTGCATGGCCGACAAGCACAGGGGTCGGATCGGGTTTCATGAGACGCCGACTTAGCCAAAAGTCGGCGACTTTTGAAAATGATCGACCCGTTTCGCTCAACCCTACTAACTACCAAACGTCCCATAACGTTGGTGCACCTGCTCAGAATGAAGGTAGTCAGCAACGCTACATTGCTTCCCTCACTGTAAGCCCACCGTTTAGGACACCACCTGCTGCAAATGCGGAGGTATCGTCGCAAGGCCAAAGCAGTCAGGGAATCACCAGGTTCTTGGTAGGAAACACTGTATGTAGGCCAACATCAAGAATACCATCACCAACCCTCTCTCAATCTGCCATGTCCACCACCACCCCCGCTAGTTCCACCATATGCAGCTCTCCAGTCCAGCTCACCCTACAAGAGACTCTCGTTAGGAAAAGGAAGTACTCATCCTCACATCCGCGTACACAGGGTTTGAACGCCCACATTGCTAGACTAATCTCGTTAGAGATGATGCCCTACCGGTTGGTTGAAAGCGAAGCTTTCAAATCCCTGATGGCCTACACAGTACCACGCTATGACCTACCCAGTTGACACTTCTTTGCAAGAAAAGCCATCCCAGCCCTCCACCAGCATGTCAAAGACCGCATTGTCCATGCACTCAGGCAGTCAGTAGAAAGGTGCACGTCATAACAGATGCATGGACCAGTAGGCATGGCCAGGGACGTTACGTGTCCATCACGGCACACTGGGTTAATGTGGATGCAGGGTCCACAGGGGACAGCCATAGTGGGACAGTTCTGCCTAGCCCACGTTTTAGGAAACAGTTGGCTGTAGGCGTTCGCCACCCCTCCTCCTCCAGCGGAAGCGAAAGCTCGTCCACAGAGCGCAGTCGCATGACCACTCCATCCGCAGCTGCCAGTGTTGCACACGAGGTGTCCCATTATGGAACAGCTAGTGGTAAGCATCAGCAGGCTGTGTTAGAAATGAAGTGTTTGGGCGACAACAGACACACCGCGGAAGTTCTGGCCGAGTTCTTGCAGCAAGAAACTCAGTCCTGGCTGGGCAGTGTACATCTTGAGGCAGGGAAGGTAGTCAGTGATAACGGAAGGAATTTTATGGCTGCCATAGCCTTTTCAGAACTGAAACACATACCTTGCCTGACTTACACCTTGAACCTGGTGGTGCAGTGCATAAGCATGAGCATCCCACTAATGCGTCTGCTGATGCAAAGTTTGACGCACATTAAGGAGCAGGCGTCTGCAGCCGAGGATGAGGGAAGCCTTGATGACAGTCAGCCATTGTCTGCTCAGGGAACTCTCCTGGACGAGGTGGCGGACGAAGAGGAGGAGGAGGAGGAGGATGATGGGGATGAATATTTGTGGGAGGAGGAAGCTTCTCAGGGGCAATAGAAACTGGTGGCGTTGCAAGGTCAGGTACAGGGTTTTTGCGGGAGACAAGTGATGTTGATTTGCCAGAAAGTGCTCCTCAACCCAGCACAAGCAGTGAATTGACACCTGGAACATTGGCCCACATGGCTGATTATGCCTTGCATATCCAAAAAGGGACCCCGGCATTATCAAAATGATGACCGATGGCGATAACTGATTGGCCTGCCTCCTGGATCCACGCTATATAGGGAAATTGCAAAATATCATGCCACATGAGAACCTTGAGCAAATATTTGCTACCAAACAAGCAACTCTTGTAGACCGTTTGGTTCAGGCATTCCCAGAACACAGCAGCGGTGATGGTTCTCACACAAGCTGCAGGGGGCAACATGGCAGAGGTGTTAGAGGTGCACAAATCAGAAGTGGCATTGGACAGAGGGGTTTTATGACCAGGTTGTGGAGTGATTTCGCAATGACCGCAGTCACGACAGGTACTGCTGCATCAATTCAAAGTGACAGGAGACAACATTTGTCCAGTATGGTTACGAACTATTTTTCCTCCCTTATCTATTTTCTCCCTCACACATCATTCCCCTTTGATTACTGGGCATCTAAAATAGACATCTGGCCTGAATTGGCAGAATATGCATTACAGGAGCTAGCTTTCCCAGCTGCTAGTGTGCTATCAGAAAGAGTCTTCAGCACTGCTGGTTCAATACTGACCGAAAAAAGGACTCGTCTGGCTAGCCAAAATGCTGATGATCTAACCTTCATTAAAATGAACCAATCATGGATTTCTAATTATTTTGCCCCACCTTCCCCTGCTGACACGTAGTTTACCTGAAAAATGTCTTGCTTTTGGACTCCTCTTACTGACTGCTCCAATTCCTCCATTTGCAGCTGCTGAATGTCCACCATAGACCATTTTTTTACCTCCATAAATGGGCTGACTCCCCCCACAGGGCCGTGGTCACCACCTAGCGCAAGCACCCGTGCGAGTGCCGTTTTCCGTGTCTCTGACGGTGGTGGTGCACAACCAATGTCAGACACACTGTCGTAATATGAGGGGCCCTGGGCCAGTAACACTGCCCACGAGAGAGTGTCCCCCAGCTCGAACAGCGCTCTACCACTTGCAAAACTTACCTCTCCCGGCTCCACCACTGTGTAGTCTGTGCTGTTAAATCCTTCAATGGCACTGCCAATACAAATTTGTTGAAATGATAGATGATAGTTAGAATATACAGGGGCCCTGGCCTCCATTTAGACCAGTTAATACTTTGTACCTACTACCACTGTCTGCTACTCAGCAGAGGAGCCCACCCCTGTACGTAGCTATGCCACCTGTTTATTTATGAAAATTTGTTTGGCAGACATTTACCTCACTTTATTGTTTTGGCCTACTAACTGTGTCATCCACTCCTTACAGTTGTCCTCCACTGAACAAACCTATGCCGCCAGTTTACTACTGTTACCAGTTTTGAACTGCATAGAGCCTACTTTTTTATTTTAGGCCTACTAAGTCTGTCTGCACCACTCCTTACAATCGTCCTCCGCTGAACAAACCAATGCCGCCTGTGTACCCCTGTAACCTATTTTAAACTGCATTGAGCCTACTTTTTATTTTAGGTCTACTAAGTCTGTCTGCGCCACTCCTTACAATCGTCCTCCGCTGAACAAACCAATGCTGCCTGTGTACCCCGGTAACCTATTTTAAACTGCATTGAGCCTACTTTTTTATTTTAGGCCTACTACCTGTGTCTGTCTGTGCCACTCAATACAGCTGTCCTCCACTGAACAAAGCTGAGCTTTAATTTTCAGGCTTTCGGCCTGCAGAAAATATGAAACTGCATTTGGATTACTTGCTTGGTTGGGCCCTACTAACGGTGTTTGCCGCTCCTTGATGTTCTCCTCCACTGAACAAAGCTCAGCTTCAATTTTCAGGCTTTCGGCCTATATCAGATATTAAACGGCATTTGGCCTACTTGTTTGGTTGGGCCTACTAACGGTGTCTGCCACTCCTTGGTGTTCTCCTCCACTGAACAAAGCTGAGCTTCAATTTTCAGGCTTTCGGCCTATATCAGATATTAAACTGCATTTGGCCTACTTGTTTGGTTGGGCCTACTAACTGTGTCTGCCGCTCCTTGCTTTTCTCCTCTGCTGAACAAAGCTGAGCTTCAATTTTCAGGCTTTCGGCCTGCAGAAAATATGAAACTGCATTTGGCCTACTTGTTTGGTTGGGCCTACTAACGGTGTCTGCCGCTCCTTGGTGTTCTCCTCCACTGAACAAAGCTGAGCTTCAATTTTCAGGCTTTCGGCCTATATCAGATATTAAACTGCATTTGGCCTACTTGTTTGGTTGGGCCTACTAACAGTGTCTGCCACTCCTTGGTGTTCTCCTCTGCTGAACAAAGCTGAGCTTCAATTTTCAGGCTTTCGGCCTGCAGAAAATATGAAACTGCATTTGGCCTACTTGTTTGGTTGGGCCCTACTAACGGGGTCTGCCGCTCCTTGCTTTTCTCCTCCACTGAACAAAGCTGAGCTTCAATTTTCAGGCTTTCGGCCTATATCAGATATTAAACTGCATTTGGCCTACTTATTTGGTTGAGCCAACTAACGGTGTTTGCCGCTGTTATGGCTAGCGGAACGCACCCAATTAATTAATTGAGATGTTTTTATTGATATTGGTGCATTCGCAGCCCGGGGTCCACCGTGCAGGAGTACCTGCTGCTAGCAATGGCGGCACGATATGGCGGTATGGACTAACTCAGTTACTTCACCGAGTAGTCATGAAAGAAAAACAATGTGCCCTGTTAGGCTTCACAGAGGCACAGGCTAACTGCCCACACAGAGAGCAGTCAGTGGTCACGCATGCACACAAAACTCCTTGCCGGAGGTGCCAGCATTCTAGGGGCTTATTTCAGCCGGGTTCCTGAATACATTCAAACACAAACTCCTCGCCGGAGGTGCCAGCATTCTAGGGGCTTATTTCAGCCGGGTCCCTGAACACATACTCTCGTGACCACACTGGCGCAAAGCACTTAACAAAGAACAGTACTAGCGCATGGCCGTGCGGTCATGCGAACCTTAAATAGCTGCAGCACATACAGGACCTTCCTAGAAGGACCAATGAGAAGCTACACCAGAGCGTGAGCACCTACAGGACCTTCCTGAAGGAGCCAATGACCTTAGCTGCAGTATCAGATCATGTGACCCTCGATCTCCACTGAGAGATTTTACTCTTGGCATGCTCAGAACGAGCAAAGCAGGACTTAGACCCAGAAGCGTCTGCTCGCCGCTGCCCAGCACCGACTTCAATGGCAGAAGCAGGAAAGGCAGCAGTAACTCTTAGCACAGAGTCAGACTGAGCGAGACGCTGGGACCGATGTCTCCGCTGAGCAGGCTCCACTGCGGCAGGAGAAGAATGGGAGACCGCAGCGGAGATGGACCGAGATTCCCCCTGTGCAGAGGAGGGAACTCGACCCCTAACATTACCCCCCTCCTAGGGCCCCCCCTCCTTGGGCCTGGGCATGGGCACAGGTACCCGCGGATGCTGACCATAATTAAGGAGGAATGGCGTCTGTCCAGTAGATTCGGCTACAGCGTTGTTCAGTGCAAACTCTGCCCACGATAGCAAGGATGCCCAGTCATCCTGCCTGGCTGAGACAAAATGTCGCAGATATGTGACCAAGGTCTGGTTGGCCCTCTCTACCAACCCATTTGTCTCGGGATGATAAGCAGAACAGAGATTTAACTCAATAGTGAGAAGATGACAAAGCTCTCCCCAGAACCAAGACGCAAACTGGGGACCCCGGTCACTGACAATTTTGTCTGGCATACCGTGTAGGCGGGAGATGTGTTTAATAAACAACGCTGCCAAGGCCCATGCAGAAGGTAGCCGTGGAAGCGGCACCAAGTGCACCATTTTAGAAAAATGATCGGTGATAACCCAAATGACGGTACAGCCACGAGACTTAGGCAAACCCACCAAAAAGTCCATCCCGACCATCTCCCAGGGCCTATCTGCCACCGGCAGAGGATATAATAACCCAGCTGGCCGTTGTCGAGGAGACTTATTTTTGGCGCAGGAGACACAAGCCCGAACATAGCCAGTAACTCAGATGTCCTTTTGGAAACAAAATGTCTACCCACCCTGGACGAGTGTGCCCAAGAGAGAACCTCCGGTCGCAAACCAGATCGTACAAAAGTCTTGCCCGGAGGCACTGACTCTAGCGAAACCGGGGCCACAGTTCTCAGGCTCTCGGTGGGGACAATAAGCCGAGGCTCCTCTTCCTCCTCCACAGATGACACAACGGAGCGAGAGAGAGCGTCGGCACGAATGTTCTTCTCCCCAGAAAGGAAATGGAGGGTGAAATGAAACCGGGAGAAGAACAAGGACCATCTGGCCTGGCGAGAATTTAACCGCTGGGCTGTCTGCAGGTACACCAAATTTTTGTGATCTGTGTAGACTTGGAAGGGAAAACGAGCTCCCTCCAAGAGATGTCTCCACTCTGAGAACGCCAACTTCATGGCTAGCAACTCCCTGTCCCCGATGGAATAATTCCTCTCTGAGGTCTTAGAAAAGAAGAAGCAAGGATGCTTCCGACCTTGAGCATCCTTTTGGAAGAGGACTGCTCCAGCACCAACAGATGAGGCATCCACCTCAATGATAAATGGCCTATCTACATCGGGGTGATGTAGGATGGGAGCGCTAGCGAAGTGAGACTTTATAGAGTTAAAGGCCTTGGAGACCTCCTCAGACCACAATTTGGGATTTGCTCCCTTCTTGGTGAGGGCAACCAAGGGAGCTACCAAAGTCGAGAAGTGCGGAATAAACTGACGATAATAATTTATGAACCCCATAAAGCGCTGCACCGCTTTAAGAGAATGGGGTTCCTGCCAGTCCATCACAGCCTGCAGTTTGGCAGGATCCATGGCCAATCCCTGGGCGGAGATGATATAGCCCAGGAAAGGTAAGGACTCCTGCTCAAACACACACTTCTCCAACTTGGAATAGAGGAAGTTTGCCCGTAGGAGCTCGAAGACTTTGCAAACATCTCTCCGGTGGGAGTCAATATCTGGAGAGTAGATGAGAATATCATCCAGATAGACTACAACTGAGGTGGTGAGCATATCCCAGAAGATGTCGTTCACAAAGTCTTGGAAAAGGCTGGGGCATTACAGAGCCCGAAGGGCATCACCAGATATTCATAGTGCCCATCCCTGGTGTTAAAAGCCGTCTTCCATTCGTCCCCCTCACGGATGCGAATCAGGTTGTAAGCACCCCGCAGATCTAGTTTAGTAAACACCCTTGCTCCCCGAAGCCTATCGAAGAGCTCAGATATCAAGGGCAAAGGGTACTTATTCTTAACGGTGATGGCGTTAAGACCCCTGTAGTCTACGCACGGACGCAGTTCCCCATTCTTCTTCTGCACGAAGAAGAACCCGGCCCCAGCAGGTGACACTGACTTTCTGATGAACCCTCTTGCCAGATTCTCTTGAATGTACTGAGACATTGCCTCCATCTCCGGGAAAGATAATGGATAAACTCGACCCCGAGGAGGCTCAGCACCAGGCAAGAGATCAATAAGACAGTCATAGGGGCGAAGGGGCGGAAGGGTCTCCGCCGCCTTTTTGGAGAACACATCTGCATAAGACCAATACTGCTTGGGGAGAGAGGATAGATCTGCGGGTACCTCTGTAGTAGCAACCTGAACGCACTCCCTCTGACACCTACCCCCACAAGATTCACCCCATCCCAAAATTCTGCCTGAGGACCACTCGATATGAGGAGAGTGGTACCGTAACCAAGGTAACAGGACCTCATCAATTCCCTCAGGAATGACGAGCAGAGATATAATCTCCTGATGGGATGGTGACATGGACAGAGTAAAAGGGATGGTCTGGTGTGTTATCTGTGAGGGCAGTGTCGACCCATTCACCACTCGTACCGTCACTGGTTGAGCAAGCATAACCAGGGGTATTGTGTGATGTTGGGCAAAGGCAGAAGACATAAAATTGCCCTCCGCCCCAGAATCCACGCAGAGCTCTACCGAGTGGGAGGATGAGCTAATAATAATTGTCCCCTTAAAGGACAATTTGGAGGCAAACGTCGCCTTGTCTAGTGTACCTCCACCTACTACCACTAGACGCTGACATTTCCTCGACCGCTGAGAACATCTGGTGGCAAGATGTCCTGACTGCTGGCAAACATGATAAATCTGGAGTGCATGAGCAGTCCAGGACTTAGAACCCGCTCGTGACACTTCCATGGCCTCATGTGAATCAGGTACCATGACCGGAGATTCGAGAGGTTTGGCGAAGGTGGGAGCCAGCCGAAACCTCTGCCTACACTGGGCTCGCTCTAACCTCCGCTCGTTAAAATGGAGGTCAATTCGAGTAGAGACCGATATTAACTCCTCCAGTGTGGCAGGAATCTCCCTAGTGGCCAGAGCGTCCTTAACATGATCAGCCAGGCCCCTCCAAAATATGGGGATAAGGGCTTTATCCGGCCACTGCAGCTCAGAAGCCAAAGTCCAAAATCGGATGGCAAAATGGCTGACCATGGACTCACCCTGAGTAAATGCCAGCAGTTGGAGCGCCATGTCATGGGTGACTTGAGGTCCTAAAAAGATCTGTTTCAGAGTGCTCAGGAACCGCGGAGCACTCTGCACCACATGATCGCCACGCTCCCACAGCGGCGTAGCCCACTCCAACGCCCTGTCCGACAAGAGAGACAGAATAAATCCCACCTTAGCCCGCTCAGTAGGGAAATGTGCAGCCAGGAGCTCGAGATGAATAGAGCACTGACTCACGAAACCCCTACAAGATTTGCTGTCTCCAGAAAAATTTTCTGGCAGCGGGAGGCGAGATAATGTCGGAACAGGGGTGGCAGTGGACAAGGTAGCTGCAGCCATGCTAGTAGCCTGTACAGCAACTGCGGTAATATCCACAGCTGGGGTTGAGCTCTCGAGAGCCGCCAACCTACCCTCCAGCTGCTGGATATACCGCAAAGTTTGCTGAATGTCCGCCATTTACTAGCCAGACCCTGGCGCTAGTATTATGTTACGGCTAGCGGATCGCACCGAATAAATAGAGATGTTTTTATTGATATTGGTGCGTTCGCAGCCCGGGGTCCACCGTGCAGGAGTATCTGCTGCTAGCAACGGCGGCACAGTATGGCGGTATGGACTAACTCAGTTACTTCACCGAGTAGTTGGGAAAGAAAAGCACTGTGCCGTTAGGCTTCACAGAGGCACAGGCTACACAGCGGGGGCAACACAGAGAGCAGTCAGTGGTCACGCATGCACACAAAACTCCTCGCTGGAGGTGCCAGCATTCTAGGGGCTTATTTCAGCCGGGTCCCTAAACACATACTCTTGTGACCACACTGGCGCAAAGCACTTAACAAAGAACAATACTAGCGCATGGCCGTGCGGTCATGCGAACCTTAAATAGCTGCAGCACGTACAGGACCTTCCTAGAAGGACCAATGAGAAGCTACACCAGAGCGTGAGCACCTACAGGACCTTCCTGAAGGAGCCAATGACCTTAGCTGCAGTATCAGATCATGTGACCTTCGATCTCCACTGAGAGATCTTACTCTGGGCATGCTCAGAACGAGCAAAGCAGGACTTAGACCCAGAAGCGTCTGCTTGCCGCTGCCCAGCACCAACTTCAATGGCAGAAGCAGGAAAGGCAGCAGTAACTCTTAGCACAGAGTCAGACTGAGCAAGACGCTGGGACCGACGTCTCCGCTGAGCAGGCTCCACTGCGGCAGGAGAATAATGGGAGACCACAGCGGAGATTGACCGAGATTCCCCCTGTGCAGAGGAGGGAACTCGACCCCTAACAGCCGCTCCTTGCTTTTCTCCTCCACTGAACAAAGCTGAGCTTCAATTTTCAGGCTTTCAGCCTGCAGAAAATATGAAACTGCATTTGGCCTACTTGTTTGGTTGGGCCCTACTAACGGTGTCTGCCGCTCCTTGGTGTTCTCCTCCACTGAACAAAGCTGAGCTTAAATTTTCAGTCTTTCGGCCTATATCAGATATTAAACTGCATTTGGCCTACTTGTTTGGTTGGGCCTACTAACGGTGTCTGCAGCTCCTTGGTGTTCTCCTCCACTGAACAAAGCTGAGCTTCAATTTTCAGGCTTTTGGCCTACGTAAGATATGAAAATGCATTTGGCCTACTAACGGTGTCTGCCGCTCCTTGATGTTCTACTCCACTGAACAAAGCAGTGCCGCCTGTTTACTCATGTTACCAATT
The DNA here is from genome assembly GCF_051348905.1 of Ranitomeya variabilis. Lineage (NCBI taxonomy): Eukaryota > Metazoa > Chordata > Amphibia > Anura > Dendrobatidae > Ranitomeya > Ranitomeya variabilis. The sequence continues at coordinate 629,897,228 of NC_135234.1, read as the reverse complement.
TTTAACTGCATTTGGCCCACTTTATTACTTGGGCCTACTAACTGTGTCTGCCACTCATTACAGTTTTCCTCCACTGAACAAAGCAATTCCGCCTGTTTAGTCCTGTTACCAATTTTGAACTGCATGTAGCCTACTTTATTGTTTGGGCCTATATCTGTGTTTCCTCCTCATCCTGCCCATTGCCCAGCCACTGCTAGATGAGTCTGCTGGTACATTGACCCAGACCACTACATTCCCCTTGCACTCTACACAGGCAGAATCTGACCCTGCTGAAAGCCAGGTTCCCCTTCCCGCATACTATACCACCTTACACGGGGACAAAGAGGAAGGTGCAGATGAAAGTGCAGGTTTCTTCATCAGGTGGGGGGCATACTCGTTGGCGACGTCACTGGCACAGGGCCCCTCATAGTATGCAAAAGTGTCTCTGCTGGTGGGAGGCGCCCCCGCCATCAAACACACCGCTGTACGTTGAGGGGCCCTGTGCCAGTGCCAATGCGAACGAGTGGGCCCCTTGCAAAGTTGAAATACTTACCTCTCCCTGCTCCCCCGCCATGACGTATTCCGCGTTTCCTGGGCCCACGAAAATCTTGAGCCAGCCCTACCCCCCCCACAACTTTAGCCAAATGACTCCCTGTTTTCAATGAATAACTATTATTACAAGGTAAATTAAGATTTACAAGCTTAAGTAACAAGAATTGATGTTTTTGGCATTAAAATGGGCACTGTAGGTGTTTTCCTGTCCTCCACTCACTGCCGACTTTGCTTCCCCATTGACTTGCATTGGGTTTCGTGTTTCAGTCAGCTCCCCGACTTTTCGCAATAATCGGCCGATTTCACCCTACCCGACTTTTGAGAAAGTCGGGTTTTGCAAAACACAACTCGATCCTAAAAAAGTAAAAGTCGCTCAACTCTACTCTGCAGTGATCAGTGTTCGATCATCAGAACTGAATTGGACTTTATCTGTACTCCTTGGTACAAACTCTGGAGCCTCTGGACTTAGTTCACTCTCCTGAGGATAGTACATCCCTCTCCTTGCCAGTCCGAGAGGTACAACAATGTGCTCTTCTTCATCGGAACTTTCAAGTTCACTATCCACCTCTAGAACTTCAGTCTGTGGTAGTTCCGTAATCGATCTTGATCGATGTTGGTCTACTTCTGGGGAGACTTGTTGTGGTGAGAGATAATCACAGGGTAGTAGTAAATTCTGATAGACTATTCTGGTTTTCTTGTCCCCCATTTCTAATTGGGTTTCATACACTGGACTGTCATCGGCTTTCCTCCCTATGACCACATACACCTTGTCTTCCCAGTATGAACAAAGTTTTCCTGAACCACCTTTTTGATGTACATTCTTGACTAGCACCTGACTTCCTGGTGTTAATTCTGCTCCATAACATTTTTGATCATAGTACTCCTTTGTTGTATATGTCTCTGTCATCTGTTCTTCTTTCTGAACATGCTCCGGATACGTTTTGTAAGTATCTGACACCGGGGTGTCGAACATGATGTCAATTGGCAGTCTTTGCGATCGTCCATACAACAGGAAGAGAGGCGAGTAACCCTTTGCCTCGCTCTTGGTACACTTATATTGCATGTACCACTTTTGACAGAGAACTCTTCCAATCTTTCTTCTCATCAGCTGTTAAAGTGCGCAGCATTCACATTAATGTCCGGTTAAAACTTTCCACTTGTCCATTACCCTCTGGGTGATAGGGTGTTGTATGGGATCTCTGAATTCTACAGTACTTTCCTAATTTGGCAAAGAGCTGGTTCTCAAATTCTCTTCCTTGGTCATGGTATAACCTCGTAGGAAACCCAATCTTCAAAGCAAAATCATTGAAGATCTTCTCTGCCTCTGTTCGACCAGATTTATTAGTGGTGGCACATGCTTGAGCAAATCGAGTAAAATGGTCCATCACCACCAAGATGTATTCGTCACCTCCCTTGCACGTCTCAATGTGTAAAAAGTCTATTGAGACGATCTCAAACAGATAATTAGTCTGGATGTTTCCGGTAGGTGCCCGGGGTGATGTGTTGAGACATTTATCTTTCAGACATCCACACTCCCTGGTCACGTACCTCTCAATATCTCTCTGCATGTACAGCCAGAAGAAACATTCACAGATAAAGTTTGTATTTCTTTCCACTCCCTGGTGTCCCATGTTTTCATGGACTTCTTTGAAGACAAACCTATAGAACACGCTGGGTGGTACCAACTGCTGGCTTTGTCCTCCTTTACGATACAGGATACCATCTTCACTGAGGTAGAGCTTTGTCCATTCTTTAACTAAAACTGATACTGCTGGTGACTCATCATGTCTCTCTCGTTTACTTGGGAAACGATTGTGGTCCACATAAGGAAGTACTCTGCCAATTATCTGATTTTCCTGTTGTGCTTTACGGATTGTTCTTTTTGGTAGTTGTTGAATAGACAGGGGGTGATCTCGTTCTTTCAATTTTACAGTGGCTTCCACTGTCAATGCACACCACAAAGGTGTGTCTTCCCCTTGATGAGCTTGTACTGCTTGGAAGGTGCTCTCAATAGCTTCCATACTGACTTCCTCTGAGCATTCTTGCATGAACTCCTCAGGCTCTAGTGGCATTCTCGACAATCCAATCACAACCGCATTGCATTTCCCTGGCCTGTACTTAATACTGAAATTAAAATCAGCTAGTTCAGCTACCCATCTTTGACCCATTGCATTCAGTTTGGCTGTAGTGAGAACATAGGTCAAGGGGTTATTGTCCATGTAAACCTCAAACTCTTTGCTGTAATAGAGATAATCTCTACATCGTTCACAGATAGCCTATTTCAATACCAGGAACTCAAATTTTCCAGAATATAGATGGTAAATTCTCTCGGCGTTTGTCAATGCTCTGGAACAGTAACCAATGACTCTCAATTTTCCATCTTGATGCTGATACAGGGCAGCTCACAGTCCAACTTGAGAAGCGTCACAATGAAGAACAAATGGTAAGTTGAAATCAGGATATCCAAATATGGGTGGTTTTACCAGGTTATCCTCTAGTTCTTCCAATACCTCCTGGTGCTCTGATGTCCAGACAATGGGCTGCTGGGATGAAACAGCATTGTTTCTTTTAAGTCCGGTCCTGCCCGCATTCTTCTTTTTCTCCATGGGTGTTGCTATCTCTGTCATGCCCCCCAAGAGGAGATATAGTGGGGCGGCAATCCTGGAGAAGTTTCGGATATAAGTATGATAGCAGGGGAGGAATCCTATGATCTGCCTCACTTCCCCGACAGTAGAAGGCCGCTTGTCTTTTAAGGCCAGTACCAAAGCAATTTCTTCTGGGTCCATTGTATATCCTTCTCTGGACACAATTTTCCCTAGAAATCGGACTTGCCTTTTGATGAGTTCACACTTCTTTGGGGGCAACTTAACTCGTGTTTTTGATATCTCTGAAGTACGGTCCTCACGTGTTCAACATGCTCTTGGAAGGTTTTGCTGTGTACCACATTGTCATCCAAGTACGGCTGACAGATATCATCCCTCAGTCCTGCTAAACATGTCTCCATGCTCCTCTGGAATTCTGCTGGAGCTGAACTGAGCCCAAACAGTATGCGGATCCACTCGTATAATCCACATGATGTGATGAATGCTGTCATGGGTCTACTGAACTCCTCGACAAACGCTTGGTGGTATGCCTTACCCTAATCAAGGAGAGAGAACCAGGTACTTCCTGAGAGGCTATTCTGCATATCTTGAAACTTTGGTATCGGGCGTTGGTCAGGTACTGACTTTCGGTTTGGTTCCCGGTAATCATAGCAGAGTGACAATGTACCGTCCTTCTTCCTAACACAGACAATAGGAGAGGAATAAGATGACTTCGACTTTTGGACCCAACCTCTGTTGATTAGATCTTGTAAATACTCTTTCACTTCACGGTGTAATGGTTTTGGCACCGACATGTGACTTTTGGTTACTGGGGTTGTGTCTTTCAAATTATTTTTCAACTGCAAAGAAGGAATACAGCCTGTATCGGAGTAATCTTTAAAGAATGCATTACACTCTTCTCTCCGCATGTTTTGGTACCACTAGATCTTCAGCACACAAGTGTTTCAGGGGTACTGGGGGATCCCAGGATCCTGAGGTGGGTTGTGCAATTTCCTCCCCTGGGCAACTCCGGCTCGTTGGTGGGGGGACTTAATTCACGGTAGACCACTTGGCGGGTCTCACACTGGCTGGATATACCACTTTGACAGTTTCAATGTGACCTAACAGTCTTTGGATCCAGTCTAATTTCGTGCCTCATAGTATTCATCACCGGCACTGTCACTCGGGCAAACCCACCAGTAGGAATCGTAAGCACATTCTCACCTTGAACTAGGCCTTCTGGAAGTTTAGAGGAGTCTTTTGGCATGAACAGTCTCTTTTGGTCTTTTCTTCCCGTTCCACCCGGAATCCACACCTCACTCCCACCACTTGACTTGCAGGGATGATGGTTGGGCGCAGGCCTTCCTTGACTTCTTTCAGGTCCATTATATTCTGTGCTTTCTTTACTCTATGAATCACATTTTCTGCCACAGCGTTGGGTATGGCAAACGATGTGGCAATTGCATCCACCATCAGTGTCCCTGACCTGTGTTTTGTGATGACCTCATTAATTACATGATAACCCAAGATAGGATAATCTGCCACGTTCTGATCACTGGTCACGAGAAAAGGTACCAAAAGCTCAATGGTGTTGCTATTCTTCGTGGCCCTAAGTTGGAAAGTCACTTCTACCCAGTCTATGAAAGGAATTTCGGTCTGTTTGACGGCTTTGTCATGGAGTTCCACTGGTCCTAAGAGTTCCTTTAGTGACCGAAGGTAGGTATGTGGCATGTGGCGCCTTGTGTATTCTTCATTTAAAAGGCTCGCTTGGGCTCCTGTGTCCCACAGTGCTTTTACCAGGAGTACATCTAGCTGGCACTGTATATAGCACCTTTCACCGATTAGGCTGATGAGGCTATCTTTACTGACCGAGGAATCCTCCTCCCAGGAGTATGACATTAGACCTCCACGCTGGGCATTAAGTAACTGATGCCCCTGTGTCTCTTGCAGCTGTTGTAGACGAGAACACACTAGGGGATAGTGCTGATGCAGCTGTTTTACCTCATGCGTCATTGTGGATGTTGGTGGGATTTGGATTTGCTTCTGGGGCCTCCTCTGTGTCGCGGTTACCAGTCACCCCGCAATGTTAACCTCCTGTCTTTTAACCCAAATGACCGTGACCATTGGCATTCCTTGGCATAATGTCCTTCCTCACTACATCTTAAACAGTGGACACATACCACTCACAAGCCGGGTATCTTCTGTTTTGGAACCCACTCCTGGATCTGAGAGATAAAGATTCTGGCCGGGAACTAATCAACTCTTTCACCTCGATTAGCTCAGCTCGCAGTTCTCCTATTACTTCTTCCCAGTCAGCTCTGGCTGTCCTTTTTGTTGGTGGTTTAAGGTTCACTCTCTGTGGTGGTACTGGAGGATCTTCATCATGATCTTTGGACTGGCAACCTGGGATCTCCAACTTCATCTGACTCATTTTGGTAGTTTTAGGAGCCGAGCCCTTCTTTAACTTCTGTTCGCTCTCTGACTCCAAACTAGCTGCCTCATTCATTTTTTCAATAAGGACTTCATCCAGAATGCCACGATCTTCTAGGTACTTTTTCAGCTGTAACTTAATATCTTTGCTGATTAAGCCTGTTCCAAACGATCTCAAGAACTTCTTCTGGACTAGCCCAGCATCAAAATTCTCCTCTGCTGCTACATCTCTGCATGCGAACAACAGTTCAATCACTGTGAACAAGTACTTTGGGGTGATTCATTATTGTTCTGTGAGATGTTAATGAGTTGGTGGAACAATTCTGAAGGACTCTTCTTTATAGTGTCCTTTTAAAATCATCTTCAACTGTGGTAGGGTCAATTGACTTTTCATTTCTTGCATACTGCGGAGGTTCAGTCCTGAGTTGATCGCTTTTATCACCCCCTCAATTATCTCATCTGGCTGGTAGGCTTTCAATAATCCTGCATCAATCTGGGGTAACAAGTTCATATAAGACAGTTTCTCTTTCTGCTCACACTCTCCAATCTGTCTGTTGGAGAGTACTGGTTTCCTGATTTATCAAACCCAAGCAGGTTAAAGGTTCCGCCAGAGTCTGTCACACATTCAGAGGGTTGGGTAGATTTCTTTAGGGCTGTTAAGGCTTTGAATTGTTCTTTCAGTTCCTGTAGTTCTGTTGGCAGAAGATTCCTGCTGTTGGAAATTGGTGCTGCTCTTCCATCTTCCAACTTCAACCTGGTTAGAAACTGTATTAGCACCAGGAGGAATGTCCTCCTGACATCTTCAGCTGCTTTCTCCCTCAGCTCATTGATCTGTGTATTAATGGCAGCTACAAGTTGTCTGCGGGAGCGTGCTTTAGAGATCTGTTCTTCTGACATCTTTATATGTTCTGCTACTGTTCTCAATTCTTCACATATTAACTGAAGAAGCCATTCACTGATCCTGTCCATTTGTATTTCCACATCCATTGCTGCTAGTGAGTTTTCTTTAGGGCTGGTCCCCTTTAAACTGGTGTAGCACAGTTGAGTTGAAGTGCTGTGCTGCTTTAGGGCTGGTCCCCTTTAACTAGTGTAGCAGAGTTGAGTTGAGGTGCTGTGTATTTTCCAGTCACTTTGCCTCTTTTCCCTCTACATGCTAATTCCCGCTCAGAATTCCCCATACGGGCCACCAATGTTACATGCACTCCGCTAGGTTCACATAGAGGCTGAACAGGTCTCATGAATTCTTTGGAACTCTGCACCTTCCTCAGGCACAAGATGGATCCACTTGCTCACACAGATACAATTGATAGAGTCCTCATGAACAGATGAACAGTGTAGTTTAATGTCACAGCACATTCAGTACAATTCAGGTCTCTTAAGCACAGGCTTCATAAGCAGGACAGCTGCTTCTTAGAGGCACATTGATTAACAGCCTCTTTAAATAGTACAGTTCAGCACAGATCAAGACTCTTTACAAAAGCACAGGAGTATACAGCATTCCTTCCAGCACAGTGTAATGGAGGAAGGAGGGGAGTTTGCTGAGGGAGATTATCCCTGTACAATACTTCTTCCAGTCCTTATCTTTCCACTCGTGTTAAGGTACCGTCACACTAAGCGACGCTGCAGCGATAGCGACAGCGATGCCGATCGCTGCAGCGTCGCTGTGTGGTCGCTGGAGAGCTGTCACACAGACCGCTCTCCAGCGACCAACGATGCCGAGGTCCCCGGGTAACCAGGGTAAACATCGGGTTGCTAAGCGCAGGGCCGCGCTTAGTAACCCGATGTTTACCCTGGTTACCAGCGTAAAATGTAAGTACATACTTACATGCGTCCCCCGGCGTCCGCTTCCTGTAATGACTGAGCGCCGGCAGTAGCAGGGCACAGCGGTGACGTCACCGCTGTGCTGTGCTTTCACTTTCAATTTGCGGCGCTCAGTCAGTGTGGGAAGCAGACGGCGGGGGAAGCATGTGAGTATGTAGTGTTTGTTTTTTTTTACATTTTACGCTGGTAACCAGGGTAAACATCGGGTTACTAAGCGCGGCCCTGCGCTTAGTAACCCGATGTTTACCCTGGTTACCAGTGTAAAATATCGCTGGTATGGTTGCTTTTGCTGTCAAACACGGCGATACACGGCGACCTAGCGACCAAATAATGTGCAGACCTTCTAGCAGCGACCAGCAATTTCACAGCGGGATTCTGATCGCTGCTGCGTGTCAAATACAGCGATATCGCTCCCTAGGACGCTGCAACGTCACAGATCGCTGGCGACGTTGCTTAGTGTGACGGTACCTTTAGACTTCCTCAACTAGCAGTATAGATATAGCCCAATTCCACTCTGTACATGAATCTAGTATCCCTATGGTTCACTTGCTTGAAATTCTGTGAGAGAGATCACAGACACACACCACTCATTCCTGTGGCTGCTGCCAGAGACTGGTAAACAAGTTTCCCACAATCCCCCTGGGGCTCTGCTAACCACTCCCTGACTGTGTTAACCCCTCTAGTTGCTGAATGCTTTTGAAGCAACAACAGTTAGCACTGTTTCTGCATGTCACAATATAATGTATAATATTGGGATAGGGTGGTCTATCTTATATATGGGATACATTGTAGAGGTGAGAGCACTCTGGGATATCCTGTAAGGATAATTAACTTGGTTGTTGCAAAAAATTAATCTTATATTGATTATATTTTTTGAGGATTACCCATTGTGCTCTGGCTTTTTTTCATATTATATAGTATTGTGGATTGTATGAGCCTGAATAGGTCTGCCTCTGTATTAAAATATGTGTAATGTTTAGGGAAACATTTGTAGGAGTACTGCCTGAAGTTTATAAACCGTGATGAGTAGAGTTCTAATTTATGTGCGTTTAGTTTCTGTAAGTTACGCACTGTGCATAATGACATCTTGCTTGAGTTGCATTAATTGCGTACGAAGACTACGTTTGTTTGATATGTGTGTAGTCTGTGACTCTTGGATGAGCGTAGGTCCAAAAAGCATAACAGAACAGCGCCTCATAAGTTGGTGAAAAAAGTCTCACATTTATTCTGCCTTTATTCTGCCTTCTGTAGTGACGTTTCGATCCAATGATCTTTATCAAACACAGTACAAAGTGTCTTAACTCCACATTATATAGTATACAAACTGCCCCCAAATTAACATAGACCAATCAGCACATAGCAAAAACTTATACAAACAATTATAGTGCAAAAACCTCATAAGACAACATTAAAATCAATTACTTATGTCACAGAACGGAAAGTCAACTTAATACCACTATAACCACCATTATTGATTATCATAAGTTATCAAATCCATATAAATATATCAAAAAGTTCATCTCCATGTAATACCCATATAAACAAACAGCAGTCCACCAATCACTGTATTGCATTTCCGTTCTCATGGTAAAAAGTTAAACCTCAGCCTTATACAATCGGTCTTTCAATTTCCCCAGGGCCTGGTTGGACTTATGAGGCGCTGTTCTGTTATGCTTTTAGGATCTTGAATTCTTTTCCAAGAGGGACTCCTTGGATAGGACGTGCGCCCCCTAAATAGGTAGAATTAACTTTAACACCCCAGGGTCCTGGTTGTTACAGTTGCATTTAGTGTTGAGCGATACCTTCCGATATCGGAAAGTATCGGAAAGTATCGGCCGATACCGTCAAAGTATCGGATCTAATCCGATACCGATACCCGATCCCAATGCAAGTCAATGGGACGAAAATATCGGAATTAAAATAAACCCTTTCTTAACTTGTAGGTTCATTCTACATGAAGGAAAACAACTAAGAATAATGTAGGATGTATTGGGGGAGGTGGCGGAGACATTAAAGGCACAGAGGTTTAGCCCAATCTAATAGAATAGCAGGATTTTGTTTTGTTTTTTTATGACGTTCGGCGTTAGAAAGATTTTGACTATGTTAATCTTTTTTTTTATTTTGTCAGATATTGATGTTTCACTACTTCCACGCCCTTCACCTTCTTTTTTACTTCTCCCACACTTTCTTCTTCATTATCCTCATCATCAGCTTCTTTGACATCAACTTCTTCACCTTATTCATCTTCTTCTTCATCTTCTACCTATTATTTTTTTTTGTTACATTGTTCATATTCTTTTTATTTTACAATTATCTTATTCATATTCAACTTCTTCATCATATTCTTATTTGTGACAGGCATTCCCGTAGTTGTTATCTATAAAAGTTTGAAGATTACACCTTCCGTTCTGCCTGTCACAAAACAGTTACATTTGTCCGCGTTCAGTTTGGCCTGCAGCATCAGGCTTTATCCAGGGGCACCACGAGGAGGAACGGACTCACCCCCATACACTGCTTAGTCTTCTTCTGCTTATAATTTAGATAATATCTTTTGCGCTGATATTTAGTCTTATGCTTAATGTTCTTCTGCTCTTTGTTCTGCAGCCTCTTGTTCTTCTGCTTCTCGGTCTTCCAGGTCGTCGTCGTCTCCAGGGTCGTCGTCTCCGGGGTCGTCGTCATCGGGGTGGTCTTCAGGGTCATCGTCTCCAGGGTCGTCGTCATCTCAGTGGTTGTCGTCTCTGGTGTCATCGTCATCTTAGGGGTGGTCTTCCGGGTCGTCGTCTTTAGGGTCTTGAACTTGGAAATGTAGCAGAAGGTACAAGAAGGCTGAGAAAATGCAGAGAAACAGCTGATGGAACTGGAACTCGGATGGCTACCCGAAGGTCCAAGAGCCAATGGAACTACCGAGGACCAGCTGACGTTACTGGAACCCGGTTACTAAGCAGGAGGTACCCGTGCCTGAAAGCACTACCAAGGACCACCTGACGTTGGTGGAACTCGGATACCCAGAGGGAGGCACCTAAGCCAAAGGCTCTGCCCGGAACCAGCTGACGGTACTGGAACCAGGATGGGGAGCAGAAGGTACAAGAGCAAAACACACTGCCGAGAACCAGCTGACGGTACTGGAACCCGGATGGGTAGCCGAAGGTCCAAGAGCCAATGGAACTACCGAGGACCAGCTGACGTTACTGGAACCCGGTTACTAAGCAGGAGGTACCCGTGCCTGAAAGCACTACCAAGGACCACCTGACGTTGGTGGAACTCGGATACCCAGAGGGAGGCACCTAAGCCAAAGGCTCTGCCCGGAACCAGCTAACGGTGCTGGAACCAGGATGGGGACCTATTCAAGCTTGTCTTCCTAGAGCCCCAACTAGCGGTGTTGGAGCAAAGGGTCAGCAGGGGGAGCAGAGTGTAGGCCGAAGCCTGCACTGGAGGCATTTGTAGGTCTGTTGTGTCTGCGTGGCTGTTGCAGGACACGTTGCCGGCTACACAGCAGGGGAACAGCTGGCGGTGCTGAACCCCACTGACACATTGGCTGGTGTTTTTCTCTGTGCAGCTAGCAGTACCGGGCCCCAACTGGCGGTGTTAGAGCCCAGGGTCAGCAGGAGGAGAGGGAGCAGAGTGTAGGCCGGAGCCTGCACTGGCGGCAGCTTTGTGTCTGCGTGGCTGTTGCAGGACACGATGCCAGCTACACAGCAGGGGAACAGCTGGCGGTGCTGAACCCCACTGACACATTGGCTGGTGTTTTTCTCTGTGCAGCTAGCAGTACCGGGCCCCAACTGGCGGTGTTAGAGCCCAGGGTCAGCAGGAGGAGAGGGAGCAGAGTGTAGGCCGAAGCCTAATTGAACCAATTTTAAAGGTAACCTTTAACCCCCCCCTCAGGTGTTACAAACTAGAAGAGCCACGCCTTATGCAGCAGTAGTGCCGCACAAGTCACAGGTTGCTCTTTTAATTTTGTTCCTTGCACAAGCTGAATGAAACACGTACAACATTTTGGCCCTTATACAGTCAATCTGTCTTGGAGGCGGGAGTTCCGTTTGTAATGAGACGCTGCACAGCTGGCAAAAATACCACCTTGGTGCTGGGCGCGGCCTCCTGAGCATCGCATTTTGCTGTACAGGAGTCTGCGTTGTTGCGTTATCCCTTGGCCATGCGCTGCCCGTCTTCTGACATCATTTCATGTCGGCTGGTGCGGTTCGCGATGCCCATGAATCCCAGCCCCGCAGTGTCTTTACAGTGTTTCACACTGCGGGGCTGGGATTCATGGCCTGGCGCAGTACATATGTTCGCCTCTCGCTCGTGTCCTTACACCTGCTACAGACTGTGCGGCGTCAGCTGATCCCTTATCGCATGCCACGGCCATGAAGCCGCACAGTCTGAAGAAGGCGGAAGGAGCTGAGTGACAGCCTGGCGAAGATATGCACTGCTCATGCCCGTCAATCACACCCTCGCAGTCAAAATAAATAAGACACCGAGGGGCGTTGTGTCGGGCAGGGCGGCCGCAGAGGCGCAGCCAGCCAAACAATGATGTCAGAAGAAGGGCTGTGCTACCAAGGGGGTTGTTGCGTGTCATTACAAAGGAAAGTCACACCTCAGGGACGTTTTAATGGTCTCAGGGGACACATTGTAGACGTGTTCTGTTCCACGTGTGCAAGGAGAATAAGTTTATGAGCCACCTTGCACACATGCAGCATTACTGCTGTACAAGGTGGCTGTAAAACATACAAACACCTGGGGGAGGGGGGACAGGTTCCCTTCAATTTCAGTTCTTGTGTCTGCGTGGCTGTTGCAGGACACGTTGCCGGCTACACAGCAGGGGAACAGCTGGTGGTGCTGAACCCCACTGACACATTGGCGAGGTGTTTGGCTCTGTGCAGCCAGCACTTCTGGGCCCCAACTGGCGGTGTTAGAGCCCAGGGTCAGCAGGAGGAGCATAGTGTAGGCCAAAGCCTGCACTGGAGCAAGTTGAAGGGGACCTTTAACCCCCCCCAGGGGTTTGCAGCTGAAAGAGCCATATTGTACAGCACTAATGCTGGAAAAGGTAAACTTAGCTCTTTTAATTATGGTCCTTGCAAACGCTGAACTTGACACTTATGAAATGTGTCCCCTCACACACCGTTAAACCGTCCTGTCGGAGGGACTTTCCTTTGTCATGTGACGCAGCACAGCTGTCATTCTTACCCCCTTGGCGCCGTGCGCCGCCTCCTCAGCGTTGTTTGAATCTGTCCCGGAGCCTGCGCTGTTATGTTAGCCCTTGTCCATGCACACATTTTGCGCTGCCCATCTTCTGACATCATTTGGTGTCAGGCTGGCTGCGCCTGTGCGGCTGCGCTGGCCAAGATCCCGCCTCGCTGTGTCATCTAATGTAATCACTCTGCGGACCTGTGATCCATGGGCATGCGCAGCGCATATCCTTGCCTCTCACTCCCCTCCTTCCAGCTTCTTCAGACTGTGCGGCGTCATGGCCGTGGCATGCTATCAGGGATCAGCTGACGGCGCACAGTCTGAAGAAGGCTGATGGAGATGAGAGAGAGGCGGAGGTTAAGATATGCACTGCACATGTCCATGGATCACAGGCCCGCAGTGGGATTAAATCAGAAGACACTACGAGGCGGGATCTCGTCCAGCGCGGCCGCACAGGCGCAGCCAGCCTGACACCAAATGATGTCAGAAGATGGGCAGCGCAAAATGTGTGCATGGACAAGGGCTAACATAACAGCGCAGGCTCCGGGACAGATTCAAACAACGCTGAGGAGGCGGCGCACGGCGCCAAGGGTGTAAGAATGACAGCTGTGCTGCGTCACATGACAAAGGAAAGTCCCTCCGACCGGACGGTTTAACGGTGTGAGGGGACACATTTCATAAGTGTCAAGTTCAGCGTGTGCAAGGAGCACCACAAAAAAAGCCACTTTTTCCTTTTGCATCATTATTACTGCTGAACAAGGTGGCTCTTTCAGTAACAAACGCCTTGGGGGGGGACAGGTTCCCTTAAATTTAAGTTGCTGTGCCTGCGTAGCGGTCGCATGACACGTTGCCGTATACACAGCAGGGGAACAGCAGGCATTACTGAACCCCACTAACACATTGGCGAGGTGTTTGGCTCTGTGCGGACAGCACTTCTGGACAACAACTAGTGGTGTTGGAGCCCAGGGACAGAAGGAGGAGGAGGAGGTGGAGGAGAGAGGAGGGATTGCCACACACACAGCTGGGGAACAGCTGACGTTACTGAACCCCAATAACAGAGGAGCGACTGTTGACTGTGCGTACAGCACTACCAGGCAACAACTAGCGGTGTTGGAGCCCAGGGACAGAAGGAGGAGGAGGAGAGAGGAGGGATTGCCACACACACGGCTGGGGAACAGCTGACGTTACTGAACCCCAATAACAGAGGAGCGACTGTTGACTGTGCGGACAGCACTACCAGGCAACAACTAGCGGTGTTGGAGCCCAGGGACAGCAGGAGGAGGAGGTGGAGGAGAGAGGAGGGATTGCCACACACACAGCTGGGGAACAGCTGACGTTACTGAACCCCAATAACAGAGGAGCGACTGTTGACTGTGCGTACAGCACTTCTGGACAGCAAGTAGCGGTGTTGGAGCCCAGGGACAGCAGGAGGAGCAGAGGAACACAGTGTAGGCCGAAGCCTGATTGGAGAAAGTCAAAAGGGAACCTTTAACCCCCCCCCCCCAAGGCGTTTGTAGCTGAAAGAGCCAGCTTGTGCAGCACAAAGGATGCAAAAGGAAAAGGTGTCTCTTTTGATTATGCTCCTTGCAAACACAGAACTAAACACTTATAAAATGTGTCCCCTGATACCGTGAGACCGTCCTGGAGGTGGGACTTTCCTTCGTAATATGACGCAGCACAGCTGTCATTCCTACCCCCTTGGCGCCGTGCCCCGGCTCCCCAGCGTTGTTTGATTCCGTCCCGGAGCCTGCGCTGTTATGTTATCCCTTGGCCAGGCACACTTAGCGCTGCCCATCTTCTGACATCATTTGGTGTCAGGCTGGCTGCGCCTGTGCGGCCGCGCTGGCCGAGAGCCCGCCTCGCAGTGTCGTCTAATGTAATCCCACCGCGGGCTTGGGATCCGTGGCCATGCGCAGTGCATATCCTCGCCTCTCACTCCCCTCCCTACGGCTTCTTCAGACTGTGCGGCGTCACGGCCGTGGCATGCTATTAGGGATCAGCTGACGGCGCACAGTCTGAAGAAGGCGTAGGGAGATGAGTGTGAGGCGGAGGTTCAGATATGCACTGCGCATGTCCATGGATCTCAGGCCCCCAGTGGGAATAAATCAGAAGACACTGCGAGGCGGGCTCTCGGCCAGCGCGGCCGCACAGGCCCAGTCAGCCTGACACCAAATGATGTCAGAAGAGGGGCAGCGCTAAGTGTGCCTGGCCAAGGGATAACATAACAGCGCAGGCTCCGGGACGGAATCAAACAACGCTGAGGAGCCGGGGCACGGCACCAAGGGGGTAGGAATGACAGCTGTGCTGCGTCATATTACGAAGGAAAGTCCCACCTCCGGGACGGTTTTACGGTATCAGTGGACACATTTTATAAGTGTTAAGTTCTGCGTGTGCAAGGAGCTAAACAAAAATAGCTACCTTTTCCTTGTGCAGCATTACTGCTGCACAAGATGGCTCTTTCAGTAACAAACGCCTTGGGGGGGGGGGCAGGTTCCCTTACATTTCAGTTGTTGTGTCAGCATGGCGGTTGCAGGACACATTGCCGGCTACACAGCTGGGGATCAGCTGACGTTACTGAAACCCAAGAACACTGGGTCGTATGTTTTGACTGTGCAGACGGCACTTCTGAGCCTCAACTGGCGGTGTTGGAGCCCAGGAATTAAAGTTCAGGTGGTAGAAAGATGAACACAACAGGAGACCTGGATACTGTAGACAGTCACCTAATTATTTAATCAGGAAGAGGAGTGGCAAATTCCTGCGAGATCCAGGCCTTGTTCATTTTCAGGAAAGTAAGCCGGTCAACGTTATCGGAGGATAGTCGCATGCGACGGTCAGTTAGTACACCACCTGCAGCACTAAAGACGCGTTCCGATAATACACTAGCCGCAGGGCAAGCCAGCACCTCCAATGCATACTGGCTTAGCTCTGGCCATGTATCCAGCTTTGAGTCCCAAAACTTGAAAGGGGAAGAGCCATCTGGGAGTACAGCAAGAGGGCAAGACATGTAGTCTGTCACCATCTGACGGAACCGTTGCCTCCTGCTGACTGGAGCCGTCTGTGATGGTGTAGACTTTTGTGGGGGGCACAGAAAACTGTGCCACAGTTGGGCCATACTGGTCTTGCCTTGGGCAGAGGCACTGCTTCTGCTCCCTCTTTGTGCAGAGCCTCCTCGACTGCCTGGACGCACTGAGCTGCTTTGTAATGCACTAGCAGCACTTCTCTCAGTTGGAATGGAGAAGATGATGGAATTCACCAGTGTCTCTTGGTACTCCCGCATTTTTCGCTCCCGGTTCAACGGTGTGATGAGGCTTTCTACGTTGTCCCGGTAGCGAGGATCGAGGAGGGTGAACACCCAATAATCAGACATGTTGAGAATGTGGGCGATGCGGCGGTCGTTTCTCAGGCACTGCAGCATGTAATCCACCATGTGCTGCAGACTGCCAACTGGCCAAGAAACGCTGTCCCCTGCTTGAGGCGTGATCTCTGCCCGCTCGTCATCACCCCACCCTCGCTGTACACACTGAGTACTGGACAATTGTGTAACTCCCTCCTCTGGACGGATGTCTTCCTCCTCCATTGACTCCTCCTCATCCTCCTCACAAAGTGTCCCCTGCCTACGCGTTTGTGAGGAACCACGTGGCGCTGACTGTCCAGAAGATGATGGAAATGGTGAATCCTCATCCTCCACCTCTTCCACAACATCATCCCTTAGCGCTTGCAGTGATTTTTCAAGCAGGCAGATAAGGGGGACAGTCATGCTGACTAGTGCATCATCTGCACTCGCCATCCGCGTGGAATAATCGAAGGGACGCAAAACCTGGCAGACGTCCTTCATAGTGGCCCACTCTGTGGTTGTGAAGTCTGAACGGCGCGGAGTGCGACTTCTTTGCACCTGATGCAGCTGGTACTCCATTACAGCTTGCTGCTGCTCACACAACCGCTCCAACATATGTAACGTGGAATTCCACCTGGTAGGTAGGTCACATATGATGCGATGTTCCGGCAGGCGGTGTCGGCGCTGCAGAGCCGCAATGCGCGATTTTGCCGTGCTGGAACGCCGCAAGTGAGCACACTCTAGGCGGACCTTGTGCAGCAGTGCATCAAGATCCGGATAGTCCCTCAAAAAACTCTGCACGACCAAATTGAGCACATGTGCCAGACATGGGATGTGAGTGAGGTTGCCGAGGCCCAGAGCTGCCACCAGATTTCGGCCATTATCACACACTACCATGCCTGGCTGGAGATTCGCTGCCACAAACCACACATCGCTCTCCTGCTTGATGGCATTCCAGAGCTCCTGCGCTGTGTGGCTTCGATTCCCCAAAGAAATTAATTTCAAGACGGCCTGTTGACGTTTGGCCACGGCTGTGCTCATGTCGGTCGTAACAGGTAAACGTTCATCACGGGTCCATGTGGAGGTGGACTGTGACAGCTCCTGCAGCGATGATTCTGAGGAACTGGTGTAAGAGGAGGAGTCAATGCGTACAGAATGGATTCCTGCAATCCTTGGAGTGGGCAGGACACGTCCTGTGCCACTCGCACGATCTGTACCCGGCTCAACGACATTAACCCAATGGGCAGTGAGGGAAAGGTATCACCCCTGTCCATGTTGACTGAGTGAGGTGGACCTTGCTACTGACGGCATTCAGTAGCGCGTGTTTTATGTGTCCCTCCACATGCTTGTGCAGGGCAGGGACAGCTTGCCTGCTGAAGTAAAAGTGGCTGGGCACATTGTACTGTGGGACTGCCAATGACATCAAGTCACGGAAGCTGTCAGTCTCCACCAGCCTGAATGACAGCATTTCCAGTGACAGAAGTTTGGCAATGCCTGCAGTCAGAGCCTGTGCTCGTGGGTGGTTTGATGAGAAAGGCCGCCTTTTCTCCCATGCCTGTACTACCGATGGCTGTACACTGGGCTGGGAGTGTGTGGATGACTGGGAAAGTGGTGCTGCGGGTGGAATTACAGTGGGTCTCTGGACAACAGGGCCAGAGGTTCTTCCACGGCGATCCTGGGAGGAAGCCGAACCAGCTGCGTGTGAGCTGGAGGAAGAGGCAACACGAGATGAAGAGGTGGTAGCTGCCGCTGTTGGTTGGCCTAGCTCTTCAGTGTGTTTTTCTAACTCCGCCGCGTGTCTGTTGCGCACATGTTTCCACATGTTGGAGGTATTGAGGTTGCTGACATTTTTCCCTCTTTTGACTTTGTGATGACACACCTTGCATTTGACATAGCAAATGTCATCTGCAACTGTGTCAAAAAAGGGCCAGACACTGCAAGTCTTGGGAGCGCCCTTTTTGGCTTTTGGAACAGACATGCTCCTAACGGGTGCCAAAGTGGAGGCTACAGGCTGCGCAGTCTTCCCCCTCCCTCTACCTCTTTGGCCCGTTCTAGGAATCTCTTCCTCTGAGCTGCTCCCACCACCTTCCTGTCCCTCACGCCATGATGGGTCAAGGACCTCATCATCTACACTACCTTCTGCCACCAACTGCTCCTCCTGGGTAGTCTCAGCAGCAGAGCACGCACCAGAAAGTGGCACCTGAGTGTCATCATCAGCGGATGCGGCCTGCGATGTGGTGACCGGAGGCACTGGCCCACCCGCCTCTTCAGACTCAGAGAGAAAAAGCTGTTGGGCATCACTGCACCCTGCCTCTTCTTCCATTTTTCCAATGCGGCTTGGCTGGCCCCCTGTTTCCAAGCCAAGAGATTCAGAGAACAGAAGTAGAGACGGCTCCTGTCCTGGGCTCTCTGTCTGCCTGGCCAATTTGGCAGGTGGTGAAGAGACAGATGGCTGCTCTCCAGTGCTCTGTGTCTGAGAGGATGTGGCACTAATTGAAGTCGATGCGTTAGCTGCCATCCATCCGACAACGGCTTCAATTTGGTCTTCACGCAGCAGCGGTGTACGGCGTTCTGCGACAAAGCTGCGCATGAAGACTGTTCCCTGGTGAAACTGGGTGCTGAGGAGTCACCGGTGCCCGCAGCAGGCACAGAATCCCCACGTCCTCTCCCTGCTCCGCGCCCACGTGCCTTACTCCCTGCCTTCTTCATCTTGGTTGACTGATAAAGATAAGCAGAAAAGTACTAACGGCTTTGTGTGCTTATTCCTGAACAGCTCCGAGTCCTAACAGGTATAGGAAACACTAATTTTCTAAAGTGTGGACTAGACTTTAATATGAGCTAATGTGGCCTACACAAATGTAAAGTGGTGTGTTTGGTGAACTTTATTATTTATTTATTTTTTGGGGGCTGAACTGACAACAGAGAGAGCTGCAGTCACACGGAGACCGTGCAGACAGCCGTAAACGGCGCTGCAAGGCCCAAAAAACCTCCTCTACTTTTTCCTATGTAGTGTTTTTCCACAAGTTAGCTGGATACGGGTGGAAAGACACTAATAGGAATTTTTTGAAAAAATGTGCAGCAGGCTGCACTACTTAAAACAAAAGGAAAATTGATTTTACGGTATGACGCAGTGAAGAACCCTGAGCTGGATACAACCAGGCTATGGCTGCTCACAGACTACAGGGCGAGCTGCAGTCACACGGAGACCGTGCAGACAGCCGTAAACAGCGCTGCAAGGCCCAAAAAACCTCCTCTACTTTATCCTATGTAGTGTTTTTCCACAAGTTAGCTGGATACGGGTGGAAAGACACTAATAGGAATTTTTTGAAAAAATGTGCAGCAGCCTGCACTACTTAAAACAAAAGGAAAATTGATTTTACGGTATGACGCAGTGAAGAACCCTGAGCTGGATACAACCAGGCTATGGCTGCTCACAGACTACAGGGCGAGCTGCAGTCACACGGAGACCGTGCAGACAGCCGTAAACGGTGCTGCAAGGCCCAAAAAACCTCCTCTACTTTATCCTATGTAGTGTTTTTCCACAAGTTAGCTGGATACGGGTGGAAAGTCACTAATAGGAATTATTACAAAAAATGAGCAGCAGACTACACTACTTGAAAAAAAAAAGAAAAAAGAACAGTATGAGGCAATGAACCACCCTCCCTGAACTGAATACAACCAGCTATGGATGGCCTATGGCTGCACACAGACTAGAGAGTGGGCTGCACACACACACACACACACACACACACACAGACCTTGCAGATCGCTGTGAAAACAGCGCTGCAAGGCAAAAGCAAGGTTATTAGTAGGTGAACACAGCGGTTGCTAAATTAGCCTTGGAAAAGCACAAATAAGCAAATCGTTATCTCTAAACTGGCCCTCAGTCAGCAAACAGCGTCCTGTCACTAACTGAATTCACAGCAGAGTGAGCGAAAAATGGCGCCAGCGACTTTTAAACTGCATCATGACATCATTTCAGCAGCCAATCACAGCCTTGCCAGTAGTTTCATGCCCTCCATGCTGAACAGGATGTGCCCACACTTGGAATCATTCTCATTGGCTGATTTCGTGCAAATTTGTGCAGTTTGAATCCTGGGAACTTCCGATTCCGGTATCCGATACGCGGCAAGTATCGGATCTCGGTATCGGAATTCCGATACCGCTAAGTATCGGCCGATACCCGATACTTGCGGTATCGGAATGCTCAACACTAGTTGCATTGCTTTCCTCACGGGGAGAGTGATGTCACGCTTGGAAGCTAAGGAAGATCTCTTTCACCAGGTAAACACAAGCATACAACATGTTCATGTGTTGGAGGGAAAGTCAGTTGAGTCAGAGAGTTAGTTCCTGTCAGGGAATGCCAGAAGGAAGCTTGTTGAGGAATATCAGTTTAGGCGGAGTTGGCACTAGAGGAGTGCAGATGAGCAGACGTGGGAGTCTGCAGCTCCTGGCAGAAAGAGAGATAAAGGACTGAGGGGCCGTGCAGCCACGAGAAAGAGCTGCAGCTCCTGGACAAAGATAACACAGAAAGATGAACAGATTTGTAGTGAGCATGCAGGAGAGCGAAGCCCAGGCGAGTGACAACTGGGGATGACAGCTGCGATTGTGCTACCTCCCTGCAAAGCGCAGATATCGGTTGCCGGAAGACCGAGGTTGTGAGGGACTCCGAGACTTACAGCAGAAACCGTCAGGACAGCTGGACTACATGTAGCCTGTCCGCCCTAATACCCAAGAGACACAGTGGCACATAGAGCCCGGATCATGATAGAGACCCTGTAAAAAGGCTTGAACCACCTGTCATATGAGTTTGTGTCCCACCTTTAAGGAGGACAGAGAGAACTGTGAGGACCTTAACAGAAGCCACAGGCAGTAAGGGACTACACCACCGCGCTAGTAGGAAGGCTTTTAACTCCACCTGGTAAAGGGGACTCAGAACACGCTTCCAAGCTGGCCAGACCCTGCTGTACCTGTGATCTGGTGCCCTGGACTGTGGTTGCCTGAAACCTACAGTAAACCAGGTAAAGAGACTGCAAACCTGTGTCCTCCGTTTTTTTATTACCCCACTTACCATCTCCATCTATACACCATTAGTCCTGGGGACCCAGCTTCACCTGTGGGAAGTTATACCATCTTAGCTGCCATAACATCACCCCAGAGGACCCCTTTAAGCAACGTCGGTCCCCACTGACTGAAAACCACAGGTGGTGTCATGAACAAACTTTATTCTCAAAACACCTTTAAAGGCTTTCCTTTTTACATGGGCGCCCAGGGCCACGGACCGAGTCGCCGCCACCGTGACATCCCCCTTTAAGCTGACCGAACCCGGTACCGAGTACCCCACGGCCCTGGCGGGAGACTCATGACCCTATAATACATTGAGGTGCTGTGTTCCACTTTTGAATTGATTTATAGCTTGGATGAGCGCAGTCTGCTTATAACCTATGGAAACAGGACGCCGGGGCATGCTCAGTATCTGAACGGAAGTGATCATCCTATATCCATTTAGAGTGAGCTGCTGGAGCCTGCGCACGCTGAGAAGTCTGCTGATTGACTGGAGGAAAGACCTGGGCGGATCTAGAGGATGGGCAGGACAAGTGTCACCAGGAATGCTGTGCAGTGATTGGCTACAACTTTGTTTTTGTCAGTAAGATGACGGAAACTTGCTGGGCTTTGATGAGCATGTATAAAATCCAGATTAACGATCGGAGGGGGCGGTTTTATTGTAGAAGAGGTACTCTTTGGACTCATAAACCTGATTGTGATGAATTATATAATTGTATTTGAATGTCTCTGATTGGTGGTTGATAATGAAGGGCTGGTAGCTATAGTATTTAAGTGGAGTTAATGCATTGTATAGTGAGTGTGCTTGATAAAGATCATGTTGATCGAAACGTCGCAACAGAGGGCAGAATAAAGGTGATTTAATTTCACCAACGTGTGAGGCCCTGTCCTTATTCTTTACTGGACGTTTGAATGCTTTCCAAGTAGGACTCCTTGGATTTGATGTGTGCCTTCATCTATAGGTAATGTTAACCCGATGTTTTCATGAGGTGCTGTGAGCTAATTTTTATATGTCTTAACAGTATGAGTGTCTTGAGAACACAGATTCTGCTAACAACGCAGCAGACAAGGTAGCCCACGACCAGACAGGCCCTTCTGGCATTAACAAAATTAAACACTTGAAATAGATCAATCTGTTTTTATTGATTTTATATATAGACGAGTTTCACTTTTTGTATTGAAGCACTGAAATAAATAAACTTTTTGATGATTTTCTAATTTTGTGAGAAGCACCTGTATATTGATTACTGACTGCTCCTTCATTGCGTTATCTGTGCGTTGCATCCTGATACCTGCATTACACAGGTGCAGACAGTGTGCAGATCCTGATACACTTGACAGGAAGGACACTGGTTCAGACAGTGTGGATCCTGGAACTCATTACAGGAAAGACACTGGTGCTGGTTCATATAGTGCGGATCCAGGAATACTTCACAGAACAAACACTAGTACTGGTTGAAGTTCTGCCGCAGTGGCTGCAGGTTCACATATACATAGTAACATAGTAACAAAGTTATTAAGGTTGAAGGAAGACTTTAAGTCCATCTAGTTCAACCCATAGACTAACCTAACATGCCCTAACATGTTGATCTAGAGGAAGGCAAAAAAAAAACCATGTGGCAAAGAGTAAGCTTCACATTGCGGAAAAAAAAAATCCTTCCCGACTCCACATATGGCAATCAGACTAGTTCCCTGGATCAACGTCCTATCAAGGAATCTAAGATATATAACCTGTAACATTATACTTTTCAAGAAAGGCATCCAGTCCCCTCTTAAATTTAAGTAATGAATCACTCATTACAACATCATACAGCAGAGAGTTCCATGGTCTCACTGCTCTTACAGTAAAGAAACCGCATCTGTTGTTATGCTAAACCTTCTTTCCTCTAGACATAGAGGATGCCCCCTTATCCCTGTCTCAGGTCTATGATTAAAAAGATCACCAGAACGGTCTTTGTACTGTCCCCTCATATATTTATACATTAAAATGAGATCACCCCTTAGTCTTCGTTTTTCCAAACTAAATAGCCCCAAGTGTAATAACCTATCTTGGTATTGCAGACCCCCCAGTCCTCTAATAACCTTGGTCGCTCTTCTCTGCACCCGCTCTAGTTCAGCTATGTCTTTCTTATACACCGGAGACCAGGACTGTACACAGTATTCTAAGTGTGGTCAAACTAGTGACTTGTATAGAAGTAAAATTATGTTCTCCTCATGAGCTTCTATGCCTCTTTTAATGCATCCCATTATTTTATTTGCCTTTGTAGCAGCTGCCTGACACTGGCCACTAAATGTGAGTTTGTCATCCACCCATACACCCAGGTCTTTTTCATTGACGGTTTTGCCCAAAGTTTTAGAATTAAGCACATAGTTATACATCTTATTACTTCTACCCAAGTGCATGACCTTACATTTATCCCTATTAAAGCTCATTTGCCATTTATCAGCCTAAGCTTCCAATTTACATAAATCATCATGTAATATAAAATTATCCTCCTCTGTATTGATTACCCTGCAGAGTTTAGTGTCATCTGCAAATATTGAAATTCTTCTGTATGCCCCTTACAAGGTCATTAATAAATATGTTAAAAAGTAGAGGGCCCAATACTGACCCCTGTGGTACCCCACTGCTTACCGCGACCCAGTTCGAGTGTGCTCCATTAATAACCACCCTTTGTTTCCTATCCCTGAGCCAGCTCTTAACCGACTTACACATATTTTCCCCTATCCCCATTATTCTCATTTTATGTATCAACCTTTTGTTTGGCACCGTATCAAAAGCTTTTGAAAAGTCCATATACACTACGTCCACTGCGTTCCCTTGGTCCAGTCCGAAGCCTACCTCTTCATAGAAATTGATCAGATTTGTCTGACAGGAACGGTCCCTAGTAAACCCATGCTGATATTGGGTCATGAGGTTATTCCTTGTCAGATACTCCAGCATAGCATCCCTTAGAAAGCCCTCCAGGATTTTACCCACAGTAGAGGTTAAGCTTACAGGCCTATAATTTCCAAGTTCAGTTTTTGTCTCCATTTTGAATATTGGCACCAAATTTGCTATATGCCAGTCCTGTGGTACAGACCCTGTTATTATGAAGTCTTTAAAGATTAAAAATAATGGTCTATCAATGACTGTACTTAATTCCTGCAGTACTCGGGGGTGGATCCCATCCGGGCCCGGAGATTTGTCAATTTTAGTGATTTTTAGACACCGCCGTACTTCCTGCTGGGTTAAGCAGGTGACATTTAATGGGGAATTTTTGTTATCACTGATCATATTGTCTGCTATGGAATTTTCTTCTGTAAATACTGATGAAAAAAAGTCATTTAGCATATTGGTTTTTTCCTCATCCTTATCCACCATTCCACCCAGACTATTTTTAAAGGGGGCCAACACTATAATTTTTTAGTTTCTTGCTATTTAAGTAGTTAAAGAATATTTTGGAATTATTTTTATTCTCCCTGGCAATGAGTCTATCTGTCTCAATTTTATAGCTGAAGCTGTTTTAGGCTCACGTACCTCCGAAGCAGTTAAAGGCTCAGGTACTGCCAGAGTGGTTTCAGGCTCAGTTTATGATGATGTGGCTTCAGGCTCAGGTTATACAGATAACAGGAACATGTTTGGGTTAAGTCTAGGGGGGTAAAGCAATAGGTTCAGGTTCTAACAAAATAGTTTCAGGAACAGGTTCAGAAATGGGTTAAGGGACCCGACAACTAACTAGCAGGGGCAAACTCAAACTTACTCTAAATGGGTGTTGTACAGTCACTTCCCTACAGGGGAGCATGCCATAAACACTAGATTCCTCCCGACTATTGGCTGGGGCATTTCCAAAGCTCTCGCGCTGCCACTTTAAGAATTGAGGAGTGCGCGTGGCACTAGGCGCTTCACTGGGAGACCTGCAAGATGTGTGCAGGCCTAGGAGACTAGGAAGCCATGTATGGAACAGAGACCCCGCTGAGCGGCCTGGCCAGTGAATATATCAGTATCACTGCTGGGAGGAGAGAGGTAACATGCAAGGATGTCGGCATTAGTGTTACAAAGACTATGAACATTGCTTGACTAGCACCACACTCCCCCATGGACAATACATTGGACCACCACCTGAAGTTAGATGCTCATGGTAGATACAGCCCTGAACCTGATTGACTAGTGCACTCTTGTAGCATATAAATATAACCATTATTTAGTCTGGTAGCACATAGAAATAGAAAAAATCTGATTTACATTTTATGTTAGTTTTATACGCATACAGTTCTCATGATATATTAAACATAAATTCTATGGTTACTTGTGAAAAATCCCCAATGCAACTTTTATCTATACAATGATTTTTTTTAACCTAATCTTATTGCTAACCGTCTAAAGGGGTGGACTGGCACTTAAAATGTATTTTCTAAATATGTATCCTTATACTCTAATCACTTTTTTAATTTACTTTCTTACACTTTTCCTTATCTAGCTAATCCCTAAGTGTGTATTTTTATGTACTTCCTGTAACGTTTCGCTTGCACAGAGTATCAAAAGTGACGTAATGGTAGGCTGTGGTTGCACGCACTCCCCGCAGCCTCCATCACCCCTCCTGGAACAGGACATCATCAGGGGTCAGCTCTACAGTTCTAGGTTTCTTGCATCACTGCTCCCTCTGAAGACATCCTGGATCTTAGGTGATGGACGCTGTGGAAGATGTGACTGCAGCACCGGCACAATACGTCTATCTCTGCTACTGCCGTAGCTTCTGTAAATCATCAGGGGGTGAAGATAGATGCAGTCAATGACACCAGCGCTGCCCCACAGCTTCTAGCACCACCATCGAATGAATCTTCATCATAGGGTGACGCTGGTGTCATGCTCTGCTTATAGGACCGCCTCAGATAAATCATCAGCAGGGATAAAACAGTGAGTGACACCAGCACTGCCTCTTGATGTCAATTTGTTTGAGGGCTGTGTATGAAGGTGTGGGTCAGCGCTAGTGAAACTGTTTCTACCGCCACCGCTGACGTTGTCTTTTTTCAGAAAGAAGCTACAGCAAGAAACTAGTAACTGCAGCGCTGCCCTCTCATGATGTCATGTTCCAGAAGTGGTGATGGATGCTGCAGGGATTGAATGTAGACCCAGCCTCCTTTGTCGTCCTGTTTGAAGCTCCTCTGAAACGAAACATCAGAGCAAGTACATTAAAAAAAAATATTTAGGGATTAACTAAATAAAAAAAAAAGTGTAGGGTATTGTATAATAAAGATAATTACAAAAGTGATTAGGGTGTAAGGATACATACTTAAAAATATATATATTAGGTGCCAGACCACCCCTTTAAAACTCCAGCTCAGTCCATCCCAAGATCCTAATTAAAATGGATTTAATGGTTTTCGTTCTTGATACCTTTTTAAAGGGACTCCTGCTGGAATATATCTTTAGGGTTTAACAACTAGCAGAACTGATGCATACATTTCTGCAAATGTCCAGGACTGGCAGAAATCTATGTGCTTGCTGCCAAATTAACCCCATAAAGATATCTGGAATGGCTTTTCAGTTACAGAAATGTAAGTAACAAATCTGTAGTGTTTGAATTTACCATAAAAGCATGGAGCTATGAGTGCACAAGTCACGTTGTGTATTTTGGCAAAAATTGTATAGCTTATATATCCTCTCTGTGCTTTCATTAAGTGGTCAAATTTGGTAAAAGTAAAAAAAAAAATTGATAAGGCTAGTGGTTGGCTAAAAGGCTGATTATACTGGGTCAGTTGAAGACCCAAGGCCCGGCTAATGTTCTCCATTGTACAAGGTTAAAGTAACAATATAGATTGAGTTAACTTTATTGATCAATTCTTAGTAGAAACTGTGTGAACATTGAAGTATGTTTCATGAGTTGCTCACTTTAGGTCATACTTGAAATCTCTATCAAATTGGGGTCAAAGTAGTCAAAATGTTCAATTCCACAATGCAATGTTTCGCATGCTTCGGTCAAGAATTATGTCTTTAGGATCGTTTTCATATTACACGACCTACATTCTTGCCAAGCTTTAGTTCATGGACAAACACCTTTAAATTGCACTTTACATTACATTGTAATACTTTATGTTTCACTGTTTCTCTACAATATTGAGCTTTTTAGGCTACGTTGCCCTGATGAGCTTTTGGTAAGTTCTTTGTTACTTTGTTTTTTATACTGCTTGGTATTTGGCTTAGATAAAACCTAATCATTATAGTCATGTGCGGATTACGTGCATTTTTTATTACATGTGCATTTTTTACTTGCAGATTCTCCATATCTAATGCAAGTTTATGGGAAAAATCTGCACATAAAACTTAGCTTACCCGCAAGAGAGAATGATATGCTGAGTATTTGTTGAGTATTTGAAACACGCACCAAAGGTCAGCTTACACTAACTAAATAAGAAGCACAGTGGGCATAAGATTTGTATAAATCCCATACACTCTGCTGGAACTGTAGTATTGATTCAGTAAAAAAAAAAAAAAAAATCACCAAAAACTCATTGTGGGCACACAGCCTTAAAGGAAACCTATCAAGAACATTAGAATCAATAATACTTATTATGTTTCTGGTTATGGTAGTAAAAGGTAAGTTCAAACAAACCTTATTGTCCATAAATGGATATTTCATCATTGAGAAAATCTTTGAAACTATGGAAATTATGCTGCGAGTGCCTCGAGTGTGGGGGCTGATTCAAGCCAAGTTCACTGATCCTCTGCATTATTCCGTCATGTGCATCATTGACAAATCTCAGCAATCTAGAAAATGTAGTGGCTCAGATGAGATGTCAATTAACCACATAGTTGTGGAGCTAGACGAGAATCAGCCAGCCATTGTACACCTCACCACAAATCTTTCTCCAATCCTAAGAATTTAAGGTGAGGTTCTTGGATCACATTACACATGTAAGGTTAAAACTGTCCCATAGAAAGGCAATCATATTTAATTCTTAGTCATGTACTCAAATCATAGAAAGATAAAACTATTTCAGTCAGAAAAACATCCACCAATGTGCACACAAGAGCAAGCATTGTCAGAGTTGTAGTCTGCAAGGATAAATTGTAGATCAAATGCAAATTGAGTGTGACACTGAGTCACTTTTCATGGACAAGCCGTGAGTTGGTGAAGTCAAGGAGTCTGAGGTCAAAAGCCAGGAGGGTGCATCATAAACAGAGGGGAGAGACAAGGCATAGTCAAGTCACAGTCCGGGGTCAGAATTCCAAGGCCAGAGTGCAATAAGGCAAAATGGGTAATAAAAACGGGTAGTCAAAAGTCAAATTCAAGGTCTGTCAACAAAGATCAGAATATCAAAGTACATCGCGCAGAGCTGAAAGCTACAACAGGCAATAGTCCCAGCTAAATGGTCAAACAATCACCCTGAAAGAGTGACAACTGGAGGATTTCCAGCAGGCCTGGATTATTTGGATTGCAAGAAAGTTCTGTACACAAAATTGACAACGCAGCAGGTCTCTGAATACTATAGGATGACCGAGCAGTCACTCACAATGCTGACAACCCAGCCTGCCCTGTCAATTCATTGGATGTCTGAGCTGTCACACACTGTGTCCCTAGGACACATTTAGCTGTGGGATCGTGACAGTACCCCCTTTTCTAAGGGGGACACCGGACACCCAGGTTTTCCAAGAAATTTGAAATGGAAGGCCCTCACTAACAGATCAGCCTTCATATCTCGAGCTGGGACCCAGGATCTCTCCTTGGCTCTGTATCTCCTCTAGTGGATGATTTTTTATAGAGATTTTCAGACCATTTGAAAATCCAGGATCCTCTGAACCTCATATTCCAAGCCACCATCTACCAAAACTGGAGGAGGAGAGATTGAGGGAGACCTCACCGAATGGAAAAATTACTTTATTAGGGATCTTTGGAAAACGTTAGAGATACGAAGAGATGGCGGAAGCTTCAATCAAAAAGCCACCAGACTGATTACTTCCATGGCACTTACGTTTAATATTTTTATATAACAAACAAACCTTTTACCAATTAATGTTTTCTATCATCCATCCATTTTTGGCAAATCTAAGCGTCCCCAATTTTGTTTTAAACCTCCCTCCAGACATCCCCCAAGTTTCTGTATGGCGACCATCACCCCCAGAACATTCAGATCTAAAATTCCTCCAAAATGGGGATGAAAACCATAATTTCAGAAAAACAGCAAGGTTCCAGTAGACTGATTTACTTGACTGTTAAAGGTAATCTCAGCGACAGGTATGAATGAGGACAATTCCTCTTGCTGAACTGCAACAAAGCACCTTAAAATTTGTTCCAAAGATTGATTTGTCCTCTCAGTCTGACTGTTGGTTTTAGTATGTTAGGCAGAGTCAATCCTCAGTGTGCTATAAAAAGCTCTCCATAATTTAGAGTCAAACTGCTCTCCCTTATCAGACACAATGTTAAGAGGGATCACGTGCAACTAGGGTTGAGCGACTTTCATTTTTTAAAGATCGAGTCGGGTTTTGTGAAACCCGACTTTGTCCAGAGTCGAGTCGAGTGCAGTCGGCCGATTATCGCTAAAAGTCGGGGATCGACCGAAACACGAAACCCAATGCAAGTCAATGGGGAAGCATAGTCGGCAGTGAGTGGAGGCCAGGAAAACACCTACAGTGCCCATTTTAATGCCAAAAACATCCATTCTTGTTTTCTGAAGCTTGTCAATCTTAATTAACTTTATAATAATAGTTGGGCATTGGAAATTGGGGGTCTTTTGGCAAAAGTTGTGGGGGGTAGGGCTGGTTCAAGGTTTTAGTGGGCCCAGGAAACGTGGACTACGTCACGGCAGTGGAGCAGTGAAAGGTAAGTATGTCAAGTTTGCAAGTGCTGTGATCCTAAGCAAGCAGGGGGGGGTCCACTCGTTGGCATTGGCACTGGCACAGGGCCCCTCAAAGTACAGCGGTGTGTTTGCACGGCGGGGGAGCCTCCCACCAGCAGCGACACTTTTGCGTACTCTGAGGGGCCCTGTGCCAGTGACGTCGCCAACGAGTATGCCCCCCCCACCTGATGAAGGAACCTGCACTTTCATCTGCACCTTCCTCTTTGTCCCTGTGTAAGGTGGTATAACATGCGGGAAGGGGAACCTTACTTTCAGCAGGGTCAGATTCTGGCTGTGTAGAGTGCAAGGGGAATGTAGTGGTCTAGGTCAATGTACCAGCAGACTCATCTAGCAGGGGCTGGGCAATGGGCAGGATGAGGAGGAAACAGATATAGGGCCAAAGAATAAAGTAGGCTACATGCAGTTCAAAATTGGTAACAGGATTAAACAGGCGGCATTGCTTTGTTCAGTGGAGTAGCAAACCCAGGAGCAGCAGACACTGTTTTAAGGGCCCAAACACACTAATAGGCCAAATGCAGTTTAATATCTGATACTTTAGGCCAAAAGCCTAAGACTGAAGCTCAGCTTTATTCAGTTGAGGGCAAACACCAGGGAGGGGCAGACACCGTTAGTAGGCCCTAACCACCAATTTTTAAAAACACAGCACTTAATGAGAGCCAGAAGGTTGAAGCTTAGCTTTATTCAGTTGAGGACAAACACCAGGGAGGGGCAGACACCGTTAGTAGGCCCTAACCAAAGTTGAAGGCCAAATGCAGTTTAATATCTGATACTATAGGCCGAAAGCCAGAAGGTGGAAGCTCCGATTTAGACAGTGGAGGACAATTTGAATTAGGGACTGCAGACAGACTTAGTAGGCTGTCCCCTGTGGACCATGCATCCACCACATTAACCCATTGCGCCTTAATGGACACGTAATCTTCCGTGGCCATGCCTACAGGTCCATGCGTCTGTTGTCAGGTGCACCTTTGTACTCACAGATTGCCAGAGTGCATGGACAATGCGGTCTTTTACATGCTGGTGGAGGGTTGGGATGGCTTTTCTCGCAAAAGAAGTGTCGACTGGTTAGCTTGTAGCGTGGTACAGCGTAGTCCATCATGGCCTTATTAATAGTAAATAAAATATATATCTAGGCTCTATGAACTTTTCAATAGGTTCCAGGGGTACACGGGCAGCATTGGTGTGGTCAGTGGAGGAGTATTGCAAGTAGGGGCCGCAGACAGGCTATCAAAGGCCTAAAATAACAAACAATAGGCAGGCATGGCAGTTTAAAATCGGTTACATGGATACACAGGCAGGCACTCCAGGCAGCATTGTGGTCAGTGGAGGAGTATTGCAAGTAGGGGCCGCAGACAGGCTATCAAAGGCCTAAAATAACAAACAATAGGCAGGCATGGCAGTTTAAAATCGGTTACATGGATACACAGGCAGGCACTCCAGGCAGCATTGTGGTCAGTGGAGGAGTATTGCAAGTAGGGGCCGCAGACAGGCTATCAAAGGCCTAAAATAACAAACAATAGGCAGGCATGGCAGTTTAAAATCGGTTACATGGATACACAGGCAGGCAGCATTGTGGTCAGTGGAGGAGTATTGCAAGTAGGGGCTGCAGACAGGCTATCAAAGGCCTAAAATAACAAACAATAGGCAGGCATGGCAGTTTAAAATCGGTTACATGGATACACAGGCAGGCACTCCAGGCAGCATTGTGGTCAGTGGAGGAGTATTGCAAGTAGGGGCTGCAGACAGGCTATCAAAGGCCTAAAATAACAAACAATAGGCAGGCATGGCAGTTTTAAATCGGTTACACGGATACACAGGCAGGCAGCATTGTGGTCAGTGGAGGAGTATTGCAAGTAGGGGCCGCAGACAGGCTATCAAAGGCCTAAAATAACAAACAATAGGCAGGCATGGCAGTTTTAAATCGGTTACATGGATACACAGGCAGGCAGCATTGTGGTCAGTGGAGGAGTATTGCAAGAAGTGTCTGACACAGTTAGTACTCCCAAAAAATAAATAGATGTTAATGTCTCGCAAAACAATTATAAATAAAAAAAAGGGTGGCATGCTTAGGTACAGGGGTGGGCTCATCTGCAGAGTTTATGACAAAGTAATTTGGCAGTAAATTAGTATTTACTGGTGTCAATATAGGACACTGACCCAGACTACTGTAACTATCATCATAGATGTCAACAAATTGGTATTGATTGTCAGTACCAGGCATTGAATGATGTCAGCGCATAGACTAAACATTGGTGGAGCTGTGCGAGATAATTTGGCACGTGGTAGAGCACAGTTTCAGCTGGGGGGGGGACTCTCTTGTGGCCGGCGGTACCGCCCCAGGGCCCCTCATGTTACAACGGTGTGTCTGACGTTGGGTGCGCACCACCACCACCAGAGACACGACATTGTACTATGAGGGACCCAGTGGCAGTGCCGTCGACCAAAAGCGAGCACACCCACCTCTTCTGACAAACAGCACTGTAACTAACGGGTGCTTGCGCCAAGTGTCGAGAGTGAGACAACGGCCCCGTGGGGGGAGTTTTCCCATTGGGGGAGGTGTAAACATGTCGTATGCTGGACAAACAGCTGCTGCAAATTAACAGATTGGAACACTCAGTAAGACCAGTCCACAAGCAAGACCTTTTTATAGGAAAGCTAGGTGTCAGCCGGGAAAGGTGGGGCAAAATAATTTGAAATCCAGGAGTGGTTCATTTTAATGAAGGTGAGATCATCCACATTTTGGGTAGCTAGACGAGTCCTTTTTTCGGTTAATATTGAACCAGCAGCACTGAATACTCTTTCTGATAGCACACTAGCTGCTGGGCAAGCAAGCTCCTGCAACGCATATTCTGCCAATTCAGGCCAGGTGTCTAATTTGGATGCCCAGTAATCAAATGGGAATGACGGTTGAGGGAGAACATCGATAAGGGTTGAAAAATAGTTAGTAACCATACTGGACAAATGTTGTCTCCTGTCACTTTTGAATAGATGCTGCAGTACCTGTCCTGTCTGCGTTCATTGCGAAATCACTCCACAACCTGGTCAGAAAACCCCTCTGTCCAACGCCACTTCTGATCTGTGCACCTCTAACACCTCTGCCCTGTAGCCCCCTGCAGCTCATGTGAGAACCATCACCGGCGCTGTGTGCTGGGAATGCCTGAATCAAACGGTCTACAAGAGTAGCTTGTTTGGTTGCTAATATTTGTTCGAGGTTCTCATGTGGCATAATATTTTGCAATTTGCCTTTATAGCGAGGGTCAAGGATGCAGGCCAACCAGTAATCGTCATCGCTCATCATTTTAGTAATGCGTGGGTCCTTTTTGAGGATACGTAAGGCATAATCCGCCATGTGGGCCAAAGTTCCAGTTGGCAAATCTGCGGTTGTGCTGGTTTGAGGGGCAGTTACAGGCAAATCTACGTCACTTGTCTCCCTTAAAAAAAACAGAACCCGGCCTTGCAACGCCACTAATTTCTGTTGGCCCAGGAGAAGCTTCCTCATTAAAAAAGTACTCATCCCCATCATCCTCCTCGTCCTCCTCTTCGCCCGCTACCGCGTCCTCTACACGGCCCTGACCAGACAATGGCTGACTGTCATCAAGGCTTTCCTCTTCCTCGGCTGCAGACGCCTGCTCCTTTATGTGCGTCAAACTTTGCATCAGCAGACGCATTAGGGGGATGCTCATGCTTATTATGGCGTTGTCTGCACTAACCAGCCGTGTGCATTCCTCAAAACACTGAAGGACTTGACACAGGTCTTGTAGCTTCGACCACTGCACACCTGACAACTCCATGTCTGCCATCCAACTGCCTGCCCGTGTATGTGTATCCTCCCACAAAAACATAACAGCACGCCTCTGTTCGCACAGTCTCTGAAGCATGTGCAGTGTGGAGTTCCACCTTGTTGAAATGTCGATGATTAGGCGATGCTGGGGAAGGTTCAAAGAACGCTGATAGTTCTGCATACGGCTGGAGTGTACAGGCGAAGTCTGCGCACTTTGAGGAGCAGGTCGGGTAACCCCGGATAACTTTTCAGGAAGCACTGCTCCACCAGGTTTAAGGTGTGAGCCAGGCAAGGAATGTGTTTCAGTTGAGAAAGGGCTATGGCAGCCATGAAATTCCTTCCGTTATCACTCACTACCTTGCCTGCCTCAAGATGTACAGTGCCCAGCCATGACAGTTTCTTTCTGCAAGAACTCGGACAGAACTTCCGGTGTGTCTGTTGTCGCCCAAACACTTCATTGCCAATACAGCCTGCTGACGCTTGCCACTAGCTGTCCCATAATGGCACACCTGGTGTGCAACAGTGGCAGCTGCGGATGGAGTGGATGTGCGACTGCGGTCTGTGGACGAGCTCTCGCTTCTGCAGGAGGAGGAGGAAAAGGAGGAGGGGGGGGCGAACGCCTACAGCCAACTCTTTCCTTGACCGTGGGCTAGGCAGAACTGTCCCAATATTGCTGTCCCCTGTGGAGCCTGCATCCACCACATTCACCCAGTGTGCCGTGATGGACACGTAACGTTCCTGGCCATGCCTACTGGTCCATGCATCTGTTGTCAGGTGCACCTTTGTAGTCACAGACTGCCTGAGTGCATGGACGATGCGGTCTTTAACATGCTGTTGGAGGGCTGGGATGGCTTTTCTAGAAAAGAAGTGCCGACTGGGTAGCTCGTAGCGTGGTACAGCGTAGTCCATCAGCGCTTTGAAAGCTTTGCTTTCAACTAACCGGTAGGGTATCATCTCTAATGAGATTAGTCTAGCAATGTGGGCGTTCAAACCCTGTGTACGCGGATGCGAGGATAAGTACTTCCTTTTCCTAACAAGAGTCTCATGTAGGGTGAGCTGGACTGGAGAGCTGGAGATCGTGGAACTAGCGGTGGTGCCGGTGGACATGGGTGAGTGAGAGAGGGTTGGAGATGGTATTCTTGCCGGTGCCCTACATGCAGTGTTTCCTACTACTAACCTGGTGATTCCCTGACTGCTTTGGCCTGGCGACGAAAGCTGCACAGATACTGCAGGTGGTGTGGGAAATGGTCGGCTTACAGGGAGGGAAGGGATGTAGCGTTGCTGACTAGCTTCATTGGCCGAGGGTGCTGCAACCTTTAGGGACGTTTGGTAGTTAGTCCAGGCTTGCAAATGCATGGTGGATAAATGGCTATGCATGCAACTTGTATTTAGACTTTTAAGATTCTGACCTCTGCTTAAGGTAGTTGAACATTTTTGACAGATGACTTTGCGCTGATCATTTGGATGTTGTTTAAAAAAAATGCCAGACTGCACTCTTTCTACTATCGGATACCTTTTCAGGCATTGCAGACTGAGCTTCTTTAACTGGATGGCCACGCTGTCCTCCAACTGGTTTAGGTTTTGCCACGCGTTTTTGGCCAGATACGGGCCCGGTAGATGGAACCTGTTGTGATGTTGATGCCTGCTGCGGCTCCTCCTCCTCCGCTTCAGAACTACTGCCGCCTGCACCCTGTTCCCCCAATGGCTGCCAATCGGGGTCCACAACTGGGTCATCTATGACCTCCTCTTCTATGTTGTGTGCAACTTCGTCTGTGTCACCGTGTAAGCCGGTGGTATTGCGTTCGTGATGGAGCACCATAGTCTCCGCTGGTTTTGATTCTGCCTCAGTACACTGCGAGGGCAATGTTCTGGTCTGAGTCAAAGGAACAGCATAGTAATCTGGCTGTGGATCTGTGCACCCCATGTCCGATTCAACTTCTAATGGGCATAGCCTGTTAACTGTTTCACTGTGTAACCCAGGAACGGTATGTGTAAAGAGCTCCATGGAGTAACCTGTTGTGTCGACTGACGCATCCTTCACTGTTGTTTTTAGTGAAGGACACAAGGAAGCGACTTGTTCCTGACCGGGAGCATCCACTGACGATGCACTGCTCTGACATTTGGCACTTTCCGAGGAGGAGGCGAAAGAGTTAGAGGCAGAGTCAGCAATGAAAGCCAATACTTGTTCCTCCTGCTCCGGCTTCAAAAGTGGTTTTCCTACTCCCAGAAAAGAGAGCGTTCGAGGCCTTGTGTAGCCAGACAACGAACCTGGCTCAACAACTCGAGAGTTAGGTAATGTACTGCTTTTACCACGACCACCTGATGCTCCACCACCACTACCATCATTACCAGCTGACAATGACCGCCCACGACCTCTTCCACTAGACTTCCTAATTGTTTGCAAAACGTAACCAAAGTAACGCTATTTGTTACTGTAAAACAACTTATCAGGTGAACTCAAACTAATGTAGGATTTATATATACCTTTATAGGTGCCTGACACTGAAAGGAAAATCAGGCCCAATGTTACACACTAGGTTTTCTGTGCCCCAATAATTTGAGACAGATGGCACACACAGGACCAGCACTCAGGCAGAAATGCCAATCTTAATCTCCCACTATTTTTTTTTTTTTCTGGGAGAATTTACCCTAAAAAAAAAAAAAATGGCCAAGTATTACACAGTGTTTTCGGTGGCACACAATGAGAGACAGATACCACACATAGCAATGGCACGGAGGCAGACTTGCCAATATTTATCTCCCACTAATTTTTTTTTGGGAAAAGGGAGAATGTACCCCCCCCCCAAAAAAAAATGGCCAAGTATTACACAGTGTTTTCGGCGCCACACAATGACAGACAGAGGCCACACACAGCAATGGCACGGAGGCAGACTTGCCAATATTTATCTCCCACTAATTTTTTTTTTTGGAAAAGGGAGAATGTACCCCCCAAAAAAAAAAAAAATGGCCAAGTATTACACAGTGTTTTCGGCGCCACACAATGACAGACAGATGCCACACACAGCAATGGCATGGAGGCAGACTTGCCAATATTTATCTCCCACTAATTTTTTTTTGGGAAAAGGGAGAATGTACCCCCCCCAAAAAAAAAAAAATGACCAAGTATTACACAGTGTTTTCGGTGCCACACAATGACAGACAGATGCCACACACAGCAATGGCACGGAGGCAGACTTGCCAATATTTATCTCCCTGCAGTTATCTCAGAAAAGTATGGCAGGCAGCTATAAAAAGGACTGCTGCACACAAAAGTGTGGACAAACACACAAAATAGCTGTGCAGAAAGGAAGGAAAAACAGGATTTGTGCTTTGAAAAAAGCAGTTGGTTTGCACAGCGGCATACACACAGGCACAGCAACGCAGCTATCAGGTCAGGGAGCCTTCTAGTGCAGCCCAATGAGCTACAGCGCTGAGGGAAAAAAAATGTAGCTTCCACTGTCCCTGCAATCAAAAGGTAGTGTTGGACAGTGGAAATCGCTACAGCACAAGCGGTTTGTAGCTTTATGTACCCTGCCTATCACTATCCCTGCTTCCGAAGAAGCTGCAGCAACCTCTCCCTACACTCAGATCAGCAGCAGTAAGATGGCGGTCGGCGGGAACGCCCCTTTATAGCCCCTGTGACGCCGCAGAAAGCAAGCCAATCACTGCAATGCCCTTCTCTAAGATGGTGGGGACTGAGAACTATGTCATCACGCTGCCCACACTCTGCGTCCACCTTCATTGGCTGAGAAATGGCGCTTTTAGCGTCATTGAAATGCGACTTTGGCGCGAAAGTCGCGTACCGCATGGCAGACCCCACACAGGGATCGGCTCGGTTTCATGAGACGCCGACTTTGCCAAAAGTCGGCGACTTACGAAAATGAACGATCCGTTTCGCTCAACCCTACGTGCAACCTTACAATACAAGAAATAAACAACCTGAAGAGAGTCTCTGCACTAGGTGATCCTGACTAAGGAACAAAATGCGGCGGTTTGCTGAATAGATCAACCACCACCCAAATAATAGTTTTCCACAAGACAGAGGAAAATCTGTGATGAAATCCATGGACAGATGAGTCCACGGTCTTTCTGGAATTGACAATGCAGTCAATTCCCAGGCCCACCATATATGACAGACTTTAACGCGCGTGCAAACATTACAAGCGGATAAAAAATCTTTAACATCATTAAGCATGGGTGGCCACCAAATGAGTCTAGCAGTAGCTTTTCATGTAGCTGTGACCCCAGGATGCCCACTCAAGACGGAATTATTAAACTCCCGTAAAAGACACAATCTTAGATACACAGGCTGAAATAATTTGGACCCTGGAGTAGCGATGGGAGCCAGCGACTGGAGTCTACTGATCTTCGCTTCCAACTTCAAGGCTACCATGGAAACCATTATGCCCTGAGCTGCTGATTATATACTGTAGGTTGGAAATGAGTGAAAATAGACATATAACATAGTATTTCATGGAGGTCCATTAATGCCCAGACAAATTATAAAGACAAGCATTAGGTAATTTGACATTACGGACAAGTTTAATAGCACAATCATAAGGACACTGAGGAGGTAGTATCTCCGCCTCTTTTTTCAAGAACACATCAACAAACCCCTTCAGGTACCCCGGCAGACCCATCAGAATAGCACAGCATATTTGTACCAATTTTAGATATTTCTTGTGACAATTGTTACTCTATTTAACAATTTCCTTCTGACACCAATCAATAACAGGGTTGTGAAGACACAGCCATGGAAGCCCCAGTACCAACCCAGCAGTTAAGTTATCCAAAACAAAACAGGAGATTGATTTAGAGTAAAGTGCTCCCACTTGGAACGTAAAATCCACCATTATGCTATAGACCTAATTCTGGACTAACAGTGTCTTGTCAATGATGAAAATTTGAATGGGTGTTCCCAAACAAACAGTCCCTAATCCTAACTTTAGAAACAGTCTTGAATCAATCAAGTTAGCAGCAGACCTGCAGTCAATGAACACCAATGGTTCTTGAAGGATAACACCATATTCAGCAGTAATATATCAGAGGAAAAAAAGGTGCCTATGAGTCTAGGTGACCACCTTGACAATCACTCAGACTTAGGCATTCTCCAGATGGTTTGCTTGCCTGAGGAAGAGTTGTGCAATTCTTGAGAAAATGTCCAGCAAGACCAGAGTAGAGACAGAGACCTAGATGGTGCCAATGTTTCCTTTCTACAGCATGAGAACCGGCAATTCCAACAACCATCAACTTCATCTCAGATAGACGGAAATATTCAGGAAAAAAGGCTCCTTGCTGTCCACGTCTCTCCTGAATCCTGCAATTCATGCGTATGACCTGGGTCATGTCCACTGCCAAAAGAATATGTGGGAGCATGAAGAGATAGAGCATCCTTAAGAGCTTCAGAAAGGCCCCCATAGAATTGACACCTGACGGCCGCATCATTCCACTGAACCTCATTAGACCATTCACGGAATTCAGTACTCTAGTCTTCAGAGGTAAACTAATAGCAAAGCCACAAAAGAGGACTAAAATCCTCCAAAAATTCAAAAAAACAGCAGAAAAAAGGCAGCACCGCTTACTTGCCCAGGGCTCTGAACAAATGCACCACAGGATGCAGCCAGCCCATATAGCAAGATGTTGGCAACACACAGGTGCAAAATAATAAATAGACAGCAACTCACCGCATACCCATTCATGGAGGGGGTGACTGCTTACACTTAGTATACATTTGCACAATAAAGGCCTGTATAGGAAGCTGTTCACATAAAGAAAATGCATAGTGTCTGGTTCTCAGCCTGTCATGCTCCTACTATTCGATTACGCGGGCTGGCCAACACACTCCCAATGCATCCCAGTGTGAACACCCCTGTACACAAAACCAAACGTGCTGGGCTTGGCTGCATCCAGAAAAATATAGTGCACCAAAAAACATAAAAATAGTTAGGTATTGGTCGATATTTTAGCCAAAATACGCAAGCTCGCAATCCACGTCAAAGATCCCAACACTTGCGAGTCCTATCACTAAACTACTAGCAAAGCCACAAAAAAGGACTAAAATCCTCCAAAAAGTAAAAAAAAAACAGCAGAAAACAGGCAGCACCGCTTACCTGCCCAGGACTCTGAACAAATGCAGCACAGGATGCAGCCAACCCATACAGCAAGATGTTGGCAACACACAGGTGCAAAATAATAAATAGACAGCCACTCACCGTATACCCATTCATGGAGGAGGTGACTGCTTAGTATACATTTGCATAATGAAGGCCTGGATGCTGTTCACATAAAGGAAATGCATAGTGTCTTGTTCTCAGCCTATTAAGGCCCCGTCTCACATAGCGAGATCGCTAGCGAGATCGCTGCTGAGTCACAAGTTTTGTGACGCAACAGCGACCTCCATAGCGATCTCGCTATGTGTGACACGTACCAGCGATCAGGCCCCTGCTGCGAGATCGCTGGTCGTGTCGGAATGGCCTGGACCTTTTTTTGATCGTTGAGGCCCCGCTGACATTGCTGAATCGGTGTGTGTGACACCGATCCAGCGATGTCTTCACTGGTAACCAGGGTAAACATCGGGTTACTAAGCGCAGGGCCGCGCTTAGTAACCCGATGTTTACCCTGGTTACCAGCGTAAATGTAAAAAAAAACAAACAGTACATACTCGCCTTCTGATGTCCGTCAGGTCCCTTGCCGTCTGCTTCCTGCTCTCACTGACTCCCGGCCGTACAGTGAGAAGTGAGAGCACAGCAGTGACGTCACCGCTGCGCTCTGCTCTCAGTGTACGGCCGGATCTCAGTCAGAGCAGGAAGCAGACGGCAAGGGACCTGGACACCGAAAGGCGAGTATGTAGTGTTTGTTTTTTTTGGTAACCAGGGTAAACATCGGGTTACTAAGCGCGGCCCTGCGCTTAGTAACCCGATGTTTACCCTGGTTACCCGGGTGCTGCAGGGGGACTTCGGCATCGTTGAAGACAGTTTCAACGATGCCGAAGTCGTTCCCCTGATCGTTGGTCGCTGGGGAGAGCGGTCTGTGTGACAGCTCCCCAGCGACCACACAGCGACTTACCAACGATCACGGCCAGGTCATATCGCTGGTCGTGATCGTTGGTAAATCGCTTAGTGAGACGGGGCCTTTAGTCACGCCCCTACTATTCGATTAGGTGAGCTGGCCAGCACACTCCCAATGGATCCCAGTGTGAACACCCCTGTACACAAGACCAAAAAATGTGAGTTTTCAGGTTGCTAGTGAATTTTTTCGAAGGTGGGAGAGTCTAAGGGTACTTTCACACTGCCTTTTGGCACCCATTCATTCGTCACATCGGGGCTCACATCGGAGCTCCCTGCAAAATGGGATTAACGTATATGCGCCG
Organism: Ranitomeya variabilis; assembly: GCF_051348905.1. Classification (NCBI taxonomy): domain Eukaryota; kingdom Metazoa; phylum Chordata; class Amphibia; order Anura; family Dendrobatidae; genus Ranitomeya; species Ranitomeya variabilis. Next base: position 629,856,297 of record NC_135234.1, on the reverse strand, counting down.
ACAGGGCTAGACTATAATGGGGCCAAAAGAGTGAACGCGCTCTCTGATGTGCATCATTTTTCAGTGTGTACGCCTACTGGAGGCGGACACTCAAACGTAGTAGAATATGTCTGGGTGTCTGTCTCCAGTAGGTGTATGCCCCGGAAAATGATGCACAAAAGAGCGCACATTCACTCTGTCAGCACCTATATAGTCTAGGGGTCCCATCGGTGTACACACTCAAATCCAGTTTTGCAGGACTTACGGTGTAAGCCCCAATGGAACCAACGTAAGGGTGCTAGAACGCAGTGTGAAAGCACCCTAACCTTATAAATTAATAAATTCCAGATTATTGGAAATGCACAGGAGAAAGCTAGGAGATGGTTGTGTGAGGAGCATACATTATAGAGATGTATGGATGAGAAAGATTATTGACTGTTGGTTGTGATTGCAGTAGCAGGAAATTAGGTTAAATATGTATGGACAAGACAGATTATGCATGGCCTTGAAAGTTATTGTTAATATTTAAACTTAATTCTCTGGTAGCAAGTGAAGGGACTGGCAGATAGGAGATGCAGAGGAGTAGCAAAGGTAGAGTTGGCTTAATCAGGCAGCTGAGCTGAGAGCAGATTGGAGAGACCCTAGATTATTGAATGGGATGTATTCTAGGTGGTATATGATAACACTAGCAATTTTGCGAAATGAGAATTGGAAAAACAGTGAATTCTAGAGCAAAAGGAGAAAATATGTGCAGTAATGTGAGACTCAAAAGTATATGGCTGGCTGCAGCTGGGCTCACCCTAAGAGGTTATGAAGAGGAAACATTTGACATAAGCGATACTCCACACCATGAACAATGCAGGCTCTATGTATTATTTATTATGTATTGATGATGCATTTGTCTGAAGGGCCACAGGAAGGAAACAGGCCATATCTGAGATATTCGAGTCATTAGACTGAGCTTACAAAGGGTATTGTTGTAATTTTTTTGTAAACCAGCTGACAGTTGAAATATATTCAGTAAAAATAATGGAAAAATATGAAATAATTCAATTTTTAAAGTTTTTTTTATGGTGGATGCAGTTGAGGCATTTTACATAAAACTTTATCAGCTCTTGTGCATAGCATTTCAATGGCATTTTTAAAGTGGAATTTCCCATTGAATTTGAAATTACACTGTAAGTAAGCTTATTTACAGTACAAGAGATTTAGTTCAGTGTGGAACACCGCATGTGAAATACACAGGAGTGTTTCCTAGTTTAGTCCCTGATGAAATCTATCCCGAACCTGTTGCACTGTGAATAGTGAACATAAAAAATTATTGAAAAATGATGTTTTACACATATACCTTTGCCATTTAGTGTGCTGTTCCTCCCTTTATTTGCTGCATTTTGATGGAAGTGAATTGGTCAGCTCTTTTAGGACTGGCGGAACGCACCAAATATTATTAATAAAGAGGCTATAAGGTGCGTTCGCAGCCCGGGGTCCACCGTGCAGAGATGACATCTGCTTAGTAATGACGGACAGTATATGGCGGTATAAAAAACACACGCGGGTAAACTTCACCCAGTATGTAGGAGGCGAACCATGTTGCATCACAGGGCCACTATACCGCAGAGTGAATTCTAATGCTTTGGTCACAGGACCTGCAACTGCTGTGCCAGAGAAAAACTAACTAAATATTTACTGCACTATGAGCGTACAGCGCCGTTCTGACAGACGCCACTAACCACCCTAAGCTTGGGCCAGGAAAGCGCACTATTTGTGCACGGCGCCACTCTGACGGACACTGCTGTAGATGCAGTACCATCGTGCCTTGTGCTGGATGGCACAATCTGGCGCTACTTAGCTCCAGACACCCACACTCAGTCAGCAATGCTAGGAAAGGGGATCAATTAGGAGCTTTCACCAGATTGTATCCACACATCCACGATTTTGGATTTATATTAGCACATGGCCGAGCAGCCATGCGAACCTTTTATAGCTGCGTCCTTCCGGGACCTTCCCTGTGATCCAATTAGGACTTCTTCAGGACCTGAGCATGTGACCCCCCGGGCATGCTCAGTTGACGAAAAGCAGGACTTAGTCCCTGGAGGGTCTGCTCACCGCTGATTAATGCTGGTTATAATAGCAGAACCTGGGACAGCAGCAGTAGCCAAATGCTCAGCATCAGCCTGAGCAAGACATTGGGACTGATGTTTTGCTGAGCAGGCTCCTATGTGGCTGGGGAAGAATGGGAGACCACACAGGACATGGTTTGAGATTCTCCTGTGCAGCGATGGTAATTTGACACCTGGCACCCACTGAAATCCACACAACTAACTAGTGCTGCCTACCCTGTTTTTTTATTTGATATCAAAGAAACCTGGCTTGGACTATTACATAGGGAGGCAACCATTGGAGAAGCCAACAAGGCCTGCAATTAGGGTCAGGAGAAATGAGCAACAATATTCCCCACTTTTAGGGTCCCTTAAGGAAGATTATCTAACATAAGGAAGATGATGTTTGTTTTCAAATCTCTTGAGTAGGATTGGACCATTAATATCCTTTGATATTAACCCTTCATCTATTTTCAGGAAAGTATTCTTTCCTGTCTACAAATAGAAAGGATTCCCACAAACCTTCTAACAGTTCAGAATTTGGTTGATCTCATACTCCATGTCAGGATCAGGTCAAGGCAGAAGCTGTTTTGTCAGTAGAAGAAAAATTATTGAGAACCCGAAGATATAGTAAGGAGATATGAAAAACATGGAAGGGAATCTCAGATGGAAAGTGATGATTGATTTGTTGAATATTTGGGAATGAATCGATGAACTTGAGAGACTAATTTTTACAAGTCTTTGAATGGATGTTTTAAATAGAAAACCAAGCTTTATCAATAGGAGAGACATTAGAAACAGGTTGATGATGTTTATCAGCAGTCTTCTTTTGGCCGCTGTTTCTGCCAAATTGGTTTGCATGTTAAAGGGAATCTGTCACCCCATTTGAGCTAATAATATGGGCATATAGGTGGTAGCTTGCTGAAACTAGTCATACCTGTATGCCTCATGGATGATGCCTTGTTCTATAAAAATCATCTTGTATTGCTTTATGTTAATTATTTCTTCCAGGCTTTCGGACGTACGCGGTCTGGAAGATAATGCTGCCTCATCTCTTCATACTACACTTCTCCTCCCCTCTCTTCACTGTGTGCCTGTTACATCAAGTGCACTAACATAATTTCTGCGCATGCACATTCTGCCTGCAGTCGCTCTTCTGCACCGTTCTGCCCTTCTATGGGCCTAACCTAAATTTTTTCTGCACAGGTGCTGGAGAATCGCGGTAATTTCTGGTCCCAGTGTTCTCCAGTGCACAGAAAAGGTGCACACTCGACTTTTTTCCTCACACCCTGCATAGGAAGCATGTCATTTCCAATGCTCCAGTATAATAAAGTCATACCAGGCAGCTCTTTAGGCTAGGGTCACATTGCATTAGGGCAATCCGTTTAGCGCTAAGCGCTAGCGGATTGCGCTAACACAATGTCTTTTTCGGGGTCGCGTTAAACGTCCCCGCTAGCGCAGATCCCCGATCTGCGAGAGCGGGGAACGGACCTTGGGCGCGCCGCGGACGCTGCAAGCAGCGTCCGAGGCGCGCTACAAAAGACCGGCACATCGCTAGCTCGTGCCGAAAATGACACGCGCTAGCAATGCGCTTTAACATTGCCGGCAATGAGAGCGCTAACGGACGCGGTGCACGGCGTTAACTTTGCCGTGCAATGCTGTCCGTTAGCGCTCACCCATTAACGCAATGGGAACCTAGCCTTACGAATAAGAGAGCTTCCTGGCACAACTTTATTATACTGGAGTTTAAGAAATGACATGCCTCTATGTAAGGCGGTAGGCAGGAAGTCGGGTGTGCACCTTTTCTGCGCGCCGGAGAGTGAAATATAACCAAAAGTTATAGTAACTCTCCAGCGGCACAAAGAGCAAATTTAAAGTCAGTGCCCATAAAAGGCAGGAAAAGTCAGGTTCTATTTTGGTTTCATCTGACCACATGACCTTCTCCCATGCCTTCTCTGGATCATCCAGATGGTCACTGTTGAACTTCAAATGGGTCTGGAAATGGGCTGGCATGAGCAGTGGGACCTGCACGATTTTAATCCATGACGGTGTAGTTACTAATGATAATGTTTGAGAATGTGGTCCCAGGTCTCTTCAGGTCATTAACCAAGTCTCCCCTGGGCTAATTCCTGACCTGTCTCAGAATCATCCTTACCCCACGAGGTAAGATATTTCATGGAGCCCCAGACCGAAGAAAATTGACAGTCATCTTGTGTTTCTTTCATTTTCTAATAATTGTGCCAACAGTTGTTGCCTTATCACTAAGCTGCTTGCCTATTGTTTTGCAGCCCCTCCCAGCCTTGTGCAGGTCTACAATTTTGTCCCTGGTATCATTAGACAGCTCTTTGGTCTTGGATATTGTGGAGAGATTGGAGTGTGATTGAGTATGTGGACAGGTGTCTTTTATACAGGTAACGAGTTTAAACAGGTGCAATTAATACAGATAATGAGTGTAGTATGATTTCTTAAAAACCATAGTATTTAAAAATCAACAATATGATTTTCTCGTATTTACTTTTATATTCGGTCTTTCACAGTTGATGTGTATCTACAATAAAAATTACAGACCTCTTCATTGTAAGTGGGAAAGCCAGCAAAATCGGCATTGTATCAAATAACTATTTTCCCCACTGTACATAGCCATTAGCTTTTGTTTTGGCCAAAAGATTTTTTAAGCCGCCACCACAACTAGGTAGATTATTTTGGGCAGGCCCTACTTTACTGTAACCTATTAAACATTTCTTAAAATATCCAATACTCTTTCTAGGTATATATGTATATTTTTTCTTTAAGAGACTGTCTCATACATTTTTTAAATTGACAAATAATACCACATACAAGTCACAAATACCATCACACCATGGCCGGACCACATATTACCACCCCATAGTGACCGAATAATACCACATACAAGGAACAAATACCACTGCACCATGACCAAATCACATATTACCACCACATAGTGACCGAAAAATACCACATACAAGGGACAAATACTGCCACACCATGACCAGATCACATATTACCACCATATAGTGTTCAAATAATACCACATACAAGGAACCACTGCTGCCACATCATGACAAGACAACATATTACCACCACATAATGACCGAATAATACCACATACAAGGAACAAATACAGCAACACTATAACCAGATCACATATTACCACCACATAGTGACCAAATACTACAATACTGATCATTAAAAACCACAATAGTAATATTATCATAAGTGTCATTATACACAGGGGCTCTGTACATAGTGTCAGTGTACAGGTAATGCAGTGATCACCAGTGACATTATACACAGGAGCTATGTAGATAGTGTCAGTGCACAGGTAATACAGTGATTACCAGTGACATTATAAATAGGATGTAAGTATATAGAGTCAATGTACAGGTAATAAAGCAATCAAGGGTGACATTATACACAGGAGCTCTGTATATAGTGCATAGTGTGCAAATAATACAGGGATCATCAGTGACATTATACCAGGAGCTCTGTATATATTGTCAGTGTACAGGCAATACAGGGATCACCAGTGACATTATACACAGGAGCTCTACATATATTGTATAGTGTACTGGTAATCAGTAACATTATGCACAAGAGCTACAGTATACAGTTATGAGGTAAACGGGTCAGCATATTCCTTACAGATGAACATATGCAGACAGGCAGTGTCTCAGTGTGATACTGGCAGCTTTCAGGTTTTCTCTGTGGAGACCCTCACTCAGTTACACCTCAGTGGCTGAGCTGTTTTCTTCCATCTGAGGTGACTTGCCCTCCCAGAAATGCAGTAAAAATCCTCTCACAATGGCAGCTATCCGCTGCCTTCCCTTCTATCTCCCTGTGGCAGGGCTCAGATCCCTGTAGAGGCCTGTCTCCTGTCAGAGTCTCACATACCAGTCCTTGCTACCATCACCATCCTTTTCTGACTGACACAAATCTTACCGCCACATAATAGCTAGCTCCTCCCCATAACATGTGACTTTCCGAGAAGCAGTCATTGGTTGACTGGACTGTCAATACTCCATCCCATAAAGCTCACTAAAACCTTTACTGATGTTGACCCTGTAAGAAAATTCACAATTAAGTAAGACAAGCAAAGAAATGGGAATAACATAAGAAAAACATATACTGTACATTGAAAATGCAGAAATAGCGTAATAACAAAAATACTTATATCTCAAAAACTTTATGTGATAGAGAAAAACTAAGCATATTTTTGTAATCAGCACATCAAACTCCATAAAACAGACATATTACCTTTGCTGATGATTTTTTTGTGCTGACCAGTGTTATTTATAAATAATGGAAAAATGTAGATTTACAACACTACTAGATATTGGTGACCACTCTGTCTAAACCGTAATAATCAGAGATGGATCGCAAGTGTGTGAAGTTTACAGATGTGTAATTTGGTTGTCCATAATCAGGCCTGTTTTTTTCATCAGAGGTTGGAGCAGGTGTGCTATATGTATATTTGGGTTCCTTTGCGCACATTTATTGTATAGTCTACTAATATGTTGACCGTTCTGACATGTTTTCTGCTCCAAATAGTGACTGCTCTTGTTTTCTTTTCTCCTGCAGGTTCGAGCTAGTGCCATTGCTCAGGATGCAGATCAGAACTATGACTATGCTAGCAACAGCGTAATACTTCATTTAGATGTGGGGGATGAGGTCTATGTAAAGTTGGATGGCGGCAAAGTCCATGGTGGGAACACAAACAAATACAGTACCTTCTCTGGATTCATAATCTATCCTGACTGAGGAACGGGAGGAGCTGCAAACAATCTCATGAACCCTTTTCTCACCAGAAATTTGCAGAACAATGCTCCAGTAATCTCCAGTAATTCATCACCTGCAAGACTTAATAATGTTGCTCCATATTACTTTTCCTCAATGCTGACCTGTAGGACATATCTTAACCCCTTTCTGCTAAAAATTGCTAGTATGCCCAGTGACATAATGACTCATCTAGCAAAGGAGAGGTCAAGGAAAGAAGTGACCACATAAGCCTCTATCACAGGTGGCCAGAAATCAGGACTTATTTTTTCTGATTTGCAGAACCTAATTTATATTTGCTGGTTTTCAACCTTTCACCTTGAAGGTTATGAATAAATCAGTGTCCCATCTTTTGTTGTCTTTGCAGGATATTGGAGCATGGGGGGCTAAAACTGGGGCAAAAATCTCATATGATTAAGGTGAACCATCTGTGTGCATGTGTGTAATTAACTGTGTCACTTCGTATCAACATGCAGAAAACATAGAAATATATAATTGGCAGACCCTTTATATGAACAACATAGCAGTCATCAGCTAATGGAGTATCATTCACCTAGAACATAAAGTCCAATACGTTTTCCAAGTGTCAAGTTGACTGGTCAATACTTTTTCAGCTTTTAAATTCATTCTGGACAAATATCTAAAATGCTAATGGTCCAAAAGTGTTATTGTTTAGCCACAATATAACCTCAAGGTTGTATGTTTGTCAAGAGAAATATGCATCTGTATCTGCTTCACCCGATTTTCAGAATATAGTTCCATACCTCATGTTTCACAATCATATCTGCATCCGACGCCTTTTCTCAAAGGCAAGCTCTATGATCTCTTTGCCTTGTTTCATGAGCCAAAGTATACATCTGACCGTCAATGTGCCAGTACAGACAAGTTACTACAGGGGTACTAAAACAACACAGTTTCTTTGGAAATGTGCTTTCTCATTAAACTCAATCTACAGCAGAAAAAGAGCAAAAAAAAAGATTTTGAAACCCAAATGTGTTACATAAATTTTGACATATGTTGTATGTGTGTTGGGGAATAAATGGTTGAGCGTAATGTGCACAATGGAACCTGAGTGCCCAGTCCCACTCCTGAAAAGTGAGACAGAGAAGGGGTATGCATCAAGTATTGTTTTGACTCTGGCACTGAAAGTAGTGCTGTAGCTGTGCATGCCGCTGGGTTCAAGCCTCCACCTCTCTGTCCCATGTCTCTGTGTTGTGCAGCGTGAAATATTGGAGTGTTTTGTACTACTAACAATAAAACACACGTGATTCCAAACCACTTATGAGGAGTCAATGTCTCTAAGCCTAAACACTAACGGAGTATCGAGTATCAAACACAAGCAAACATAAAATAAAAAAATAATGCTGCTGTGTTTGCCTTATACCTTTATTCTTCAGCATTTTTACTGTGTCCAGTTTTCTGTAATCTGATGTTTATTATGGTAAGATGAACCATAAGGAAACTCTAATGAAAATAAGATCGCATCTCCTTCATGAAGATGAAAAAATCTGAAAACAAAAATTAGAAATATGTGGTTAGTGAGCTAAGTACAAATAGTGAACATAAAGATTTATTTATGTGTTGTCTCTGTATCTTAGTAAATATGGGAAATATCCAAATGTTTACATGGTGCCCTTGACCTAAGAACCAGGCTATATTGTATCAAGAGGAGAGCTCACAGGGTTTTCAAAGAAATTACTGATTTTAGAAAAGTCAGCAAAGCGTAAGCTAATGGACAAGAGTTAATGATTTTGGCAAAATTTATACTAGGATGTAATAATCTATTTAACCACTGTAAGACAATAAAATCACACAAATTATTCACTGAGCTAATGTTTCTTCCATAAAAACATTGATTTGAATTGATTAATTATTTTATGCAGTATGATATGTGTAGTACCAAACAAAGAAGCTCAAAACCCCGCTTGCTTCCACAAAATGAGGGTTCTTACAGTTTTGAATTGGTGTAGGATTTTTTCTTGAATTTGTTGAATAATTGTCTCAGAGATTCTATTCCACAGTCCTAAATAATGCTCCTCAATAAATGCTGCCTATTTTTCATGATGGAATACCTGTCTTTTAACAATATACTAACTCACAAAGTGTAGGTAGGAAATGGTTGATGGTTTGACAGAATAAAAATGTACTGTTTCACATACTGTGGTCATCCTGATCAAGACATCCCCTCAACATCTCTGCGAACTTCTGGAGCATCTCAGATCTTAAAGAGAATCTGTCAATGTGATCAACCGTCGTAAGCCATTTAAATGGGCATGCAGGTCTTAGGAAGCAGAATAAAATGATAACTTGACATCTGCAATCTGATCCACGTTTCTCTTACATGTAAATTACCTCTTTCAGGCTATGGGGAGGACACTGCCTGGAAGATAACTCTTCCTCCAGAGGTTATTTTACATAATGGGGGAGTTGCCAGTGTGACACAAGTAGCTAACACAGAACAGAAGAAATAAAATTTGTCTTCATGCAAACACGTTTGCAGTTCTCTGAGCACTGCTGTATTGCAACAATATTGCAGGACTGGCTCCTGTCAGATGGAAGCTGAAGCTGAGAGGAATCTGCAGATCAGGAGAGCAGAGACTGGCCAGTACACATCATACACTCCCTGACAGAAGTTATGTCGCTTATCCATGTTATGTAAATAAAAGCTAATAACCTGACGTTAAATTCATTAATTGGTTGTATAAATTATTCTTTTGAAAGCTGAAACCCTCCGAAATGTGGTTTAGGTTAAGAAAATAAATTGGCATCAATGCAGAAATATTGAGCAGTTGATGGACACAGAATGGTCAGATTTTGGCAAGACAAAAGTTTTGTCGCCTGGTCATATAATGCACCCAATCCTAGTTTACATCCTCACCTGTGCTCAGTAAATTATTGCTTAGTGTGTGTGTATAAAAAGAAACCCAGCACCCCAGACCTTTACTTGAACTGCAACTTGAGCTCTGACAACATGCCAAAAATCCACCGTGCGACCAAAGCCTGGATTATCAAGAGGCTGAAGACCAGATCCACTGCAGAGGTGGCTGACACCTTTAATGTGTCTCAGCGTCAAGTACAAAGAATTAAAAGATTTGAAGAGACTGGAGATGTGTTTGACAAGCCCAGGTCCGGCAGACCCCACAAGACAACTGCTGAGGATGAACGTTTGTTAGTTAGAAATCCAAAACAAGCCCCTCTTCCACTGCAGCAGACTTCAACAGACCTGGTCACCTCAAGTCCCTGTGTCAACTAGAACACTTTGTAGGATTCTGTCTCGAAATGCCCTCCATGGTAGAATCAGTGCCCAGAAGCCAGCACTAAACAAAAGGCAAATAAAAAACCGTGTGACATTTGCAAAGTCCCACAGCCTGCTAAACAGATGGATGCTGGAAAAGTGTCAGAAGGTGGATTTCTCTGATGAATCTTCAGTAGAATTACATCACAGCCACCGCAAATACTGCAGGAGACCTACTGGAGCCCATATGGATCCAAAATACACCCAGAAAACAGTTAAATTTGGTGGTGGAAAGATCATGGTCTGGGGTTACATTCAGTATGGGGTGTGTGAAACATTTGCAAGGTGGAAGGCAATATCAATAGCCTAAAATATCAAGAAGTATTAGCTACCTCTTATATTCCAAATCATAAAAGGGGTCAAATTCTCCAGCAGGATGGTGCTCCATCTCATACATCCATCTCTACAACAAAGTTTCTCCAGGCAAAAAAAATCAAGGTGCTCAAGGACTTGCCAGCCCAGTCACCAGACATGAACATCATTGAGCATCCTGGGGGTAGGATGAAAGAGGAAGCTTGGAAGACAAAACCAAAGAATCTAGATGAACTTTGGGAGGCATATAAGACTGCATTCTTTACTATTCCTGATGACTTCATTAATAAATTGTATGAATCATTGTTGAACCGCATGGATGCAGTCCTTCAAGCTCATGGAAGTCACACAAAATATTAAATATGACTTTAATAGCACCACAACTTAATTCACCAATGTTATGCAAAATATATTTGTATTTTAAGTTAATTATTTGTTTGAATATCACAGTACTTTCTGTGGGCCACAAAACTTTTGTCTTGCCAAAATCTGACCATTCTGTGTCCATTAACTGATCAGTATGTCATCGTATGAAGATGGGAGGCGCAGGTCCCGGATCACGACGCCCATCGGACCGGACCCCATGTGTGGAGGAAGACCACTGTTTGGGCGCATGGCAGGGCTCGGCAGGGAAGGAGCAACGTTTCTTGTTTTGAATGTAAAATTGGCTAGAATCACGAGCAAAAGCCATGTCACTTTTGGAGGGCCCCTGATGTGCCTAAACAGAGGAAACCCCCATATGTGATACCATTTTGGAAGCTAGATTCCTCAAAAAACTTATCTAGATGTGTGATGAGCATCTTGAACCAATAGGTGCTTTACAGAACTAAGACATTTTTTTTAAAAATCACATTTTTCCCGCAAAAGTTTTCTTTTAGCCCCAAATATTTTATTTTCTAAATGATAACAGGAGAAAATGGACCCCTAAATTTGTTGTGCAATTTCTCCTTTTGAGGCACAGTGCAAAGCTGAAAAGGGAAGGAGCGCCATATTATAGTGCAGATTTTACTATTATGGTTAGAGCGTGCAATGACCCACTGGGAGAGACTACTCATAAGTGACCCCATTTTACAAAATACAGCTCTTAATGAATGAATCTAGGGGTGCAATGATCATTTTGACACCATCGTTGGGTCACATAATTTTATACCATTGGGCACTGAAGAAAAAATAATTACATTTTAACTACAAAAAATATGTTTTGCACCAGATTTAACATTTTAACACAAGAAGTGGTTACAATTAGCACCAAGATTTGTACCACAATCACTGCTGAATACAGAAATACACCATATGTGGCTGTACAGTACTGCTTAGCCATTCGAGGAGTCTCGGTAGGGCTGGAGCACTATTTGCCTCCTGGAGAGCAGATTTTCCTAGAATAGTTTGCGGACTTCATGTACAGAGCCCCTAAGTGCTAGAGAGCAGAATCCCTTCCCCCCCTCAAGTGACCCCATTTTGGAAATTATACCCCTGCCAAATGTGAACGCTAAAGGTGGTTTATGTACACTGGGGCTCAGAAGGGTGGGAGGCATTTGGATTAGGGAGCACAGAATTCGCTGAATTTCTTTTGGGGGGCAATGAGCCATTTTGCTTTTCCAGAGCCCTTGTGCTACCAGTAGCATAGAAGCCTCCTATGTTTCCTTTAACAGATTATGGACCTGAGTGGGGACTTGCTTTTTTGTGGATTGAGATGAAGCTTTTATTCAGAACATTTTTCATAACGTTTGGGATCACATTTATCTGGCGCTCTACGCTGAGCACTTACTTTGGGGTTTCTAACTAAATCTCTCAGTGACATGACAGATGAAACCCCCGAAGGGATCCAATCACTATAATGTGGCAGTAGAGTTACTCTGGACTCCGTTTGGCCTCTGTTCAGCGTTGTCCTTCCTTTCAGAGATGCACAAATCTATGGTGGACTGCATTTTTATGAACGCCTAAAAAGACGGACACCGCCGGATCACAGGTCCTATGGCATTCACAATACCTCCATCTGCCTCATTATAGGGAATCTTCAGCTGGCGTTTCTGTCTGAATCACGTATTTCAGAGATTTACATGGAAAACCGAGTGTAAGCGCTCAGGATGCAGGATAAATGTGCACCAAGCCTTACTGCGATCTTTGGGAGGCAGACTGAACAAATCCACTGCAGGTGAAGAATAGGTGTTATTTATTTTTTACATCGTTCCTCATGCAGTATAAGTGATTAGGTGACTTTATTCTTCGGTTCAGTACGATTACGGCGATACCAGATTTATATAAAAAAGGGGAGAAGCCAGGGCTGCTTATGTTCAGAACACAATACATAAGCTGCATATGCACATATTAATTTCCAACTGTATTTCAAAATGAGACATTTAGCAAACAACTGATCAATTCTTCTGAGCCAACCCACCATGCCAAGGTAATCTCAAATGGTGCAGTCCTGTTAGGTGTCAAGTTCCCACCTCTGCACAGGGGGAATCTCAAACCATCTCCGTTGCGGTCTCCCATTCTTCTCCAGCAGCAGTAGAGTCTGCTCAGCGGAGATGTCAGTCCCAGCGTCTTGCTCAGTCTCACTCTGTGCATAGGGTTACTGCTGCTTTTCCAGCTTCTGCCACTGAAGCCAGTGCTGGGCAGCGGCGAGCAGATGCTTTTAGGACTAAGTCCTGCTTTTCCCCTTCTGAGCATGCCCAGGGCAAGATCTCCCGTTGGAGATCGAGGGTCACATGCTCAGATACTGCAGCAGATCCCATTGGTCCTCCAGGAAGGTCCTGAAGGTGCTCAACTTCTATGGCAGCCTCCCATTGGTCCTTCTTGGAAGGTCCTGTACATGCTGCAGCTATAAAAGGTTCGCATGACCGCACGGCCATGCGCTAGTGTAAACGTGTGTGTGTTGATGTGTGAAAGTCGTTCATTAATTATCCCCTCCCTTGTGTATGACTGCTCGCGTAAGGTGGATGATTGCTATCTAGCGCCCGACTTAGCCATCAGCACGTAACACACAAAACAGCGTCTAATTGCTGTGACCGCCAGTGCGGCGCCGTGCGCTTTCACAGCGCTTTCCTGACCCAAGCCTGGGTGGTTAGTGGCGTCCGCCAGTGCGGCACTGCACGCACTCTCGTGCATCTTTATTATTATTATTTCTTTCACTCTGACACCCCAGTTGTGGTGTCAAGCGCAAGAGGTCTATATGAACTCAAATCCTGTGTCTTGGGATTGAGTTCTGAGATTCCTTGCTTGCGCTCTTGGTGCGGTACCGTGGCCCTGTGACGCAACAGGGTTCGCTTCCTTCACACAGGGTGAAGTTAACCCGTGTGTGTATCCACATTGTACTGCCATATAGTCCGTCATTACTTGGCAGCAGGTTCCATCTCTGCACGGTAGACCCCGGGCTGCGAACGCACCTTACTCTATCTTTCTTATTATTTGGTGCATTCCGCTAGCCCTAACATTACACTAGCGCCAGGGTCTGGCTAGTAATGACCGACAAACAGCAATCCTTGCGGTACATCCAGCAGCTGGAGGGTAGGTTGGCGGCTCTCGAGCGCACAACCTCAGCTGTGGATATAACTGCAGTTGCTGTTCAGCTGATAGCGTGGCTGCAGCCACCTTGTCCACTGCCACCCCTGTACCGACTCTATCTCGCCTCCTGCTGCCAGAAAAATTTTCTGGTGATAGTAAGTCTTGTAGTCTTGTAGGGGTTTCGTGAGTCAGTGCTCTATACATCTCAAGCTTCTGGCCTCTCGTTTCCCTACAGAGGGGGCTAAGGTGGGGTTTATTGTGTCTCTCCTGTCGGACAGGGCGTTGGTGTGGGCTACGCCGCTGTGGGAGCGTGGCGATCATGTGGTGCAGAGTGATTCGTTATTCCTGAGCACTCTGAAACAGGTCTTTTTAGGACCTCGTGTCACCCATGATACGGCGCTACAACTGTTGGCATTGACTCAGGGCTTGTCCTTGGTCAGCCATTTTGCCGTCCACTTCCGCACCCTGGCATCTGAGGTGGAGTGGTCAGATAAAGCCCTTATTCCGATATTTTGGAGGGGGCTGGCTGACCACATGAAGGACGCCCTGGCCACTAGGGAGATTCCCGCCACACTGGAGGAGTTAATAGCAGTGTCCACTCGTATTGACCTCCGTTTTCACGAGCTGAGTTTAGAGCGAGCCTAGTGTAGGCAGAGGTTTCTGCTGGCTCCCACCTTCGTGAAACCTTTGGAATCTCCAGTCCAGGTCCCTGAGTCACATGAGGCCATGAAAGTGTCACAGCGGGATCTAAGTCCTGGACCGCTCGTGCACTCCAGGTTTATCATGTTTGCCAGCAGTCAGGACATCTTGCCACCAGATGTCCCCAGCGGTCGAGGAAACGTCTGCGTCTAGTGGTAGTAGGTGGAGGTACACTAGACATGGCGATGTTTGCCTCCAAATTGTCCTTTAAGGGGACAATTACAACAGGCTCATTCACTCACTCGGTAGAGCTCTGCATGGATTCTGGGGCGGGGGGCAATTTTATGTCTTCTGCCTTCACCCAACATCACGCTATATCCCTGGTAATGCTAGCTCAACCAGTAGCTGTACGAGTGGTGAATGGGTCAACACTGCCCTCACAGATAACACACCAGACCATCCCTTTCACTCTGCCCTTGTCGCCATCTCATCAGGAGATTATATCTCTGCTCGCCATTCCTGAGGGAATTGATGAGATCCTGTTAGGGATGCCTTGGCTATGATATCACTCTCCTCATATCAAGTGGTCCACAGTCAGAATTTTAGGATGGGGTGAATCTTGTGGGGGTAGATGTCAGAGGGAGAGCGTTCAGGTTGCTACTACTGAGGTACCCGCAGATTTATCCTCTCTACCCAAGCAATATTGGCCCTATGCGGACGTGTTCTCCAAAAGGGCTGCGGAGACCCTTCCGCCTCACCGCCCCTATGACTGTCCTATTGACCTCTTGCCTGGTGCTGAGCCTCCCCGGATCGAGTCTATCCTTTGTCTCTCCCAGAGACGGAGGCAATGTCACAGTATATCCGAGAGAATCTGGAAAGAGGATTCATTAGGAAGTCAGTGTCACCTGCAGGGGCTGGGTTCTTCTTCGTACAGAAGAAGAGTGGAGAACTGCGTCCATGCATAGACTACAGGGGTCTTAACGCCATCACCGTTAAAAACAAGTACCCACTACCCCTGATATCTGAGCTTTTTGATAGTCTATGGGGAGCAAGGGTATTTACTAAATTAGATCTGCAGGGTGCTTACAACCTGATTTGCATCCGTGAGGGGGACGAATAGAAGACGGCATTTAACACCAGGGATGGGCACTATGAATATCTGGTGATGCCCTTCGGGCTCTGTAATGCCCCAGCCGTTTTCCAAGACTTTGTAAATGACATCTTCCGGGATATGCTTTCCACCTCGGTCGTAGTTTATCTGGATGATATTCTCATCTACTCTCCAGATATAGACTCCCACCGGAGAGATGATTGCAAGGTCTTCGACCTCCTATGGGCTAACTCCCTCTATGCCAATTTGCAGAAGTGTGTATTTGAGCAGGAGTCCTTGCCTTTCCTTGGCTATATCATCTCTGCCCAGGGATTGGCTATGGATCCTGCCAAGCTACAGGCTGTGATGGACTGGCAGGAACCCCATTTTCTCAAAGCGGTGCAGCGCTTTATGGGGTTCATTAATTACAGTTCATTCCCCACTTCTCAACTTTGGTAGCTCCCTTGGTTGCCCTCACCAAGAAGGGGGCAAATCCCAAGTTGTGGTCAGAGGAGGTCTCCAAGGCCTTTCTCTCGATTAAGTCACACTTCGCTAGCGCTCCCATCCTACATCGCCCCGATGTAGATAGGCCATTAATTATGGAGGTGGATGCCTCATCCGTTGGTGCTGGAGCAGTCCTCTTCCAAAAGGATGCTCAAGGTCGGAAGCATCCTTGCTTCTTCTTCTCTAAGACCTTTTCACCAGCGGAGATTAATTATTCCATCGGGGACAGGGAGTTGCTAGCTATGAAGTTGGCTTTCTCAGAGTGGAGACATCTTCTGGAGGGAGCTCGCTTTCCCTTCCAGGTGTTCACAGACCACAAGAGCTTGGTGTATTTACAGACAGCCCAGTGGCTAAATTCTCGTCAGGCTAGATGGTCCCTGTTCTCCTCCCGGTTCCATTTCACCCTCCATTTTCTTTCCGGGGAGAAGAACGTTCGTGCCGACGCTCTCTCTCACTCTGTAGTGTCATCAGAGGAGGAGGAGGAGGCGCCTCGGCTTATTGTCCCTTCAGAGAGCCTGAGAACTGTGGTTCCAGTTTCGCTAGAGTCTGTGCCCCCAAGCAAGACTTTCGTTCCATCTAATTTGCGACCGGAGGTTCTCTTTTGGGCTCATTCGTCCAGGGTGGGTGGACACTTTGGGACCAAGAGGACATCTGAGCTCTTGGCGAGGACATACTGGTGGCTGCATATGACTCGTGACATCGCAGACTATGTTCGGGCGTGTGTCTCCTGCGCCAAGAACAAGTCTCCTCGGCAACGGCCAGCTGGGTTGCTTTACCCCCTGCCGGTTGCGGACAGGCCCTGGGAGATGGTCGGGATGGACTTTGTGGTGGGCTTACCCAAGTCTCGTAGCTGCACCATTATCTGGGTGATCACCGACCATTTTTCCAAAATGGTGCACTTGGTGCCTCTTCCACGGCTACCTTCTGCACGAGCTCTGGCTGTGTTGTTCAGCAAACATATCTTTCGCCTACACGGTATGCCGAACAAAATTGTCAGTGACCGGGGTCCCCAGTTTGCGTCTCGATTCTGGAGAGAGCTTTGTCGTCTACTCAGTATTGAGTTGAATCTCTCTTCGGCATATCATCCCGAGACGAATGGGTTGGTAGAGAGGGCCAACCAGACCCTGGTCACATATTTACGACATTTTGTTTCTGCCAGGCAGGATGACTGGGCCTCCTTGCTACTGTGGCCAGAGTTTGCGCTTAACAACGTTGTAGCCGACTCCACCAGTCAGACTCCATTCCTCCTAAATTACGGCCAGCATCCGCGTGTTCCTGTGCCCATGCCCGTGTCTTCTGCCGACTCCAGGGTGGCAGACTGGGCTGTAGAGGCACGGGACATTTGGGACCGCACTCAGGATGCCATTCAGGCCTCCAAGGAGAGAATGAGGTCCTCTGCTGATGCTCATCGGCACCCCGCTCCAACCTTTGCTCCTGGCGACTTAGTGTGGCTCTCCGACCATAACATCAGGCTGCGTGTTGAGTCCACTAAGTTTGCTACTTGGGTCCCTTCAAGGTCCTCGAACAGGTTAACCCTGTGGTCTACCATCTGGCCCTTCCTCCACGCCCGGGTATCATCGACACCTTGCATGTGTCCCTCTTGAAGCCCGTATACATGTCCCCGTTTTCCAAGTCATCTGCCGGGACATCGGGTTAATCTACGGACAATTACGAGGTGAACGCTATTTTGGGGTGCAAGGTGGTACGTGGCAAAAAATTCTATTTGGTGGATTGGAAGGGTTATAGCCCAGAGGACAGGTCCTGGGAGCCTGCTGAACACATTCGAGCTCCACAGCTCATTGCTGCCTTTGAGCGTAGCGAGGTCCAAGGAGGAAGGGCCCTAGGAGGGGGGGTAATGTTAGGTGTCGTGTTCCTGCCTCTGCACAGGGGGAATCTCGAACCATCTCTGCTGCGGTCTCCCATTCTTCTCCAGCCGCAGTCTGCTCAGCGGAGACGTCGGTCCCAGCATCTTGCTCAGTTTCACTCTGTGCATAGGGTTACTGCTGCTTTTCCAGCTTTTGCCATTGAAGCCAGTGCTGGGCAGCGGCGAGCAGACGCTTTTGGGACTAAGTCCTGCTTTTCCCATTCTGAGCATGCCCAGGGCAAGATCTCCCGTTGGAGATCGAGGGTCACATGCTCAGATACTGCAGCAGATCCCATTGGTCCTCCAGGAAGGTCCTGAAGGTGCTCAACTTCTGTGGCAGCCTCCCATTGGTCCTTCTGGGAAGGTCCTGTACATGCTGCAGCTATAAAAGGTTCGCATGACCGCACGGCCATGCGCTAGTGTAAACTTGTAAATGTGTGTGTGTTGATGTGTGAAAGTCGTTCATTAATTATCCCCTCCCTTGTGGTGTATGACTGCTCGCGTAAGGTGGATGATTGCTATCTAGTGCCCGACTTAGCCATCAGCATGTAACACACAAAACAGCATCTAATTGCTGTGACCGCCAGTGCGGCGCCGTGCGCTTTCACAGCTCTTTCCTGACCCAAGCCTGGGTGGTTAGTGGTGTCCGCCAGTGTGGCACCACACGCACTCTCGTGCATTTTTATTATTTTTATTTCTTTCACTCTGACACCCCAGTTGTGGTGTCGAGCGCAAGAGGTCTATATGAACTCAAATCCTGTGTCTTGGGATTGAGTTCTGAGACTCCTTGCTTGCGCTCTTGGTGCGGTACCGCGGCCCTGTGACGCAACAGGGTTCACTTCCTTCACACAGGGTGAAGTTAACCCGTGTGTGTATCCACATTGTACTGCCATATAGTCCGTCATTACTTGGCAGCAGGTTCCATCTTTGCACGGTGGACCCCAGGCTGAGAACGCACCTTACTCTATCTTTCTTATTATTTGGTGCGTTCCGCTAGCCCTAACAAGTCCTACACTACGTTTTTTATATTCGCTGTGCCATTGCGGCCTCCTAAATGTATTAAATGCAAGACCACATTAAATGCAAATTGTACCTGAAGCATTTCTGAATCACACCCATGGCACCAGAAAGGGCAAACGCAGATAAAGGTTAACCAGGTCCGGACATAGATATTTCTGGTCCAACCTCCACGCTGACTAGCCAGCACCACAGATGAAGGGTGAGACACGCCCAGACACAGGTGCACAATCAAACAGAGCCTAGGGCATGGCAGGGCTGCTGTATGTGTGTACAGCAGCCTACATCAATCACAACGAACACAGAAAAAATGGCATGCATAACCCAGCACGCACAGCAACAGTAGTGGTCAGCCACAAACCAATGTCAAAATAAAGGGGTGAAGCCAGCGTTGCTTATGGTCAGAACGCAATACATAAAGTGCATATGCACATATTAATTTCTAACTGTATTTTAAAATGAGACATTTAGCAAACAATTGATCAATTCTTCCCACCACCCCGCCACGCTAAGGCATTCTCAAATAGGGCAGTCCAACTCTACGTTTTTTATATTCACTGTGCCATTACAATCTCCGAAATGTATTAAAAGCAAGACCACATTAAATGCAAATTGTACCTGAAGCGTTTCTGAATCACTCCCATGGCACCAGAAAGGGCAAGCGCAGATAAAGTTTGACCAGGTCCGGACATGAACATTGCTTTTAATATATTTAGGAGGCCGTAATGGCACAGCGAATATAAAAAATGTAATGTGATTGATCTAGGCTGCTGTACACACATACAGCAGCCCTTCCCTGCCCTAGGCTCTGTTTGATTGTGCACCTGTGTCTGGGTCTGTCTCACCCTTCATCTTTGGTGCTGGTTAGGCAGTGTGGAGGTTGAACCTGAAATATCTATGTCCGGACCAGGTCAACCTTTACCTGCACTTGCCCTTTCCGGTGCCATGGGAGTCATTCAGAAAATGCTTCAGGTACAATTTGCATTTAATGTGGTCTTGCTTTTAATACATTTAGGAGGCCGTAATGGCACAGCGAATATAAAAAACGTAGAGTAGGACTGCCCCATTTGAGAATGCCTTGGCGTGACGGGGTGGCTCAAAGAATTGATCAATTATTTGCTAAATGTCTCATTTTGAAATACAGTTAGAAATTAACATGTGCATATGCAATTTATGTATTGCGTTCTGACCATAAGAAGCGCTGGCTTCTCCCCTTTTTCACCAGATTTATATCCTTTTTTTTTGTATGGCTGCTGTCACACACTAAAAGACTTTTTTTTTTCAAGACGAAGTTTTTGCATCACCATACTTTGAGAGCTATAGTTTTTCCATATTTCGGCCCACAGAGACCTGTGTGGGCTTTTTTTTTGCGGGACAAGTTGACTTTTTTATTGGTGCCATTTTTGTGCACATGACATTTCTTGATCGCTTTGTATTGCGATTTTTGTGGAGGCAGAATTAACAAAAACCAACAATTCAGGAATTTTTTTTTGTTTATTTTCTATTCGTTCTGCTTGTGGTAAAATTGATAAGCTTGCTTTATTCTTTGGGTCAGTACAATTACAGCGATGCCACATTTATATATTTTTTTATGCTTTGACTCTTTTATACAATAAAAACTTTCATAGAAAAAATTATTATTTTTGCATTGCTTTATTCTGAGAGCTATATCTTTTTTATTCTTTCACTGCTGGAGCTCTATGGTGGCTTGTTTTTTACAGGACAAGTTGGTATTTCCAGTTATACTATTTTTATTTACATTCATCTTTTGATCTTGCTTTATTCCACTTTTTCCAAGTGGTATGATGATAAAGCATAGTTTGCTACTTATTTTGTGTTTCCTTTTTACGGCGTTCACTGTAGGGCTAAACTAGCATGACAATTTTATAGATCGGATTTTTCCGAACGCGGCGATACCAATTGTGTACTTTTTTTTTTTTTTTACATAAAACTTTGTATTTATTAGTGGATTTTTTTATTATTATTATTTTGTAAGATTTTTACTTTGATTGAAGGTGTAATGCGTTGCAATGCACTAGCATTGCACTGCATTATACCCATATTGAAGGCTTCTGACACCATGCTGTGAGCATGGTCTCAGAAGCTTCCTGTAGCTTGGTGACCCAGGGATTGTCATGATGACCCCAGTTCACCATGGCAACGATCAGGCTACCGCGATGACGTCACGGGGACACCGATCTGAAGGTAGAGGGAGCTCCTGTCCCTCTGCCTCCCTCCTGAATGCTGCGATCAAGCTCGATCGCAGCATTTAGGGGGTTAACAGCCAGGAGCGGCGCTGACACCACTCCTGGCTGTTAATGCAGACGCTCGGCCACTGGCAGAACTGAGCTGCTGTGATCGGGCAGGAAGTGCTGATATTTCAGCATCTCCTGTGTGATCATGCTGTGATCAGTTAGTCAGATTGACTGACCGATCACAGCGATCTGGGTGTGGGGACCGATAGCATAGGTCCCTGCACCTCTTCCTGTGCCTCTCAGCGGTCACAGACTGCTGTCGGCATTGTATTGTCACTGCATGTTTACATGCAGTGACAGTTTAAGTGCATGATGGACACAGTCCGTTCTGGTGCAGTAATTGACACCTGTGTCCATCATTGGATGTTAAGGGGTTAAAGAAACTGCCAACTGGGACTGGGAGATTTATAGATTTTACACTTATTTACATAGTAACTAACAGGTTGCCATTTAAATTACTACTTATCTGTTCAAAGTATTAATTTAGTTGACTGGGTGATAAACTTCCAATGGAGGGGGAGGTTTCTTCTTAAGGAGACCTTCAAGCTAGCGTCGGGAGACTTATAGGCAAAGATGCAAAGATGAAACACCTCATATAACAATTAGCTGTTTGGCTTAGTGCATGTACAATATGGTCATGACCAAAACATTTTAGAATTAAACAAAAGAAATTGTGATAAGTTCAAAACTCTGAGTACGCAGAATGGCAGTTATCAGCCAGATTATGGCCAGAAGCTGACATCCAGCTGCCAGAGCAAATTGACAATTTCTTGAAAAATTAGGAGAAATACTGTAAAAATTCAGTCTCACTTTACACAAACTTGATGAGGTTGTCAATTAGAGTGTAAAAACTTATGAAATGCTTATAATTGTACTTCAGCATACCAGTATACCATAGAAACATCTGACTGAAAGATTTATTTGTTTTACTCACATACAGTTAGGTCCATATATATTTGGACAGAGACAACATTTTTCTAATTTTGGTTATAGACATTACCACAATGAATTTTAAACAAAACAATTCAGATGCAGTTGAAGTTCAGACTTTCAGCTTTCATTTGAGGGTATCCACAATAAAATTGGATGAAGGGTTTAGGAGTTTCAGCTCCTTAACATGTGCGACCCTGTTTTTAAAGGGACCAAAAGTAATTGGACAATTGACTCCAAGGCTATTTCATGAACAGGTGTGGGCAATCCCTTCGTTATGTCATTCTCAATTAAGCAAATAAAAGGCCTGGAGTTGATTTGAGATGTGGTGCTTGCATTTGGAAGGTTTTGCTGTGAAGTAAACACGCGGTCAAAGGAGCTCTCCATGCAAGTGAAACAAGCCATCCTTAAGCTGCGAAAACAGAAAAAAACAAGCCGAGAAATTGCTACAATATTAGGAGTGGCAAAATCTACAGTTTGGTACATCCTGAGAAAGAAAGAAAGCACTGGTGAACTCATCAATGCAAAAAGACCTGGGCGTCCACGGAAGACAACAGTGGTGGAGGATAGAAGAATAATCTCCATGGTGAAGAGAAACCCCTTCACAACAGCCAACCAAGTGAACAACACTCTCCAGGAGGTAGGCGTATCAATATCCAAATCTACCATAAAGAGAAGAGTGCATGAAAGTAAATACAGAGGGTTCACTGCACGGTGCAAGCCACTCATAAGGATCAAGAATAAAAAGGCTAGACTGGACTTTGCTATAAAACATCTAAAAAAGCCAGCACAGTTCTGGAAGAACATTCTTTTGACAGATGAAACCATGATCAACCTCTACCAGAATGATGGAAAGAGAAATGTATGGCGAAGGCGTGGTACAGCTCATGATCCAAAGCATACCACATCATCTGTAAAACACGGCGGAGGCAGTGTGATGGCTTGGGCATGCATGGCTGCCAGTGGCACTGGGTCACTAGTGTTTATTGATGATGTGACACAGGACAGAAGCAGCCGAATGAATTCTGAGGTATTCAGAGCCACACTGTGTGCTCAGATCCAGCCAAATGCAGCCAAACTGATTGGTCGTCGTTTCATCCTACAGATAGACAATGACCCAAAACATGAAGCCAAAGCAACCCAGGAGTTAATTAAATCAAAGAAGTGGAATATTCTTGAATGGCCAAGTCAGTCACCTGATCTCAACCAAATTGAGCATGCATTTCACTTGTTAAAGACTAAACTTCAGACAGAAAGGCCCACAAACAAACAGCAACTGAAAACCACCGCAGTGAAGGCCTGTCAGAGCATCAAAAAGGAGAAAACACAGCGTCTGGTGATGTCCATGAGTTCAAGACTTCAGGCAGTCATTGCCAGCCAAGGGTTTTCAACCAAGTACTAAAAATGAACATTTTATTTAAAATTATTGAATCTGTCCAATTACTTTTGGTCCTTTTAAAAACAGGGTGGCACAGGTTAAGGAGCTGAAACTCTTAAACCCTTCATCCGATTTTAATGTGGATACCCTCAAATGAAAGCTGAAAGTCTGAACTTCAACTGCATCTGAATTGTTTTGTTTAAAATTCATTGTGGTATTGTCTATAACCAAAACTAGAAAAATGTTGTCTCTGTCCAAATATATATGGACCTAACTGTATATAGTACACTAATTCCACAGTGCTTTACAGACATCATCTACAGACCTAGAAAACACTGTCAGTCTCAAAACATTTGGCCATGACTATATATTTAAGACCCCAGTCACACAGGTTTCAACATATTCAACAACTAGATAATAAAATTGCAAAATAGAGTAATTATTAACTGAAAATAATGGAAAACAGGGTAGACTGGTAGTAATTGGAAGATGAATTGCAAGTGTGTTAGAAGAAATGAACAAAACTGTCTTTGAAGCACAGATGATGCTATGCAATCCATTACCTTGTATGAATACATTTCAACTTAGCACTGTAAAAAGAAGTGAAATATCTGATTTGTTTTAACTTTTCAAAATGTCATACAGTGGTCAATATGCCTTAGTTGTCAAATGTGCAATGTCAACTTTTGGATAAATCCAATCAAAATGATTTTCTCATGTGTCAAAGATACATGAGAGAAAATTACAGTGATGAGCGCAATGACTTTAGATCTAAATTGATTTCCAGAACAAGTGGGTTTCACAAAGTGCTTAAACCCTTTGTCATTTTTCATAGGTTTGCTGAAAATCACATTGTAAGATAACTTTCTTTTTTTTCAGAGGTCATAGAATGTTATGTCAGATTTTTAGAATCTAAAATCTATGAGCAGCACCAAAAAAGTTTGAGCTCCATGAAAAGCTATTTTATTCTGGATTATTTTGTTTACATCTCACTGTAAAATATCAAAAAAGCATGTTAATAACATTTCACATTCAAGTGCTTTCTGACATGCTGGAACAATGATGCTAAAATGTTTGTGGTGAGGAGCATTTTTTATTTATGGAAACTTGAAGTATTCACTTTTGCAATGTCCACCTTATATCTTACCCCATTCCTCACATATCTGATTTTAATTTACTCTTGTGCCATCTTCCCTGTTTGACCCACACACTACTGAACCTCCCGGACTTGCTATATGATATATATTTCTTCTGCAGTGACCAGAAATGAATTGATGGTCATGTAGTGAGTGACATACCCAGTCCTACATTAATTGGAGTATTTGCAGAAGTTCTCCAATCTGGAGAGGTCTTGCTTGAGGTCTTGTCTCATGGTTGCTCTTGCATTACATAAACAAATTTTAAAGATCACCCAGAGCTTTTAATTTGTAATTATTCCTAGGAGACCTAACTAGTTCTAGGGGACTTCAGAGTATTATACACATCTTTTCAAGACTATTGGAGTACCTTCAATTTGCAGCACGTTTATTCCCAGCAAACTAAATATTTCCCAAAAAATTGGTGAATTTGAATTTCAAATCATGCAATCATCTCTAGTAACAATTGTGAGGTCAATAAACAGAAGCAAAGCAAGGCACATTGTTAAATGATATTGTATTTTACTCACTTGGTGTCTGATTTCACATGTCCTTATGTTGTAATGCTCTTCAAGTAAAAAGCTGAAGAAGAAAATTTGGTACACTTAAAGAGGATATCCGGGACTTAAAAAAAAGACATGTAGTTGTTAACAGAGGCAACTACCTATTTGTGGTAGCCGGCACCAGTCATTGATCGCTCCTGCCAGAAATTCAGCCACTCCCTGTCATTAGAGCAGCAGTTTCTCTTCCTGTTGACAGGGTGGGACTACTGGTGTCATGCTGATTGGCAGCCAGCTCTCTGCTGCTTAATTGGGGGAAGCTTGCTGTCAATCAGCATGACATTAGTAGTGACAATGATAAGAAAATAAGAAGGAGCGGAGGGGACAGAGAGGTGAGTTGAGGTGAGTATAAGTATTTTTATTATTTACATATTACATTTGTGTTTTGATGTCCAGAGAGATCCCAGAGCATAATACGGGAAATTCAATTGGTGAAGAGTAACTTTGCAGTGAATCAAATTTTCAGGGAAAGTCTGTGCAAAAAGGCAAATTCAAATTTTGCCACATCCGCTTACCTATAGCTAACACCTTATAAGATGGCAACAACCCTTTAAATGAGGACATCAGGTGTCAGATTTCCAGTATTGTAATGTGATATTGTACATAAAAGATTTTCCTACTTCATAAAATTATTGAAAAAAATAGATTGTAGCCAGCGTTTTCCATAGAGTTTTAAAGAATTATTTTAAAATTATTTTTAAAAATAATATAGGTCTAATGCCAGGTAGAAAAATATCTCACAGTCAAGATTACCTCTAGACTGATGCACATAGATTAATGCACACTGTATCAGGTGATACTATATTTTTACAACACCTAGACCATGAAATAAACACTTGCAAAACAAAATTCAACAAATCAAGAGTTTACAAGCATAAGTAACTAGAGACCCAGACTGAAATACATATATAATGAGGATCGGGTAACTGAAGATTGTGAGAACAAATAAGTATCCAAAAACAGACCTAAAATGTAGTGAGGGTTACCAAGTAGAGATGAGTGGGTCTGCAGAGATTTAGCAAATCACATGAATTTTACAGGGCAATTTGATTCATACTGAAGTTATTCTATATGAAATGAATGTTCCTCACAATGCTGCGGGGTCTGCCCAGACCTCAGAGCATAATAAATGTAGGAAATAAATAAACAAATACTTGGCCACTCACCTGTTCCGCCATCTACAGTGAGTACGGAAAGTATTCAGACCACTTTAAATTTTTCACTCTTTGTTTCATTGCAGCCATTTGGTAAATGCAAAAATATTCACATTAATGTACACTCTGCACCCCATCTTGACTGAAAAAAACAGAAATGTAGACATTTTTGCAAATGTATTAAAAAGGAAAAAGCAAAATATCACATGGTCAATGCTGTCCATTTCCTTGTGATCCTTCCTGAGATGGTTCTACTCCTTCAGTAGAGTCCAGCTGTGTTTAATTAAACTGATAGGACTTGATTTGGAAAGGCACACATCTGACCACCAGCAGTCTTCTTAGATCTGGCCATCCAGCCAAACTGAGCAATTGTGGGAGAAGAGCATTGGTGAGAGAGGTAAAGAAGAACCCCAAGATCACTGTGGCTGAGCTCCAGAGATGCAGTAGGAAGATGGGAGAAAGTTCCACAAAGTCAACTATCACTGCAGCCCTCCACCAGTTGGGCCTTTATGGCAGAGTAGCAAGACAGAAACCTTTCCTCAGTGCAAGACATATGAAAGCCTGCATAGACTTTGCTAAAAAAAACACATGAAGGACTCCTAGACTATGAGAAATAAGATTCTCTGGTCTGATGAAACGAAGATAGACCTTTTTGGTGATAATTCTAAGCGGTATGTGTGGAGAAAACCAGGCACTGCTCATCACCTGTCCAATACAATCCCAACAGTAAAACATGGTGGTGGCAGCATCATACTATGGGGGTGTTTTTCAGCTGCAGGGACAGGATGACTGGTTGCAATTGAAGGACACAAGAATGCAGCCAAGTACAGAGATATCCTGGATGAAAACCTCTTCCAGAGTCCTCTGAACCTCAGACTTGACTGAAGGTTCACCTTCCAACAAGACAATGACCCTGAGCACACAGTTAAAATAACAAAGGAGTGGCTTCAGAACAACTCAAAAGGTCTGAATATGTATTGTTAGAGTTCGAGTTCCCGCCTCTGCACAGGGGGAATTGAGCCATCTCTGCTGCGGTCTCCCATTCTTCTCCTGCCGCAGTGGAGTCTGCTCAGCGGAGGCGTCGGTCCCAGCATCTTGCTCAGTCTGACTCTGTGCAGAGGGTTACTGCTGCCTTTCCAGCTTCTGCCATTGTGGCCAGTACTGTGCAGCAGCGAGCAGACGTTTTGGGGACTAAGTCCCACTTTTCCCCTTCTGAGCATGCCCAGGGTAAGATCTCTCATTGGAGATCAAGGGTCACATGCTTAGATACTGCAGCAAAACCCATTGGTCCTCTAGGAAGGTCCTGAAGGTGCTCAAACGTCTGTGCCAGCCTCCCATTGGTCCTTCTGGGAAGGTCCTGTACTTGCTGCAGCTATAAAAGGTAGGCATGACCGCATGGCCATGCGCTAGTATCAATTCACGTGATGAGTTTTGCACCAATGTGGTCACTCTTGTGTGTATTCAGGGACCCGGCTGAAATAAGCCACTAGAATACCGGCACCTCGGGTGAGGAGATTGTGTGTATGGTTTCAGGGCCCCGGCTGAAACAAGCCAATAGAATACCGGCTCCTCCGGAGAGGAGATTGTATGTTTGTCTCTTTGACTGTGTGACCACAAGCTGCTACCTGCTCGGCAGTTACTGTGTACACCTGTGAGCTAAACAGGACACAGTGCGTTCTTTATAGCGACTCTGTGAAGTAACAGAGTTCGCTTCTACCGCCATATTGTGCCGCCATTTGCCAGCAGCAGGTTCTTTCCTGCACGGTGGACCCCGCACTGCGAACGCACCAAATATCATCTCTCTATTTACTAGATGCGTTCCGCCAGCCCTAACATGTATGACCATGTGATATTTCAGTTTTTCTTTTTCAATAAATTTGTAAAAATTTCTACATTTCTGTTTTTTCTCCAGTCAAGATGGGGTGCAGAATGTACATTAATGTGAAAAAAAGAACTGTTTTGAATTTACCAAATGGCTGCAATGAAACAAAAAATTTTTTTTAAGGGGTCTGAATACTTTCCATACCCACTGTACACAACCCTCCTTCTGGTCTTCTGCACCTGTTCTATTTCCCTTTCCCCATTGTCGCATTCTCTTTGGCCTCTTTATTCCAGGCCAGAAATTCTGGCACGGCTAGGTCTCTGACATCCCTGCACTCCGTGCCAACACTTGGGCAAGGCATTTGCTCCATGATGGCTTGTCACTCAGGTACTCCAGACACATAGTCATACAGTATATGTTGCATACAAGGATCGTGGACCCACGGTGCTTACCCAGGAGGGACAAGGCTAAGTGGCTACCTGGATTTTGCTAGGGCTCTTGATGGTGGAGTTAGGCTTGCACTGCGGGTAGCCGCCAGGTACCACTCCTGGGCAGACCCCAATACTGCAGCAGCTGACCCCAAGGGGATCGCAGTAATGGACACGGAGTCACTGCCAGGATGAGATACTGATACTAGTATAACAGATATCAGAGCAGATACAGACAGTATGGATTTGGGATCCTCAGACAGGATGGACACTTGTCCTAGTTCAAACAACATGGATTTCAGGAACAGGTTCTGGTACTGATAGACAAGACTCAAGGACAAAGTCAGGTTGAGACAATATGGTTTTCAGGAACAGGTTCTGGTTCAGACACCATGGGCTTCAGGAATATGTTCTGGTTCAAATGACATGGGCTTCAGGAACAGGTTCTGGTTAAAAAAACATGGGAATCAGGAACAGGTTCAAGTTCAGACAACAGAGGTTTTAACCCCTTTCCGAGGTTGGGCGTAATAGTACGCCCATGTCGGAATCCCTCATTTTGATGTGGGCTCCAGCACTGAGCACACATCTTTCCCGACACATGTGCCTTTAATAGAAGCGGGTGGAATCGGGATCCACTCACGGCTGTTAACCTGTTAAATGCCACTGTCAATTTTTGACAGCGGCATTTAGCTCATGCTTCCGGTAAGCGCGCTGGAAAAACCAACCCATTGGTGACCCCGTCACGTGATCACAGGTCACCGATGGTTTGGCATGAAAACTAGAGGTCTCCAGCAGACCTCTATGGTTGTCATAGCTGGATTGCTATGAGTGCTGCCCGGTGGTTGGCGCTCATAGCAAGTGAGCATTTCTGCTACATACAGGCGATCTGATCATCACCTGTATGTAGCAGAGCCGTTCAGACAAGTGCAGCTTCTAGTCTCCCATGGAGGCTATTGAAGCATGCAAAAGTAAAAAAAAATGTTTTTAAAAATTAAAAAAAATGAAAAAAATATAAAAATTCAAATGACCCCCCCATTCAAAATAAAATAAAAAAAATCAGACATACACATAATTGGTATCGCGACGTTCAGAATCACCCGATCTGCAATATAACAAAAGAATTAACCTGATCAGTAAACAGCGTAACAAGAAAAAAATTAAAAATGCCAGAATTTAGTTTTTTTGGTCGCTGCTACAATAAAATGCAATAACGCACAATCTACACCAAAATAGTATCAATAAAAATGTCAGCTCAGTGCACAAAAAATAAGCCCTTATCCAGCCCGAAAAATGGAGATGCTGCAGGTCTCAGAAAATGGCACCCTTTTTTTTCTCACCACTTAAATAAAAAGGAACCTAGACATGTTTAGTGTCTATGAACTCAAAATAACCTGGAGAATCATAATGGCAGGTCCGTTTTAGCATTTAGTAATCATGGTAAAAAAAAAACAAGTGTGGAATTGCACTTTTTTTTCAATTTCACCGTACTTGAATTTTTTTTTACCATTTTCCAGTACACAATATGTTAAAAGCAATCATGTCGTTCAAAAGTACAACTTATCCCGCAGAAAACAAGCCCTCACATGGCCATTTTGACCAAAAAATAAAAAGTTATGGCTCTGGGAAGAAAGGTAGGAAAAACGAAAACGCAAAAATGAAAATACCTCCGGTTGATAGTTGGTTAAGAATAGGGACCTTGTAACATACACTACCATTCCAAAGTTTAGGGTCACTTAGAAATGTCCTTCTTTCTGAAAGAAAAGCACAGTTTTTTCCAATGAAGCTAACATTACATGATTTAGAAATACACTCTATACATTGTTAATGTGTTAAATGACTATTATAGCTGCAAACGTCTGGTTTGTAATGCAATATCTTCATAGGTGTGTAGAGGCCCATTTACAACAACCATAACTCCAGTGTTCTTATGGTACTTTGTGTTTGCTAACTGTGTAAGAAGGCTAATGGATGGTTTGAATACCCTTGAAAACCCTTGTTCAAGTATGTTAGCACAGCTGAAAACAGTTTGGCTGATTAGAGAACCTATAAACCTGACCTTCCTTTGAGCTAGTTGAGAATTTGGAGCATTACATTTGTTGGTTCCATTAAACTCTCAAAATAGTCAGAAAAAAAGAACTTTCATGTGAAACTCGAAGTATATTCTTGTTCTTAGAAATTAAGGCTATTCCATGCAAGAAATTGCCAAGAAACTGAAGATTTCCTACAACGGTGTGTACTACTCCCTTCAAAGGAGAGCATAAACAGGCTCTAACCAGAGTAGAAAGAGAAGTGGGAGGCCCCGCTGCACAACTGAGCAACAAGACAAGTACATTAGAGTCTGTAGTTTGATAAATCGACACCTCACAGGTCCTCAACTGGCATTTTCATTAAACAGTACACGCAAAACGCCAGTGTCAACGTCTACAGTGAAGAGGTGACTCTGGGATGCTGGCCTTCAGGACAGAGTGGCGAAGAAAAAGCCATATCTGATACTGGCTAATAAAAGGAAAAGATTAATATGGGCAAAAGACCACCAACAATGCACAGAGAAAGATTGTAAAAAAGTGTTATGGACAAACGAATCCAAGTTTGAGGTGTTTGGATCACACAGAAGAACATTTGTAAAATGCAGAACAACTGAAAAGATGCTGGAAGAATGCATGACGCCATCTGTCAAGCATAGTGGAGGTAATATGATGGTCTGGGGTTGCTTTGGTGCTGGTAAAGTGGGAGATTTGTACAAGGTAAAACTGATTTTGAATAAGGAAGGCTATCACTCCATTTTGCAACGCCATGTCATACCCTGTGAACAGCGCTTGATTGGTGCCAAATTCATCCTACAACAGGACAATGACCCAAAGCACACATCCAAATTGCGCAAGAACTATTTAGGGAAGAAGCAGACAGCTGGTATTCTATCTGTAATGGAGTGGCCAGTGCAGTCACCAGATCTCAACCCCATTGAGCTGTTGTGGGAGCAGTTTGACCGTATGGTACTCAAAAAGTGCACATCAAACCAAACCAACTTGTGGGAGAGGCTTCTGGAAGCATGGGATGAAATTTCTCCAGATTACCTCAGCAAATTAACTGCTAGAATGCCAAAGGTCTGCAATGCAGTAATTGCTGTAAAGGGTGCATTCTTTGACGAAAGCAAAGTTTGAAGGAGAAAATTATTATTATTCCTTTTTGGAAGTGCATCTGAACAGCAAGGTGGATTGCTGTTGAGGGGAGATAGAGAGAAAAAAAAAATCTATAAATCTTCAGCACAGCGAGTGTGAGCGAGCTGAGTGTGACCTGAGCGTAAGTGTGAAAGGCGGTAAGTGTGTGACTTGTGATTCAGTGACTTTGGAATCAGGGAGTTTCCAAGGGAGGAATTGCTTCTGTTTTTTTTTTTTTTTTTTTTAATTAATACTTTGTATTTATTTTTAATTAATGTTTCTGTGTGGTGCAATCCCCATTAAGAAATGTGCTCCACAATTGTTAATGCCATCCAGTGCACATCTTGCCACATGTATGCAGTCCTTGACCAGCTGGTCGAGGGTGCATACTGCTGTGCGAGATGTGAGCACATTGTGCATTTGGAAACCCAGATACTGGATCTAAATGTGCAGCTGGCAACACTGAGATCCATAGACAATATGGAGAGGAGTCTTCTGCTCACAGAGCAGACGCTCAATGGGATAGATGAGGAGGGGGATGGTAGGATGGAACTGCAGGACAGTGTGGCAGTTAGCTGGGTGACAGATAGAAGGCGGGGTAGAGGGAAGAGTGCCAGGGAGGCTAGTCCTGATCTGGCACACCCCAATAAGTTTGCTAAGTTGGCAGATGAGGGGGGTGCCAGTACAGGGGTAGCACTGCTGCAGCCAGGCATGTCCTCTGAAAGCCGGAGGAGTGACTGCTCCAGTAAGGAGGGAAATAGGAGAGCAGGGCAGGCCAGACAGGTGCTGGTAGTGGGGGACTCAATTATTAGGGGAACAGATAGGGCAATCTGTCACAAAGACAGGGATCGTCGGACGGTGTGCTGCCTACCTGGCGCTCGAGTCCGACACATCGCTGATCGGGTGGACAGATTACTGGGAGGGGCTGGTGAGGACCCAGCGGTCATGGTGCACATTGGCACAAATGACAAAGTTAGAGGTAGGTGGAAGGTCCTTAAAGATGATTTCAGGGAATTAGGCTGCAAGCTGAAAGCAAGGACCTCCAACATGGTATTTTCCGAAATACTGCCTGTACCACGTGCCACGCCAGAGAGGCAACGGGAGATTAGGGAGGTTAATAAGTGGCTCAAGAATTGGTGTAGGAAGGAGGGGTTTGGGTTCCTGCAGAACTGGGCCGACTTCTCAGTTGGCTACAGGCTCTACGCTAGGGACGGGCTGCACCTCAATGGGGAAGGTGCAGCTGTGCTGGGGGAGAAAATGGTTAGAAGGTTGGAAGAGTGTTTAAACTAGGGATTGGGGGGAGGGTATTCATTTTATAGG
The DNA here is from genome assembly GCF_051348905.1 of Ranitomeya variabilis. Lineage (NCBI taxonomy): Eukaryota > Metazoa > Chordata > Amphibia > Anura > Dendrobatidae > Ranitomeya > Ranitomeya variabilis. Next base: position 629,823,056 of record NC_135234.1, on the reverse strand, counting down.
AGGGGAAGATAGTGCAGATAGAGACCTGGGCACAAATAAGGAAGTTGGGGGTGGCGGTGGCATGGGGGGTGGGGTTAGAACAGTTAGTAATTTAAGAAAGAATAGAGGTACAGAGAGTAACATCAAGTGCATGTATACTAATGCCAGAAGCCTCGCCAACAAAATGGATGAATTAGAACTAATGTTGTTGGAGCATAATTATGACATGGTGGGGATATCTGAGACGTGGCTGGATGAGAGCCATGACTGGGCTGTTAACTTGCAGGGCTATAGCCTGTTCAGAAATGACCGTACAGATAAGCGAGGGGGAGGGGTGTGTCTATATGTAAAATCTTCCTTAAAACCCATCCTGCGTGATAATATAGCTGAATTTAATGAAAATGTAGAGTCCCTGTGGGTGGAGATAAGGGGAGGGGGAAAAAATAATAAATTACTGATAGGGATTTGTTATAAATCTCCAAAAATAATGGAAGCAATGGAGAATATCCTCGTAAAGCAAATAGATGAAGCTGCGACTCAAGGAGAAGTCATTATTATGGGGGACTTCAACTACCCTGAAATAGATTGGGGAACAGAAACCTGCAGTTCCAGCAAAGGTAATCGGTTTTTGACAACTATGAGAGACAATTACCTTTCACAACTGGTTCAGGACCCAACAAGGAGGGGGGCACTGCTAGACCTAATATTAACCAACAGGCCAGACCGCATATCAAATATAAGGGTTGGGGGTCACTTGGGGAATAGTGATCACAAAATAATAAGTTTTCATGTAACCTTTAATAAGATGGGTAGTAGGGGGGGTGACAAGGACACTAAACTTCAGGAGGGCAAATTTCCAACGGATGAGAGAGGATCTTGGTGCAATTAACTGGGACGATATCCTGAGACACAAAAATACACAAAGAAAATGGGAGACGTTTATTAGCATCCTGGATAGGACCTGTGCACAGTATATACCGTATGGGAATAAACATACTAGAAATAGGAGGAAACCAATATGGCTAAATAGAGCTGTAAGGGGCACAATAAGGGACAAAAAGAAAGCATTTAGAGAATTAAAGGAAGTAGGTAGTGAGGAGGCATTAAATAAATACAGAAAATTAAATAAATTCTGTAAAAAGCAAATCAAGGCAGCAAAGATTGAGACAGAGAGACTCATTGCCAGAGAGAGTAAAAATAATCCCAAAATATTCTTTAACTATATAAATAGTAAGAAACTAAAAAATGACAGTGTTGGCCCCCTTAAAAATAATCTGGGGGAAATGGTGGATGAGGATGAGGAAAAAGCCAATATGCTAAATGACTTTTTTTCATCAGTATTTACAAAAGAAAATCCCATGGCAGACAAAATGACTAGTGATAAAAATTCCCCATTAAATGTCACCTGCTTAACCCAGCAGGAAGTACAGCGGCGTCTAAAAATAACTAAAATTGACAAATCTCCGGGCCCGGATGGGATACACCCCCGAGTACTGCAGGAACTAAGTACAGTCATTGATAGACCATTATTTTTAATCTTTAAAGACTCCATAATAACAGGGTCTGTACCACAGGACTGGCGTATAGCAAATGTGGTGCCAATATTCAAAAAAGGGGCAAAAACTGAACTCGGTAATTATAGGCCAGTAAGCTTAACCTCTACTGTGGGTAAAATCCTGGAGGGCATTCTAAGGGATACTATACTGGAGTATCTGAAGAGGAATAACCTTATGACCCAGTATCAGCACGGGTTTACTAGGGACCGTTCATGTCAGACTAATTTGATCAGCTTCTATGAAGAGGTAAGTTCCGGACTGGACCAAGGGAACCCAGTGGACGTAGTGTATATGGACTTTTCCAAAGCTTTTGATACGGTGCCACACAAAAGGTTGTTACATAAAATGAGAGTAATGGGGATAGGGGAAAATATGTGTAAGTGGGTTGAGAGCTGGCTCAGGGATAGGAAACAAAGGGTGGTTATTAATGGAGCACACTCGGACTGGGTTGCGGTTAGCAGTGGGGTACCACAGGGGTCAGTATTGGGCCCTCTTCTTTTTAACATATTTATTAATGACCTTGTAGGGGGCATTCAGAGTAGAATTTCAATATTTGCAGATGACACTAAACTCTGCAGGGTAATCAATACAGGGGAGGACAATTTTATATTACAGGATGATTTATGTAAACTAGAAGCTTGGGCTGATAAATGGCAAATGAGCTTTAATGGGGATAAATGTAAGGTCATGCACTTGGGTAGAAGTAATAAGATGTATAACTATGTGCTTAATTCTAAAACTCTGGGCAAAACCGTCAATGAAAAAGACCTGGGTATATGGGTGGATGACGAACTCATATTCAGTGGCCAGTGTCAGGCAGCTGCTACAAACGCAAATAAAATAATGGGATGTATTAAAAGAGGCATAGATGCTCATGAGGAGAACATAATTTTACCTCTATACAAGTCACTAGTTCGACCACACTTAGAATACTGTGCACAGTTCTGGTCTCCGGTGTATAAGAAAGACATAGCTGAACTGGAGCGGGTGCAGAGAAGAGCGACCAAGGTTATTAGAGGACTGGGGGGTCTGCAATACCAAGATAGGTTATTACACTTGGGGCTATTTAGTTTGGAAAAACGAAGACTAAGGGGTGATCTTATTTTAATGTATAAATATATGAGGGGACAGTACAAATACCTTTCTGATGATCTTTTTAATCATAGACCTGAGACAGGGACAAGGGGGCATCCTCTACGTCTGGAGGAAAGAAGGTTTAAGCATAATAACAGACGCGGATTCTTTACTGTAAGAGCAGTGAGACTATGGAACTCTCTGCCGTATGATGTTGTAATGAGTGATTCATTAATTAAATTTAAGAGGGGACTGGATACCTTTCTGGAAAAGTATAATGTTACAGGGTATATACACTAGATTCCTTGATAAGGCGTTGATCCAGGGAACTAGTCTGATTGCCGTATGTGGAGTCGGGAAGGAATTTTTTTCCCCATGGTGGAGTTACTCTTTGCCACATGGGTTTTTTTTGCCTTCCTCTGGATCAACATGTTAGGGCATGTTAGGTTAGGCTATGGGTTGAACTAGATGGACATACAGTCTTCCTTCAACCTTAATAACTATGTAACTATGTAACTATGTAATTATTTCAAATAAAAATATTTTTTTCAAACTAAAAACATAAAAACACCTGCGCTTCCAATGGTCACTGTTTCTCTTATAACCACCCACTATGGTTAACAAAAGAAATTTGTGTATGAAGAATCATATACTAAGAACCTATGGAACACACCTATAGGGAAACCAAAAATATATAGTGTGTGAGGAGGCAAAAACTTTCATTTGTTCACTAGATGTGCAGAAATGGCTGCAGGCTGGATTAGTTTGCAGTTTGCGCTTCACAAGGTGCCCTCAGTCGATAATGTAGCTGCTCAGCTGGAGGTGTAAGTCCAGTGGAACACCAGGGAGTGTCCTCCCTGGTTGATGGATCAAGCCTCCATGATTGCAGAGCAGCTAGATGACTGTGCGGCAGCGTGCTCCTGCCGAGAGACGCCGCCGTGAGATCGAGTGGAGTTAATGGTAGTGACGTCACCGAAAGACAAGCGCTCAGAGGGGTCAGATTTCCAATGCGTTTCCAAGGTACTCGAACCTTCTTCGTCACGGATACTGACCTAGTACATGTCTTGCCTTTTATCCATACAGATACCCACAGTCACCTTTCTATCAAAGGCCAAATGATTTAGTAGTCTTGGATGAATATAATATCACTCCATCACAGAATACACATTACCACTCAGTAGCATTCTCTGTGTATACTAACACCAATTATACTCAATATACCCCAGTCTCCATTTACAATAAAGAAAAGAATAAATCCAGATCCTTGGAGAATTTTAACCACTCCAACATGGCAGCCATGGAGTTATCATTCGGTGCATGCACCACTCCGGCATTAATATCTGAATCAGCAATGGGGACGTATGGTAATGTGGAATCACCCTGTTACCTACGTCTAATAGAGATACACAATTAGCATCTACAGGGGAAGAAATGGAGGTCTCAGCCACTCAGGAGGAAAACCTCCATGATAATGAAGTAGCCACAACTTCTGCTGTCAATCAATTTTCTAGACAACCAAGATTTACTACCATGTCTAAACAGACATTCCCAAACAGAAACAAAAATTAAAAGTAAAGTTGGTATAAACAGAAATAAACCATCTCATCCATTCCTTAAAAAGAATAAAGGTCCCACCCCTCACTCTCAGCTAAATCGGGATTTTTTTTCGGGTAAAGACCACAAAACAAAGAGAGGCAAAAGAGGGGGGAAATTCACCAAAAATAAAGTAGGGTGTTCAACCTACACAGAAAATCTTTAACTTGAGTTCATATACATTATCTACCTATGACCAATGCCTACTTCTTAAAGGCCTAAAATTTGCCCCTACCGCTGTATCTAAGCCATTTGATCTATATATTAGTTTTAAAAAATTTCTACGCAATTTGGCGATAAAAAAGTACTTTTGGAAGAAGGGTTCTCATATGTCAAGCCAGGCTCAACCAGTAACATCCAGTTATGTTCATACTAATTTGGCAAATCCATCTACGTTCAATCCAATTCAGGAATACTCGAGTGCATTCTGCACATTTGAAACAATGGTAACAGCAGATATCAGACGAATGAAGCAAAAAAACTTGAAGTTCATACCACAAAATTTAAGCACTCAAGAACGTAGATCTATCCAAAATCTCCAGGCCAACAATGACATAATTATACTCCCCACGGATAAAGGCGGAGGCATTGTTGTATTAAATAGAACTATGTATCATAATGTATCATTGAGGCTACTGGGAGATTCAGTTACCTACAAGAAATTAAGTAGTGATCCAATGGCCAGATATATTATAAGACTTAACATTCTAGCCACAAAAGGCAAATGCCAGGGTATAGTAAATAAAAAGAAGTTTTGTTTTATTATGAACAAAACACCAAGTATAGCCATATTTTACCATATCTGTTATGACCCCAATGGCAGAGGGTCTCAGAAATAATTACTAAGTCTGCAAACACAAAAAACCAGCTCATAGGGCAGTGGTAACTGAGCTGACCATATATCTAATCCTAGCATCACAAATAGCAGCAGCCGGGGAACGTGCCTACGTTGGTTCTAGACGTCTCGCGCCAGCCGGAGAACTAACTAACCCTAGAAGGGAAAAGAAAGACCTTTCTTGCCTCCAGAGAAAAGACCCCAAAAGTTGGATACAAGCCCCCAACAAATAATAACGGTGAGGTAAGAGGAAAAGACAAACGTAAGAATGAGCTAGGTATTTAGCAAAGAGAGGCCCACTAGCTAATAGCAGAATATAGTAAGATGACTTATATGGTCAGCAAAAACCCTATCAAAATATCCACGCTGGATATTCAAGAACCCCCGAACCGTCTAATGGCCCGGGGGGAGAACACCAGCCCCCTAGAGCTTCCAGCAAAGTCAGGAATCACATTTAGTACAAGCTGGACAAAAATAAGAGCAAAGCAAATAACCAAAAAACAAAGAAGCAGGACTTAGCTTAATTTTGCACGAACCAGGACCAGCAGACAGGAGCAAACAGAAAGGATCTGATTACAACGATGCCAGGCACTGGACTAAGGATCCAGGAAGTTTATATAGCAACACCCCTGGACTAACGACCCAGGTGGGTGCCAAACTGAGGAAAGACAATCCCAGAGTCATATCACTAGTAACCACAAGAGGGAGCCAAAAAGTCTAATTCACAACAGTACCCCCCCTTAAGGAGGGGTCACCGAACCCTCACCAAGACCACCAGGGCGATCAGGATGAGCAGCGTGAAAGGCACAAACTAAATCGGCCGCATGCACATCAGAAGCAACCACCCAGGAATTATCCTCCTGACTATAGCCCTTCCACTTGACCAGATACTGAAGCCTCCGTCTGGAGAGACGAGAATCCAAGATCTTCTCCACCACGTACTCCAACTCGCCCTCAACCAACACCGGAGCAGGAGGCTCAACAGAAGGAACCACAGGTACAACGTACCGCCGCAACAAAGACCTATGGAACACGTTGTGAATGGCAAACGACACCGGAAGATCCAAGCGAAAGGACACAGGATTAAGGATTTCCAATATCTTGTAAGGACCGATGAAGCGAGGCTTAAATTTAGGAGAGGAGACCTTCATAGGAACAAATCGAGAAGACAGCCATACCAAATCCCCAACACGAAGTCGGGGACCCACACCGCGGCGGCGGTTGGCAAAACGCTGAGCCTTCTCCTGTGACAACTTTAAGTTGTCCACCACATGATTCCAGATCTGCTGCAACCTATCCACCACAGAATCTACCCCAGGACAGTCAGAAGGCTCCACATGTCCCGAGGAAAAACGAGGATGGAAACCAGAGTTGCAGAAAAATGGCGAAACCAAAGTAGTGGAACTAGCCCGATTATTAAGGGCAAACTCAGCCAACGGCAAGAAGGTCACCCAATCATCCTGATCTGCCGAAACAAAACACCTCAAATAAGCCTCCAGAGTCTGATTAGTTCGCTCCGTTTGTCCATTAGTCTGAGGATGAAAGGCAGACGAAAACGACAAATCAATGCCCATCCTAGCACAAAAGGATCGCCAGAACCTGGAAACAAACTGGGATCCTCTGTCAGACACAATATTCTCCGGAATGCCGTGTAAACGAACCACATTCTGAAATAACACAGGAACCAGATCGGAAGAGGAAGGCAGCTTAGGCAAAGGCACCAAATGGACCATTTTAGAAAAGCGATCACATACCACCCAGATGACAGACATGCCCTGAGACACCGGGAGATCTGAAATGAAATCCATGGAAATGTGTGTCCAAGGCCTCTTCGGGACAGGCAAGGGCAAGAGCAACCTGCTGGCACGAGAACAGCAAGGCTTAGCTCGAGCACAAGTCCCACAGGACTGCACAAATGACCGCACATCCCGTGACAAGGAAGGCCACCAAAAGGACCTAGCCACCAGATCTCTGGTGCCAAAAATTCCCGGATGCCCTGCCAACACCGAGGAATGAACCTCGGAAATTACTCTGCTGGTCCACTTATCAGGAACAAACAGTCTGTCAGGTGGACAAGAGTCAGGTCTACCAGCCTGAAATCTCTGCAACACACGTCGCAAATCAGGAGAAATCGCCGACAAGATAACTCCCTCTTTAAGAATACCAACTGGTTCTGCGACTCCAGGAGAATCAGGCACAAAGCTCCTTGAAAGAGCATCAGCCTTCACATTCTTTGAACCTGGTAAATACGAGACCACAAAGTCAAAACGGGAGAAAAACAATGACCAGCGGGCCTGTCTAGGATTCAGGCGTTTAACAGACTCGAGATACATCAAATTTTTGTGATCAGTCAAGACCACCACACGATGCTTAGCACCCTCGAGCCAATGACGCCACTCCTCAAATGCCCACTTCATGGCCAGCAACTCCCGATTGCCAACATCATAATTCCGCTCAGCAGGCGAAAACTTCCTAGAGAAGAAAGCACATGGTCTCATTACCGAGCAACCAGGGCCTCTCTGCGACAAAACGGCCCCTGCCCCAATCTCAGAAGCATCCACTTCGACCTGAAAGGGAAGTGAGACATCAGGCTGGCACAAAACAGGCGCCGAAGTAAACCGGCGCTTCAACTTCATCCTGGCCCTGAGAAATAGCCAGCAAGGCTTTTTCTGCCTGAACTTCAAGATTGGGTTCCTCGTAAAGCAATCCGAGCGCCAGAAAAAACGCATCAATATTTGCCAATGCCGGATCTCCTGGCGCTAGCGAGAAAGCCCAATCCTGAGGGTCGCCCCGTAAAAAAGAGATAACAATTTTAACTTGCTGAACTGAATCTCCAGATGAACGGGGTCTCAGAGATAGAAACAATTTACAATTATTCCTGAAATTCCTAAACTTAAATCGGTCTCCAGAAAACAGTTCAGGAATAGGTATTTTAGGTTCAGACATTGGACTACTGGTAACAAAATCTTGTATGCCCTGCACACGAGCAGCAAGCTGGTCTACACTTGTAATCAAGGTCTGGACATTCATGTCTGCAGCAAGCACAAGCCACTCAGAGGTAAAGGGGAGGAAGAGAGGAAAAAAAAAAACTCAGAATTTCCTTTCTTATTATCCCACTTCTGCAATGCATTAAACATTCAATGTTGGCCTGGCATACTGTTATGACCCCAATGGCAGAGGGTCTCAGAAATAATTACTAAGTCTGCAAACACAAAAAACCAGCTCATAGGGCAGTGGTAACTGAGCTGACCATATATCTAATCCTAGCACCACAAATAGCAGCAGCCGGGGAACGTGCCTACGTTGGTTCTAGACGTCTCGCGCCAGCCGGAGAACTAATTAACCCTAGAAGGGAAAAGAAAGACCTTTCTTGCCTCCAGAGAAAAGACCCCAAAAGTTGGATACAAGCCCCCAACAAATAATAACGGTGAGGTAAGAGGAAAAGACAAACGTAAGAATGAGCTAGGTATTTAGCAAAGAGAGGCCCACTAGCTAATAGCAGAATATAGTAAGATGACTTATATGGTCAGCAAAAACCCTATCAAAATATCCACGCTGGATATTCAAGAACCCCCGAACCGTCTAACGGCCCGGGGGGAGAACACCAGCCCCCTAGAGCTTCCAGCAAAGTCAGGAATCACATTTAGTACAAGCTGGACAAAAATAAGAGCAAAGCAAATAACCAAAAAACAAAGAAGCAGGACTTAGCTTAATTTTGCACGAACCAGGACCAGCAGACAGGAGCAAACAGAAAGGATCTGATTACAACGATGCCAGGCACTGGACTAAGGATCCAGGAAGTTTATATAGCAACACCCCTGGACTAACGACCCAGGTGGGTGCCAAACTGAGGAAAGACAATCCCAGAGTCATATCACTAGTAACCACAAGAGGGAGCCAAAAAGTCTAATTCACAACACATATCCCAAAACTGCATAAAGATCAAACATGCCCTCCTGGAAGGCCTATAATTTCGGGCATAAATTTCTGACTTCCAGTCTTTCCCGGTATGTCGACACACATCTTCAGAAATGCATGACACTAGTACCGGCTTACCTCAAAGATACCACTCACACATTACAAACCCTGGAAAATATTAGTTGGAAGAATGGATATATTTTAGGTACTCTAGACATCAAATCATTATATACCATCATAAACCACCAAAAGGGTTGCAAGGCAGCGGGATATTTTCTTAAAAACTTGGGATATATACCGAAATCCAGGCTGAATTCATTGTGGAAAGCATTTTATTCATTCTTCAACACATTTATTTCATGTACGACGGTCAATTTTATTTGCAGACATGGGGTACAGTGATGGGTACACGCTTTGCACCCAGCTATGCAAACCTGTATGTGGCCAAGTGGGAGGAGTTACACATATTCCAATCTGGGCATTTATGTCCCGGCTTTGTTATGTAGCGTCGCTTCATAGATGACGTGTTGTTTATTTGGAACAGTCCTCAAAAGGACCTAGATGAATTTATCATAAGTCTAAACAGGAACACATTCGGCCTAGAATTTACATCAACTACTAGCACAACTAATATCAATTTTCTGCATCTAGAAATTTATGTGGAAACCAATGAAATTTACACTAGGTGCCATCGTTAGGATGTGGACGCTAACAGCTTTATTGATATCAATAGTTGCCATCTCCCCACATGACTGATCAATATTCCTAAAGGCCAATTCACACGTATGAGACGCAACTGTTCTAGGCTCCAGGATTATACCAAGGAAACAGATCACCTAACTCGGCAGTTCCTGGAAAAAGGATATTCTGAACCAATGTTTGAAACATCTAAACAACAGGTCCAAAAAACATCCAGGCACACTTTGATCCACAAAATCAAGACAGCCACAACCGACTCATTGACCATAGCGGATCAAATCCGTAATTTACCGATTATTACCCAGTATCACCACAATCATAAACAGTTCACTAATATAATTCAGAAACACTGGTTTATTCTTCAGGGCGACAAAAAGATTGGTGAGATTTTACCAGATCACCCCAAATTTATATACAGGAAAGCCCAAGCATTGGGCAACATGATAGCCCCTACTACAAAAATGACCAGACCATTACCTTCGGGTGTGCGCCCTATGGGCTTCACACCCTGTGGCACATGTTCATGTTGCATCTGCACTACTTTTAGAAAAAAGGAACAAACTACGTTTTATGACCCTCAAAATAATAAAACATTTTACATGAAAGATTTTATGTCTTGTTTTACTACTGGGGTCATATATTTATTACAATGCCCGTGTAACAAGATATACGTAGGGCGAACAAAACGTAGGCTTATGGATCGCATCAAGGAACACCTTAATAATATAGAAAAGGGTTTCAACGGTCACCCACTTTCTAGACACTTTTTGGAATCCCATAATAAATCCACACGGGGAGTATATTTTTGTGGGATACAGATGGTTCACAAAAACACAAGAGGGAGCGATTACCTCAAGCACATGTCACGGGCAGAATTACATTGGATTTTCACCCTGGACAGTTTAGCGCCTAGGGGGCTTAATCATGAAATTGAGCTTTATGCTTTCTCATGACCCCCTGCAGGAAGTATTTATTTAAGTATTTATTTTAGTATAATACGTATTTTAGATATCTATACAAATTAGTGTTTTTATCCCAGAATGGGAGATATATATTTTATAGATATATTATATATATATATATATATATATATATATATATATATATATATATATATATATATATATTATATATTTTATAGATATACTACGCACTATATTGCGGTTTTATGTCTTCTGAAATCCTGGACATTCATAACCATTGTTATTGAGTACTTAGAGTTTTAACAAATGGAATAAAAACTGTTTTAATGGATCTTTTTTTTTTTTTTTTTTTAAGGAAGGAAGGAAAGCGAAAAAGGGAAAGAAAAAAAAAGGTTAATTTGGATCATATATAATAGGTAGTCCCGTTTTAGAATATTTCAATAAAGCTTGTTGGTTTTAATTTTAATATTATACATGATCCTCAGGATTTTCACATACAGAACGATTGTAGGGGATTTACAATGGCTGCTCAAGTGGTTATTTAGCATAGTTGCTGCGAAGCACTCACATTAGTGCCAATTAGTTGCGGGAGGTACTGTGGGTAACTGTATGGATAAAAGGCAAGACATGTACTAGGTCAGTATCCTTGACGAAGAAGGTCCGAGTACCTTGGAAATGCATCGGAAATCTGACCCCTCTGAGCGTTTGTCTTTCAGTGACTATAAACATGAGGATGAATGACCGCGGAGACACCATCACGTGTTTCTCAACGCAGTGATCCAGAACACTGCCCCCATCCCTTATGGGAAATATGCAAATGCATGTAGAAAAGCCGCGGAGACACCATCACGTGTTTCTCAACGCAAGCAATGAATAGCCAGGTCTTTCACCGGGAAGGAACAACCACGGGAAGGGCAGCATCCAATAAAGGAAAACCACCTATGCCAAAACATGGTATCCATCCACAGACAGCTGTTTTGGGGTATTTGTCCCTCATCAGTATGGAGCAGGAAACTGGCTATTAGGAGCAGTGCCTAGTGAAAAGACTATAAACATGAGGATGAATGACTGCGGAGACACCATCACGTGTTTCTCAACGCAGTGATCCAGAACACTGCCCCCATCCCTTATGGGAAATATGCAAATGCGTGTAGAAAAGCCACGGAGACACCATCACGTGTTTCTCAACGCAAGGTTCTTAGTATATGATTCTTCATACACATATTTCTTTTGTTAACCATAGTGGGTGGTTATAAGAGAAACAGTGACCATTGGAAGCGCAGGTGTTTTTATGTTTTTCGTTTAGTGGCTTTCATGGGCAATAGTCAGCAACAGCACAGAGGCTGACCTGACATCAGCAGCTTCCACTACCCCCTTCTTTTTCCTACAGGTGCGCCAGTGTATCACTTGCTTGGTAAAAAAAATATTTTTTTTAAAACTTGTCAATGTCTGGACTAGATTTTCAATTCATTTGGCAACTCATTTGATTAATAAAAGCATGAGTTTTCATGGAAAACACAACATTGTCTGGGTGACCCTAAACTTTGGAACCATAGTGTACAATTTGCACACACACACACTAAATAGGGAAAATACAGTGGTTGCTTAAGCACCTCCCTGATGCGCAGGGAGCACAGGCTTAGGGAAGCAGAAAGCCACAGTAGTGAACGGGGACACCGCCATGAAACCAGGGCTGTGAGTCTGTCAAAGTTCCTGCCAGGAAGAAGGAGTGGGACCACGCAGGCACACCTGGATTGGCGTTACAGTGTGTCCTGGCATAGAGTGAAGAGGCCAAAGTGAGTGCACTAGACAGGGTATGAGGCAAGGGAGAGGCTTATGGGACTGGACAGAAGGCTGCGAGTGCAATGGGACAGGTAAGAGATGAAATTGTTATTTTTTTAATCATTTCCCTGGCATTCTTTGGTTCAGCAAAATGTCATCCACAGCTGACCACTTTTGCTGCATAGGCATGGAGAAAATTTAAATAAAATCTGCATTTTGGAGAATTTTAATTTTAGTAAAATTTGAGAATTCAGTTCCCCTCGAATAAGTTTGCTTATCTCTATTATTAAGTAATGAAGAACAAAAACAGATCAGGTGTTCATCTCATCCAAATCCCCATTGTATATAATTCTGAGAAACTGACAATCTAAGTGAATATGTAAAAATGTAAAAATTCATAAAGGCAGTAAAGATATAAGAATGCCAGATATTCTTACTGACAATACCACCAACGATCATACAATGTGGACAAGTGTGTGTATTGTCTTGCTGTGTTTGATAAAAAATGAAATTCTTGATTTTACCTGACATAAATTTCCCACATTCACAGAATATCATAACTGTTAATCTAACATTTTAAAAAACTTTTAGAAAGCACATATATACAAAACAATGCATTCCTCTTTTACAAGCAGCATGACTTTCATGCATTGAGTAATATTCTTAGTCAAAAGGCTCTTCCAGGACGTCATGTACCTCTTGACTGATATCAGGGCTGGCTTGGAAAAATCCAAACAACTGTCACAACGAGAGCTGATGTGAGGAGAAAAATAACATGTTTGTTCACACATAAAACAGCGGAGAGGTTTTAAGTCAAGCACAAGATGTGGGTTTAAATTGTTACCTCCATTTAACAACAGTAAAATTGTGAATTTATAGGCTATGACACAATGGGGCCAACTGGGAACTTCAGTTGATGTTAGCCCACTTGTGATGATTCCCTATTAACTTCTACATAATATTCTTGTACTGTTCGTAGCACACTCTGGCTATATGCCAGTAATTTTTTTTATTCTAGGGATCAAAAGCCTTTCTGATTATATAGAACTAGAAAATCTGTCAGATGGCTGGAAAATATATTATTATATATTAGTCATATATAAGAACTCCCCGTAGGCTTTCAGTCTGATGAGGAGGCAGTAGCCTCTTGTGACTGGTTATTGCCCTACAGATGTTGATACTGTGGTGATGTTCAACAAGACAATCAACAACTTACATGAGCCCCACTACTAAGGACAGAATAATGCTGTAGGCCAACCCTTCCCAGACTTAGCTTGCACCTAAAGTAGTTTTATTTTTTGATGCTAAAAAATGTAGATGACTTTGGAAAAAGAGCTTTAAGGAATGACAGTACAAGTCTCTGCCATAACAGTTCATTTTCCTGGTAAAAAGTGGCAGTATGAAAAGTTCTTGTAACATCGGCAGAAGGATGTTACGTATTTTCTGTCTACAGCTTTATCATCAAAAAATATTTCCTGGCATTGCTATATGAAGTAGCAACACTGCTAAAAAAATAAAAAAGAAAAAGTCAAAACATTGTACATTACCATTTCTAAAAAAAAATTCCCAATAAATCCATTTATTTATGTAAATAAAAAAAACAATAAAAGTACACATATTTGGTATTGCCGCGTCCGTAACGACCCGCTCTATAAAATTATCCCACTAGTTAACCCCTTTAGTGAACACCGCAAAAAAAAAAAAAAAAACGAGGCAAAAAACAACGCTTTATTATCATACCGGTGAACAAAAAGTGGAATAACACGCGATCAAAAAGACGGATATAAATAAACATGGTACCACTGAAAACGTCATCTTGTCCCGCAAAAAAAAAGCCACCATACAGCATCATCAGCAGAAAAATAAAAAAGTTATAGCTCGTAATCGTACTGACCTGAAGAATAAAGCTGCTTTATCAATTTTACCACATGTGGAACAGTATAAACGCCCCCCCCTAAAAGAAATTCAGGAATTGCTGGTTTTTGTTCATTCTGCTTCCCAAAAATCAGAATAAAAAGCGATCAAAAAATGTCATGTGCCCGAAAATGATCCCAATAAAAACGTCAACTCGTCCTGCAAAAAACAAGACCTCACATGACTCTGTGGGCCAAAATATGGATAAATTATAGCTCTCAAAATGTGGTGTTGCACAACTATTTTTTGCAATAAAAAGCGTCTTTTAGTGTGTGACAGCTGCCAATCATAAAAATCCACCAAAAAAACGCTATCAAAGTAAATCAAACCCCCCATCACCCCCTTAGTTAGGGAAAAATAAAATTTAAAAAATTTATTTATTTCCATTTTACCATTAGGGTTAGGATTAGGGTTAGGGCGAGGGTTAGGGCTAGGGTTAGGGTTAGGATTGGGGTTAGGGTTGGGGTTACAGTTGGGGTTAGGGTTGGGGTTGGGGTTAGGGTTAGGGTTGGGGCTAAAGTTAGGGTTGGGATTAGGGTTAGGGTTGGGGCTAAGGTTAGGGTTGGGGCTAAAGTTAGGGTTAGGGTTGGGGCTAAAGTTAGGGTTTGGATTACATTTACGGTTGGGATTAGGGTTGGGATTAGGGTTAGGGGTGTGGTTCGGGTTATGATTGGGATTAGGGTTAGAGGTGTGTTTGGGTTAGGGTTTCAGTTAGAATTGGGGGGCTTCCACTCTTTAGGCACATCAGGGGCTCTCCAATGCGACATGGCATCCGATCTCAATTCCAGCCAATTCTGCGTTGAAAAATTAAAACAGTGCTCCTTCCCTTCCGAGCTCTCCTGTGCTCCCAAACAGGGTTTTACCCCAACATATGGAGTATCAGCGTACTCAGGACAAATTGGACAACAAATTTTGGGGTCCAATTTATACAGTTACCCTTGGGAAAATACAAAACCGGGGACTAAAAATAATTTTTGTGGAAATAAAAAGATTTTTTATTTTCAGGGGTCTGCGTTATAAACTGTAGTGAAACACTTGGGGGTTCAAAATTCTCATAACACATCTAGATAAGTTCCTTGGGGGGTCTAGTTTCCAATATGGGGTCACTTGTGGGGGGTTTCTACGGTTTAGGTACATCAGGGGCTCTGCAAATGCAGCGTGACGCCTGCAGACCAATCCAAGTCTGCATTCCAAATGGCGCTCCTTCCATTCCGAGCTCTGCCGTGCGCCCAAACAGTGGTTCCCCCCACATATGGGGTATCAGCGTACTCAGGACAAATTGGACAACAACTTTTGTAGTCCAATTTGTCCTGTTACCCTTGGTAAAATAAAAATTTGGGGGCTAAAATATCATTTTGGTGGAAAAAAATATATTTTTTATTTTCACGGCTCTGCGTTATAAACTGTAGTGAAACACTTGGGAGTTTCAAAGTTCTCACAACACATCTAGATAAGTTCCTTGGGGGGTCTAGTTTCCAATATGGGGTCACTTGTGGGGGGCTTCTACTGTTTAGGTACATCAGGGGCTCTGCAAATGCAACGTGATGCCTACAGTCCAATCCATCTAAATCTGCATTCCAAACGGCGTTCCTTCCCTTCCAAGCTCTGCCGTGCGCCCAAACAGTGGTTCACCCCACATATGGGGTATAAGCGTACTCAGGACAAATTGGACAACAACTTTTGTGGTCCATTTTCTCCTCTTACCCTTGGGGAAAAAAATTGCGGGCTAAAAGATCATTTTGTGGAAAGAAAACATGATTTTTTAATTTTAACGGCTCTACATTCTAAACTTTTGTGAAACAATTGGGGGTTTTCGGTCTATTTATCTCAGTTGTCTTTTGTGCAGGACTTCGGTTCTGTGTACACACATTTCAAGGGCGTCACAGTGGTGTGCGCGTGCGCGCCTCGGCCCTGGCTTCCTGGCATGCAGCGGCGCGTCTGTGTGCTTTGTCCGCATGCGCGGGGACCTATGTCCTTTCTCTCCCCGCGCGTGCGCGCCGATGCTGACGCTCTGCTTCATGGTCTGGACCCGGGGTGGGCGGAGCGCACGCGCCAACTTTCCACTGTGATTAGCTGGCTGTGTACCACATGTTTCATCATGGGATCATAAAAGGTCCTGTTTGCTGAACACCTACATTCCCCTTGAGAAAGCGGTGTTATAGACACGCGAAACGTGCGTCGGGGTTTTTTGGGGGCATCCACTCCCAGGTTTGGAACCTCCCTGCCTTTGGTAAGCACTTTGTTACTTTCTGGCCGATATACTGATAGAGTGATCTTAGAATCCTGGCTGGCTTTTTTTTTTTATATATATTTTGCTTACCTTCTATGTGCAATATATTACTGCACTTGCACCTTATCTAATGCGATTTTTGCACAGAGTGGGCAGGGGTAATCAGCAGGGTTCCTTCTTTTCTGTTTCAATTTTCCTGCAGATATTTGTTTTTTGATGTAATGGATTTAGTATGCTGATTTTTTTGAAGTACAAATAAATTTACTATTTTTATACCTAATGACTCCTATTTTCTCCGTGTGATAACCACATATGGGGTATCAGTGTACTCAGGACAAATTGGACAACAACTTTTGTGGTCCATTTTCTCCTCTTACCCTTGGGAAAAAAATTGCAGGCTAAAAGATCATTTTGTGGAAAGAAAAAATGATTTTTTAATTTTAACAGCTCTACATTCTAAACTTTTGTGAAACAATTGGGGGTTAAAAGTGCTCACCACACATCTAGATAAGTTCCTTATGGGGTCTTCTTTCCAAAATAGGGTCATTTGTGGGGGGTTTCCACTGTTTAGGCACATCAGGGGCTCTCCAAACGCGACATGAGTTCCGATCTCAATTCCAGCCAATTTTGGATTGAAAAGTCAAACGGAGCTCCTTCCCTTCCGAGCTCTGCCATGTGCTCAAACAGTGGTTTACCCCCATATGTGGGGTATCAGCCTACTCAGGACAAATTGAGCAACAACTTTTGAGGTCCAATTTGTCCTGTTACCCTTGGGAAAATAAATAATTTGGGGCAAAAAGATCATTTTTGTGAAAAAAATATGATTTTTTTATACAGCTCTACATTATAAACTTCTGTGAAGCACTTGGAGGTTCAAAGTGCTCACCACACATCTAGATTAGTTCCTTAGGGGGTCTACTTTCCAAAATGGTGTCACTTGTGGGGGGTTTCCACTGTTTAGGCACATCAGGGGCTCTCCAAATGCGACATGGTGTCCGATCTCAATTCCAGCCAATTTTGCATCGAAAAGTCAAATGGCGCTCCTTCCCTTCCGAGCTCTGCCATGCGCCCAAACAGTGGTTTACCCCCACATATGGGGTATCAGCGTACTCAGAACAAATTGTACAACAAGTTTTGGTGCCAAATTTGTCCTGTTACCCTTGGGAAAATAAAAATTTGGGGCCAAAAGTTCATTTGTGTTTGTGAAAAAAATATGATTTTTTTTTTACGGCTCTACATTATAAACTTCTGTGAAGTACTTGGAGGTTCAAAATGCTCACCACACATCTAGATTAGTTCCATAGGGGGTCTACTTTCCAAAATGGTGTCCCGTGGGGGGTTTCCACTGTTTAGGCACAACAAGGGCTCTCCAAACCCGACATGGTGTCCGATCTCAATTCCAGCCAATTTTGCATTGAAAAGTCAAATGGTGCTCCTTCCCTTCCGAACTCTGCCATGTGCCCAAACAATGGTTTACCCCAACATATGGGGTATCGGCGTACTCAGGACAAATTGTACAACGACATTTGTGGTCCAATTTCTCCTGTTACCCTTGGTAAAATAAAACAAATTGGATCTGAAGTAAAAACTTTGTGAAAAAAAGTTAAATGTTCAATTTTTTCTTAAACATTCCAAAAATTCCTGTGAAACACCTGAAGGGTTAATAAACTTTTTGAATGTGATTTTGAGTACCTTGAGGGGTACAGTTTTTAGAATGGTGTCACTTTTGGGCATTTTCTGTCATATAGACCCCTCAAAATCACTTCAAGTGTGAGATGGTCCCTAAAAAAAATGGTTTTGCTAATTTTGTTGTAAAAATGAGAAATCGCTGGTCAATATTTAACCCTTATAACTTCCTAACAAAAAAATTATTTTTCCAAAATTGTGGTAATGTAAACCAGACATGTGGGTATTGTTATTTATTAACTATTTTGTATGATATGACTCTCTAATTTAAGGGCATAAACACTAAAAGTTTAAAAATTGCAAAATTTTCGCCAAATTTCCATTTTTTCACAAATAAATGCAAGTCAAATCGAAGAAATTTTACCACTGTCATAAAGTACAATATGTCATGAGAAAACAATCTCAGAATCACCAGGATCCGTTGAAGCATTTCAGAGTTATGACCTCATAAAGTGACAGTGGTCAGAATTGAAAAAAATGGCCTGGTCAGGAAGTTGAAAACAGGCTTCGGGGTGAAGGGGTTAAAGCAAGTACCTCCAAGGTGATATTCTCTGAAATACTGTCTGTACCACATGCCACGCCAAAGAGGCAACGGGAGATTAGGGAGCTAAATAAGTGGCTTGGGATTTGGTGTAGGAAGGAGGGGTTTGAGTTCCTGGAGAACTGGGCTAGGGACGGGCTGCACCTCAATGGGGAGGGTGCAGCTGTGCTGGGGGAGAAAATGGCTAGAAGGTTGGAGGAGTGTTTAAACTAGGGATTGGGGGGAGGGTATTTATTTTATAAAAGGGGCAGATAGTGCAGATAGTGACCTGGACACAAATAAAGAAATTGGGGGTGGCATGGGGGAGGGGTTAGAACAGTTAATAATTTAAGAAAGAATAGAGGTACAGAGAGATACATAAAGGGCATGTATACTAATGCCAGGAGCCTCACCAACAAAATGGAGGAATTAGAATTAATTTTGTTGGAGTATAGCTATGACATGGTGGGGATATCTGAGACGTGGCTGGACGAGAGCCATGACTGGGCTGTTAACTTACAGGGCTATAGTCTGTTCAGAAATGACTGTACAGATAAGAGAGGGGGAGGTGTGTGCTTATATGTAAAATCATCCTTACAACCCATCCTGCATGATAATATACCGTATATACTCGAGTATAAGCCGACCCAAGTATAAGCCAACCCCCCTAATTTTGCCACAAAAAAACTGGGAAAACTTAATGACTTGAGTATAAGCCTAGGGTGGAAAATGCAGCAGCTACTGGTAAATGTCAAAAATAAAAATAGGTATTATTAAAAGTAAAATTAATTGAGATATCAGTAGGTTAAGTGATTTTCAATATCCATATTGAATCAGGAGCCCCATATAATGCACCATACAGTTCATGATGGGCCGCATAAGATGCTCCATATTAAAATATGCCCCTTATAATGCTGCACAAAGGTTAATAATGGCCCCATAAGATGCTCCATAGACACATTTGTCCCATATAGTACTGTATAAAGGTTAGTAAGGGCCCCATAAGATGCTCCATAGAGACATTTGCCCAATATAATGCTGCACAAATGTTGATTATGGCCCCATAAGATGCTCCATAAAGATATTTGCCCCATATAGTGCTGCACTAACGTTGAATATGGCCCCATCAGATGCTCAATAGAGATATTTACCCCATATGCTGTTGCTGCGATTAAAAAAAAATGACATACTCACCTCTCGTCGCTGAGGCCTCCTGCACTTGCAATACTCACCGGTCCTCGTTCCAGCATCACTGTGTCTTCCGCATCCTCTGCACTTAAGTTCAGGCAGAGGGCGCGGACTAACCACGTCATTGCACCCTCTGAACTGAGCGTCACTGCAGAGGATGCAGAAGACGGAGCAGCGCCTGGAATGAGGGCAGGTGAATATCGCGCAGTGCTCCCCCTCCCCATTATAATCACCTGCTCCTGGCGAGGTCCCTGCATCTCCGGTCTCTGGGCGCTGACAGCTTCTTCCAGCATTGAGCAGTCACCCTTAACCCTTATTACAGTAATGAATATGCGGCTACACCCCTATGGGAGTGGAGTCGGTTCAATATTCATTACTGTAATGAACGGTACCATGTGACCACTCAACGCTGGAAGAAGCTGTCAGCGCCCGGAGACCGGAGATGCAGGGACCTCGCCAGGAGCAGGTGAGTATGTTACAGCCGCCGTTCCCTCGCCCCCGCCGACCCCCCTGGGACAATGACTCAAGTATAAGCCGAGAGGGGCACTTTCAGCCTAAAAAATGGGCTGAAAATCTCGGCTTATACTCGAGTATATACAGTATGTGAATCTAATGAAAATGTAGAGTCACTGTGGGTGGAGATAAGGGGTGTGGGTGGAGATAAGGGGAGGGGGAAGAAATAATAAATTACTGATAGGGGTTTGTTATACGCCCCCCAAAATAATGGAAGCAACAGATAATATCCTCGTAAAGCAAATAGATGGGGCTGCGGCTCAAGGAGAAGTCATTATTACGGGGGACTTCAACTACCCTGAAATACATTGGGGAAGGAACAGAAACCTGCAGTTTCAGCAAAGGTAATCGGTTTTTGACAACTATGAGAGACAATTACCTTTAACAACTGGTTCAGGACCCAACAAGAAGGGGGGCTGTTGTGAATTCTATTTTTGGGCTCCCTCTAGTGGTCACAAGCGGTACTGTGTAGTGTTGTCTTTCTGCAGGTTGGCTGCATCAGCTGGTTCGTTATCCTTGGTTGGTTTCCTATTTAGCTCACCTGGAGACTCAGTTCCTTGCCTGCTATCAATGTATTCAGTGCTCTTCAGATTCCTTGTGTCTACCTTGCTCCCAGTCTCTCCAAGACAAGCTAAGCCTTGCTGTTCTCATGCCAGCGGTTTGTTTTTGCCTTTGCCTGTTCCGAAGAGGCCTTGGACACACATTTCCATGGATTTTATTTCAGATCTTCCAGTCTCTCAGAGAATGTCGGTCATCTGGGTGGTGTGTGATCGTTTTTCCAAGATGGTCCATTTGGTGCCCTTGCCTAAGTTGCCTTCTTCCTCCGATTTGGTTCCTCTATTTTTTCAGAATGTGGTTCGCTTGCACGGCATTCCTGAGAATATTGTGTCTGATAGAGGATCCCAGTTTGTGTCCAGGTTTTGGCGGACTTTTTGTGCTAAGATGGGCATTGATTTGTCTTTTTCGTCGGCCTTCCATCCTCAGACTAATGGCCAAACCAAGCGAACTAATCAGACGTTGGAAACTTATTTGAGATGTTTTGTTTCTGCTGATCAGGATGATTGGGTGACTTTTTTGCCATTGGCCGAGTTTGCCCTTAATAATCGGGCTAGTTCTGCTACTTTGGTTTCGCCTTTTTTCTGTAATTCTGGTTTCCATCCTTGTTTTTCCTCGGGTCAGGTTGAGCCTTCTGACTGTCCTGGGGTGGATTCTGTGGTGGATAGGTTGCAGCAGATTTGGAACCATGTGGTGGACAATTTGAGGTTGTCACAGGAGAAGGCTCAGCGCTTTGCCAACCGCCGCCGCGGTGTGGGTCCCCGACTTCGTGTTGGGGATTTGGTGTGGCTGTCTTCTCGGTATGTTCCTATGAAAGTCTCCTCTCCTAAATTCAAGCCTCGCTTCATCGGTCCTTATAAGATCTTGGAAATCCTTAACCCGGTGTCTTTTCGTTTGGATCTCCCAGCATCGTTTGCCATTCATAATGTGTTCCATAGGTCTTTGTTGCGGAGGTATGTGGTACTTGTGGTTCCTTCTGTTGAGCCTCCTGCTCCGGTGCTGGTCGAGGGCGAATTGGAGTACGTGGTGGAGAAGATTTTGGATTCTCGTATCTCTAGACGGAGGCTTCAGTATTTGGTTAAGTGGAAGGGCTATGGTCAGGAGGATAATTCCTGGGTTGTCGCCTCTGATGTTCATGCGGCCGATTTGGTTCGAGCCTTCCACGCGGCTCATCCTGATCGCCCTGGGGGTCTTGATGAGGGTTCGGTGACCCCTCCTCAAGGGGGGGTACTGTTGTGAATTCTATTTTTGGGCTCCCTCTAGTGGTCACAAGCGGTACTGTGTAGTGTTGTCTTTCTGCAGGTTGGCTGCATCAGCTGGTTCGTTATCCTTGGTTGGTTTCCTATTTAGCTCACCTGGAGACTCAGTTCCTTGCCTGCTATCAATGTATTCAGTGCTCTTTAGATTCCTTGTGTCTACCTTGCTCCCAGTCTCTCCAAGACAAGCTAAGTTTTTGTTTGATCATTTTTGATTATCAGTGTTCATTATGTTTTTAGTCCAGCTCGCTAAAATGTGATTTCCTCGCTTGCTGGTTGCTCTAGGGGACTGAGTTTCTCCCCCCACACCATTAGTTGGTGTGGGGGTTCTTGAAATCTCAGAGTGGATATTTTGTAAGGGTTTTTTACTGACCGCATAGATTCCCTTTTCTATTTTCTGCTATCTAGTATTAGTGGGCCTCATTTGCTGAATCTGCTTTCACCCCTGTGTATATGCCTTCCTCTTACCTCACCGTTATTATCTGTTGGGGGCTTCTATATCTTTGGGGATTATTTCTCTGGAGGCAAGAGAGGTCTTTTCTTTCTCTCTAGGGGTAGTTAGTTCCTCAGGCTGGCTCGAGATGTCTAGGATTTTTAGGCACGTTCACCGGCTACTTCTAGTGTGTTTGAATAGGTTCAGATTTGCGGTCAGTCCAGTTTGCCACCTCCCTCGAGCTTGTCCTATGTTGTTACTTAGCTGGAGTAATTTGTGATCCTCAACCACTAAGGATCATAACAGTATAGCAGGCCACAAAGTGTTTAATGCATCGCAGAAGTGGGATAAAAAGAAGACCGGAGTACTTTTTTTTTTTTTTTTCCTCCCGCTTTTCCTTTGCTGCAGTCTGTTTAGCTTCTTTCATCCCCTTGAACTCTGGGTGGTTTTGAGCTCAGCTGCAGACATGAATGTTCAGACTCTGACTTCTAGTGTGGATCATCTGACTGCACGGGTGCAAAGTATTCAGGATTTTGTTATTCATAGCCCTATGTCAGAACCAAAGATACCCATTCCTGAGTTGTTTTCTGGAGATAGATCTAGGTTTCTAAATTTTAAGAATAATTGTAAGTTATTTCTATCTCTGAGACCTCGTTCCTCTGGTGATTCCACTCAGCAAGTTAAAATTGTTATCTCCTTGTTGCGGGGCGACCCTCAAGATTGGGCTTTCTCTCTGGCGCCAGGAGATCCTGCATTGCTTAATGTGGATGCATTTTTTCTGGCTCTTGGACTGCTTTATGAGGAGCCTAATCTTGAGAATCAGGCAGAAAAAGCTTTGCTGGCTATCTCTCAGGGTCAGGATGAAGCAGAGGTGTATTGTCAAAAATTTCGGAAATGGTCGGTGCTTACTCAATGGAATGAGTGTGCCCTGGCTGCAAATTTCAGAGAAGGTCTTTCTGAGGCCGTTAAGAATGTTATGGTGGGGTTTCCCACCCCTGCAAGTCTGAGTGATTCTATGGCTTTAGCCATTCAGGTTGATCGGCGTTTGCGGGAGCGCAAATCTGCTCATCCTTTGGCGGTACTTTCCGAACAGAGACCTGAGTCTATGCAATGTGACCGAACTCTGACCAGAATTGAGCGACAAAGTCATAGACGTCAAAATGGGTTGTGCTTTTACTGTGGTGATTCTACTCATGTTATCTCAGCATGCTCTAAACGCTTAAAAAAGAAATCTAAACCTGTCATCATTGGTACTATACAGCCTAAATTTATTTTGTCTGTTACTTTGATTTGTTCTTTGTCATCCTACCTGGTTATGGCTTTTGTGGATTTGGGTGCTGCCCTGAATCTGATGGATTTGTCGTTTGCCAGGCGCTGTGGTTTTGTCCTGGAGCCTTTGGAATGTCCTATTCCTCTGAGGGGAATTGATGCTACGCCATTGGCTGAGAATAAGCCTCAGTATTGGACGCAAATGACCATGTGCATGACTCCCGTACATCAGGAGGTGATTCGCTTTCTTGTTCTGCATAATTTGCATGATGTTGTCGTTTTGGGTCTGCCATGGCTGCAAGCTCATAATCCAGTTTTAGATTGGAAAGCTATGTCTGTGTCAAGTTGGGGTTGTCAGGGAATTCATGGCGATACTCCGTTGGTGTCTATTGCTTCTTCCACTCCTTCTGAGGTCCCTGAGTTTTTGTCTGACTACCAGGATGTATTTGATGAGCCCAGGTCCTGTGCCCTGCCTCCTCATAGGGATTGTGACTGTGCCATAAATTTAATTCCTGGTAGTAAATTCCCTAAGGGACGACTTTTTAATTTGTCTATACCAGAGCATGCCGCGATGCGGAGTTATATAAAGGAGTCTCTGGAGAAGGGACATATTCGCCCATCCTCTTCCCCTCTTGGTGCAGGTTTTTTTTTTTTGTGGCCAAGAAGGACGGTTCTTTGAGACCTTGTATAGATTATCGTCTTCTGAATAAAATCACAGTCAAATTTCAGTATCCTTTGCCACTTTTGTCTGATTTGTTTGCTCGGATTAAGGGTGCCAGTTGGTTCACCAAGATAGATCTCCGTGGTGCGTATAACCTTGTGCGCATTAAGCAGGGAGATGAATGGAAAACAGCATTTAATACGCCCGAAGGCCATTTTGAGTACTTGGTGATGCCTTTTGGACTCTCTAATGCTCCTTCTGTGTTTCAGTCCTTCATGCATGACATCTTCCGAGAATATCTGGATAAATTTATGATTGTTTATCTGGATGACATTTTGGTCTTTTCTGATGATTGGGAGTCCCATGTGAAGCAGGTCAGGATGGTGTTTCAGGTCCTGCGTGCTAATGCTTTATTTGTGAAGGGCTCAAAATGCCTCTTCGGAGTACAGAAGGTCTCCTTTTTGGGTTTTATTTTTTCTCCTTCTACTGTGGAGATGGACCCAGTCAAGGTCCAGGCTATTCATGACTGGACTCTGCCCACGTCTGTTAAGAGTCTTCAGAAGTTCTTGGGTTTTGCTAATTTTTACCGTCGTTTCATCGCTAATTTTTCTAGCGTGGTTAAACCTTTGACGGATTTGACCAAGAAGGGTTCTGATGTGACTAATTGGTCTCCTGCGGCTGTGGAGGCCTTTCGGCAGCTGAAGCGCCGGTTTTCTTCAGCTCCAGTCTTATGTCAGCCAGATGTCTCTCTCCCCTTCCAGGTCGAGGTTGAAGCTTCTGAGATTGGAGCAGGGGCTGTTTTGTCGCAGAGAAGCTCTGATGGCTCTGTGATGAAGCCATGTGCTTTCTTTTCAAGAAAGTTTTCGCCTGCCGAGCGGAATTATGATGTTGGTAATCGGGAGTTGTTGGCTATGAAGTGGGCATTTGAGGAGTGGCGACATTGGCTAGAAGGAGCTAAACATCGTGTGGTGGTCTTGACTGATCACAAAAATCTGATTTACCTTGAATCTGCCAAGCGCCTGAATCCTAGACAGGCTCGTTGGTCATTGTTTTTCTCCCGTTTCAACTTCGTGGTCTCATTCCTGCCTGGTTCGAAGAACGTGAAAGCTGATGCACTTTCTAGGAGTTTTGTGCCTGACTCTCCGGGAGTTTCTGAGCCGGCTGGTATTCTCAGAGAGGGAGTGATTTTGTCTGCCATTTCCCCAGATTTGCGATGAGTGCTGCAGAAATTTCAGGCGGATAGACCTGACCGTTGTCCACCAGAGAGACTGTTTGTCCCGGATAGATGGACCAGCAGAGTTATTTCCGAGGTTCATTCTTCGGTGTTGGCGGGTCATCCTGGGATTTTTGGTACCAGAGATTTGGTGGCTAGGTCCTTCTGGTGGCCTTCCTTGTCGCGGGATGTGCGTTCCTTTGTGCAGTCTTGTGGGATTTGTGCTCGGGCTAAGCCTTGCTGTTCTCATGCCAGCGGTTTGCTTTTGCCTTTGCCTGTTCCGAAGAGGCCTTGGACGCACATTTCCATGGATTTTATTTCAGATCTTCCAGTCTCTCAGAGAATGTCGGTCATCTGGGTGGTGTGTGATCGTTTTTCCAAGATGGTCCATTTGGTGCCCTTGCCTAAGTTGCCTTCTTCCTCCGATTTGGTTCCTCTATTTTTTCAGAATGTGGTTCGCTTGCACGGCATTCCTGAGAATATTGTGTCTGATAGAGGATCCCAGTTTGTGTCCAGGTTTTGGCGGACTTTTTGTGCTAAGATGGGCATTGATTTGTCTTTTTCGTCGGCCTTCCATCCTCAGACTAATGGCCAAACCGAGCGAACTAATCAGACGTTGGAAACTTATTTGAGATGTTTTGTTTCTGCTGATCAGGATGATTGGGTGACTTTTTTGCCATTGGCCGAGTTTGCCCTTAATAATCGGGCTAGTTCTGCTACTTTGGTTTCGCCTTTTTTCTGTAATTCTGGTTTCCATCCTCGTTTTTCCTCGGGTCAGGTTGAGCCTTCTGACTGTCCTGGGGTGGATTCTGTGGTGGATAGGTTGCAGCAGATTTGGAACCATGTGGTGGACAATTTGAGGTTGTCACAGGAGAAGGCTCAGCGCTTTGCCAACCGCCGCCGCGGTGTGGGTCCCTGACTTCGTGTTGGGGATTTGGTGTGGCTGTCTTCTCGGTATGTTCCTATGAAAGTCTCCTCTCCTAAATTCAAGCCTCGCTTCATCGGTCCTTATAAGATCTTGGAAATCCTTAACCCGGTGTCTTTTCGTTTGGATCTCCCAGCATCGTTTGCCATTCATAATGTGTTCCATAGGTCTTTGTTGCGGAGGTATGTGGTACTTGTGGTTCCTTCTGTTGAGCCTCCTGCTCCGGTGCTGGTCGAGGGCGAATTGGAGTACGTGGTGGAGAAGATTTTGGATTCTCGTATCTCTAGACGGAGGCTTCAGTATTTGGTTAAGTGGAAGGGCTATGGTCAGGAGGATAATTCCTGGGTTGTCGCCTCTGATGTTCATGCGGCCGATTTGGTTCGAGCCTTCCACGCGGCTCATCCTGATCGCCCTGGGGGTCTTGATGAGGGTTCGGTGACCCCTCCTCAAGGGGGGGTACTGTTGTGAATTCTATTTTTGGGCTCCCTCTAGTGGTCACAAGCGGTACTGTGTAGTGTTGTCTTTCTGCAGGTTGGCTGCATCAGCTGGTTCGTTATCCTTGGTTGGTTTCCTATTTAGCTCACCTGGAGACTCAGTTCCTTGCCTGCTATCAATGTATTCAGTGCTCTTTAGATTCCTTGTGTCTACCTTGCTCCCAGTCTCTCCAAGACAAGCTAAGTTTTTGTTTGATCATTTTTGATTATCAGTGTTCATTATGTTTTTAGTCCAGCTCGCTAAAATGTGATTTCCTCGCTTGCTGGTTGCTCTAGGGGACTGAGTTTCTCCCCCCACACCATTAGTTGGTGTGGGGGTTCTTGAAATCTCAGAGTGGATATTTTGTAAGGGTTTTTTACTGACCGCATAGATTCCCTTTTCTATTTTCTGCTATCTAGTATTAGTGGGCCTCATTTGCTGAATCTGCTTTCACCCCTGTGTATGTGCCTTCCTCTTACCTCACCGTTATTATCTGTTGGGGGCTTCTATATCTTTGGGGATTATTTCTCTGGAGGCAAGAGAGGTCTTTTCTTTCTCTCTAGGGGTAGTTAGTTCCTCAGGCTGGCTCGAGATGTCTAGGATTTTTAGGCACGTTCACCGGCTACTTCTAGTGTGTTTGAATAGGTTCAGATTTGCGGTCAGTCCAGTTTGCCACCTCCCTCGAGCTTGTCCTATGTTGTTACTTAGCTGGAGTAATTTGTGATCCTCAACCACTAAGGATCATAACAGTATAGCAGGCCACAAAGTGTTTAATGCATCGCAGAAGTGGGATAAAAAGAAGACCGGAGTACATTTTATTTTTTTTTTTCCTCCCGCTGTTCCTTTGCTGCAGTCTGTTTAGCTTCTTTCATCCCCTTGAACTCTGGGTGGTTTTGAGCTCAGCTGCAGACATGAATGTTCAGACTCTGACTTCTAGTGTGGATCATCTGACTGCACGGGTGCAAAGTATTCAGGATTTTGTTATTCATAGCCCTATGTCAGAACCAAAGATACCCATTCCTGAGTTGTTTTCTGGAGATAGATCTAGGTTTCTAAATTTTAAGAATAATTGTAAGTTATTTCTATCTCTGAGACCTCGTTCCTCTGGTGATTCCACTCAGCAAGTTAAAATTGTTATCTCCTTGTTGCGGGGCGACCCTCAAGATTGGGCTTTCTCTCTGGCGCCAGGAGATCCTGCATTGCTTAATGTGGATGCATTTTTTCTGGCTCTTGGACTGCTTTATGAGGAGCCTAATCTTGAGAATCAGGCAGAAAAAGCTTTGCTGGCTATCTCTCAGGGTCAGGATGAAGCAGAGGTGTATTGTCAAAAATTTCGGAAATGGTCGGTGCTTACTCAATAGAATGAGTGTGCCCTGGCTGCAAATTTCAGAGAAGGTCTTTCTGAGGCCGTTAAGAATGTTATGGTGGGGTTTCCCACCCCTGCAAGTCTGAGTGATTCTATGGCTTTAGCCATTCAGGTTGATCGGCGTTTACGGGAGCGCAAATCTGCTCATCCTTTGGCGGTACTTTCCGAACAGAGACCTGAGTCTATGCAATGTGACCGAACTCTGACCAGAATTGAGCGACAAAGTCATAGACGTCAAAATGGGTTGTGCTTTTACTGTGGTGATTCTACTCATGTTATCTCAGCATGCTCTAAACGCTTAAAAAAGAAATCTAAACCTGTCATCATTGGTA
The DNA here is from genome assembly GCF_051348905.1 of Ranitomeya variabilis. Taxonomy (NCBI): domain Eukaryota; kingdom Metazoa; phylum Chordata; class Amphibia; order Anura; family Dendrobatidae; genus Ranitomeya; species Ranitomeya variabilis. Next base: position 629,794,162 of record NC_135234.1, on the reverse strand, counting down.
CTATACAGCCTAAATTGATTTTGTCTGTTACTTTGATTTGTTCTTTGTCATCCTACCCGGTTATGGCTTTTGTGGATTCGGGTGCTGCCCTGAATCTGATGGATTTGTCGTTTGCCAGGCGCTGTGGTTTTGTCCTGGAGCCTTTGGAATGTCCTATTCCTCTGAGGGGAATTGATGCTACGCCATTGGCTGAGAATAAGCCTCAGTATTGGATGCAAATGACCATGTGCATGACTCCCGTACATCAGGAGGTGATTCGCTTTCTTGTTCTGCATAATTTGCATGATGTTGTCGTTTTGGGTCTGCCATGGCTGCAAGCTCATAATCCAGTTTTAGATTGGAAAGCTATGTCTGTGTCAAGTTGGGGTTGTCAGGGAATTCATGGCGATACTCCGTTGGTGTCTATTGCTTCTTCCACTCCTTCTGAGGTCCCTGAGTTTTTGTCTGACTACCAGGATGTATTTGATGAGCCCAGGTCCTGTGCCCTGCCTCCTCATAGGGATTGTGACTGTGCTATAAATTTAATTCCTGGTAGTAAATTCCCTAAGGGACGACTTTTTAATTTGTCTATACCAGAGCATGCCGCGATGCGGAGTTATATAAAGGAGTCTCTGGAGAAGGGACATATTCGCCCATCCTCTTCCCCTCTTGGTGCAGGTTTTTTTTTTTGTGGCCAAGAAGGACGGTTCTTTGAGACCTTGTATAGATTATCGTCTTCTGAATAAAATCACAGTCAAATTTCAGTATCCTTTGCCACTTTTGTCTGATTTGTTTGCTCGGATTAAGGGTGCCAGTTGGTTCACCAAGATAGATCTCCGTGGTGCGTATAACCTTGTGCGCATTAAGCAGGGAGATGAATGGAAAACAGCATTTAATACGCCCGAAGGCCATTTTGAGTACTTGGTGATGCCTTTTGGACTCTCTAATGCTCCTTCTGTGTTTCAGTCCTTCATGCATGACATCTTCCGAGAATATCTGGATAAATTTATGATTGTTTATCTGGATGACATTTTGGTCTTTTCTGATGATTGGGAGTCCCATGTGAAGCAGGTCAGGATGGTGTTTCAGGTCCTGCGTGCTAATGCTTTATTTGTGAAGGGCTCAAAATGCCTCTTCGGAGTACAGAAGGTCTCCTTTTTGGGTTTTATTTTTTCTCCTTCTACTGTGGAGATGGACCCAGTCAAGGTCCAGGCTATTCATGACTGGACTCTACCCACGTCTGTTAAGAGTCTTCAGAAGTTCTTGGGTTTTGCTAATTTTTACCGTCGTTTCATCGCTAATTTTTCTAGCGTGGTTAAACCTTTGACGGATTTGACCAAGAAGGGTTCTGATGTGACTAATTGGTCTCCTGCGGCTGTGGAGGCCTTTCGGCAGCTGAAGCGCCGGTTTTCTTCAGCTCCAGTCTTATGTCAGCCAGATGTCTCTCTCCCCTTCCATGTCGAGGTTGATGCTTCTGAGATTGGAGCAGGGGCTGTTTTGTCACAGAGAAGCTCTGATGGCTCTGTGATGAAGCCATGTGCTTTCTTTTCAAGAAAGTTTTCGCCTGCCGAGCGGAATTATGATGTTGGTAATCGGGAGTTGTTGGCTATGAAGTGGGCATTTGAGGAGTGGCGACATTGGCTAGAAGGAGCTAAACATCGTGTGGTGGTCTTGACTGATCACAAAAATCTGATTTACCTTGAATCTGCCAAGCGCCTGAATCCTAGACAGGCTCGTTGGTCGTTGTTTTTCTCCCGTTTCAACTTCGTGGTCTCATACCTGCCTGGTTCGAAGAACGTGAAAGCTGATGCACTTTCTAGGAGTTTTGTGCCTGACTCTCCGGGAGTTTCTGAGCCGGCTGGTATTCTCAGAGAGGGAGTGATTTTGTTTGCCATTTCCCCAGATTTGCGATGAGTGCTGCAGAAATTTCAGGCGGATAGACCTGACCGTTGTCCACCAGAGAGACTGTTTGTCCCGGATAGATGGACCAGCAGAGTTATTTCCGAGGTTCATTCTTCGGTGTTGGCGGGTCATCCTGGGATTTTTGGTACCAGAGATTTGGTGGCTAGGTCCTTCTGGTGGCCTTCCTTGTCGCGGGATGTGCGTTCCTTTGTGCAGTCTTGTGGGATTTGTGCTCGGGCTAAGCCTTGCTGTTCTCATGCCAGCGGTTTGTTTTTGCCTTTGCCTGTTCCGAAGAGGCCTTGGACGCACATTTCCATGGATTTTATTTCAGATCTTCCAGTCTCTCAGAGAATGTCGGTCATCTGGGTGGTGTGTGATTGTTTTTCCAAGATGGTCCATTTGGTGCCCTTGCCTAAGTTGCCTTCTTCCTCCGATTTGGTTCCTCTATTTTTTCAGAATGTGGTTTGCTTGCACGGCATTCCTGAGAATATTGTGTCTGATAGAGGATCCCAGTTTGTGTCCAGGTTTTGGCGGACTTTTTGTGCTAAGATGGGCATTGATTTGTCTTTTTCGTCGGCCTTCCATCCTCAGACTAATGGCCAAACCGAGCGAACTAATCAGACGTTGGAAACTTATTTGAGATGTTTTGTTTCTGCTGATCAGGATGATTGGGTGACTTTTTTGCCATTGGCCGAGTTTGCCCTTAATAATCGGGCTAGTTCTGCTACTTTGGTTTCGCCTTTTTTCTGTAATTCTGGTTTCCATCCTCGTTTTTCCTCGGGTCAGGTTGAGCCTTCTGACTGTCCTGGGGTGGATTCTGTGGTGGATAGGTTGCAGCAGATTTGGAACCATGTGGTGGACAATTTGAGGTTGTCACAGGAGAAGGCTCAGCGCTTTGCCAACCGCCGCCGCGGTGTGGGTCCCCGACTTCGTGTTGGGGATTTGGTGTGGCTGTCTTCTCGGTATGTTCCTATGAAAGTCTCCTCTCCTAAATTCAAGCCTCGCTTCATCGGTCCTTATAAGATCTTGGAAATCCTTAACCCGGTGTCTTTTCGTTTGGATCTCCCAGCATCGTTTGCCATTCATAATGTGTTCCATAGGTCTTTGTTGCGGAGGTATGTGGTACTTGTGGTTCCTTCTGTTGAGCCTCCTGCTCCGGTGCTGGTCGAGGGCGAATTGGAGTACGTGGTGGAGAAGATTTTGGATTCTCGTATCTCTAGATGGAGGCTTCAGTATTTGGTTAAGTGGAAGGGCTATGGTCAGGAGGATAATTCCTGGGTTGTCGCCTCTGATGTTCATGCGGCCGATTTGGTTCGAGCCTTCCACGCGGCTCATCCTGATCGCCCTGGGGGTCTTGATGAGGGTTCGGTGACCCCTCCTCAAGGGGGGGTACTGTTGTGAATTCTATTTTTGGGCTCCCTCTAGTGGTCACAAGCGGTACTGTGTAGTGTTGTCTTTCTGCAGGTTGGCTGCATCAGCTGGTTCGTTATCCTTGGTTGGTTTCCTATTTAGCTCACCTGGAGACTCAGTTCCTTGCCTGCTATCAATGTATTCAGTGCTCTTTAGATTCCTTGTGTCTACCTTGCTCCCAGTCTCTCCAAGACAAGCTAAGTTTTTGTTTGATCATTTTTGATTATCAGTGTTCATTATGTTTTTAGTCCAGCTCGCTAAAATGTGATTTCCTCGCTTGCTGGTTGCTCTAGGGGACTGAGTTTCTCCCCCCACACCGTTAGTTGGTGTGGGGGTTCTTGAAATCTCAGAGTGGATATTTTGTAAGGGTTTTTTACTGACCGCATAGATTCCCTTTTCTATTTTCTGCTATCTAGTATTAGTGGGCCTCATTTGCTGAATCTGCTTTCACCCCTGTGTATGTGCCTTCCTCTTACCTCACCGTTATTATCTGTTGGGGGCTTCTATATCTTTGGGGATTATTTCTCTGGAGGCAAGAGAGGTCTTTTCTTTCTCTCTAGGGGTAGTTAGCTCCTCAGGCTGGCTCGAGACATCTAGGATTTTTAGGCACGTTCACCGGCTACTTCTAGTGTGTTTGAATAGGTTCAGATTTGCGGTCAGTCCAGTTTGCCACCTCCCTAGAGCTTGTCCTATGTTGTTACTTAGCTGGAGTAATTTGTGATCCTCAACCACTAAGGATCATAACAGGGGGCACTGCTAGACCTAATATTAACAAACAGGCCAGACCGCATATCAAATATAAGGGTTGGGGGGTCACTTGGGTAATAGTGATCACAAAATAATACGTTTTCATGTATCTTTTAATAAGATGTGTAGTAGATGGGTTACAAGGACACTAAACTTCAGGAGGGCAAATTTCCAACGGTTCAGAGATGATCTTGGGGCAATAAACTGGGACGATATCCTGAGACATAAAAATACACAAAGAAAATGGGAGACGTTTATTAGCATCCTGGATAGGACCTGTGCACAGTATATACCGTATGGGAATAAACATACTAAAAACAGGAGGAAACCAATATGGCTAAATAGAGCTGTTAGGGGCACAATAAGTGACAAAAAGAAAGCATTTAGAGAATTAAAGGAACTAGGTAGTGATGAGTAGTGTTGAGCGATACCGTCCGATACTTGAAAGTATCGGTATCGGAAAGTATCGGCCGATACCGGCAAAGTATCGGATCTAATCCGATACCGATACCCGATACCAATACAAGTCAATGGGACTCAAATATCGGACGGTATCCCTGATGGTTCCCAGGGTCTGAAGGAGAGGAAACTCTCCTTCAGGCCCTGGGAACCATATTAATTTGTAAAATAAAGAATTAAAATAAAAAATATTGCTATACTCACCTCTCCGACGCAGCCTGGACCTCACCGAGGGAACCGGCAGCGTTCTTTGCTTAAAATGCGCGCTTTTCCTTCCTTCCGTGACGTCACGGCTTGTGATTGGTCGCGTGCCGCCCATGTGGCCGCGACGCGACCAATCACAGCAAGCCGTGACATAATTTTCAGGTCCTTCTAGGCATTCAGTATTTTAAAATTACGTTCCGGCTTTGTGATTGGTCGCGTCGCGGTCACATGGGCGACGCGACCAATCACAAGCCGTGACGTCACGGGAGGCAGGAAGCGCGCATTTTTAGAATTACGTCACGGCTTGTGATTGGTTGCGTGCCGCCCATGTGACCGCGACGCGACCAATCACAGCAAGCCGTGACGTAATTTCAGGTCCTGAATGCCTATTTCTCCATTCAGGACCTGAAATTACGTCACGGCTTGCTGTGATTGGTCGCGTCGCGGTCACATGGGCGGCACGCAACCAATCACAAGCCGCGACGTAATTTTAAAAATGCGCGCGTTTCCTGCCTCCCGTGACGTCACGGCTTGTGATTGGTCGCGTCGCCCATGTGACCGCGACGCGACCAATCACAAAGCCGGAACGTAATTTTAAAATACTGAATGCCTAGAAGGACCTGAAAATTACGTCACGGCTTGCTGTGATTGGTCGCGTCGCGGCCACATGGGCGGCACGCGACCAATCACAAGCCGTGACGTCACGGAAGGAAGGAAAAGCGCGCATTTTAAGCAAAGAACGCTGCCGGTTCCCTCGGTGAGGTCCAGGCTGCATCGGAGAGCTGAGTATAGCAATATTTTTTATTTTAATTCTTTATTTTACACATTAATGTTGTTTCGATACCGATACCCAATACCACAAAAGTATCGGATCTCGGTATCGGAATTCCGATACCCGCAAGTATCGGCCGATACCCGATACTTGCGGTATTGGAATGCTCAACACTAGTGATGAGGCATTAAATACATACAGAAAATTAAATAAATTCTGTAAAAAGCAAATCAAGGCAGCTAAGATTGAGACAGAGAGACTCATTGCCAAAGAGAGTAAAAATAATCCCAAAATATTCTTTAACTACATAAATAGTAAGAAACTAAAAAATGATAGTGTTGGCCCCCTTAAAAATAGTCTGGGTGAAATGGTGGATGAGGATGAGGAAAAAGCCAATATGCTAAATAACTTTTTCTCAACAGTATTTACACAAGAAAATCCCATGGCAGACAATATGATCAGTGATAACAAAAATTCCCCATTAAATGTCTCCTGCTTAACCCAGCAGGAAGTATGGCGGTGTCTAAAAATCACTAAAGTTGACAAATTTAGTATGAAGGAATTTAACTGCCTAATAAAGGAATCACATTGTATTAAAGGGAATCTGTCAAATGATTCATGCAACCCAAACCACAGGCAGCATGAACTAGAGCCTGGTTGCATGGTTTCAGTCAGCCATATTTTTTCTGAAATGCTCTGGCATTTCAGAAAAAATATAGTTTCCCTGCACTTCTCTAGGGAATTGACATATTCTCCCTATAGACACACATGGGACAGTTCTGTTTATCAACTGGAATGTGGTGGGGAGAAGCTGGCTGTCACGATTCCCCTGCTCAGAGTGTCTGGAACTCTGTGATGGACAGCTCTGTCATCCTATCCTGTGCTGGGGAGGGCTGAGCTGTGGGGGCTTTGATTGACAGCTCGGTTGACCTATCTGGAAGGTGCAGAGATTTCCACAGGTGCTCTATGTTCTTGGTAATTGCCCTGCTATTTAGGTGAGCTGTCTGGTTCAGATCATTGCCAGTCAAAAGCTTGTTCTAAGCTTGTGCGCTCTGGTGTGTTTGCCTGTTGCCTGTGCTGTAAGTTCTGATCTTCTTCTGTTGCCAACCTTTGGACCGTGTTCAGACTATCCGTTTGTTATTGCCCATTTGCATCTGATATTCCGCTGCTGACTTTTGGACTGTGTTCAGACTACCCGTTTGTTATTGCCCCTTTACTTATCTGCTATTTCTCTGGTATTCTGACCCTGGCATGTGACCTGACTTACGACTTTGTACTTACCCTTGATTTACTACGAGATCTTTTGGTATTGACCCTGGAACGTCTGACTGCGCTGATTCACGGCCTAGCCATGGGTTGTGACCAGCATCACACCGGCCAGGTGAAGTGTCAGGCTAGACTAGTCTTTCCCTATAGTTGCAGGCCGGATTTAGAAAATATAATTCTCTCTGAAAAATTAGAAAAAATATTCTTGGCTGTAATCATGCAGATAGGCTATAATTCATTCATACTACCCATGTTTTGGGCAGCATGAATACAGCATGTTGACAAGTCTCCTTTTATAATGAAGTACACCACAATTTACTTTATATTTTCTACAACTAGAAGTGGTCATTTTGATTTAAAGGTGTTGCTTTACTAAGACAACCTCATTTTACAGGAAATCTGTCAGCAGGTTTTTGCTATGTAATCTGAATACAGCATGAGGTAGGGGTTAAAAGATAGATTTTAGCAATGCCTCTGTTATCAAGCTCTGTCCTGTTTTTTACTTGCAATGATTATTTTAGCACCAGGAGCTAATCATTGTTTTAACACAGCAGCACATGAGACCAACTCCAACTCCGCCCCTTCTGTGATAGGGAGCTCACTGTCTATGGACATAGTATATAGAGAGCCTAGGTTGGGTGGGGTTAGCTTTCTCAGCCTTGCTGCAGTGCTAAATCTAAAAACTCCAGGTGAGAACAGCTGCACCCAGTAAACTAAGTGATGCATTATTGGATTCAGGGTCTTTTTGCCTACGTCATGCTGCGGTCAGATGAGGTAGCAAAATATTGTTGACAGACTGCCTTCAAATGTCTTATTAGAGCATATTTACATCGTAAACGAGAATCATCCATAGGCTTGCAAAATAATTATTCTCTCGTCAATTTCCGAAAATTATTATAAGCCATGATCTCATGATTATTTTATTGAATTAGGGTAATCATATTCTTATGTAGATACTTTTAATATTTCAACTTTAAGTAAAGATTTTTCTCATAAACTCTTTTTGCAGCTGACTGAGAGACTTAAGATATGTTTCCAGACCAAAATGTATGAATATATGCTAGATGTTATATGTTTGATACTATATACTATATATATATATATATATATATATATATATATATATATATACATATATATATATATATATAATATATATATATATATATACAGTATATACAGTGCCTACAAGTAGTATTCAACCCCCTGCAGATTTAGCAGGTTTAATAAGATGCAAATAAGTTAGAGCCTTCAAACTTCAAACAAGAGCAGGATTTATTAACAGATGCATAACTCTTACAAACCAAAAAGTTTTGTTGCTCAGTTAAATTTTTATAAATTTTAAACATAAAAGTGTGGGTCAATTATTATTCAACCCCTAGGTTTAATATTTTGTGGAATAACCTTTGTTTGCAATTACAGCTAATAATCGTCTTTACTAAGACCTGATCAGGCAGGCACAGGTCTCTGGAGTTATCTTGGCCCACTCCTCCATGCAGATCTTCTCCAAGTTATCTAGGTTCTTTGGGTGTCTCATGTGGACTTTAATCTTGAGCTCCTTCCACAAGTTTTCAATTGGGTTAAGGTCAGGAGACTGACTAGGCCACTGCAACACCTTGATTTTTTGCCTCTTGAACCAGGCCTTGGTTTTCTTGGCTGTGTGCTTTGGGTCGTTGTCTTGTTGGAAGATGAAATGACGACCCATCTTAAGATCCTTGATGGAGGAGCGGAGGTTCTTGGCCAAAATCTCCAGGTAGGCCATGCTATCCATTTTCCCATGGATGCGGACCAGATGGCCAGGCCCCTTGGCTGAGAAACAGCCCCACAGCATGATGCTGCCACCACCATGCTTGACTGTAGGGATGGTATTCTTGGGGTCGTATGCAGTGCCATCCAGTCTCCAAACGTCACGTGTGGTTGGCACCAAAGATCTCGATCTTGGTCTCATCAGACCAGAGAACCTTGAACCAGTCAGTCTCAGAGTCCTCCAAGTGATCATGAGCAAACTGTAGACGAGCCTTGACATGACGCTTTGAAAGTAAAGGTACCTTACGGGCTCGTCTGGAACGGAGACCATTGCGGTGGAGTACGTTACTTATGGTATTGACTGAAACCAATGTCCCCACTGCCATGAGATCTTCCCGGAGCTCCTTCCTTGTTGTCCTTGGGTTAGCCTTGACTCTTCGGACAAGCCTGGCCTCGGCACGGGAGGAAACTTTCAAAGGCTGTCCAGGCCGTGGAAGGCTAACAGTAGTTCCATAAGCCTTCCACTTCCGGATGATGCTCCCAACAGTGGAGACAGGTAGGCCCAACTCCTTGGAAAGGGTTTTGTACCCCTTGCCAGCCTTGTGACCCTCCACGATCTTGTCTCTGATAGCCTTGGAATGCTCCTTTGTCTTTCCCATGTTGACCATGTTTGAGTGCTGTTCACAAGTTTGGGGAGGGTCTTAAATAGTCAGAAAAGGCTGTAAAAAGAGATAATTAATCCAAACATGTGAAGCTCATTGTTCTTTGTGCCTGAACTACTTCTTAATACTTTAGGGGAACCAAACAGAATTCTGGTGGGTTGAGGGGTTGAATAATAAATGACCCTCTGAAAAGACTTTTCACAATTTAAAAAAAAAAATAAACAAAGAAATAACATTCTTTTTTGCTGCAGTGCATTTCACACTTCCAGGCTGATCTACAGTCCAAATGTCACAATGCCAAGTTAATTCCAAATGTGTAAACCTGCTAAATCTGCAGGGGGTTGAATACTACTTGTAGGCACTGTATATATATATATATATATATATATATATATATATATATATATATATAAATATAAACAGAGACTAATAAATAGCTTCCCATGGGTGGGTGTCGTATTCGGGACGCTATCCTGCTATGCCCTTATTCATATTAATGTCTTATGACACATAATAAAGGTACCTTCACACATAACGATTTCGTTAATGATATCGTTGCAATGTTACGCTTTTTTGTGACATAGCAGCGATCCTGCTAACGATCTCGTTATGTGTGACAGTGACCAACGATCAGGCCCCTGCTGGGAGATCGTTGGTCGTAGGGAATGATCAGGACCTTTTTTTGGTCGCTGATCACCCGCTGTCATCACTGGATCGGCGTGTGTGACGCGATGTGTTCACTTGTAACCAGGGTAAATATCGGGTTACTAAGCGCAGGGCCACGCTTACTAACCCGATATTTACCCTGGTTACCATTGTAAAAGTTAAAAAAAAAACACTACATACTCACATTCCGATGTCTGTCACGTCCCCCGCCATCAGCTTCCCGCACTGACTGTCAGTGCCGGCCGTAAAGAAGAGCACAGCGGTGGGGGGCTACCTTTACTTTGGGGAATTTCTCTGAGGCAAGGTAGGTTGCTATTTCTATCTTTAGGGGTAGTTAGCTCTTAGGCTGTGAAGAGGCGTCTAGGGAGAGTTAGGCACGCTCCACGGCTATTTCTAGTGTGTGTGATAGGATTAGGATTGCGGTCAGTAGAGTTACCACCTCCTCAGAGCTTATCCCAGGTTTTCCGTTTTAACCATCAGGTCATTTCGGGTGCTCCTAACCACCAGGTCCATAACAGTACAGCTGGCCCACAAAGTGCTAATGCATCTCAAAAGAGGGAAAAGAGAAGTTCTGAGTCAATTTTTTTTTCTTTGCAGCTTGTTTTGTCTTTCTTTTCCCCTTAACCTCTGGGTGGTTCAGGACTCAGGTGTAGATATGGATATTCAAGGTTTGTCCTCTTGTGTGGATCAACTCACTGCAAGGGTACAAAGTATTCAAGATTATGTAGTTCAGAATCCGATGCTAGAGCCTAGAATTCCAATTCCTGATTTGTTTTCTGGGGATAGATCTAAATTTTTGAATTTCAAAAATAATTGCAGACTGTTTCTTGCTCTGAAACCCCGCTCCTCTGGTGACCCCATTCAGCAAGTAAAGATTATTATTTCTTTGTTGCGTGGCGACCCGCAAGACTGGGCATTCTCCCTTCAGCCGGGAAATCCTGCATTGCTTAATGTAGATGCATTTTTTCTAGCGCTTGGATTGCTTTATGATGAACCAAATTCTGTGGATCAGGCAGAAAAGATCTTGCTGACTCTATGTCAGGGTCAGGATGAAGCAGAAGTATATTGCCAGAAGTTTAGAAAGTGGTCTGTGCTTACACAATGGAATGAGTGTGCCCTGGCAGCGATTTTCAGAAAGGGTCTTTCTGAAGCCCTTAAAGATGTTATGGTGGGGTTCCCCACGCCTGCTGGTCTGAATGAATCAATGTCTTTGGCCAATCAGATTGATCGGCGTTTGCGCAAGCGCAAAGTTGTGCACCATTTGGCGGTGTCCTCTGAGCGGAGGCCTGAGCCTATGCAATGTGATAGGACTTTGACCAGAGCGGAACGACAAGAACACAGACGTCAGAACGGGCTGTGTTTTTACTGTGGTGACTCCTCTCATGCTATCTCTGATTGTCCTAAGCGCACTAAGAGGTTCGCTAGGTCTGTCACCATTAGTACTGTGCAGCCTAAATTTCTCTTATCTGTTACTCTGATTTGCTCATTGTCGTCCTACTCTGTTATGGCATTTGTGGATTCGGGCGCTGCCCTGAACTTGATGGACTTGGAGTTTGCCAGGCACTGTGGTTTTTCCTTGGAGCCTTTGCAGAGTCCTATTCCCTTAAGGGGGATTGATGCTACGCCATTGGCCAAGAATAAACCTCAGTACTGGACTCAGCTGACCATGTACATGGCTCCCGCACATCAGGAAAATATTCGCTTTTTGGTGTTGCATAATTTGCATGATGTTGTTGTGTTGGGTTTGCCATGGTTACAGGTTCACAATCCAGTACTGGATTGGAAATCAATGTCTGTGTCTAGTTGGGGTTGTCAAGGAATACATAGTGATGTTCCTTTGATGTAAATTTCTTCTTCCACTCCTTCTGAAGTCCCTGAGTTTTTGTCGGATTACCAGGATGTATTTGATGAGCCCAAGTCCAGTGCCCTACCTCCTCATAGGGAAGGGATTGCGCTATTAATTTGATTCCTGGTAGTAAGTTCCCTAAGGGCCGACTGTTCAATTTATCTGTGCCAGAACATGCCGCTATGCGGAGTTATGTAAAGGAGTCCTTGGAGAAAGGGCATATTCGCCCGTCTTCATCACCGTTGGGAGCAGGGTTCTTTTTTGTGGCCAAGAATGATGGCTCTCTGAGACCCTGTATAGATTACCGCCTTCTCAATAAAATCACGGTCAAATTTCAGTACCCTTTGCCTCTGTTGTCTGATTTGTTTGCTCGGATTAAGGGGGCTAGTTGGTTTACCAAGATTGACCTTCGAGGGGCGTATAATCTTGTGCGTATTAAACAGGGCGATGAATGGAAAACAGCATTTAATACGCCCGAGGGCCATTTTGAGTACCTGGTGATGCCATTCGGGCTTTCTAATGCTCCATCTGTGTTTCAGTCCTTTATGCACGACATCTTCCGGAAATATCTGGATAGGTTCATGATTGTATATTTGGATGATATTTTGGTCTTTTCGGATGATTGGGAGTCTCATGTGAGGCAGGTCAGGATGGTGTTCCAGGTCCTTCGTGCTAATGCGTTGTTTGTGAAGGGGTCTAAATGCCTCTTTGGAGTTCAGAAGGTTTCCTTTTTGGGCTTCATTTTTTCCCCTTCTACTATCGAGATGGACCCTGTTAAAGTTCAGGCCATTTACGATTGGACTCAACCTACATCTGTGAAGAGTCTTCAGAAGTTCCTGGGCTTTGCAAATTTTTACCGTCGCTTTATCGCCAATTTTTCTAGTGTGGTTAAGCCTTTGACTGATTTGACGAAGAAAGGCGCTGATGTGGTGAATTGGTCCCCTGCGGCCGTTGAGGCTTTTCAGGAGCTTAAACGTCGTTTTACTTCGGCCCCTGTGTTGCGTCAGCCAGATGTTTTGCTCCCTTTTCAGGTCGAGGTTGATGCTTCTGAGATTGGGGCAGGGGCTGTTTTGTCTCAGAGAAGTTCTGATGGCTCTTTGAGGAAGCCATGTGCTTTCTTTTCTAGAAAGTTTTCGCCTGCTGAGCGTAATTATGATGTCGGCAATTGGGAGTTGTTGGCTATGAAGTGGGCATTCGAGGAGTGGCGACATTGGCTTGAGGGAGCCAAACATCGCGTGGTGGTCCTGACTGATCACAAGAATCTGACTTACCTCGAGTCCGCCAAGCGGTTGAATCCTAGACAGGCTCGATGGTCACTGTTTTTCTCCCATTTCGATTTTGTGGTCTCATACCTTCCGGGATCTAAGAATGTGAAGGCTGATGCCCTTTCTAGGAGTTTTTTGCCTGATTCTCCGGGAGTCCCTGAGCCGGCTGGTATTCTCAAAGAGGGGGTGATTCTGTCTGCCATCTCCCCTTTTTTGCGGCGGGTGCTGCAGGAGTTTCAGGCTGATAGACCTGACCGCTGTCCAGTGGAGAAACTGTTTGTCCCTGATAGATGGACTAGTAGGGTTATTTCTGAGGTTCATTGTTCAGTATTGGCTGGTCATCCTGGGATTTTTGGTACCAGAGATTTGGCTGCTAGGTCCTTTTGCTGGCCTTCCTTGTTACGGGATGTGCGTTCTTTTGTGCAGTCCTGTGGGACTTGTGCTCGGGCCAAACCTTGCTGTTCTCGTGCCAGTGGGTTGCTTTTGCCTTTACCTGTCCCAAAGAGGCCCTGGACGCATATTTCCATGGATTTTATTTCTGATCTTCCTCTCTCTCAAAGGATGTCTGTCATTTGGGTGGTTTGTGATCGGTTTTCTAAAATGGTCCATTTGGTACCCTTGCCTAAATTGCCTTCCTCCTCTGATTTGGTTCCATTATTTTTTCAGTATGTGGTTCGTTTGCATGGCTTTCCGGAGAACATTGTATCGGACAGAGGTTCCCAGTTTGTTTCAAGGTTTTGGCGGTCCTTTTGTGCTAAGATGGGCATTGATTTGTCTTTTTCTTCAGCGTTCCATCCTCAGACAAATGGCCAAACCGAACGAACCAATCAGACCTTGGAAACCTATCTGAGATGCTTTGTTTCTGCTGATCAGGATGATTGGGTGACCTTCTTGCCTTTGGCCGAGTTCGCCCTTAATAATCAGGCTAGTTCTGCCACTTTGGTTTCGCCTTTTTTTTGTAATTCTGGTTTTCATCCTCGTTTTTCTTCAGGGCAGGTTGAGCCTTCTGACTGTCCTGGTGTGGATTCTGTGGTGGACAGGTTGCAGCAAATTTGCACTCACGTGGTGGACAATTTGACGTTGTCTCAGGAGAAGGCGCAACGTTTTGCTAACCGCCGTCGCTGTGTTGGTCCCCGACTTCGTGTTGGGGATTTGGTTTGGTTGTCTTCTCGTTATGTTCCTATGAAGGTTTCTTCTCCTAAGTTCAAGCCTTGTTTCATTGGTCCTTATAAGATTTCCGAAATTATCAATCCTGTGTCGTTTCGTTTGGCTCTTCCAGCTTCTTTTGCCATCCATAATGTGTTCCATAGGTCCTTGTTGCGGAGATATGTGGCGCCTTTGGTTCCCTCCATTGATCCTCCTGCTCCGGTGTTGGTTGAGGGGGAGTTGGAGTATGTGGTGGAGAAGATTTTGGATTCTCGTATTTCGAGACGGAAGCTTCAGTACCTGGTTAAATGGAAGGGCTATGGTCAGGAGGATAATTCCTGGGTTGTTGCCTCCGATGTCCATGCTGCCGATTTGGTTCATGCCTTTCATTTTGCTCGTCCTGATCGGCCTGGGGGCTCTGGTGAGGGTTCGGTGACCCCTCCTCAAGGGGGGGGTACTGTTGTGAATTCCGTTCTCGGGCTCCCTTCTGTGGTCGTGAATGGTACTTTGGTGAGTTCTGTCCTTGGACACCCTCTGGTGGCTTTGAGTGGAATGGCTGATCTTTGATGTTGGCTTTCTCAGCTGCCCTCGCTTATTGCTTCTGCTGGCTTCCCTATTTAACTCTGCCCAGGTCGTTAGTTCATGCCAGCTGTCAATGTCTCAGTACTGGTTCAGATCTCTCTTGGATTTCTCAGATGACCTGTCTACTCCAGCAGAAGCTAAGTCCCTACTAGTTAATTTGCTGTTCATTGGTTTTTGAATATATTTCTCAGTACATGCTACGTTTCTAGTCCAGCTTGCTATTATGATATTTCCTTGCTAGCTGGAATCTCTGGGGGTGCAGAGCTGCACCTCCACACAGTGAGTCGGTGTGGAGGTCTTTTTGCACACTCTGCGTGGTTTTTTAAGTTTTTTATACTGACCGCACAGTTCCCTTTCCTATCCTCTGTCTATCTAGAGAATCTCTGTCTATCCTATCTCTGTCTATCTGTCTGTCTATCGGCCTCCTTTGCTAAAATCTGTTTCATTCCTGTGTTTGTCACTTTCCTCTTAACTCACAGTCAATATTTGTGGGGGGCTACCTTTACTTTGGGGAATTTCTCTGAGGCAAGGTAGGTTGCTATTTCTATCTTTAGGGGTAGTTAGCTCTTAGACTGTGAAGAGGCGTCTAGGGAGAGTTAGGCACGCTACACGGCTATTTCTAGTGTGGGTGATAGGATTAGGATTGCGGTCAGTAGAGTTACCACCTCCTCAGAGCTTGTCCCAGGTTTTCCGTTTTAACCATCAGGTCATTTCGGGTGCTCCTAACCACCAGGTCCATAACAGAGAGCTGTCTGTGTGACAGCTCCCCAGTGACCACACAACGACTTACCAACGATCACGGCCAGGTCGTATCGCTGGTCGTGATCGTTGGTAAGTCGTTTAGTGTAACGGTACCTTTAGGTTTTAATACTGAACAGCTTATGACCATCCTATTGGGTACACCATGATGTGGTGGGATGGCTTTTAAGTTTTTTTTTAATCAAAATAGCGTTTACTAAGTACCCTATATTATTAACATGTACCACTACTATTTACTCATTTACTTGGTGTAGGGTCAATGCTCATTTTGTTGTTTTTTGTTGTTGTTTTTTTTCTTGGGTATTGTCTAATAAATAACAATAACTACTATTTTGCATATATGTCTCCTGCTGAACAAGAGATGCAAGTGGTTGAGACAGGTTGAATCTCTCAGGAGGACGTTATGCTACGTGACCCTAAGATGGCACAGTTTAATTGGTTTTCAATCTCTTTTAATCAATTTTGCTTCACTTCTCACTTAATGGCTAACTAGGAATATGTACACAATTTCTAACAGGCTTGTAGGTTGTACAGAAGAGAGAAATTGACGGTCGTGGTCATGTTCTGGCCTGCAGAAGGGAAAGGGTTGAATTGTTTTACAAGTCAGCACTCTTTAATCATCGGTAATATTTTCACCGCACGCCGCATTGTCCATAAAACCTGGTGGATCAATATAGGATGGAGCGACTAAGATCAGAGTGTTTGAGGATTAGCGCGGCTGCTTCTCAATGTTACTCTCTCTCTAGTATCTGCCGCTACACAAAGACATTGTCTGCAATGTTCCCCCAGGAGAGCCATCTTAATAGGACTATGGTTTCAATATCCTCTGTCTGTTTCATTGCTTAACTCCTTCAGTCTGTGGGTAAAAGTAAGATTGAAGGATAGAACCAAAATTCTAAATTACTTAATTGCATTCTTCCCAGAATACTCAGGACTAGTCAAATAAATGTAATGCAGTGTTATAACCTACAACCAAAATTGGGCAAAAACACAATATCCCAGATAAACTCCAACTCACAGTTGTGAAATGAAAGCAATAAGCACACAAAGTAGAAATCTTAGGCTCTTTTGACTATATATCTGGCTACTCACCTAATAAACATACCATAAATTATATTAAACATAAGAATAAAAATGAAGCCCCCAGAATTTCCATAGGAAATTATAAAATTGCTACACATTGAAGTGAAGGGCAAATGCACTGACAGGTAAGATAACGACACATCCAAATGTATTCACGAGCTAAACACTTAGGTTCCCATTGGAATCTTTCTGTACAAGAAGCCCTAAGTGTAGACAAAAAATTGTACGAAATATGCAAATGTCTCACATAGAGAATGGTAATGAAGTGACTTCATTATACAAGTCTGAAAAATGGCCAGGCGAGAAAGAAATAAAGAATAGAAATGAAGGTGTGAAGCACAAGACTTGATACAGTAGATTAAGAAAAATGGTTGTATATTGCATTATATAAATGCTGACTGAAGGAAACAACAGAAAATAATAGGCATTTTGTGTCTGTACGCCAGGTAGAATTAATAAACGCAACAATCCTTCTTGTAACCATCCACTTGTAGGTAATCAATAAATCTTAAGTTGACAGATCAACTGAAATTGGGATATTTCTTTCTTTTATGGCGATTGTGGGCATTTATTTGAAATGTATTAGTTATAAGGAGGCACATTAGTCTGGATTTTTTTGTTTTTGATAATGACTTACAACTTCCAGTATTCCCTTCCAGTGGTCACTATTGAATTTATAGACTGATAACACAGGTCAACAAAAAAAAATTTTTTTTCTGGTGTCCAAAATATTTTAATGAATTTGGGGTATTTTTGGGGTGCTGATTCTGAATATGCTATCAGTTTTGCCAGATTGGCTCAAGTTTTTGACATTTTTGGTATCTTATTTATAGCACTTGTTGGTAAATGCGACGCATCATCTCATTAATTTCTTTGGATTAGTACTTGAACTGAGCAGTTCTCAATATAGTTTTGTGTTAATTAGTGTTCTAAAAGTTTGTTCATAGCTTGATTTTTGCACTAACTTTATGGAGCGCCCCCACACCGCCGCAGGGCCGAGGGGTACCCGGAGCCGGGCCTCTGAGTCTCAGTTCTAGGGTTGTCACGGTGGCTAGACCCGGTCCGTGGCCCTGTCTGTCAGTGGGGGACGTCCGGTGCAATAAGTGGTGTTGTAACGGTGCAGGTCGCGGTAAATAACGAGGACACCAGGTTGCAGTCTCTTTACCTCTTTACTGGAGATCTCTGAGTCCTCAGTCCAGAGTACGGCTCACCAGGCTGCGCAAGTCCGGCCGGTCCAATGGCACCTCCAGAGTCCTCTTCACAGGTGGAAATCGGTGCCTTCCTTCTTAGCGCTATGTGTAGTAGTCCTCCCCTGCTGTGCTTACGGAAAGTACCCCACAACTGTTGTGTCTGTTTCTTAAGTTCCCTCACAACTCGATTAAATGATGTTCTTCTAATCGTCCGTCCCTCCCTGATGTTACGGTTAGAACGGCACCCGTTTGTCGGGTAGGCCTGGAGTTCTTCCGGGACCCTAGAGACGCCCCTCTCCCGCAATTGCCTCCCAAGACTTCATAGGTGATATGTGTTAGACAGCCCGCCTTAAACTGACTGTCCTGCCGCTGTTTAGAGTATTGCTTGAAGCTGAATGTTATAATACTCCCTCGGCGTTCCGGCCACCGGTAGTGCGCCTCAGTAGGGTGTTGCTTCGGTCTTACAGCACGACCCCTGCTGGAATTCTCCTATCGCTTGATCTCGTTTCTCACTCAGCACAATCTATCTCGCTTCTAGTCCTTTCTTGAATCCCGCCGCTTCCCGGAGCTGGCGCGGACCCGTTACGTTCTTTCCAATGCCAAGCCTATGTCAGGATCCCACCCCTGACAGAGACCCTACTGTCTCTTCCTCCACAACACCCTCTGCCACTGAGTGTTGCTTCGTCCAATCCAGTCAGCTTTCTGATCTCACTTCCTGCCTGACCCCCAGTTTACCCACTATGGTGGGGAGTGGCCTAATGAATAGAACCCTTAGCTCCCCCCGGAGGCCCGGCTGTGAAATGTATTGATGTCTGTGATACCTGATCAGATGAACTCCTTCAGTGCCATCGGACGCACCATGGCTCCCCATAGTGGCGGAGCCACAGTACTGCAACGACCAGGACTCTGGGGCGCTGCACTCCCCCCTGGTTAAACACAGTACTCCGGGACTGGGAAGAAAACAACAATACAAGTTAGCAAAAAGACATACAATTTTTGTTGAGTGTAATAACAATAAGCATATTTAAACAGGCTTCCCTTTATGGGAGGTAAGGACACTTGAACGTTACAAACATGGTTAACATTATAAATTACAGGCTATAAATAACTCCTGTTACCCAACCGGGTATTCTACTAAGTGCAAACATTATTGAACAATAATTTAACTTTGCCTTTAAGGATATACACTCTTAGTCCATTAAAGACCTTCCTATAGTCACATTAGGGGGTACTTCAACTTTTTCCATTCTCCTTCTTTAAATCTGCAGGACCGCCTGTCCTATCGGCACCAGACCTACTGCCTCTCCTTTCAGTTACAGGACCGCCCCGTTCAGCCAGGGCCTACTGCCTTTTCAACTACTATACACAGTATAGAACATAACTTTTCTTTCAGTTCGAGAACACTGAGCCGGCTCTACTTGGCTCCTATAAGGACTCACCCACTAACCCTTACAGGTTCACTTTCTGTCCTTAGTAACACATTACTAACTTTCGATGGGGAACGCAGGGTTTACCTTCTACTCCCCCCCCTTTTCTTATCAACATTATCAACTATCTTCTTTTCATTTAACCAGTTAAACACATATAACTTTTCTCAGGTAAACATTATCATCGTTTTCTTCCATTGACATTATTGCTACCGATCTTAAAGCAATATCACCATTTACGTGCATCAAATGAACATCCCCTTTAAGAGAGGACCAAGTCTCTGTGAGGTAGCACATCTTCGCAAGCTACCAGTCCATACTCAGCAAAGGTTCCAGTGCGGTATCTTCGCAAAGAGTCCTTGTTTAAGTAAAACCAGTAGGGAGCGCCTTTAATAAGGTGCAAGCTATATACAAAAGAGTTCGGATCATGCACTGTTCATGATTCAGCAGTTTTTTAAAACTTGTGCAAAACTTTTGGTAACAAAAACAAACAATAGGGATCCCGGGTCAACAAAGGGATCCCTTTAAGAGTTTACCCTTTACGGGTATAGCAACAAAGTAGTGGAACAGTAACTATTTACAAATTCAGGGTATCGAGGTTTATTCTTCCAAGTCTGGGGGCGGTCTCCGTGAGTACTGCACTCCTCCCGCCACCACATAAAGGGCATCTGCACCCTGGATAGGGGTCTGGGTACTCACGGTTCTCCTCGGAGTGATGGTCCGCAGGCACTTGGCACACAGGGCGATCGGGGGAATGGCCGCAGGTCTCAGGGAATCATCAGGGGGTGGTAGTGTCACTTCCGGCTTGTATTTACGTACATGCAAGGCATACCATCCTTTATCCCCCCAGTGGCGGGTGTACTTCACTCGGTCTCCTGGATAGAGGTCCCGGCCTGGGTGTCCTTCAATAAGATGCGCCTCTACATCCCGCCGATTCACAAACACTTCCAAGGCGAGACCGGGCTCCTTAATGAAGCCCCAGCCTCCCTGCATCCGGAAGGTGTTGACCACGCCATATCGCTGCGGACCCCAATCCTCCTCAGTAGCCTGTCTGACTTGGGCTTTCTTCTGAAGGTCTTTCTCCCGCTCAGCCTGACGTCGGAGCTCCTTCTTGCGGGCCCACTCCTCTTCTTGCTGCCGCAGCCGTTGGCGGTATTCCCTCTGGCAGATGACCTCGACACTCTCCCCCTCCTCCTGGGCATCCCCTGGGAACCCCATCAGATTGGTAGTGGCCGCGCGGGTCCATTTGAAGGTCACCCATTCTCCTTGGAGCTGCGTGGGTTGTTTAATGGGCTGTAGGGGGCGATCAGCCGTCTGCAGAGTTTCCCAGGGTCTCTCGCATTCAATGCGGCTACACACCCGTCCGGGTGGTCGTGGTGGGGGCGAATCTATATCCACCAATAGGGGTTCCTTAATCGCCGCGTTCGGGTCGGCGCCGCTACCTTCTCCCGCCGCATCTCCGGTGTCGGTCTCCTCTGTAGTCGATAGTGAGAGCGTTGCCTGGTGCGGCTCCTCGCCAGGGATGGTTGCTCGCTGGCACAGACTCCGGAACTGCCGGCACAGCTCCTCCACTTCCGCCCCGAGGATTTCCTGGTTGGTGATGCAGCCTGGTAAGGGCTCCGCCGGCTCCCATTGGTAGAACCTGGCACAGGCCTCTTCTCCCTCTCCGGGGTGGCTTCCGCGCTCCATGCTGCCAATCGGATTCTTCCTCGTGGTCTCCAGCAGTTCTTGCCCCTCCCCATCCGGAGGGCGACCCTTCTCTCCTCCACCATCCCACACTAGGAGGCGGGCCCTTCTCCTTGATGGGCATATTCTCTGGACATAGTAATAACGGTGAGGGGCAGGTTCCATTTTCGCGCCACTCTTCCAAGCTACGCCCACAAGGACACGCCCCATGCTCCCTGCGCGCCACATAGTGTTATAATGGCGGCGATTTTGGCGGGGAATGTCGGGACACAGTCTTTGCAGCATAATGCAGTCCAAGCGCAGTAAATCACAGTTCCTAGGCACACATGACCTGATTCCTCAGGCTTAAGTAGATCCTGTTCATGACGCCAAGTTGGAGCGCCCCCACACCGCCGCAGGGCCGAGGGGTACCCGGAGCCGGGCCTCTGAGTCTCAGTTCTGGGGTTGTCACGGTGGCTAGACCCGGTCCGTGGCCCTGTCTGTCAGTGGGGGACGTCCGGTGCAATAAGTGGTGTTGTAACGGTGCAGGTCGCGGTAAATAACGAGGACACCAGGTTGCAGTCTCTTTACCTCTTTACTGGAGATCTCTGAGTCCTCAGTCCAGAGTACGGCTCACCAGGCTGCGCAAGTCCGGCCGGTCCAATGGCACCTCCAGAGTCCTCTTCACAGGTGGAAATCGGTGCCTTCCTTCTTAGCGCTATGTGTAGTAGTCCTCCCCTGCTGTGCTTACGGAAAGTACCCCACAACTGTTGTGTCTGTTTCTTAAGTTCCCTCACAACTCGATTAAATGATGTTCTTCTAATCGTCCGTCCCTCCCTGATGTTACGGTTAGAACGGCACCCGTTTGTCGGGTAGGCCTGGAGTTCTTCCGGGACCCTAGAGACGCCCCTCTCCCGCAATTGCCTCCCAAGACTTCATAGGTGATATGTGTTAGACAGCCCGCCTTAAACTGACTGTCCTGCCGCTGTTTAGAGTATTGCTTGAAGCTGAATGTTATAATACTCCCTCGGCGTTCCGGCCACCGGTAGTGCGCCTCAGTAGGGTGTTGCTTCGGTCTTACAGCACGACCCCTGCTGGAATTCTCCTATCGCTTGATCTCGTTTCTCACTCAGCACAATCTATCTCGCTTCTAGTCCTTTCTTGAATCCCGCCGCTTCCCGGAGCTGGCGCGGACCCGTTACGTTCTTTCCAATGCCAAGCCTCTGTCAGGATCCCACCCCTGACAGAGACCCTACTGTCTCTTCCTCCACAACACCCTCTGCCACTGAGTGTTGCTTCGTCCAATCCAGTCAGCTTTCTGATCTCACTTCCTGCCTGACCCCCAGTTTACCCACTATGGTGAGGAGTGGCCTAATGAATAGAACCCTTAGCTCCCCCCGGAGGCCCGGCTGTGAAATGTATTGGTGTCTGTGATACCTGATCAGATGAACTCCTTCAGTGCCATCGGACGCACCATGGCTCCCCATAGTGGCGGAGCCACAGTACTGCAACGACCAGGACTCTGGGGCGCTGCACTTATGTTGTTGTCTGTTTTCCAGTGAAAAGCATCAACTCATCAAGAAGAAGTTGTCTTAACGATCCAGACTCATTCTGTTACATTTGTGGTGAATACACACTGCCAAAACATAGAAGAAACATAACAGACTTCGTAAAAAAAAGTGTATTTTGCCTATTTTGGGGTTATGCTTGGGGACCAAGACAAGTTTTGGGCACCACACATAGTGTGCAAAGCATGTATCGAATTATTACGAAAATGGAGCAAAGGACAAAGAAAAAGCTTCAAATTTGGTGTTCCAATGGTGTGGAGAGAGCCAAAAAATCATCATGATGACTGTTATTTCTGTGCAGTGCAAGTGCAAGGATTCAATAAGCATAAGAAACGAAAATGGGAGTAACATGGAATCTGCAAGAAGGCCTGTCCCTCATTGTGAAGATGTGCCTGTACCTGTGTTTACCATAAATAACAGTCATCATGATGATTTTTTGGCTCTCTCCACACCATTGGAACACCAAATTTGAAGCTTTTTCTTTGTCCTTTGCTCCATTTTCGTAATAATTCGATACATGCTTTGCACACTATGTGTGGTGCCCAAAACTTGTCTTGGTCCCCAAGCATAACCCCAAAATAGGCAAAATACACTTTTTTTTACGAAGTCTGTTATGTTTCTTCTATGTTTTGGCAGTGTGTATTCACCACAAATGTAACAGAATGAGTCTGGATCGTTAAGACAACTTCTTCTTGATGAGTTCATGCTTTTCACTGGAAAACAGACAACAACATAAAGTTAGTGCAAAAATCAAGCTATGAACAAACTTTTAGAACACTAATTAACACAAAACTATATTGAGAACTGCTCAGTTCAAGTACTAATCCAAAGAAATTAATGAGATGATGCGTCGCATTTACCAACAAGTGCTATAAATAAGATACCAAAAATCTCAAAAACTTGAGCCAATCTGGCAAAACTGATGACATATTCAGAATCAGCACCCCAAAAATACCCTAAATTCGATGAAATATCTTTGGCACCAAAAATGCTGTTGACCAGTGTAATCTTCCTGTGACCAAGTTGATCTCTGGCTATCTATAGCTGTAAAATTTGTAACCTATGGTTTTGCTCCTAAAAGTGAACTGAATTATTAAATGTATCACTACCCACACAAGTAAGAAGAAAAGTTCTCCAATAATACTGTAATATACTAGGATTTAGAAATGTAATAACTAGCATAAACAGATCTTATACAAGGAAGGACAAACAATAAATACAGCAAGAATATGAAAGATTTTTTCAGACTTAGATGCCTTGGGAAAAGAGATAGACAGCAATAAAATACTTGATAAATTAAAAACCAACAAATATCACTTGTTATAACTTCTTTATTTTCATTTATTTTAAACTTTTTTAGATTTTCTTTCTTTTATAGATATCGATATACTGTATATACCACTCTTATGGTCACCTGCATGCCTAGCACAGTCTGCAATTAATCACTGAGAACAGTGGGTATACAAGTTAGAGTATTTTTTACATATGCCATCTCAACTTCTTCTGTTTAGGCTATGTTCACATGTCCATCAGGTACGGACTGGCGGTGAAATTCAGCCTTGGCAGTTGAAATCACACATGCCCATGATGTCCCCGTCCCAAAGCACCACATGCGATATATTACTAATATTTCACTGGATGGAAGAAAGCAAGATTTACTACCAGACGAATATTTCTAATGATACCTGTGGCCTGCTGGGGTAAGTGACGGAGTCAGCGACTTGGTGCTCCGTCACAACTCTTAACAGTATGGGTGTCTTGAGAACACCGATTCCACTAACAATGTAGCAGACAAGGCGGCCCATAACCAGACAGGTCCTTCTGACATTTGCCAGATGGCCAGTCCGGCCCGGCAGTAATGAGCCGTTAGAACAGATCCAGCAGAAATCCATTAGGAAAAAAAGTTGCGCTGACAGAACTTCTCAGTCCTTTATTCACTAACTGATCTCTGCTGGATCTGTTATGTTAACATTGAAGTGTCACGGGGGTACTGGGTAGACTACATCTGATTACCCGGGCCCCTGCAATATCCCTCAAACTAGGGAAACCCTGTCTGTCCCTCTCCCAGAGTTTACACTGAAGGTGTGCATGTCTGGGCCGCCAGGCCTGACCCTGAGTCCTGTTTCAGTACTAAGCTGAAACCTTCACCCGCCACCCAGTGATAAGACCTCTCACCAACCCCTACAGAAAGCACAGACAGGGAAAACTAAAAAACGCACAACGCCGCAGACACACAGGAAAACACTATAATGTGCACAGGGCAAAACAATACAAATATAGGAAGGAGAAATATAACGAAGGATAATACACCACCAGATACGATATTTCCTCTCCTAGACCACCACTCCAGACCGAGATCACCAGGCACAAGACACAAGCTATAATCGGTGACGCCCAAAGCCCAGCAAAACTATTTAAAGGCAATGGGCGTGACTAAGCCTCCAACCCGAGTACCAGCCAGATTAACCCCGGACAATCTGGATCAATCTAGCCGGCGCCACTGAGCATATAGTGGACGAATGAGGAATTACCGCTGTCTGTCGGACGCCCTAGTGTGAACAGCGTCCGACATGACATGAAGTCAATGGACCTGTTAATGCCGCATCCATTGTCATCTATTTCTAATAGATCAGTCAAGAAAATCTTTTTCTTGCCGGATCCATTAGAAATAGACAACAACAGATGCCGCATTAACGGATCCGTTTTGTCCATTGACTCCAATGTTAACATAACATATCCAGCAGAGATCAGTTAGTGAATAATGGACTAAAACATTGTGGCAACACATTTTTCCTAACGGACTTTAACTGGATCCGTTCTAACTGATCTGTACTGGACATGTCAACATAACCTAAGGTACAATGCAAGATGAGTCATAAACTTGGCTATATAACACTGACAAACCTTAACCAGTACTAGATTTACATCTCAAGGACATGTTTGAATGATTCAGCAAATATCCGATTCAGAAAGGAAGAGGACTAGAACTCTGGTGCCACCTACTGGGGGTAGCAATCCTTAAAGTTAATATTGTCCTTTTAATGAGCCTTGCTACAGCACTTAAGATAAAAAGCCAAACCAACCAGTCCATTTGCACACACATGATTCAGGGGTTTTGCCCCTCATCAATGCAAAGCAGGAGGCCTGATATGGCTAAAGGTAAGGCCTCTGACAGATTATTTAAGCGGGAATATTTCTGGTTGTAAAGAGTGCCAAGCTGGCATAAGGAGACTTATATGGCATGGAATTAAATATGCAATCATCCTTTTCAAAGAGGAAGAAGACTGGAACTCTAGTGTCACCTATTGGGGGTAGCAATCTTAAAAGTCAATACTGACTGAAAGTCTTCCATTCAGACCTCACAAGGCACACATGGAAATGCAATATTTTTCATGCTATATCTATAATACCTGATGTAAAAACTATATGGATTGCCCCCACGTTAAGGGCAATGGGGTACTCGGCACCGGGCCCTTCAGCGTTCTGCGGGGATGTCACGGTGGCCTGACCCGGCACCGTGGCCCTTAGAGGGGCGCCCAATAAAAGGGAAAGTTTGTAAGGGATAATGTTCGTGACGCCACCTGTGGTATTCGGTCAGGGTGACCGATGCTGCTTAGGGTTCCGCTGGGGTGATGTGATGGCAGCTAGATGGTATACCTTCCCACAGGTGAAGTGTATCCCCAGGGCTTCCCAGAAGTGTAGGTGGTGATGGTGGACGTTGTAAGGTGCAGTGAATAACGAGGACACAAGGTTGCAGTCTCTTTACCTTTTACTGGAGGCTTCAGCATCCACAGTCCAGGGTACAGACCACAGGGTAGGTAGAGTCCAGCCGGTCTGAAGGCAAATCCAGAGTCTCCTTATCCAGGTGGAAATCAGTAGCCTTCCTACTAGCGCCTGTGTGTTGTAGTACCTCCCTGCTGAGCTTCCTGGTAAGGTCCTCACAACTCTTTTAGATGTTCTAGATGTTATTTCTTCCTCTCTGCCCCCAGATGGTATGGGTAGGACAAACCCGTATGACTGATGGCCTGAGGCTTGTTTATAGGGACCCTAGAGATGCCCCAACCCCCACAAGTTGCCACTGTGTCTTCTTAGGTATTATGGTCGGGCAGCCAACTTGGAATTGACTGTCCTACCGGTCTCTGAAGTAAAGCGTTGAGACAATTACTCCCTAGGTGTTCCGGCCACCGGCTACGCGCCTCAGAAGGAGGCAGTCTATTTCAGGGCAGAACTCCTCCCGGTGATTTCTCCTTGTGCTGTGACTTTGTTTCTCACCCTCTACAATACAATTCTCTTCGTGTCCTTTCTTAGGATGCTGCCGCACGTGGGGCAGGCGCAGCTCCGTATCTTTCTGTCTTGTAAGGCATCTGCCAGGATCCCACCCCTGACAGGGACCCTCTGTCTGCAGCTCCTATGTTCCTCCTTCCCCCTGTCTGCCTGACAGGTGTTGCCTGGGCAAAGCCCAGCCAGCTTCTCTCTAACTTTCTATCCAGCCCACCAGTTTTACCCTTCTGTGAGGAGTGCCCTAGTAGATAGGAGCATGGCTCCCCCTGGTGGTCTGGAGTGTGAATTGTAGTGTATGGTTTGTGATACCTGGTAGGAAGATCTCCTTTATTGCCATCAGACGTAATATCACTCCCCCTGGTGGAAGAATGACATCACTGCAACGACCAGGACTCTGGGGCCTGCATATCCATGTATATATCTGCTTTAAGAGAAATGTTCCCCATTAGACTCAATGAATCTGTAAATAGTACATAGGATATGAAGCTGGTACTTGGCTGCTTTGCTTTAGTTTTTATAGAATCCATGTTTCCCCTATTATAAATGCATCAGTTTCCAGAATGCTGAGCTGTGTATAACCTACCCACACCCCTGTATACTGTACATTGTCAGCAAGCTATCAATCAGTGGTGGGACCGGGGTTACACAGATTAGCCTGACTGGCCTGCACGTGAGACCTAGTCCAGCAATGATAATCTCCTGCTGATGAAACACTGATTGTACTTAAACTGTAGCACACAGCCTAATAAGTGACATATCAGTGGAATAAATCTCTTAGTCCCTACTTTATGCTGCTTTCAGATTAAATAGCAAAATCCTGCTGACAGATTCCCTTTAAAATGTTCACAGTGCTGCACAGCTCTGAAAAACTACAGTTGAATAAATAGTTGTACTTTTGAAATAATGGAAACTTCCAATGGAATTTTAGAAATAAATGTAAAAGAAAAAACTGTATATAAAAAAGAAATATCTAACTATTTATCTTACTGTGTGAAAGTCTATGAATTCCCAAAAGAAGTTCTGTGCAATATCTAATATAATGAAATGATAATAGAAGTTAGTCAGAACTGGATCTAATCTGCTCAGACGGTAGTCTAGAGAATGTTATATTGAAACCTGTCACAAGTCACAATTTTAAAACCAAAATTAAGTAATTTGGTAACTTTTGAAAGGATTTTAATCAAGTTGTCGTGTTTGTGTAACATGATTATCGTCAATTTGAACAGATTTTCGACCTTCATGCATTATTATTATTATCATCATCATCACTGAAGTGCTGATTTGTAAAATGCAACAGGTCCAGCTTGTATGATGTTATGTTATCCTTATACTCTATATATACTTGACATACGGAGATTAGACTTCAGTACAGTAATACAGAATATATTGATAAATCAAATTTGTTAGATATTTCCCACACAGTACATTGGCATAAACTCACGGCAGGACACATAAGGACTGGGTCTTGGACAAGTAAGAATCTTATTATTTTTTAACCACTTACATTTACACTCCTCAACATTGAAACTGCAGCACTAAGATTGAAAAGTTATGGATTTATGAAAATTAATGGGTCAATAGAAATGTTAACGATATGCAAATATCGAAAAAATATAAACAAAATGCTCAATACATTTCTATTTATTCAGCATTGAGTATGAGTACTAGGCATCAAATACATGCACTTACCCACTTTGACATGTTATCAATGAGATAATTCATGTGTTTGAGGAATGTGCTGCCATGCTGAATGCACCTGGACACACAAATCATCAAGATCTGCTGGCAGTTCCCTTTGCAATTGCCAAACGATGAAGCTCCAGATGTGCTCAATGAGAGACAAGTCTGGAGAGGCTGTATAGACCCTGGTTGCACGTTTAGGCCATGCAGGCTGGTCAAAGTAGCATGAGCCACATGCGGCCTAGCATGTTGAGATTTGTTTTGCTCCATGATAGCCTTAGTCATACAAACGCATTCTGTTGCATTGTATAGACACTGCTCCATGCCATAGACTTGTTATGAGACGTCTAATTTCAGTTGCAGTACACAATAGATCACTGGACTCCATTCTTGAATCTGACGAGACCATGTGGGCAACACAATGAAGAAGCCTACCTGGGAGAACATCACAACGGTCTTTTTCCTGGGTGTGTGGAAGCAAAATGTAGCATTGCTAGCCGGATTCCTCTTGTCCTCACTAAAGGTACACTAACAGCTCATTGTTACACTGATTTAGTGGTGGAACCAGTGGTACCATTTCTACAAAGTGTCCCAGGAGCTGTGTTTAAACACGACAACGCTAACCTGCATATTACTTGTGCAAGAAGACTGCATGACATAAACATGCTACCATGGCTTCCAGCATCACCAGACTGGTTTCTTATCAAGCACATCTGGGATTTATTGGTCGGCAATTACATAGGAAGCTCACAGCAGTGGATCTTGATGATTTCCATGCCCGACTGCACTCAGCGCGGCAGAACATTACTCAGTCAACCATTTATAACCTCATAGATGATACATGCAAGTGTGTGTATTTATGTGTGAAACACTCATACTTTACTGAATAAATTGAGATATTTTGAACATTTTGCTTCCTTTTTTATCATTAGTATATTATTAACATGACTCTGGTATTGTAGATCCCTCAGTGGTCAAAACAATTTGTCCCACCCCAATTATACGTTCCCCTTCTACCAACCAACTCATTGCTCAAATAAAAAGAGACAACTTAAATTTACATAACATTTAGAAATAACTTTTAAAGCTCCTTGAAACTACAAATATGGTGATCACAAAGCAACTAAAAGAAACATGATTACTCCCAGTGATAACCCACAGGCTCAGGAGCACTATTACCCAAAGGATTCCTTTATAAAAAATAAAAAAAAATAGATACCCAGGGAATCAACATTCCCTTGCTGTAGGTCTTAGAAAATCACCACACCAACTAAACAAAATTACAATTGAGGGGGATTCATATCCTGTTGAATCCTCCAGACCAATTTAAAACCAACTTCAAGGACCCCGCCAAAAGCCATTAGCTACCATGACTCGATTACTGTTCAACAATTCGGAACAAGCACAAAATTAGGGGAGGGTGGCCAGGAAACAGATATGACCCTTGGTGTGGGAGAAAAAATGTCTCCGCCCCCACTGGCCTTATAAAAGCTAAAGTGCCCCCACCTACCTCCCAGTCATTGTCATGCAAGCCTTCGCCCATTGTCCGAGACTAGGACTCCAGCCTTTACTTATCTATCCATCCTATGATTTTCTTAACACCCCAATGTTCCCCTGTTAGGGTTGCAATTCCAATATTGAGCAATGCATTATGCTTTAGGGCGTAAAGAAAACCCACAATAAATGTATTTTGTGAAATCAGGACACTTTCAATATGGACTGTCAAATCTACCAGTCAATTTGAGAAAATCGATCCTAAACAAATTTTGGAAGGTTTGCTCATCTCTACCGGTTAATTATTATCTTATCTTTCTGGCTTTTATTGCACAGCTGAGCACAGAACTCTTTGTAGTGGCTCTATTCTAGAGTGCATAGAGTGAACAGAAGGGAACCATGTCGGGGAGCCCCATATGTGATGTAGATAAGCCCTGATAAAAATATATGTTTTCCTATTGCTTTACTTAAAAAGTAACTAAACTCTTTTATAATAATATTAATTTTGTCCAGCATGGAACTTTATGAAACTTTGCAAATCCCTTTATTTTTCTTCATTCCTGTAAAAAAAAAAGTTACATATATAGTGGCATGTAAAAGTTGGGGTACCTCTGCCCTAAAGCTAAAGATGACACAGTTCCTTTGTATTTTAGGCAAAAAATATATACACTGCTCAAAAAAATAAAGGGAGCACTAAAATACCACATCCTAGATATCACTGAATGAAATATTTCAGTTGCAAATCTTTATTCATTACATAGTGGAATGTGTTGAGAACTATAAAACATAAAAATGATCAATGTAAATAAAAATGAATATCCCATGGAGGTTTGGATTTGGAATGATACTCAATATCAAAGTGGAAAATCAAATTACAGGCTGATCCAACTTCAGTGGAAATGCCTCAAGACAAGGAAATGCTGTTCAGTTGTGTGTGTGTTGCCTCCATGTGCCTGTATGACCTCCCTACAATACCTGGGCATGCTCCTGATGAAGCGGCAGATGGTCTCCTGAGAGATCTCCTCCCAGACCTGGACTAAAGCATCCACCAACTCCTGGACAGTCTGTGGAGCAATGGATGGTGCGAGACATGATTTCCCAGATGTGTCCAATTGGATTCTGGTCTGGGGAATGGGCGGGCCAGTCCACAGCTTCAATGTCTTCATCTTGCAGGAACTGCTGGCACACTCCAGCCACATGAGGTCTGGCATTGTCCTGCATTAGGAGGAACCCAGGGCCAACAGCACCAGCATATGGTCTGACAAGGGGTCTGAGGATCTCATCTCGGTTACCTAATGGCAGTTAGGAATGCCAAACTGGTCATGCTGAAGGATGTTGCAGGCAGCAGATCACTCTCCACGGCATCTCCAGACTCTGCCAAGTCTGTCACATGTGCTCAGTGTAAACCTGCTTTCATCTGTGAAGAGCACAGGGCGCTAGTGCCGAATTTGCCAATCCTGGTGTTCTGTGGCAAATGCCAATTGTCCTGCACGGTGTTGGACTGTGAAAACAACCCCCGTCTGTGGACGTCGGGCACTCAGACCATACTCATGGAGTCGGTTTCTAACCGTTTGTGCAGATATATGCACATTTGTGGCCTGCTGGAGGTCATTTTGCAGGGCTCTGGCAGTGTTCCTCCTGTTCCTCCTTGCACAAAGGCTGAGGTAGCGGTCCTGCTGCTGAGTTGTTGCCTTCCTACGGCCCCCTCCACATCTTATGGTGTACTGGCCTGTCTCCTGGTAGCGCCTCCAGTCTCTGGACACTACACTGACAGACACAGCAAACCTTCTTGACACAGCTCGCATTGATGTGCCATCCTGGATGAGCTGCACTACCTGAGCCACTTGTGTGGGTTGTAGAGTCTATCTCATGCTACCACGAGTGTGAAAGCACAACCAATATTCAAAAGTGACCAAAACATCAGCTAGAAAGCATTAGTACGGAGATGTGGTCTGTGGTCCCCACCTGCAGAACCACTCCTTTATTGAGTGAGTCTTGATAATTGCCAATAATTTCCATCTGTCTACTCCATTTGCACAACAGCATGTGAAGTTGATTGTCAAACATTGTTGCTTCCTAAGTGGACAGTTTGATTTCACAGAAGTTTGATTTACTTGGAGTTATATTCTGTTGTTTAAGTGTTCCCTTTATTTTTTTGAGCTGTGTATATAGTATTTTTTTACATTTTCAAAATGACAAAAGGAAAATGGTCCAATGCTAAAGTTTGGAGATATATGTGCTCAGATAACTTTGACCAATGTTTCAGACATTAGTTAACCTGTTAGGGTTATGGCTTGTTCACTATCAACGTTATGGAAAGCCAGGTAATGCAATTTTCCCTGCTTTATAAAAACCCAGGATCCACTATCCAAACTTTTGCCTGCCACTGTAACTGCCTTCCAAACTCCTTCTCTTCCGATTTCTAAATTGATATCAGAATATACTCTTTTGGAGTACAGATGATGGCAGTGATAGGGTCAGCTCGGCACCTGTGTCTCAATAACTCTGGGGAGGAGCTGCTGCAGTAGATGGGGGTCCTTCACTACCAGCATCTGTACTCCAAATAAGTATGTTCTGATACCAATCCAGCTGAAGGCAAGAAAATATAATAGTTTAAAGCAGGCGTTTGGAACCTATTTATATGTAATTTTGTTACAGGAATTAAGACAAATCTAATAAAGTGATTTGCAAAGTTTCATGGCTTTCGGTGCTTGACAAATTTATTTTAAAAAAATGAAACTTTAGTTATTCTTTAACCTGCATATATTATGGCCAATTTTCAAATGGCCTGTCTCTTGAAGCCATTGTTCAAGGAGTGTCAAGGTCAATCGAATTTGATTTATAATCCTAACAAGATGATACACAGGAAGGCAAAAACCTTAGAAGATGGAAGTTATTGCCACATACTAAGGGAAAATCTTCCTAATTCCAGATTTGGATCTGTGTCACAATACAGAAATCTTATACCAATTCCCTATAATACTATATTTCTCTAGAACTTGTTTAGTGAGCTGACTATTACAATATCCTGTGGCAGAGATTTCCATAGTCTAATTGTTCGTACAGTTTAGAATCACCCTCTGTGATGAAGATTAAAAATTCTTTCCTCTTTCTCTTTTGCCAAGGTGTAAAAAGATCATTACAAAAACCTCAGTGCTGTTCATTCGTATTTCTACATTTTAATTAGATTTCACCTAAGCCGTCAATTTTTTTCAAACCAAATAATTTTGATCCTATCTTGATGCTGCAGACCACCCATGCCCCTAACCTTGGTCGCTCTTCTCTGCACCCGCTCTAGTTCAGCTATGTCCTTCATATATACTGGAGCCTAAAACTGTACACATTATTAAGTGTGGCCGTACTAGTGACTTGTATAGAGGCAAAACTAAGTTTTTTTTTTATGAGCATCTATGCCTATTTTATGTGCCACTTGATTTTATTTGCCTTGGCAGCAGCTGTCTGGCACTAGTCACTAAAGTTGAATTTACGGCCAATAATTATAATTACACCAATACATTTTTTCGATGGCAGTTTTACTCCTTAGTAAATAACTGCATATTTTATTTCCTTGGTCTTAGTGGTTAGTGCATAACCTTACGTTATGCTTCAATTGTTATTTCTTGGCCCAAGCCTCCAGCTTCCCAAAATATCTTTGCAGTATTTAAAAGTAATCTGTCGTCATCTGATAGATGGATGATGTAGGGGCAGACACAATGTTTCCAGTGATGTATCATTTACTAATCTGCCTCCAGTCAATTTGATAAATTCCCTGCCGCATATTAACCAGTTCTCGGAGTGCTGAGCTCTTTATAACCCCACCAACACCATTTTTTTTGTGGTAACTGTGTATAGGTACAAATCTGCCAATCGGTGGTGGTTGCAGAGCTATGCAGAACTCATGATTAGGGAGGACCATGTGGCAGCAGGTTTACTAGTCCTCTAGTCTTATATAAACTCCTGCTGACAAAACAGGGATTTTCTCAAAATTACAACATGCAGCCAGTAAGTGACACATCACTGGAATCAGGGTCTATGCTGCTACATTATGCTGTTCTCAGATTAGGTGCCAAAAACCTACTGACCAATTCCCTTTAATTGTCCACGTTTGTGTTGATTAGGACAATTAAAGTGACTTCTGCAAATATGGAAATTCTACTGCACATATATTAAAAGATAATAATATTTGTTTTCATTTTCTTGTAATCTATTATTCAAAAATCAATAATAAAAAAGTAAAGTAATGTATATTTCTGATCATTTGCTTGGAACGAGGAACCATTTATAATTCCCAAGCTCCATATGTTGCCTTACAAAGACTGCTGATCAACGTTTGGTGAGCTGACTATTCCCTTACCCCTTATTCCGCTCTGATCTATAATTCCCATCTTGTGGCATACCTACCTTGGAGGCAAGCCATGCTATGATGAGTAGGACTGATGCTGTGACTTATTCTGGATTTTCCCTTCACTACTGTGTCCCAGCTATTAGGAAACTTGTGTGACCATTTATCACAACTAGCCTAACAATATTCCTATTCCAGCACCCACATTTTTCCTCTCTGGTTCATGCAGGCCATGCATACTGGAACACAGGCAAGTAGCTAACATCACTTCTCAGCCATCACTTTTGTCTTCCCCTACTGCAGCAGACAGAAGCACTGAAGTGTGTCTCTCTAAACACTGAGCATCCTCGCAGGATGACAGCACCAGTCCTGCCGGGAAGACTGACAATTACTCTAAGATGTGGTCTGTATACCCTGAATTATATGGAACGCAATGGAAGCACTGACATCAGGCATCAATCATCATTATCTAAGGATTAATATGTGTTATGCTACAGAATAAACTTATCTGTATGGTGAAAATACCAAATAGGATAAGGAATACACTAAGACTTTTTATCACATGTTTAGGTAATTTTTAAGAGATATTGAAGTTATTTTTATATTATTGTAAATAAAATTCAAAAGTAGTTTAGAATTCACTAACTAACCCATTTCCTCAAATAGATAAACTATTATATTGTAATTGGGGTCACCAAACTGCAATTGGATGTAATCATATAGCCTGGTAACGTTGGGGCTGTAGAACATCGGGGTCATTTTCTCCGACCCCTAGGCAGATTCCCAGAGTATGTAGTGCTTTGGCTGCCAGCCTAGATTTGCTGGCCACCAGCCCTTTAATTCTTTCCTACACTGCGAGCACGCGTATGCAGCGTTTACTACTGAATGCTGCGGCGCATGCAATGAAGAATTATGTCCTGGTGCTGGCCAGTGCCAGTGTTACGACGTTCTTTGTGAGTGTGCTTAGCCTGCTCTATTACCGCAACCCTCTGATGAAGAAGCCAGCAGTAGCAGTGTCTCCTTTGTGATGTATGCACCAGCCTCACTGTCTCCTATGTGATGCATATGCTCCAGTATCACTGTCTCCTGTTGTGAATTTGGATTCTGGGCTCCCCCGGTGGCTACTGGTGGAATTGAACTGGTGTTTTCATCTTCTCTGTTCACCTGTTCCCATCAAGATGTGGGAGTCGCTATATAACCTTGCTGCTCTGTTAGTTGCTTGCCGGTCAACAATGTTATCAGAAGCCTCTCTGTGCTTGTTCCTGCTCCTAGACAACTACTAGATAAGTTGGACTCTTGTCCATGTTTGTTTTTGCAATTTTGTTCCAGTTCACAGCTGTAGTTTCGTTACTGTGTCTGGAAAGCTCTTGTGAACAGGAATTGCCACTCTGGTGTTATGAGTTAATGCCAGAGTTTTAAAGTAATTTCTGGATGGTGTTTTGATAGGGTTTTCAGCTGATCATGAAAGTGTCCTTTCTGTCTTCTGCTATGTAGTAAGTGGACCTCAAATTTGCTAAACCTATTTTCATACTACGTTTGTTATTTCATCTTAACCCCTTCACCCCCGGAGCTTTTTCCGTTTTTCCGTTTTCGTTTTTCGCTCCCCTCCTTCCCAGAGCCATAACTTTTTTATTTTTCCGTCAATTTGGCCATGTGAGGGCTTATTTTTTGCGGGACGAGTTGTACTTTTGAACGACATCATTGGTTTTAGCATGTCGTGTACTAGAAAACGGGAAAAAAATTCCAAGTGCAGTGAAATTGCAAAAAAAGTGCAATCCCACACTTGTTTTTTGCTTGCCTATTTTGCTAGGTTCACTAAATGCTAAAACTGACCTGCCATTATGATTCTCCAGGTCACTACGAGTTCATAGACACCTAACATGACTAGGTTATTTTTCACCTAAGTGGTGAAAAAAAATTCCAAACTTTGCAAAAAACAAAACAAAACAAAATTGCGCCATTTTCCGATACTCGTAGCGTCTCCATTTTTCGTGATCTGGGGTCAGGTGAGGGCTTATTTTTTGCGTGCCGAGCTGGCATTTTTAATGATAGCATTTTGGTGTAGATACGTTCTTTTGATCGCCCGTTATTGCATTTTAATGCAATGTCGTGGCGACCAAAAAAACGTAAATCTGGCGTTTCGAATTTTTTTCTCATTACGCCATTTAGCGATCAGGTTAATGCTTTTTTTTAATTGATAGATCGGGCGATTCTGAACGCGGCGATACCAAATATGTGTAGGTTTTTGGGTTTTTTTATTGATTTATTTTGATTGGGGCGAAAGGGGGGTGATTTAAACTTTTATGTTTTTTTTATTTTTTTCACATTTTTAAAAACTTTTTTTTTTTACTTTTGCCATGCATCTATAGCCTCCATGGGAGGCTAGAAGCAGGCACAGCCCGATCGGCTCTGCTACATAACAGCGATCATCAGATCGCTGTTATGTAGCTAAAATGCAGGTGTGCTGTGAGCGCCGACCACAGGGGGGCGCTCACAGCCACCGGCAATCAGTAACCATAGAGGTCTCAAGGACCTCTATGGTTACAATGGAGGAGCATCGCCGACCCCCGATCATGTGACAGGGGTCGGCGATGCGCTCATATCCGGCCGCACGGCCGGATGCGGTAGTTAAATGCCGCTGTCTGCGCTTGACAGCGGCATTTAACTAGTTAATAGCGGCGGGTGATCGCGATTTCACCCGCCGCTATTGCGCGCACATGTCAGCTGTAAAAAACAGCTGACATGTCGCGACTTTGATGTGCGCTCACCGCCGGAGCGCACATCAAAGCGGGGGTCCCGACATGTGACGTACTATACCGTCACATGTCGGGAAGGGGTTAATTCACCGCCAATACATGTGGGGGGCCTCTGTCTCCTTTCGGGGTATTTCTCTAGAGGTGAGCTAGGACTAATATTTTCCTCTGCTAGCATTATTTAGTCCTCCGGCTGGTGCTGGGCATCTAGAATCAACGTAGGCATGCTACCCGGCCACTGCTAGTTGTGCGTTAGGTTTAGTTCATGGTCAGCTCAGTTCCCATCTTCCAAGAGCTAGTTCCTATATATGCTGATGCTATGTTCTCTTGCCATTGAGAACATGACAGTTTGACCGGCCAACTAAAGGGTTAAAATCCTTGGCTGAGAAAGGAGAGAAATAAGAAGTCTGCTGAGAATTTTTTTTTTTTTTTTTTTTTTCTTTCTCCTAATCTTTGAATGGCTCTGTGTCCACCTGTTTGTAATGGATCTTCAGAGTGTAACTGCAGGTTTGAATAATCTCGCCACGAAGGTACAAAATTTGCAAGACTTTGTTTGTCATGCACCTGTATCTGAGCCGAGAATTCCTTTGCCGGAATTTTTCTCGGGGAATAGATCTGGGTTTCAGAATTTTCGAAATAATTGCAAATTATTTTTGTCCCTGAAATTTCGCTCTGCCGGAGACCCTGCACAGCAGGTCAGGATTGTGATTTCCTTGCTCCGGGGCGACCCTCAAGACTGGGCTTTTTCATTGACACCAGGGGATCCTGCGTTGCTCAATGTGGATGCGTTTTTTCTGGCCTTGGGGTTGCTTTATGACGAACCTCATTTGGAGCTTCAGGCAGAAAAAACTTTGATGTCCCTATCTCAGGGGCAAGATGAAGCGGAAATTTACTGTCAAAGATTCCGTAAATGGTCTGTGCTTACTCAGTGGAATGAGTGCGCCCTGGCGGCGACTTTCAGAGAGGGTCTCTCTGATGCCATTAAGGATGTTATGGTGGGGTTCCCTGTGCCTGCGGGTCTGAATGAGTCCATGACAATGGCTATTCAGATCGATAGGCGTTTGCGGGAGCGCAAACCAGTGCACCATCTGGCGGTGTCCACTGAGAAGTCGCCAGAGAATATGCAGTGTGATAGAATTCTGTCCCGAAGCGAGCGGCAGAATTTTAGACGGAAAAATGGGTTGTGTTTCTATTGTGGTGATTCTACTCATGTTATATCAGCATGCTCTAAGCGCACTAAAAAGCTTGATAAATCTGTTTCCATTTGCACCTTACCGTCTAAGTTTATTCTATCTGTGACCCTGATTTGCTCTTTGTCATCTATTACCACGGACGCCTATGTCGACTCTGGCGCCGCTTTGAGTCTTATGGATTGGTCCTTTGCCAAACGCTGTGGGTATGATTTAGAGCCTTTGGAGACTCTTATTCCTCTGAAGGGGATTGACTCCACCCCATTGGCTAATAATAAACCACAATACTGGACACAAGTAACTATGCGTATTAATCCGGATCACCAGGAGATTATTCGCTTTCTGGTGCTGTATAATCTACATGATGATTTGGTGCTAGGATTGCCTTGGCTGCAATCTCACAACCCAGTCCTCGACTGGAGAGCTATGTCTGTGTTGAGCTGGGGATGTAAGGGGGCTCATGGGGATGTACCTGTGGTTTCCATTTCATCATCTATTCCCTCTGAAATTCCTGAGTTCCTGTCTGACTATCGTGACGTCTTTGAAGAATCCAAGCTTGGTTCATTACCTCCGCACCGAGAGTGCGATTGTGCCATAGATTTAATCCCGGGTAGTAAATACCCAAAGGGTCGTTTATTTAATCTGTCTGTGCCTGAACATGCTGCTATGCGAGAATATATAAAGGAGTCCTTGGAAAAGGGACATATTCGTCCATCGTCATCTCCCTTAGGAGCCGGTTTTTTCTTTGTGTCAAAAAAAGACGGCTCTTTGAGACCATGTATCGATTATCGGCTTTTGAATAAAATCACTGTAAAATATCAATACCCATTGCCGTTACTGACTGATTTGTTTGCTCGCATAAAGGGGGCCAAGTGGTTCTCTAAGATTGACCTTCGTGGGGCGTATAATTTGGTGCGAATCAGGCAGGGGGATGAGTGGAAAACCGCATTTAATACGCCCGAGGGCCACTTTGAGTATTTAGTGATGCCTTTTGGTCTTTCAAATGCTCCGTCAGTTTTCCAGTCCTTTATGCATGATATTTTTCGCGATTATTTGGATAAATTTATGATTGTGTATCTGGATGATATTCTGATTTTTTCGGATGACTGGGACTCTCATGTCCAGCAAGTCAGGAGGGTTTTCCAGGTTTTGCGGTCTAATTCTTTGTGTGTGAAGGGTTCTAAGTGTGTTTTTGGGGTACAGAGGATTTCCTTTTTGGGATATATTTTTTCTCCCTCTTCCATTGAAATGGATCCTGTCAAGGTTCAAGCTATTTGTGATTGGACGCAGCCCTCTTCTCTTAAGAGTCTTCAGAAATTTTTGGGCTTTGCTAACTTTTATCGTCGATTTATTGCTGGTTTTTCGGATATTGCTAAGCCATTGACCAATTTGACTAAGAAGGGTGCTGATGTTGCTGATTGGTCCCCTGACGCTGTGGAGGCCTTTCGGGAGCTTAAGCGCCGTTTTTCCTCTGCCCCTGTGTTGCGTCAGCCTGATGTTGCTCTACCTTTTCAGGTTGAGGTCGACGCTTCTGAGATCGGAGCTGGGGCAGTGTTGTCGCAGAAAAGTTCTGACTGCTCCGTGATGAGGCCTTGTGCCTTCTTTTCCCGTAAATTTTCGCCCGCTGAGCGGAATTATGATGTTGGGAATCGGGAGCTTTTGGCCATGAAGTGGGCTTTTGAGGAGTGGCGCCATTGGCTTGAGGGGGCCAGACATCAGGTGGTGGTATTGACTGACCACAAAAACTTGATTTATCTTGAGACCGCCAGGCGCCTGAATCCTAGACAGGCGCGCTGGTCATTATTTTTCTCTCGGTTTAATTTTGTGGTGTCATACCTACCGGGTTCTAAGAATGTTAAGGCGGATGCCCTTTCTAGGAGTTTTGAGCCTGACTCGCCTGGTAACTCTGAGCCCACAGGTATCCTTAAGGATGGAGTGGTATTGTCAGCCGTTTCTCCAGACCTGCGGCGGGCCTTGCAGGAGTTTCAGGCGGATAGACCGGATCGTTGCCCACCTGATAAACTGTTTGTTCCTGATGATTGGACCAGTAGAGTCATCTCTGAGGTTCATTCTTCTGCATTGGCAGGTCATCCTGGCATTTTTGGTACCAGGGATTTGGTGGCAAGGTCCTTCTGGTGGCCTTCCCTGTCACGAGATGTGCGAGGCTTTGTGCAGTCTTGTGACGTTTGTGCTCGGGCCAAGCCTTGTTGCTCTCGGGCTAGTGGATTATTGTTGCCCTTGCCTATTCCTAAGAGGCCTTGGACGCACATCTCGATGGATTTTATTTCAGATCTGCCTGTTTCTCAGAAGATGTCTGTCATCTGGGTGGTGTGTGACCGTTTCTCTAAGATGGTCCATTTGGTTCCTCTGCCCAAGTTGCCTTCTTCTTCTGAGTTGGTTCCTCTGTTTTTTCAAAATGTTGTTCGTTTGCATGGTATTCCTGAGAATATCATTTCTGACAGAGGGACCCAATTCGTGTCTAGATTTTGGCGGGCATTCTGTGCTAGGATGGGCATAGATTTATCTTTTTCGTCCGCTTTCCATCCTCAGACGAATGGCCAGACCGAGCGGACTAATCAGACCCTGGAGACATATCTGAGGTGTTTTGTGTCTGCTGACCAGGATGATTGGGTTGCTTTTTTGCCATTGGCAGAGTTCGCTCTCAATAATCGGGCCAGCTCTGCCACTTTGGTGTCCCCGTTTTTCTGTAATTCGGGGTTTCATCCTCGATTTTCCTCTGGTCAGGTGGAATCTTCGGATTGTCCTGGAGTGGATGCTGTGGTGGAGAGATTGCATCAGATCTGGGGGCAGGTGGTGGACAATTTGAGGTTGTCCCAGGAGAAGACTCAGCTTTTTGCCAACCGCCACCGTCGTGTTGGTCCTCGGCTTTGTGTTGGGGATTTGGTGTGGTTGTCTTCTCGTTTTGTCCCTATGAGGGTCTCTTCTCCTAAGTTTAAGCCTCGGTTCATCGGCCCGTATAAGATATTGGAGATTCTTAACCCTGTTTCCTTCCGTTTGGACCTCCCTGCATCCTTTTCTATTCATAACGTTTTTCATCGGTCATTATTGCGCAGGTATGAGGTACCGGTTGTGCCTTCCGTTGAGCCTCCTGCTCCGGTGTTGGTTGAGGGTGAGTTGGAGTACGTTGTGGAGAAAATCTTAGACTCTCGTGTTTCCAGACGGAGACTCCAGTATCTGGTCAAGTGGAAGGGATACGGCCAGGAGGATAATTCTTGGGTGAATGCATCTGATGTTCATGCCTCTGATCTGGTTCGTGCCTTTCATAGGGCCCATCCTGATTGCCCTGGTGGTTTTGGTGAGGGTTCGGTGCCCCCTCCTTGAGGGGGGGGTACTGTTGTGAATTTGGATTCTGGGCTCCCCCGGTGGCTACTGGTGGAATTGAACTGGTGTTTTCATCTTCTCTGTTCACCTGTTCCCATCAAGATGTGGGAGTCGCTATATAACCTTGCTGCTCTGTTAGTTGCTTGCCGGTCAACAATGTTATCAGAAGCCTCTCTGTGCTTGTTCCTGCTCCTAGACAACTACTAGATAAGTTGGACTCTTGTCCATGTTTGTTTTTGCAATTTTGTTCCAGTTCACAGCTGTAGTTTCGTTACTGTGTCTGGAAAGCTCTTGTGAACAGGAATTGCCACTCTGGTGTTATGAGTTAATGCCAGAGTTTTAAAGTAATTTCTGGATGGTGTTTTGATAGGGTTTTCAGCTGATCATGAAAGTGTCCTTTCTGTCTTCTGCTATGTAGTAAGTGGACCTCAAATTTGCTAAACCTATTTTCATACTACGTTTGTTATTTCATCTTAATTCACCGCCAATACATGTGGGGGGCCTCTGTCTCCTTTCGGGGTATTTCTCTAGAGGTGAGCTAGGACTAATATTTTCCTCTGCTAGCATTATTTAGTCCTCCGGCTGGTGCTGGGCATCTAGAATCAACGTAGGCATGCTACCCGGCCACTGCTAGTTGTGCGTTAGGTTTAGTTCATGGTCAGCTCAGTTCCCATCTTCCAAGAGCTAGTTCCTATATATGCTGATGCTATGTTCTCTTGCCATTGAGAACATGACAGTCTCCTATGTATTCTATGGATCAGCCTCACTGGCTCTTATGAAATGTATGCATCAGCCCCACTGTCTCCTCTGTAATGTATACACCAGCTACACTCTCTCCTATGTCATGTATATACACCAGCCCCACAGTCTCCTATGTAATGTATCTGTGCCAGTCCCTGTGTCTCCTATATGATATATATGCATTAGCCCCACAGTCTGCAATGTGATGTTTACAGCAATCTCAGTGTCTCCTATGTGATGTGTCTCCTGTACGATATATATACTGCAGACCTCCCACTGCTTGCGTTCTATAAATGTAACCTGAGAAGTGATTAATTTCCCTTTTGGAGGAGACCCGCAGTTTTATATACTGTACGTCTGTATTTGCTACAACATACTGCTGCAGTCATTACAAAACCTATCGCAGTCGATTGTGCTCAAAACCAATGCAAAACCTGGAAAAGCAGTTGTGAGTAGCAACATCATCAATACCTCCTAACATCATCACTCCAAAGAGAAGTGATTCCAATTACATTAGGAGTAAGTTAATTAATAGTGATGAGCGAGTGTGCTAGTTACTCGAGTTTACTGAGCATGCTCGGGTGTTCTCCGAGTATTTTGGGCATGCTCGTAGATTATGTTTGTGTCCCCGCAGCTGCATGATTTGTGGCTGTTAGAAAGCCTGAATACATGCAGGGATTGTCTGTTTGTTAGGGAATCCCCACATGTATTCAGGCTGTCTAATAGCCACAAATCGTGCAGCTGTGGGAACTCAAAAATAATGCCTAGGGGTCTATGAGCATGCCCAAAATACTCAGAGAACACCCGAGCATGCTCGGAAAACTCGAGTAACGAGCACACTCGCTCATCAATATGAATTAATTGTTTAACCAAATACAGCAGGATCATTTTCAAATTGATAACTTTGTATGGCTCCCTGAATGATGGCATAAATATTGAATTGGCCAATTTCAGCTACAAGGTTCACCAGTCCTGTCTTAGAAAGTAAATCCAAGTGTGATTATTTACAGAGGCAGATGATTTGAATGCTTAATGTGGTCAATGGCCATAAATCTTAAAATACTGTAAGACAACAGTTATCTTTCTAGATACAAATGAACGCTCAGTTCTGCCATGCATCCATGTATTTTTACCAGCTAGAGTAGAGTAAGCCACTGCCTGATACCTCTGGTGGCAGCTTACCGGGTATTAATATTGAACATCAACTGTAGGGGGAGAGTTGGACAGGTCATCATACAGATCAGATCCACAGTTTCATCCAACTGTTCTCTATAATGTATGGGTCTTTATCACTAAAACTTACCTGAATCTGCAAGGGATGAAAAAACTCCATATTTTGTAAAAAAATTTTACTTTGACTCAAGAAATAAAAAGTCTCAGTGTAGCGATAGCCGAAGAGGGCATTTTTAGACTTGTTTCTGGTGAATTGTAGCAAACATATGTACAAACATCTTAAATGACAGTATGGGAAAATATATTGATTAAAGGGGCTCTACTGTGTAATATTGTCCTGACAGATAGTATGACAGATAAAATGAAAAAAAGACATATGTCCATCACAGTGAGTCTGGACTAGGGATGAGTGTTATAAGAAAAAGAAATCCCTTTTAACCCTAGTT
Source organism: Ranitomeya variabilis (assembly GCF_051348905.1). NCBI lineage: Eukaryota > Metazoa > Chordata > Amphibia > Anura > Dendrobatidae > Ranitomeya > Ranitomeya variabilis. The sequence goes on along the minus strand of NC_135234.1, from coordinate 629,750,376 downwards.
TATCCGGTAGGAGGCAGAGCACTCTTCTAATTTATGATCTAATTTGTTACAAATTTGAAAAGATTATTATTCACTTCACAGATCATTCTCTTTATATACAAAGGCAACCCTCGAAAAAGGTCACTAAGGACCAAAACATTTATTTATGAATATGTGATGACTTTTTTAACCACATTTACTAATTATGTATGCTTAATGCCTGGACTTCATATTGAATAATAACATTTAACTGGAATTGAAAACTATGTGATTCCTGTGTATTCTGTGCTACATACCTTTCACTTATTGATAAGCTGTCCAGTTTCTCCTTTGCAACCCCACCACATTTGATAAAATGCCGATCAAATTAGTAATATCGCATTGGGTCCTGACATTGCCTAGCACCAGGACCCTGTGTATGATGGTGCCTAGAGCTCAAAAATATCAGAGAGCAAAAAGTCATTTGGGTTGGGGTCTACATACATTTTCCTAAGGTTTCAAGTTTTAGTTTAAAAGTTGAGTTTGGTGTTTGACTAACTTAGGGTTCTGGTTTGGGGTCCAATTAATTTGGAGATCTGGTCTGGGTGGGGTAAAAGTCTAGGGTTTTCATTTATTCCATGTTCTGGCATTGACAGGCTCTACGGTAGGGACAGGCTGCACCTCAATGGGGAGAGTGTAGCTGTGCTTGGAGAAAAATGGTCAGATGGATGGAGGAGCTTTTAATCTAGGATCTGGGAGAGGGTATTTGAGCTCATAAGGGGAGAGAGAAGACAAAGAGAGTGACACAGCTGGGGTCATTAACTATTTACAAGGGGATGGGATATGCAAGGAAAGTAGGGAGCTGAGTAGGAGTAACAAATGTGCTAATAGTATTAAATGTCTTGCAAATAAAATGAATGAACTGGAGACTCTTATGTCACTCAAAGGATACGATGCGGTAGGCATTACGGAAACCTGGCTGGTTGAAAGACATAACTGAGTGACAAACGTAGAGGGTTACACTACCTATAGGAAGAACATGATAGACAAAAAAGGTGGAGGACTGTGTATTTTCATAAAATCCAACTTAAAACCTGTGCTCAAGGACGACATTGGGGGGAAATATGACAAAGTAGAGTCACTATGGGTAAATGTACATGGGCATGGTAATAATTGAAATCTACTAATTGGAGTTTGCCACCAGTCTCCTAATATAGCTGAACAGGTAGAGGATGAAATGCTGCAACAAATTAAAAAGGCAGCATATACTAATAGGGTCCTTATTATGAGGGATTTTAACTATCCAGACATTCAATGGGACATGGATTCTTCTGTGTGTGCTAAAAGCTGCAAGTTCTTATCTGCAATTCAAGACAATTACCTCTCTTAGCTGGTAGATGAACCAACCAGGGAAGGCAATCTGCTGGATCTGGTTCTGTTAAATAGACTAGATACAATTTCAGATCTACAGGTCAGGAAGCATTTGGGAAGCAGTGACCATAATATGGTAAGTTTCAAAAGGGGAAATGCAAAAACCTGGAACTTTAGGAAAGCTGATTTCAACAAATTTAGAGAAGAGTTTAATTGTGTAGACTGGGACCACATCATGGTAACTGGGGCTACTTAAAATAAATGGGGCATGTTTAAGAAAATACAACTAGAACCCTGTAGAAAGATATACTATTTGGTAATAAAATGTCAAGGAAATAAAGAAGCCATTGTGGATAAATAAGACAGTACAAAGTTTAATAAGACAAAAACAAAGGGCATTCAAAATCCTGAAGGCAGAGTAAACAAAATTAGCATTCCAGGAGTGTAGACATCTAAATAAGAAATGTGAAAAATAAATCAAGCTAGCAAAGTTATCTACAGAGAAACAAATTGTCATGTCAGACGCTATTCACACCAGGGCGGTAATTCCACATTCATCCACTATACGCTCAGTGGCGCCGGCTAGACTTTATCCAGGTTGTCCGGGGTTAATCTAGCTGGTAATTGGGTTGGAGGCTGGGTCACGCCCATGGCCTTTAAATAGTCATTCTGGACTTTGGGCGTCGCCAATTATAGCTTGTGTCTTGTGCCTGGCGATCTCGGTCTGGAGTGGTGGTCTAGGAGAAGAAATATCATATCTGGTGGTGTATTATCCTTTGTCATATTTCTCCTTCCTATATTTGTATTTGTTTTGCCCTGTGCACATTATAGGGTTTTCCTGTGTGTCTGCGGCGTCGTGCGTTTTTAGTTTTCCCTGTCTGTGCTTTCTGTAGGAGTTGGTGTGTGGTCTTATCACTGGGTGGCGGGTGGAGGTTTCAGCATAGGACTGAAACAGGAGTCAGGGTCAGGCCTGGCGGCCCAGACAAACACACCATCAGTGTAAATTCTGGGAGAGAGACATAGCAAGATAATCTTAGAGGACAAAGAAAAGGCTGAGATATTAAACAGGCACTTTTCTTTCCATGATCTGTCTGTTCAAGTGATCTTTCAGCAAGGCAAAAATCAAAGTTCACCACTTGATATAACTAGTTTAACACATGAAGAAGTATGCCTGCATCTGAGCAAATTAAATATTGACAAATTTCCCCGTCCTGATGTCATTCATCCACGGAAACTGAATTAAGCCCAGTAATTGACAGACCGCTGTATCTCATATTCTTAGACTCTCTTGTAACAGGGGTGGTGCCAAAGGATTGGACGATGGCTGATGTGGTACCGGTATTTAAGACAGCTAACAAGGTGGATCCAGGAAACTGTTGTCCGGTAAGCCTGACAATGGTAGTGTGCCAAATTTTTTAAGGCATCATAAAAGATGAGCTGCAGAGATAAATTGCAGAAAATAATAAAATAAATGACAACCAGCACAGATTCATAAAAGATAGGTCATGTCTAACTGGCATGTTGGGTCTCTCTGATGCGGTAAGTGCAAATCTGCATGCTAGTAAGGCAGCTGATGTGATTTTTTTTGGACTTTGCAAAAGCATTTCATATTGTACCACATAACAGCTTTATACTGAAGCTACAGAAGCAAGGACTGGGGGAATCTATGTGCATATGGGTAAGGAATTGGCTAAATGGCAGGAAACAAAGAGTCGTCATAAATTGTTAATTCTCTAAATGGGATCTAGTCAGCAGTGGGGTACCACAGGGATCTTTGCTAGGACCAATTATTTTTAAACTATATATTAATGATCTAGTGGATGGGATTGAGAGTAAAGTGTCAGTCTTTGCTGATGACACCAAACCTGCTGACCAGTGTTAGTGATAGTTCAAGCTTCCAGTTTAGAGCCTCTGACCTTGTACCTTGGTGATCCTCCTGCCTTTGACTTGTATTCACGTGTTTGACTCCGACTTACCTCTGACCCCGTCTCTTGGTATCCGTCTCTGTCTGTCTTTTTGATTCTCTGGCGCTCATGTTTGGCTCTTTGACTCTCAGCTTAGTATTTTGACTATGTGGATTGCTGCTCCTTCTTGTACTTTTGTTCCTGATCATTTCTGACTCGGTTCGTCTGACCACTCTCTACCTGTGACACTTGTGCTGTTGCTCTGTGTGGCTACACTTAGTGTTTAACCTCTCTTCCCTCACCAGCTACCCCTGGTGGAGGTTTCACTACAGTGCTTGCCATCACTACCAAACAGATTGAACTTGGATTCATCTGACCACAACACTTTAGACCAGTGTTTCTCAACTCCAGTCCTCAAGACCCCACAACAGGTCATGTTTTCAGGATTTCCTTTGTATTGCAGGGGTGCTGGAATTAATGCCTGAGCAGGTGATGAAATTATCACCTGTGCAATACTAAGGAAATCCTGAAAACATGACCTGTTGTGGGGACTTGAGGACTGGAGTTGAGAAACACTGCTTTAGACCAATCAGTCTATTTCCATTGGCTTTGTTCTTTGGTAAACTCAAGTCGGACCTTCCGGTTCTTTGCTGAGGTGAAAGGTTTCTTGACTGGAACACGTGCATTCAACCCTACTGCTCTTAGCCATCATCCCCCAGTTTGGTGATTCACTTTGACCCCATATTCTTTGTTCAATTCATGTAAAATCTGTACCGCACTTTTATGGACATCAGATACAGACTTTTTCTTAATAATGTGATCAACTTTGGAGAAAGGTTTCATGATCATCCACTTCCAGGTTTGTCAGCTATTCGATAACCTTTTTTGTCTTCTTTTTCTTTCTTTATTATACGTGACACGAGAAGTTGAATTCCATAGGTACCTCTTTTTGGCTTTTGCCTGACTTTACTCTCAGAATAATAAGCTTCCTGACATCTGGTGATAAATTTGACTTTTTCTTTGTCATGGTCTAACCAGAAAATACACAAAGGGAAAACAAAATTTAGGCAAAATTCGACTACCCATGAAAAAAAGCAAAATGTTTGGCCCAACAAATGCTAAAAACTAACACATAAAGATATAAAACAGTGTCAAACACAATTTTCATACAGCTGACAACTATTTGCTCAATAGTTATTAAAAATTGCCAGGAAAATGGCATCACAAAAACCAGACAAAAGTAATCACACTTTTTAAAAAAATGCACAATTTTTGGTCAATACTGTATGTAACTACAGCACTTTGCGAAAGTACTCGGCCCCCTGGAACTTTTCAACCTTTTCCCACATATCATGCTTCAAACATAAAGATACCAAATGTAAATTTTTGGTGAAGAATCAACAAGTGGAACACAATTGTGAAGTTAAACGAAATTTATTGGTTATTTTTAATTTTTGTGGAAATTCAAAAACTGAAAAGTGGGGCGTGCAATATTACATCAGTAATGGAGAGTTGTCTATAAGACATCCCCATTACTAATCCCATAGTTAGATTGTAAAAAAAATACAGCCAGAATAAAATCCTTTAATTAAAATAATGACACAGACTCCTCTATTTGAAATAATAATAAAAAAGCATAGTTATACTCACCTTTACACTTAATCCATTGAAGCCTATGTCCCCTGTAAAAGAAGAAAAATAATAAACCACCATCTCCCTCATTTATCCGACATGAAGATAATCCATATCTGTCCCATGAGGATCCCAGATTAGTTCGATATCGGTCACATCAGTGATGCAATTGCTATCCATGCCAGCCGGTTCACACTGAGACAGGAGCTTAATCAATTTAATTATGGCACGCGTACAATGATGAGAACAGTACTCTCTCTTCAGTCAATGTCTGTGACTGGCAGTAACCCTTTTACCACCAGTCACAGCTGCTGGCTCACACTGTCATCTGACAGCGTGGGAACCTCAGCTCTCTGACCTGCGGGACCTAATTTACCGCTGATCAGAGCCACCGGTATTTCACACGCTGTCACACAGATGACAGCGTGGGAAACAGCCGATCTTCAGGGTGCCAAACTGAACAGTAACATGGACTACCTGCTGAAGTTCGTGTTCGGGGTCCATGCATGGACAGTTGGTGTTCGAGTTCGCCCATCACTAGTCAATAGTCTTGTTTGAGGACTTATTTTCTGTTGTTCCAAGCAGTAGTTTTCATACGTGCCATTTTGTGGTATGTATGACTGTTCAATCACTTTTTATTACACTTTTTAGGAGCTAGAACACACATAAAAGCAGCATTTCTAGATTTACTGTATTTTTCGGACTATAAGACACACCGAACTATAAGACGCACCCAGGTTTTAGAGGTGGAAAATAGGGGAAAAAATATTTGAAGCAAAAAATGTAGTAGTATTTAATAACATAAATAACATACTATTATATGTGGTGTTATTATATATAATAGTATGTTATTATGTTAGAAGCTATGGGTAGAAGATGGTGCTGCGGACCAGTGTGGCATCTGTAAAGTACTATATGAAGATGCTGAAGGGTGAGTATAAGAATGGGGGCACACGGCTTATATTTAAAGCACCAATCAGCATTGAAAAATAACACTGGAGTGCTGCTTTAAGATCGCATGGGAGAACTATAACTCCCAGCATGTCCTGAAGATCCTATGGCATGCTGGGAGTTATAGTTTACCACAGGAGTGGCAGAGTGAATTTTATGTGCTATTACTAAACTTTTAATTATTTCTTACTTGTACAGGCTGTGCTCAGTGCAGGTCCTGCAGCCAGCCACGCTACAAAGCTGAAAGTCTCTGTCTCTCTCTACAGCTTACAGGACCTATGGTGAGGTAAAGAAGGGCTGAAGCATTACATGACTGCACAAAGCCCTCAATCTTATTGCCTCACCACAGGTCATGTAAAAGGAAGCTGCATTGTTTCTAGTGTGGTGTCTGCAGGACCTGTGATGGCACAATGAAGAGGGAGGGCTCTGTGCTGTCATGTGATGCTCCAGCCCGCCCTCTTCATTACCTCACACAGGTAATATACAGGTGCACTCAGCATCAGCAGAGCCCGGGCTGTGCTGTCAGGTATGCGGCGATCCCTACTGTGGCACCCTGCTCCTGCCGCCTCCTCCACTGGACACACGATCTCCCCAGCCACTGCAGTAATCCGTCGCTGGGGAACCATGTGGGTCCACTGCTTAAGTGAAGGAATATTCATTTGCTGCTCCCCACCCACTGCTCTTCACTGACAGGTGGGCGGAGAAGCGGCTAATGAATATTTCTTCATTGTAAGCATCGGGACCACGTGGTTTCCCCAGCTCTGGATTCCTGCAGCAGCGACATTTTCCTGCCTCCTGCGAATGCGATCCCAGTGCAACCTCACTCCGCCGCTGTCCCCTCCACACATGTTACATTCAGACCATAAGACGCACCCCACACTTTCCTCCCAAATTGAGAGGAAAAAAGTGTGTCTTATGGTCCGAAAAATACTTTATACATTTTGTTAAAACCTTGTTTACCATTTAGTGCAATTGACAGTTAAACTTTATTCCGCAGACCGAAGTTGTTTGCAAATTTTGGGTTACATATTAGCAGATGCAGTTAGGAATTTGGTCAGAATTATTAGTGTTTTCAATGCTGAGAAATACAGGCACATATTTATCCATCATGCAATATCACTAGAGAAACATCTGATTGGCTCTAAATTTATTCTGCAGCAGGATAATGACCCCAAACATACAGTCAATGTCTTTAAGAACTATCTTGATGATTGGAACAACCACTTGGCTGATTTCCTCTAAAAACTGCGCAAAAAGTGTATCTAGAAGAATTGATACTGTTTTGAAGGCAAAGAGTGGTTACATCAAATATTGATTTGATTTAGATTTCTCTTTCATTAATTTACATTGCATTGATAAAAATAAACTTACATTCACAAATCCCAGGGGGAGCTGTCGGTCCCAGATATTATTAAATACTAATGAGCTACCCATTTGAGAAGAGTTCCATCCTGGGCTTCTATTTGGGCCTACAATAAATGAACAAAGATTAAAAAGTTGTGGCTAGCCCCTATTCATCTGAATTCATTGCTGTGGTCAGGTCGTACAATCAAGATATCAATTCCTTTATTGAGAACTATACAATTTACTAGGGTCATCTGGCTTACATGTATGAATAGGTTTGGCCTGACATCCCCAAATTCACCTGAATTCATTATCAGTCATTAATTCCAAGCAGCTGAAAAGAGGAAGAGCTGCGGGTACCTGTGCTGAGCCGGGTCCGGAACTGTCGAGGCTGCATCCCATGTTTCCCAGGGGAAGGAATAGCTGACCAGACAGGCCCCATAACCTGGGCAGTGGGGGCGTGTTTAGATAGGGAACCTGGCCGGAAGCTGGGAGAAAAGCGTGTGCAGCCGCGAGCAGTTTGGCGCGAACAAGCAGCGTGCGGCAGGCTGAGCAGCGTGCTCCATCCCTCAAGCTCCAGCGCTGCGACAGTTTGAGCCTGCCGGCTCCCACCACCATCAGAGAGACTGTGGGAGACCGAGGTGCCTGGTGCTCTGCGTCTGTCAGAGAGCGAGGTGCCGTGCGCTCCGTGGCTGTGACTACAGCGCACGTGCAGAGTGGAAAAGGCCGGGTACCGGCGTATACCTGCGGCCTTCCTTGATAGTGAACATTGACTGATCCACGTTGTATATGGAGAGAGCTGCAGCCTTGTTTGCTCCTGCCGCAAGCGTTTATGGACTAGGGGCTCAGCGGAAGGTATCGGAGACCGACCGCTGCCGCTAGAAGACAGATCAACGTTTTGAGGACCCCATCTGAGGACATCACCCAGCCACTGCCGCTTCTACAAGCCCCCTGGGGGACCATCTGTTGCAGAGGAGCATACAGGACACGAAAAGTTCCTTTATTGGACTGTTATTACTAACATTTGTTACTCCTATTATCCCTCCTTTAGCCAATAATCTCCCTGGGAGGAGTGAATATCTTGTTCTATTAAATTGTTACATTTTGTTAACCCTTGCTCTGCCTTCTGCCTGTCATTGCATCCGCAACCTGCTTACACAGCCTTGAAACTTCTATGGCCCACACATGGATCACAGCTGGTCTATTTAGATTTGCTGACCTGGTTGATGGAAAAACTATGGATTTTCACACATTTGACTATATTAAAGATACATTTTCTATATGTAGTTGTGAATTTGATCCATTCCTGCAAAATAAACATTTGGCTTCGTCGCTGTTTGTTTCCACTGGAGTCTCACAGCCAAGGGAGTTTGAAAAACTTTGTAGGAGAGGGCCTGGCACTAAGGGATTGATTTCAGATATTTTCATGATGATCAATGCTACATTTGAAGGTCAGTTTCCGAGGCATTCATATACGGCATTCGTATATGCCTGGCAGGCAGTATGAAAAAAGGCTGGAAAAACTGTGTATTCTCTACAAAGAGGACCAGTACAAGATTTTGATGTATTGGTATCATACGCCAGTTTTATTCCATAAACTCAATGCACAGCTATGGGATATGTGTTGGCGATGTGGATCTTCCCAGGGTAATTTGCGGCATATTTTTTGGTCTTGTTCTAGTCTGACTGGGTTTTGGGATTTGTTTATGATTAAAAAAGAATTGCATACTGAAATTCCATTAGACCCCTTGATATACATTTTAAATATTACCCCTAGGGGGATAGGGAAGAACTCAGCTAACCTGCTATTACACCTACTTACCGCGGCCAGGTGTCTTATTGCTCTGTATTGGAAACGCACTGCTCCCCCTACTTATCAGGACTTACTTCAAAGAGAATCTGACGTCCGAAGAATGGAATATATGACAGTCTCATTACACGGTAGAATAGAACTCTTTGAGGATATATGGGCACATTGGGATTACTTTTGAGCTCAATATAATAGTTAATTTGCTCATAATACTCATCACTCTTCTATCAGATGTCCCTTTGTGTTTATGTCTCTCTCTATTCTGTATTTGTCTTCAGTCTGGATGTTGTGGCAATAGTCTTCTAATTATTAGACCTTATGGGTTGCTTTTACTTAGGGTACTGTCACACTCTGCAACTTTCCAATGATCACGACCAGCGATACGACCTGGCCGTAATCGTTGGAAAGTCGTTGTGTGGTCGCTGGAGAGCTGTCACACAGACTGCTCTCCAGCGACCAGCTATGCCGAAGGCCCCGGGTAACCAGGGTAAACATCGAGTTACTAAGCGCAGGGCCGCGCTTAGTAACCCGATGTTTACCCTGGTTACCATCGTAAAAGTAAAAAAAAACAAACAGTACATACTCACATTCCGGTGTCCGTCAGGTCCCTTGCAGTCTGCTTCCCGCTCTGACTGACTCCCGGCCGTAAAGTGAAAGCAGATCACAGCGGTGACGTCACCGCTGTGCTCTGCTCTTACTTTCCGGCCGGGAGTCAGTCAGAGCGGGAAGCAGACTGCAAGGGACCTGACGGACACCGGAATGTGAGTATGTACTGTTTGTTTTTTTTTACTTTTACGATGGTAACCAGGGTAAACATCGGGTTACTAAGCGCGGCCCTGCGCTTAGTAACCCGATGCTTACCCTGGTTACAAGCGAACGTATCGTTGGATCGGTGTCACACACATCGATCCAACGATGACAGCGGGAGATCCAGCGACAAAAGAAAGTTCCAAACGATCTGCTACGACGTACGATTCTCAGCAGGGTCCCTGATCGCTGCTGCGTGTCAGACACAGCGATATCGTATGGATATCGCTGGAACGTCACGGATCGTACCGTCGTAGCGACAAAAGTGCCACTGTGAGACAGTACCCTTAGTGTAATGTTTATTGTACCTTCCAAGAATATATTGGTATAGTATGTTGCTATGTTCACTTATTTGAAAAAACAAACAAAAAAAAATCAAGTGAAAAATGGAGGGACTTGTATATATAAGGTCAAACATTTTATAATATTGTAAATAAGTAATTTGGCATACCATTCGTATGTGTATGTTTTGTAAGATTACTTTCTGTTAATTATGTTTAAAAACTTTTCAATAAATATTATAGTTGCAAAAATAAATAAATAAATAAACTAATATTACTTCACTTTTTTAGAGCATTCTTAATTTACATCAATTTTTCCAATCCTGCCTAAAGCTTTTGCACAGTACTATTTATAAATCATAGAGCACAAATTAAACAGGCATTCCCATCTCCAAGATCCTATTCCAATATGTAGTAGGTGTAATAACCATAATATTCGCAAATAACTCTATTAAGAAATGTGGTATAGTTCATCTGATTAGCCACGTTACTTACCTAATATGCAGGGCATTGGAGTTGTTAAGGTATCCATTGTTATGACCACTAATATAGTGACAGTTAGTTCTTAGTAGTCGTAACCATGGATACCTAAGCTACTGCAATGCCCTGCACATGGGGTAAGCGACATAGATTCAGAAGAACTATACTACATTTCTAATTGGAAGTATTTGCTAATATTATTATTATTATTATTATTATTACACCTACTATATATTGGGATAGGATCTTGGAGATGGGAATACCCCTTTAATAAATGCTCATTACAGATATATAAGTGCTCACTAAATTAGAATATCATCAAAAAGTTAATTTATTTTGGTTCTTCAATACAAAAAGTGAAACTCACATACAGCTCTGGCAAAAATTAAGAGACCACTGCAAAATGCTCAGTTTGTCTGATTTTTCTCTTTATAGGTATATTTTGAGTAAAATGTAAATTGTTCATTTATTCTATAAACTTCTGACAACATGTCTCCGAATTTCCAAGCAATAAATTTTGTAGTTTTTTTTCTGAAAAGGAGAAAGAATTGGTCAAAATTAAGAAAAAACAGTACTTTCAGACCTCAAATAATGCAAAGAAAACAAGTTCATAATCATTTAGAAACATCAATACTAATGATTTAACTCAGGAAGAGTTCAGAAATCAATATTTTGTGGAATAACCATGATTTTTAATCACAGCTTTCATGCGTCTTGGCATGCTTTCAACCAATCTTTCACACTGCTTCTGGTGCAAAAATGTAAGCAGTTCTTCTTCGTTTGATGGCTCGTGACTATCCATCATCCTCTTGATTACATTCCAGAGGTTTTCAATGGGGTTCAGGTCTGAAGATTGGGATGCCCAAGACAGGGTTTTGCTGCAGTGGTCTCTTAATTTTTGCCAGATCTGTGTTATATGGAGTCATTACAAACAGAGTGATCTATTTCAAGTGTTTATTTCTTTTAATGTTGATGATTATGGCTTACTGCCAATGAAAACCCAAAAGTCATTATCTCATCAAACTAGAATGATTGACAAAAAACACCTACAGAGGCTTTCTAAGTGTTTAAAAATGTCCCTTAGTTTGTTTTTGTAGGCTTCACAATCATGGGGAAGACTGCTGACTTGACAGATGTCCAAAAGGCAGTCATTGGCACACTCCACAAGGAGGGTAAGCCACAAAAGGTCATTACTAAAGAAGCTGGCTGTTCACAGAGTGCTGTGTCCAACCATATTAATGGAAAGCTGAGTGGAAGGAAAAGGAGTGGTAGGAAAAACTGCACAAGCAACCGGGATAACAGCAGCCTTAAAATGATTGTTAAGAAAAGGCCATTCAAAAGTTTAGGGGAGATTCACAAGCAGTGGACTGCTGCTGGAGTCATTGCTTCAAGAGCCACCACACACAGACGTATCCAGGACATGGGCTACAAGTGTCGCATTCCTTGTGTCATGCCACTTATGACCAATATACAATTCCAAAAACATCTTACCTGCGCCAAGGAGAAAAAGAACTGGACTGTTGTTCAGTGGTCCAAGGTGTTGTTTTCAGATGAAAGTAAATTTTGCATTTCATTTGGAAATCAAGGTCCTAGAGTCTAGAGGTATAGTGGAGAGGCGACAATCCAAGCTGCTTGAGGTCTAGTGTGAAGTTTCCACAATCAGTGATGGTTTTGGGAGCCATGTCATCTGCTGATGTAGGTCCACTGTGTTTTATCAAGACCAAAGTCAACTCAGCCATCTACCAGGAAATTTTAGAGCTCTTCATGCTTCCCTCTGCCGACAAGCTTTTAGGAGATGGAAATTTCATTTTCCAGAAGGACTTGGCACCTGTCCACACTGCCAAGAGCACTAATATCGGGCTTAAAAACAACAGTATCACTGTGCTTGTGTGATGCAGCTGCAGTGCAGTTTAGTGCAACCTCCACCAGGGGGTGCTGGTGAGGGAAGAGAGGTTGCACACTCACAGCGTAGCAACACTGAGTAGCCGCACAGGTGTCAACAAAAGACCGGTCAGACGAACAGAGTCATAAACTGTCAGGAGCAGAGGTACCTCTACAATAAATGGTTTAGACAAATCAGGTTGAACCAATACAGAGGCAGTCATGAAACAGTTCTTCAAGGAAGAAAATCGAATGAGCGGTGTGGTGGTAGTACCTCAGCCTCCTTTTCAGAGAATACATCCTCAAAGTCCTTCAGGTACTCCGGAATACCCTCCAGACTGACGGATGACACAAGTACAGTAGTGAGGCAATTTTTACTACAATTAGGACCCCATTTAACAATGTCCCGAGATTCCCAGTTTATCACAGGATTATGTAATTGTAGGGAGGGGAACCCCAGCACCAGTCCCGCAAGCAGATTGTTCATAACAAAACATGAAATACGTTCCTGGTGTAGGGAACTCACTTTAAGGAGAAATTCCTCTGAAACACATTTGATGACATTGTTAGCCAGTGGTGTTTTGTCAATGGCAACAACATGAATAGGAGTCTCCAGCCTAACTGTCCCTAACTTACACTTGGACATCAAGTCAGAGTTAATAAATTTCATGGACGACCCGCAATCCACGAAGGCAGAAGTGGGTGCAGAGCCACTCCCACAACAAAGTTTCCCTTCCAACAAAATTTTTGATAATGCAGAAAAAGGTACATGAGAGTCTGGGTGACTTCCAACACAATCACCCAGACTCAGGCTCTTGGTAGTCAGTGTTCGGGGGGGCAGTCCTTTTTCCAATGTCTGGGATCTCAGTAGTAAAAACACAGCTTTCCTACATGTTGCCATCTCCTCTCCTCCTCAGGGTTGGCGGCCCCCACCTCCATAGGTTCAGAAGGAGGCAAAACAACAGAACCAGCAGGAAGCAATGGAACTTCTCACTGTGTAAAACCTCTCTCCCACAGCCTCTGATCCATATAGATAGCCTGAGTCATAGCTTCTTCCAATGAGCTGGGAGGTGGATGGAGAGCCAGAGCATCCTTCAGGTAATCCGACAGTCCACTCATTAACTGAGATCTCAGCGTGGAGTCATCTCAGGACAACTCAGTGGACCATTAATGGAACTTGGAGCTGTACCACTCGGCTGAGCGCTTTCCCTGAACCAGACCCATAATAGTGTCCTCTGCCAACCTGACATGGTCCAGTTCTTCATAGATAAGTCCTATGGCCTCAAAGAACATATCTATCGACATCCGTTCAGGAGCAGTAGGGGGCAGTGAGAAAGCCCAAGATTGGGGACCCTCCATAAGTAAGGAGATAATAATCCCTACCTGCTGAGTCTCATTCCCAGACGATTGGGGTCTAAGAGAAAACAATAATTTACAATTCTCCCTGAACGTGCTAAATTTATCTTTTTCACCAGAAAAGGTGTCAGGAAGCTTAACCGAGGGTTCGGGAGAGTGCAAAGCAACATCTACTGAATCACCAGGTCGACTAACAGCATGAGGGGTGGTTCCCTGCATGGTCTTAACAGTGTCCGTCAGCTTTTTTCTTAAGTGAATATGAGACGTGGAAAGGGTTCGATGTTCCACCGAAAAATCCCACATCATCTGTGTAAAGTGAACACTTGATCCACCAAGTTACCAAGCGGATCCATGACCAGAGTAAAAAAAGGCAAAATCCCCTTTTAAATGTGTGGTCAGTGATAATGGGATGCGGCTGCAGTGCAGTTTAGCGCAACCTTCACCAGGGGGTGCTGGTGAGGGAGAAGAGGTTGTACACTCGTAGGGTAGCAACACTGAGCAGCTGCACAGGTGTCACAGGTAATGAAAGAGTGGTCAGACAAACAGAGTCAGAAACTGTCAGGAGCAGAGGTACCAGAGGTCACAGCAATGTACGTAGTCAGAGACAAGCCAGAAGTCAGAGCCAAAAGGAAGCGTGGTATCCAAAAAGTGAGACGCAAGATGAAGTCGTGGTACAAGCCAGAAGTCAAAGCCAGTCGGAGAACGGGGTATCAGAGATGGAAAGCAAGAGGCAGGGTACAGAGATCAGGCTGAGTCATACACTGTAAGGAAAACCACCAGACAAACAATAAGTCAGGGATAGGGAACAGGTCTCAAACAAATACGGGAAGTCAGAGGCCAAAGGATCACCAGGGTATACGGGTCAGCTGCTCTAGCCTGGAAGCATGAACTATCACTGAAGCTGGCCAGCAGGCTGCAGAGGACTGAAAAAGCCCAGCCAGATCCAAAACGAGGCAGAGGGGGTTAATCCCCACATTACCAGTCCAGAGAGAGGATAGCAGAAAATAAACTGGATCATGACAGCTTGATTGGCCAGCAAACTCGCCTGACCTTAACCCTATAGAGAATCTATTGGGTATTGTCAAGAGGAAGATGAGAGACACCAGACTCAAAAATGCAGATGAAAAGAAGGCTGCTATCAAAGCACCCTGGGCTTCCATAACACCTCAGCAGTGCCACAGGCTGATTGCCTCCATGCTACACCGCATTGATGCAGTATCTGATGCAAAAGAAGCCCCGACCAAGTATTGAGTGCATTTACTGAACATACATTTCAGTAGGCCAGCATTTCAGATTTTAAAATCATTTTTCAAGCTGGTGCTATAAAGTATTCTAATTTACTGAGATAATGACTTTTGGGTTTTGATTGGCTAAAAGCGATAATCATCAACATTAACAGAAATAAACACGTGAAATAGATCACTCTGTTTGTAATGACTCTATATAATATATGAGTTTCACTTTCTGTATTGACGAATTGAAATAAATTAACTTTTTAATGATATTCTAATTTAGTGAGAAGCACTTGTACATGTTATACAAGATCAATGGACTAATCAGCAGTTATGCATCTGTTTACATATCCTGCCATTAGGTGGTAGGTTATTTTGCTATATGGTGCTAAGATTTCTGTTTATTCCTCTACAGTAGGGGAATAAAGGAGATTTCTGAGGAAAAAAATGTATCCATAAATATGGGAAGTTCAAAAGGGTTCACAAACTTTCTAGCACTACTGTATGTTTAGTTATGCAAATTGTCTCTTCAGAGAGGAAGAGAACTAGAACTCTAGTGCAACCTATTGGAAGTAGCTATCCTACAAGTCAATGTCGACCATTTAACGAGCCTGGTCACATGACTTAGGATCTTTAACGAGCCTTGTCACATGACTTAAAGGGTCGACATTGACTTGCAGGATTGCTACTTCCAATAGGTGGCACTAGAGTTCTAGTTCTCTCTGTGAAGAGACAATTTGCAAAATTAGCATATTTCCCAGAGGAGCATTGCGGCTTTAAGTCTCCTCATCTCGGCATGCTTAGCATGTCAATTTCTACAAGGAGAAACGATACTTCTTGTATGTGTAGTATAATGCATAGCACAAGTCTAAAATTAGATAACACTAAGACTGATAAAGAGCATGGAGATCATTCATTGGGTAAGATGGAGAGATGCACTAAACATAGAAGTGAAAAATAAAAATAAGCAGATGATCTTGCCGCATTGTAGCCGACAGAGAAGTCGGCCCATATATGTAAAACAAAATAAGTTATTGCTGTAATCTTACAATATAAAGTTAACACTGTTTTGTGCAGTGATAAAAAAATACAAAATTGCAGGGTTTTTTATATGCATCCCCAAAAAAAGTTAAGAAAAGTTAGCTGAGGTAATTAATACCACAAAAAAAAAAAAGAAATGAGATTACTGTCAAGATAAGGCTCTTTTGCAATATACAGATATTTGTCATCAGGACTAAACTCAAATTACAAATTCTAAGCCAATAGATCCATAGTTACTGAGGTACTGTATGTAATTTCCTAATTGAACACTCCAACTAAAACTAATACACAACTAATACATTATTATGGCTATTTCATGACCTAAAGTTTTGGAGAACACTAAAGAAGAATCCCTATTTCATGTGTTTATTTGGAAACATAAAATATTTAAAATTACAAAATTAGAGGTACATGTGGCTGCAATCAGCATTTTTTATTTTTTTGTGCAAAAAATACATTGATACATTGACAACATATTTCGTATTCTGAGAAGTTTTTTATATTCTGGCATGCCTGAAAATGTCTTATTCTGAAAAATGTACCAATTATTTTTCAACAAAGCTGTGTGAAGACTTATTTTCTGGAGGGCAAGATGTCGTACTTATTAGTACCATTTTGTGGTTCTTATGACTCAGGTATATAGATGAGAGGATCAGACAAAATTCTAGTTTGCCAAATTGCCCTGATTTTCTCATGAAATTTGCAGTGAAGTTATTCTCTGCTAATTGAATATCCCTTCTTATGCTCTGGGGTCTTTGACCAGATCACAGAGCATAATAATCCTAAGATATAAAAAACATAAATAACTTATACTCTTTCACGACTCATCTGTCTGGCCCCTCTGCTCCTTGCTGCCCGCTGTTTAGTCCTCAGAGGTGCCTCTTCTTTCCTCTATTGCAAGTCACATCTTAAGGCTTGTTCACTTTAGGCCAGGACTTCTGACTGCGACCAGGCCTTTGAGGTCATTGCACATCGCATGTTGTGACACCACTGTCATGAGTGACCTCTGAGGCTTGGTGTCCAGGTAGCTGGCAACAGTCGTGTAGGTGGGTGCAAATTCTCCATGATACCCACTTGGAAATAGTCAAGTATGCACAGCAGCTACACAGCGTCCAATCCAGGGTGTTCAATCAAAAATGAAGTTTATTCCACCATAAGTATGAACAACATTTTGACCTATTACAGGTCTATATCAAGTACTTGGTAACTTGTAATAGGTCAAAACATTGTTCATACTTATGGCAGAATAAACTCTGAGGCTTGGTAGTCCGAATGAAGGCTGAGGACTGGATTGCAGTGCTGTCTGCCGTTCTTGTTCTTTGAGTCATTTTCTTGTCCTTTTCTTTAGCTAGAACTCTCTGTCTGTTTGGCCATGACCAGGACTCAGTGGTTACTGCCTGCCACTGGTCCATGATGTCACAACGTGTAACGCACGAAGCCATCCCTGTAACGGCGACGCGCGTAGGGTTTGTCCCCCACGCTGATCCCTGCCTTTCCTCCCTCCTCCGGTGGTTACCTTATTTATCTGGGGGAACGCATAGCTGGATTCAGGCTGATATTGGTGCCGTATTGATATCCTGTTTATGTTTGCAGGCCTAGGGCACTAGGCTCCCTTATGCATGTTTGGGTCCATGGCTGCAGCTGTATCCGTTGTGACTTGGCTGCTTTGTTCACATATTGTGGCATAAACCTTAATTACGCCACTACCCCTGCCCTTGTCTGCGCTTTTTCACCCTTTTTGGCATACAGGTACAGACTATATAGGGCACAGGGGGCACACACCCAATCATTGGGATAGGCCTCTGTCTGTATATCAATTCATGCACATGTTGTTTACATCTTTAACCCCGGGGAGTTCATCAGTTTGTTATGCCATTGCATATGAGGTTATATGACATGATATGTAGTTACTCTGCATTATATTCTGTTTTTTCACGATAATTTTTGCCTCAGATATGTATATATTTTTGCTTATCTCTCCATGGCGGGATCTTCTGGGTGATGATGGGAATTTTTAGATGTTTTTAATTGTTGTATCGATTAAAGTTTGCGTTTTTCATATTTATACTCTTTAGTGGTGTGCTGTTTTTTGGAGTTGTCTTTCTTTCTTTTGTTGCTTAACGTGTAACGCACAGTGACATCAAAGGCCTGGTTGAGGCCAGAAATCACAGCTCAGAATAAACAGGCTGGAGGAGGCAGCTTGCAACAGAGGGCAGAAGAGGAGGGGCCACACAGGTGAGGTAAATATAAGGTTTTTTTGCTTTCTATGATTTGGCAAAGTGAATTTACAAAGATCAATATTCTCAAAAATGCAGATTTTTGGTATATTCGAGTAGAATTCAATGGTACTCCAATATAATTATTATTATTATTATTATTATTATTATTTATTGTTATAGCGCCATTTATTCCATGGCGCTTTACAAGTGAGGAGGGGTATACATAATAAAAACAAGTACAATAATCTTGAACAATACAAGTCATAACTGGTACAGTAGGAGAGAGGACCCTGCCCGCGAGGTCTCACAATCTACAAGGGATTGGTGAGAATACAGTAGGTGAGGATAGAGCTGGTCATGCAGCGGTTTGGTTGATCGGTGGTTACTACAGGTTGTAGGCTTGTCGGAAGAGGTGGGTCTTCAGATTCTTTTTGAAGGTTTCGATGGTAGGCGAGAGTCTGATGTGTTGTGGTAGAGGGTTCCAGAGTAGGGGTGATACGCGAGAGAAGTCTTGTATACGATTGTGGGAAGAGGAGATAAGAGGGGAGTAGAGAAGGAGATCTTGTGAGGATCGGAGGTTGCGTGTAGGAAAGTACCGGGAGATGAGGTCACAGATGTAAGGAGGAGACAGGTTGTGGATGGCTTTGGTTAGGGTTTTGTACTGGAGTCTCTGGGCAATGGGGAGCCAGTGAAGGGATTGACAGTGGGGAGAGGCCGAAGAATAGCGGGGGGACAGGTGGATTAGTCGGGCAGCAGAGTTTAGAATAGATTGGAGGGGTGCGAGAGTGTTTGAGGGGAGGCCACAGAGCAGGAGGTTGCAGTAGTCAAGGCGAGAGATGATGAGGGCATGGACTAGGGTTATATAAGTGTTCATCTCTACTCAGGTACTAAGAGGTTATTATCATTACAATGTTATCCAAGAAGTATTGTTTCTCCTTGCGGAGATCCACATGCTAAGCATGCCTAGATGAGGAGACTTAAAGCCACAATGCTTCTCTGGGTAATATGCTAATTATGCAAATTGCAGTGGTCTGACACCTCTCACACAGCCAAACCAGATCTCCGCTTTGCACTGACGAGGGGCAGTATCCCGAAACACAGTGTCTGCAAATTGAAATTCTGGTTTGGCTATTATACTAAGTCATGTGACAAGGCTGGTTAAAGGGTCAACATTGACTTGTAGGCTTACTACCTTCCAATAGGTGGCACTAGAGTTGTAGCACTCTTCCTCTCTGATGAAACGATTTGCATAATTAGCATGATTACAATGTGAAAATCAGATGGCCGTATTACTCTAGCAAGGATCGCATTGCAATTCTCGGACTGACCATCTGCTCTCCTGACCTGAGCATGACAGCTCCATAGAAATACACGTTGTCACTCTCAGGCTAGGTGAGCTGACAGCCAGTCCGAGATTTGCGATGTGATCCTCACAACTTATATGGCACCCTAACTCTTCAGCCCAGACCACTTGCAAAGCAATACAAATTTGCACCTTTTTTTAATCTTTTCCATTAATGAATGAATCTAAAAGGACATTTACAACTTAACTAAATTCACTTTGACACACTTTTGGGCAATTTTACATGTACCTGTTTAATTTGAAATTTCTGTCAAAATCAGGTATTTATTCTATGCAGTGAAATTAAAACTAAAATATGACTGAAACAATTTTATTAATTAAAAATATATAATCTACAAAAAATGTATGCGATGTTTAAAAAAATTTAAACATTCATCAACACATAGGCTTAAGTAATTGTAACTTAGAAGTAGGATAATCTTTTTTTCCTAGCCCAGTATACTAGCTTAGAAAGCAATAAGAGTATCCAGGTTATTAGGCTGGGTTGCAACCTGAGGATTTTCCAGTCTCTTGCTCCGTAACAAAGCGGTATGAGCATGCATTGCTTTATAATGCATTGATTTATAAAAATCAATGGATAATAAAGCCCCTCCCCATTACAAGAAAGAAAATGTAGAGAACAAGTCATACCAAAGCAAAGACATGACCTTCATTAATTTTTTTTAGCATAATAGGGACACTTAACCCTTTAGCTGGAGACTACAAAATGGGATATTGTGTAATAAGAAGATGCACTGTGGCTGCTCTGCTGTCTGAACAACTGGTGTGGAACTCAATATGCGCATGCTGATTACCGATAAGAAATGCAGGAACACTTCTCTGATCTGAGGGCTATGTCACTGCAAAGTCACAGTCATTCAATGCGGCATGCAGAAAAAAGACAGTGACAGGTAAGAGTGACCACCTCACATAAAGAAAGTAGAGGAGAGTTCTATCAAGCAAGCCTGACAGGAGGAAGATGGAGTGTCTATTGTGTGTTGTGTTATAATAGCATGGACTTTATTGCTTTCCTGTTTTAAATGACGCTTTACCAGAGACGTTCATAGAATATGCTGGGCACTATAGTAAAGATACTGCTTGACATCATTACACTCCTAACCACCCAGGACAAGATCTCTTTTTTGCCCCCATTCCATTTTTCAAACCTCTAAGGCTGGGTTTCCACAATGTAGAAGCCACATGTGATCAAAACAATGTCCACATTTAGTACAAAAAGGCCACCCAATTTTGAACATAATACCTAAGTTTTGCCTGAAAAATCATGCAGCCAATGGCCATCGTATATGGCTGCAGTCCTGGATACTAACAAGTGCCACAGCAGTAGCCTGGCCTAACTAATTATTCTATTTTTACTAATGAAGCACCTGTGGACCTGGTGCAAACCAGGCTGAATTAAGACCTATTTCTTTAAAGGGAACCTGTCACCCCCCCAGGCGTTTGTAACTAAAAGAGCCAACTTGTGCAGCAGTAATGCTGCATTCTGACACGGTGGCTCTTTTAGTTCTTGTTCCTGGCACTGCTGAAAGAATTGTTTTTTAAATTTGTCCCTCATACCGTGAAATCGCCAGGGGGCAGGTCTTTCCCCCCTAATCAAGATGCCTCCCAGCATCACTCATGGCCTTTGCGCGCCGGGCACCGCCTCCTCTTCTTTCAGTAGCCTCCCCAGCGCCTGCGCTGTAAGTTCGAAAGGCAACGCAACTGCGCATGCCCTAAAAAAAAAACAACTGCGCAGGCGCCGGGGACGCTACTGAAGGAAGAGGAGGCGGCGCCTGGCGCGCAGAGGCCATGAGTGACGGCTATGAGGCATCTGGATTGGGGGGAAAGACCTGCACCCCTGGCCATATCATGGTATGAGGGATAAATTTAAAAAACGATTCTTTCAGCAGTGCCAGGGACCCGAACTAAAAGAGCCACCTTGTCAGAAAGCAGCATTACTGCTGCACAAGGTGGCTCTTTTAGTTACAAACGCCTGGGGGGGTGACAGGTTCCCAAGTAAATGTGATTTTGTACTTCACATCAGTGATATTTGGATTTCTTTATTTTTTCATTCAGGAATTAGTGTTCAAGATTATGAACAATGATAAAACTATGATGATGAGGAAGATAACTAATGGAGATGTCTTTTAAAAAGTAGAGTTCTTTTTCAACTTTACAAGGACTTAAATTTTTTAATGATGTGAGGAAGATTGTTATAAAGGCTGATGTCACTAAACTGGACACATGGTCAACTGTGGAACTACCTACACTTTAAGGGTATCACCTGTTTGTATGAGGCAAAAGTCAAACAAAAACTCACAATAGACATGAAACTATGACAATTTGATTGGCTAATGAATCTGAAAGAAAAATTGCTAAACGAATTTTGAGTTATAGGTTGAACTCGATGGACTTAGGTCTACTTTCAACCTTAAAGACTATGATACTATGACTATGGATGGAACATGGATGAAGAACTTG
The DNA here is from genome assembly GCF_051348905.1 of Ranitomeya variabilis. Lineage (NCBI taxonomy): Eukaryota > Metazoa > Chordata > Amphibia > Anura > Dendrobatidae > Ranitomeya > Ranitomeya variabilis. The sequence goes on along the minus strand of NC_135234.1, from coordinate 629,728,289 downwards.
GTCAATTATTAAGCGTTCATCAGCAGTGAAACACTACTACATCCATCCTTTGCAGACTGAGCAGCCAGTTTGCCAACAAACTTTCAGCCCATGGTTTTTTACACATACTGTAGAAGAAGATTGCATCAGCCTGAGAAGTATCACATGAACTTGGGCGCAGCTAGGATTTTTTACCCATAATGCCCTGCAGTTATCACAGTCTGTGTAAAAGCACAGGCAGGGAATGCAGCAGTCATTATGGGGTGAATCTGAATGGTGAAACAACATCACAGCTTAGCAATAAAGATAGGGAGAGAGAGCCATACAATAGTGGACAAATTCTACAGTGCGTGTTATACAACAGCAGTAGTGAGGAATATTAGTATAACCTGCAAAGAAAAGATAATACTGAAATTCAATTGAAAGGGGAAGAACACAGATAGAGATAAGAGAGCTGGCAACATAAAGTATACTGATCACAGCATTGATTACAATACAGCTGTTGCTCTTCACTTACCCATTTTTTTTATTCTTCATGCAGAAACAAGACAGAGAAAGGGGATGGAGCCCAGAAACGTTGCCACAGATGCAGACCTCGGATCTTCAGACAGCATCTCTGCTTCTCTGCTTCTATATTTCTGCTTCTGCTTGGAGTGTACAGAATGTTTGACACTGAAGTCTGTGGCCTTTGTTCATTGTGGTGATTATTATGATTATTTATTCTATGAACTATTTCAAACTTTAACCTCTTCACCCCGAAGCCTGTTTTCACCTTCCTGACCAGGCCAGTTTTTTCAATGAGAATGTTTTCTTGTGACATATTGCACTTTTTGGTACTGGTAAAATTTATTTGATATGACTTGTGTTTAACTGTGAAAAAATTGGAAATTTGGCGAAAAGTTAGAAAATTTCACAATTTTTGATCTTTTAATTTTTATGCCCTTAAATCAGAGATATATGTCACACAAAATGGTTAATAAATAACATTTCCCACATGTCTACTTTACATCAACACAATCTTGGAACCAAAAGTTTTTTGTTAGGAAGTTATAATGGTTAAAAATTGACCAGCGATTTTTCATTTTTTCAACAAAATTTACAAAACCACTCTGCCGGGTAATCAATACAGAGGAGGACAATGTTATATTACAGGATGATTTATGTAAACTAGAAGCTTGGGCTAATAAATGGCAAATGAGCTTTAATGGGGATAAATGTAAGGTCATGCACTTGGGTAGAAGTAATAAGATGTATAACTATGTGCTTAATTGTAAAACACTGAACAAAACAGTCAATGAAAAAGACCTGGGAGTATGGGTGGATGACAAACTCACATTTAGTGGCCAGTGTCAGGCAGCTGCTGCAAAGGCAAATAAAATAATGGGATGCATTAAAAGAGGCATAGATGCTCATGAGGAGAACATAATTTTACCTCTATACAAGTCACTAGTTCGACCACACTTAGAATACTGTGCACAGTTCTGGTCTCCGGTGTATAAGAAAGACATAGCTGAACTAGAGCGGGAGCAGAGAAGAGCGACCAAGGTTATTAGAGGACTGGGGGGTCTGCAATACCAAGATAGGTTATTACACTTGGGGCTATTTAGTTTGGAAAAACGAAGACTAAGGGGTGATCTTATTTTAATGTATAAATATATGAGAGGACAGTACAAAGACCTTTCTAATAATCTTTTTACTCATAGACCTGAGACGGAGACAAGGGGGCATCCTCTACGTCTGGAGTAAAGAAGGTTTAAGCATAATAACAGACTCAGATTCTTTACTGTAAGAGCAGTGAGACTATGGAACTTTCTGCCATATGATGTTGTAATGAGTGATTCATTACTAAAATTTAAGAGGGGACTGGATGCCTTTCTTGAAAAGTATAATGTTACAGGTTATATATATTAGATTCCTTGATAGGGCGTTGATCCAGGGAACTAGTATGATTGCCGTATGTGGAGTCGGGAAGGAATTTTTTTTCCCCAATGTGGAGCTTACTCTTTGCCGCATGGGTTTTTTTTGCCTTCCTCTGGATCAACATGTTAGGGAATATTAGGTTAGGCTATGGGTTGAACTAGATGGACTTAAAGTCTTCCTTCAGCCTTAAAATCTATGTTGCTATGTTACTATTAGTGTTGAGCGATACCGTCCGATACTTGAAAGTATCGGTATCGGATAGTAACGGCCGATACCCGAAAAGTATCGGATATCGCCGATACCGATACCCGATACAAGTCAATGGGACACCAAGTATCGGAAGGTATCCTGATGGTTCCCAGGGTCTAAAGGAGAGGAAACTCCCCTTCAGGCCCTGGGATCCATATTAATGTGTAAAATAAAGAATAAAAATAAAAAATATTGATATACTCACCCTCTGACGCGCCCTGGTTGTAACCGCCAGCCTCCGTTCATAAGAATGAGCGCTTGAAAGTCCTTAGATGATGTCGCGGCCTGTGATTGGTCGCGGAGCGGTCACGTGACCGCCACGCGACCAATCAAAGGCCGCGATGTCATCTAAGGTCTTTCAAGCGCTTGAAAGACCTTAGATGACGTCACGGCTTGTGATTGGTCGCGTTGCGGTCACGTGACCGCTCCGCGACCAATCACAGGCCGCGACGTCATCTAAGGACTTTCAAGCGCTCATTCTTATGAATGGAGGCTGGCGGTTACAACCAGGGCGCGTCAGAGGGTGAGTATATCAATATTTTTTATTTTTATTCTTTATTTTACACATTAATATCGATCCCGATACCGATTCCCGATACCACAAAAGTATCGGATCTCGGTATCGGAATTCCGATACAGCAAATATCGGCCGATACCCGATACTTGCGGTATCGGAATGCTCAACACTAGTTACTATGTATCCAAGGATAAAGTCTGGCATGGGGATCTTTGTAAAGCTACTTCATACACAAGTGGGGGTGCTTCAATTTCCATGCATGGTGGTCAACCAGCAGGCTGTCCGTACATTGGGCCTTGCTCTCACAATTTCTGCAGTTATCTGGTTAGCAATCTTGGTAGGCTTCTCTGGTTTGTGGGCACAGCACTGCCTACTTCAATAGTTCTGGTGGAGAGGGACTTGAAGAATGGGTTGCTGGTGTAGACATTTTCCGTTTAGATGTAGTGACCCTGGTCAAATAGTGGGTGAATTGATTTCCTACACAGTTTAGCCATTGACTCCCAGGTTTTGGTGGTATTCAGGGGGATTGATCTGGGTGTCCTGTCATTCATAAACCCTAAATCTGTAGATGTACCCTGAAATACTTTTGCACAGTTCATACATTTTCATTTCATACCGTACCCTCTCATCAAGATGTATCATTGGGTCATTGGGATTTAAGTCTCCCTTTAAAGTGGAATAGGGATTCAACTATGCAGATATCTCTTTGATGAATGTAGACCAGCAAATTTATTGCTGACGTGATCGATGACCAGTATAATTTTGAATAGGTGGTCAAAGTTGAGGTCATCTTGGGGAGCATATTGTGCATTATCATTATAATGGAACAACTTGAGAATGACCACAAAAAGTGTCTAAATCATAGCCATGCAGTAAACTGACGCTAAGACTTTTGGAGGCTGGTTCATTGTCAATAATGAGAGCAAAGAAGCCACTTCTCTCAAAGAAAAACCTCAAGGACAGATGACAGATTAATGCTTGGAGGATGGGAGGGATAATCTGCACTTACTGTTTTTTTCCAATAGGATCCAAGAGACGAGAGGCCAGATGAATTAAAGTGGTTATTTCTAAATACCACAAGCAAACATAACAGCTCACCATACCTGTATCATTAACATTCCAGGTGCTCGGCAGCCTGATCAATATCAATAAGGCAATTCAAATAGTGGAACCAAAAAATAGAATGGACATGTTACATATAGAAAGAAGAAAACATGAAATTGATCAATATGCTGTTGGCAACAATATCGGGGGAAAATTTATTTTCTACCAGGTTTAGTAGTGAATTTATCGACACAAAAAATCATTTGTAACAATTTATCTATCCTGAAGCAAGATGTAGTGTTGACTAAGGCCTCTTTCACATTTCCGTTGGTCATCCTGCGTCAAAGTGCCGTGAACTGACGTATCGACGGACGTTGCAAAAATAGTTGAAAACGTGTGCAACGCATCCAGTGTTATGACGGATGAGATAAATGTCCGGGGAGAAGAGAGAGAGAGAGAGAGAGAAAGTGAAAGAGGCCTAAGATCTTTGCTAAAAGAGTATGTGTTATTCTGAAGAATGCTTCTAGTTTATCACAAAAATTGTTTTCCAGTTTCAGACTTCAGATAAAAAAGGAGATTCATGGCTTAAAACCATAGGTTGGTATAAATGTGGTTATAATACAGCTCTGGTAAAAATTAAGGGACCACTGCAAAATGTTCAGTTTGTCTGATTTTTCTATTTATAGGTATAATTTCGAGTAAAATGTAAATTGTTGTTTTAGTCTATAAACTTGACAACATGTCTCCGAATTTCCAAGCAATAAAAAAAAATTTCTTCTGAAAAGGAGAAATGGTAAAAATTAAAAAAAACGTGCTTTCAGACCTTAAATAATGCAAAGAAAACAAGTTAATAATCATTTAGAAACAACAATACTAATGTTTTAACTCAGGAAGAGTTCAGAAACCAATATTTTGTGGAATAACCATGATTTTTAATTACAGCTTTCATACGTCTTGGCATGCTTTCCACCAGTCTTTCACACTGCTCCTGGAGCAAAAATTTAAGCACTTCTTTGTTTGATGGCTGGTGACTAGTGTTGAACATTCTGATACTGCAAATATCGGGTATCGGCCGATATTTGCTGTATTGGAATTCCGATACCAAGTTCCGATATTTTTGCGATATCGGAAATCGGAATCGGAAGTGTGCGGTGCGTATGGTTCCCAGGGTCTGGAGGAGAGGAGACTCTCCTTCAGGCCCTGGGATCCATATTCATGTAAAAAATAAGTAATAAAAATAAAAAATATTGATATACTCACCCCTCCGGCGGACCCTGGCTCTTAGCGGTGCCTCCGTTCCTAAGAATGCAGGGAGTGAAGGACCTTCGATGACGTCACGGCTTGTGATTGGTCACGTGAGCGGTCACATGAGCGGTCACGCGACCAATCACAAGCCGCGACGTCATCGAAGGTCCTTCACTCCCTGCATTCTTAGGAACAGAGGCAGACGCTTGGACCGGTGAGAGCCGGGGCCGTCTGAGGGGTGAGTATATCAATATTTTTTATTTTTATTCTTTATTTTATTCATGAATATGGATCCCAGGGCCTGAAGGAGAGTTTCCTCTCCTTCAGACCCTGGGAACCATTCCGATATTTTGTGTCCCATTGATATGCATTGGTATCGGGTATCGGTATCGGCGATATCCGATATTTTTTGGATATCGGCCGATCCAATCTGATACCGATACCTTTGCATATTGGAAGGTATCGCTCAACACTACTTGTGACTATCCATCATCTCCCTTGATTACATTCCAGAGGTATTCAATGGGGTTCAGGTCTGGAGATTGGGCTGCCCACGACAGGGTTTTGTTGCTGTGGTCTCTTATTTTTTGCCAGAGCTGTATATGTAAGTATGTTTTTAGCTGTATTTTAATATATTTATGTAAATGAAAACAGATCATATATACCCCATTAAATTTTATATAAATTGCAACAGTAACTTTGTAGTTTATTTAATAAATTGCAATAAGTGCAAAGTACAGTATGTTGGGCCCTCTTAAAGTTAGAATTCGTAGGCATATTTTGGACAGTGACAAAAAAGATATTAAGGGTTTTTCAGCAGTTTCACGGCATTATGGTTATCGTCATGTGGAAAATGCACACCCATTAATTAACTGTGACCTGATTTGAGAAATGTTAAAGGGGAGGGGTGTGATATAATCTTTTTATTGGTGATGGTAACATGTATTGAACAGCTATGATTAAGGAATTTTATTCCGAAACTATTTTCTGATACATATTTTTTAAATGTTGTCCATGCACATGATTTTTTGAGTAAAGAACAAGAGTTTATCCGAGTTGACGGAGTGCCGACTTTTTATTCAATCATTTCAATGCTAAATAAACCACTTTTAATTCATTTGGTCTCATGTGTCTTGGGTCCCATTGGAAAATCCCAGAAAGCGCAGCTTATCACTCTCATCCTACAAGCATTGATCTACATGATAGTTTTTCCTCTTTCATAAGGGCGCTGCAGGAGCTAAATTGGCAATGATACTGTATTTTTATGTTTTAGAAACCCAGAAGGTGAACAGATCCCTGATATCTAATAATTGTTTTCTTCTGGATAAGTCCCTAATTGCGTTTGTTGTCTCCCTATTATTACCAAGGACAGATGATATTCTGCAGGAAGTACAGGGATTGGACTGCACTGGACTGGGGTAAAGTTATTTTCTCTTCAATCTGTTTGTCTCATATAGAAGAATTATTGCCCAGAGAAGAAAAACTGAGGGCTACCATGAATCCTGAGTCATATGACAGTAAATAATTCATTCATGTGTGGAGTTGCTTTTCATCCAAAACACTGAGCTCACTTACAATTTTGCCTAAAACACTGCCATGAATAAAGAATGGGATCTAAACATTCCCCAAGAGCAACTTCCATGATAATCCAGCCTACCAAGGGTGAAGTGCATAAGTCTTGAAAAATAAGGGTCAATCCTGTAAATATTAAGTTTTCACATAAAATTTATGTATTTGTTAATAAAAGTGGAAAGACTAATGCCATGCTTATAATTGTACTTTAGTAGCCATAGAAACATTTGACTTAGGCTTTGTGAAGAATATTGGAGATATAATTTCATGCCAATCATTTGTATCTTATTTGGCCTGGGATTATGAAACTCCTTTCTTTGTCCAGCACTGACAGGAAAGGAGGCTCAGCAGGAAGCCCACATTCTCAAAGCCTCAAGTAGAAAGCTGGCACCTAGCTCAGTAGGGGGGTTCAAGCCTCAAAGGCTGTGAGTGACAGATCTCACACCTTAAATAGCTCATAGCAGGACAAAGGCATGATTGCCATGTAGAATCCTGCTGAATCTGCAGACACCTTCGAGAACACTCCAGAAATGTAATTCCATAAAGAGTTATAGAGATACTATATTTCCTAGTCATGTATAGCCATGTATATTTCCGAGATCCCCAGAACATGGCGAACGCCTGCCTGGGTCTCGACTTGTTCTAGCACGCAGGGGTATGGAGATACATAGAACAGCTTGTAGAAACCAGATAGCAAAGCTGTGTTTGGTCTTAAAGCATACCAGGAACCTGGCCAGATCCGATGGTGCCAAATCAGCCTCCCTAGGATTGTCTATTAAGGAGTTATGACACATCTTAGGCTATAGACGTTTTAGCTGCTAGAGGCAAGGGGAAAGCATTGCCGCTTTGCTTTTTCTCTGGAGAGGTCGTGACGACATATCATGTGGGGAGAAGTCAAAGAATAGAAGGGAACATAAGCCTCCCATGCTGTAAGAGAATGGTCAGCCATAATATACTGAACAGCCATGTTGGCTCTAGCAGCCATCTTGTGCAAAGTTAGAAACCAACTAATTCTGCCTCTAAAAAGCTAATACAATGTACTCCTGAAAGCCCTAGACAGTTTGGAGACATAAAATGAGATCATAGCCATTAGCAGGTATAGCTGGCATACACATAGGTTAATTGGATGAGCTGCAGGGCAATGAGATAATAGAAAAAGGGTAACATATGGTAATAAACAACTATTTGTTGTAGTGATATTGGAGAAAAAACATAGACAATTGTCAATATGTACAGATTTATGTGACCAGCCTTAGGGTACCGTCTCACAGTGGCACTTTTGTCGCTACGACGGTACGATCCGTGACGTTCCAGCGATATCCATACGATATCGCTGTGTCTGACACGCAGCAGCGATCAGGGACCCTGCTGAGAATCGTACGTCGTAGCAGATCGTTTGGAACTTTATTTCGTCGCTGGATCTCCCGCTGTCATCGCTGGATCGGTGTGTGTGACACCGATCCAGCGATGCGTTCGCTTGTAACCAGGGTAAACATCGGATTACTAAGCGCAGGGCCGCGCTTAGTAACCCGATGTTTACCCTGGTTACCATCGTAAATGTAAAAAAAAAAAAAACGTACATACATTCCGGTGTCCGTCAGGTCCCTAGCCGTCTGCTTCCCGCACTGACTGACTGCCGGCCGGAAAGTAAAAGCAGAGCACAGCGGTGACGTCACCGCTGTGCTCTGCTTTCACTTTACGGCCGGCACTCAGTCAGTGCGGGAAGCAGACGGCGAGGGACCTGACGGACACCGGAATGTGAGTATGTACGGTTTGGGTTTTTTTACATTTACGATGGTAACCAGGGTAAACATCGGGTTACTAAGCGCGGCCCTGCGCTTAGTAACCCGATGTTTACCCTGGTTACCCAGGGACCTCGGCATCGTTGGTCGCTGGAGAGCTGTCTGTGTGACAGCTCCCCAGCGACCACACAACGACTTACCAACGATCACGGCCAGGTCGTATCGCTGGTCGTGATCGTTGGTAAATCGTTTTGTGTAATGGTACCCTAAGAGCTGTGATCAGATTAATGACAGTGGCTAAGAGGAACATGGAGATTTATGAGTTCTAATGGAGTTTGGGGTAAACAACCTTAAAGTCATTACATTTAACCATTGCATGCTTTGTTCTTGAATATATGTTTTTCTCCGCAGTATGATGTTATCATGTATATGCCCTCTTGCTGCAATGATGTTATCATGTATATGCCCTCTTGCTGCAATGTGCTTTCTTTGTCTCTCTGTCTCTATCATGTATAAAAAGCCAATGTTACTGTTGTTCGGGCCCACAACATCGCCAGTCTGCTGCCAGGACAGACCATTGCCAGGCTATGGCCAGACTATCCCAGAGTTACTTTGTTTGTCTGGACTCCTGTTCGTGCCTGCATGCTTTGTCTCACTGACATTCAATGTGCTGTTCTGCTGTGAATCTTCAAATAAACTTCAATCTCAGCTTGATAAAAGGATTGTCTACATATTTTTCCCAGCTCTTCTAGCTCTCAGTAAGGACTTTTCTAACAAGTGGCAAAGCCTAAGCCAGGAAGAGTGGCTCCGGAGAGCTGCCTCCAGAAGAACCACTGGAAGCATTTGTGGATGAGGGCTTGAGGCTGTAAGGGTGAAAAAATAAAAAAAATACGAGTGGCCATGCGTTAAATTGCTCACAGTAAGCAAGCCTGAAGGAGAACCTCTCGTGAAGAGCTCCAAGTCTGCCTGATTTTGATAAAACTACAAAAAAGACTATAAAAATATATGTGCAACCAAGAAGAAACCTTATCGTGAGTTATCTAAAAGGACGCGAGAAGTTTTGTGCCCAATAGCAAGAGGCTTTAAAAGGCGAGGGAGACGCCTGGCAAGCATAGCGATAGAGGCTGGAAATGCAGCCACACCTCTTTTGGTCAAATCAAGCCAGCAGCAGGTCCGCCAGACAGAGAGGTGTGAGCATCTAACGTTGCTTGAATTGCATTTGCAGATACCAGGACAGAGAAAACTCATCCTTCTAGGCCATTAAGTATGGAGTGGTTATGGAAACAGGCAGAGAGGCATGCTAGCACACCCCAGCTGGAGGGGGTTAATGTTGAAACCACATGGTTAAATTGTATGCATTGGTTCACAGAAGAAAACAGGGAACTAGATAAGAAAAAGTTGCTAGAGAAAGCTAGCAGCCGGGTAGCGAATTTGTGTAAGACAGTCGTAGCTTTCGTTCAGGCTATTGTGTGCTACACAACAATATGTTAACATGATCCCCCGAGGAATGAGACGCTAAAGCTGGCAGAGGGAGCAGAGATGGAAGGGTATGAGATGCAACAGCTGAGGGCAGTTATGTCACAGAGGTACACTGCAGCTTCAAAAAACGGTGCTGATGTAGATACAGTTATAGATTGGAGAAGAGAGTTAGGAGAATGGGTGATGGAATATACAAAAAAACAAGATATAGTGTCCCAACAGCTCCAGCTTAGGCAGACACAGTTGAGGAAAGACTGTGCAGGTGATGAGGAAAGAGATGATTCATGCCAGATGGAGTTTAAATTTGATGCCGCTTCTTACCCCCCCCAGCCAAATGTCCCTGGTCAACCTTAAATTTGTTAAAAATTAGACTAATTGGGAGGAATATAAAGGAATGTTTTGTAACGTTCTTTTTTTTCATGGCTGGATAAATTTCAGATTAAATCTAAGGAAGATGCTTCCCGTTATTTCTTGTCTTTTGTGCCCCCTGAGTTTATGTCCCATCTTAAAGCTCAGCAAGCAAAATGGATTCAATATGATCTAACAAAATCCCAGGGGAGAATGAAGTTTGTGATCTCACAGAAGTTGGGGAGAGGAAGCCTTCTTCAGCACTGTTAGATTCCTTTAAAATTAAGAAGGGAAATGATCTCAGAATAGAAGCAGATACATGGGTTGCTGCCTGGTGTTGTGTTTGATAAAACCTTAGATACTATGGACCAAGGTGATAAATTGACAAAGATGGAACAATTTTTGAAAAAGGTGCCCTTGGAGCAGGTTTTTAAATCAGGAGTTTTGCAGAATGCAGAATCTATTGAACATGTTGTGGAGGCTATGTTGTCCAATGTTAGGACAATGCAGTCCGAGGTGAAGGGTGATGAATAAAATGTTTTTGCGTACCATTCACCACGGGGTGCATCTGCTGATTCAAGGAGACCAGGAATTCCTGGGGTGTATGGCCAGCTGCCGAGAGTGGGCAAGTCCAATTTGGCAGAGCTTCCCCGGAATCCCACAAGGGGTCCTCCTGTGTGTTAATTTTGTTTGCAGCTTGGGCACTTTAGACATTTTTGTCCCAATTTTGTACCAGGGACTGAACCCTGAGAACCCCAGGTGCCATTTTACCCCCAGCAGCCCCAGGTGTTCTCCAAACCCTCTTCTGGAGTTAGACCTCCATATCCAGTAGTGAAGGACCCTAGGCAGTATCAGCAGTATAGCAGTCTTCAAATGGTTACCTCAGTCTCTCAGGAGCCTTCTGCTCCTGCTCCCTCCCCAGTAGCTCCCAATCATTCATGCCCAGAGATCCATGCCATTCAGGGAGGGGTCACTCCTCCTCATTCCTACTCTCCTCTGATAAGGGAGTTGCGGAAACATGAGGACCAGACTCTTAATGAGGATCTCTTTGGGGAAGAGGTGGGAGCAGTGGGACTGAAGCCGTGTTTAGATTGGGATGATGGATTTTTTGGGCTTCCCAACGCAGGAAGCACCAACTGATGGGGTGCTCCCCCTGTTCCCCTTGCCCTCCTTTCCCCCCTTTCCATGGGCAAGGACAGAAGACCTTATGTCAAAGCGAGAATAGAGGGGCTGCCATGGGAAGACATCCTCATCGATACAGGAGCCTCAGTTTCAGTAATGGGACACAAATTGCAGTCACCCCCTGGATTGCCTGAGACTACCACTTTGGTAGGATTTGAGGGCTCTTGTATTCGAGCAGAAAAAAGTCATCCAGTGAACCTGAGATTTCAGGACCCAGGTGGATCGAAGAAAATGGGTCTTTAATGTGCTTTTTGGGTAAATCCACAGTTACGGTCCACTATTTTGGGTACTGATGTTTTGGGAGCAATGGGAATTATTGTTGATTTGTGTAACAAAGTTCTGTGGTGGAACAAAGAAGTGACTATTTGTTCTGTAATTGTACCTGTGGAGGAGGAGAGTCACACATTAGCCATTGCCAGTGTAGGATAATGTGCTAATGAAAATGTTGACAATGATGTTTTAAAAAATGAATTGAAGCAAAGGTTCCCTGAGTTGTGGATCTCAAAGAAAACTGATTGTGGGCTCATACAAACTGAAGTTAAAATTGATGGTGAAAAGCTTCCACCTTTTCAGCGCCAGTACCGTATTCCGGAGGACGCAATCTCTTACATAAGTGTTCCAGTCAGTGAATTGGAAAAATAGGGCGTTGTTGTAAAAGGTAATTCTCCATGTAACAGTCCCATTTTACCTGTTAAAAAGGAAGATGGCAGCTTTCCAATGGTTGTGAACTTGAGACTTGCAAATAAGTACACTCCTTCGGCAATGTCACAGCTGAGGAGTGATGGTAAAGTGTTTTCTTGTTTGGACATTGCAAATGGCTTTTTCTCAGTACCCCTAAAACCTGAATCTGCCCTCCACTTTGCATTCACTTTTCAGAATGTACAGTACTTGTTCACACAGTTGCCCATGGGATTTCACAGTTCTTCTGTGTATTTCCATCAGGCATTGGCTTAGGTGTTAGAAACCCTTGGCTATGGAGACAAAGTCATAAAATATGTTGATTTATTAATTCAAACTGTCAATGAATGTGAACATAAAGAGACCCTTGAAAATGTTTGTCAGGCTTTACAAGATGCAGGACTCAAAATGAGACTAGATAAAGTACAACTGATGAAGTCAGAGGTTAAATTTCTGGGTGTGTCTGACTCAGCAGAAGGAAAGAAAGCCATGCATGATAGGGTTAAAACTATTCAAGCTGTCCCCATACCAACTAATATTACGGAGCTTAGAAAATTTTGGGGTCTTATTAATTTTTCCAGAGAATTTATGGAAGATTTTGCTCATCTGCCTAAACCACTGTATGATTTACTAAAAGATGTTGATAATGATTTTGCCCCTGTTAATGTAGAGGGAGAAGACTTGCAGGCTTTTGAAGGATTGAAGCACACCCTTACTGCAGCCACTGCATTGGTTAACACTGACCCTTACCAACCATTTTACATCCAAGACCATCCAAGACAAATATATCTATTTCCTTGGTACTTTTACAAACAAGGCCCAAAGATAGCCCCAAAGAGTCCAGTCAGCTGTATGTCCTAGGCTCCTACTCTAGGTTGCTCACCCTCGTGGAGAAAGGATTCACTTTGTGCATGAAGCACCTACTGGGCGTGCACTAGTAAAACCTAGTAAAACATATAGTTGGATTTGCTTCTTTAATTTTAAATACCCGACTGAAAATCCTACAGTTCTAAATTTGTTGAAGGAACTCAGGTCATGGTAAAAAAAGTTCCCTTTGTTGTTGCTCAAAAGAATTAGCCTCACAGTTTTAGGAGTGTGCAGGGTTAACAAAATCAAGGCACAAATGTGTTAAAATTGTTCATATTGATCAGTGTACACTTCTTAATTATCTTACTGAGATTTCTGGTAAGGAATGATACTCCACTTTTTTCTTTTCTCCCCAGGTCAGCCGAAGATTTTCATATTCAACTCCTGGGACCATGAACCTACTGGATGATCGGGAGATGTTTCACACTATACAGTAGAAGGAAAAGATATCACGATCTTAATAAGCGCTGAGGCAAAATGGGACAAGGCAATTAAAAATACCACCAGATCAGATACCACCTGATGAAGATAGCATGCCGCTATTGAAACGCTCTGTGGAGTGTTTTAATAAAGGTCTGTGCTTTTTAATTTTTAATTGCCTTGTCCCATTTTGCCTCAGTGCTTATTAAGACCGCGATATCTTTTCCTCCTACTTCATATCCCTCTGTTGAGGGCACGCAGCAGGAGCAGCTTCGGGCGCAGCAAGTCTTTCCTTGTCATCTAAAGGACCTGCAGTCATGTGACTCTAGGACCTGCGGTCATGTGCTTCCAGCGTGGATCCAGCAACTTCTGTCAGTGGTCACATAGTGTACCGCTAGGTCTGCAACAGGAACAGCCGCTGCACACAGGGAATGATTTCCCTCATGTCTCTCTCTTCACCGGGGTTATGCAGGGGTGCATACCCCCAGGAGGTTAGTGGTTCCTTGGCTGTCCTTTGTTTGCTTAATTCCTATTCATATCAGGTCCTTCTCATGTGCGCTCCTTGTTTCTTGTTTTTTCGCATCACACTATACAGTGGGACTCTGATAGTGTGAGAGGGGAAGAAGATCGTGAAAATCCGGAAACCAAAGCATGAGAAGAAAAAGACAAAACATAGACCAAAAGACTTAACTATTCTGGGACTTATTTTTTTGGAACTAATATTTTAATTACTTTTTATTCTGTTTTTGTGCTTTTTTTTAGGGATGTTTGCCTTTACACAGACACACACACACCAGTGCATAAAGCGATAAATTCCCTCGATAATCTTATGATCAATAATTCACTCACTGAATATTACAGCACTGTATGTTGTACTCTGGATTAAAATCACAGCTGCACTACAAATTACCCAAATGAAATATAAAACAATAAAAGCATATATCTATAAAGAAACCAAGTATAGTAACCGGTGCTCTGTGAAAAGACGGGTGAGTACCACCCAGACAAGGAAAACAACAAAAACAACCAACTATTGAATCCCTCAGAGAAGCACCATACAGGCAGTAGATTATAGAATGCCTTTATTAGGTACAAATGGCAAGATTAAAAGTGAACAACATTAGTGCGCATAATAGGACTAGGAGCCGACATACATAATCGCTCCAGTATAAAAAGTAATGGCTGACCCTATTTACATACAGGTAAATCCCTCAGAGGTGAAGATAATAAGGTGCTGCTGTGCAATATACTCAAACTTTATATGCATACAATACAGTATGTATCATATATAAACAAAAAGTGCCATGTGCCACATATCCAGTACATGTAAACAACTAATCACAAAGCATGGTGTTCCAAATACAATCAAAGTGCAAAGTGCAAAAAAGAGGGTATATATCAAAAATGTCCTGGGTATCTACCTTAGGGGGTCGCCACGTCCTGTATTATGCACCCCGATGCGCGTTTCACAGATTTATCCTTCGTCAGGGGGTGGCTATTGTTAAAATTAGAGTCTTTTTATACACACCAACCTCCTAAGGGTATGTGTCCACGTTCAGGAAACGCTGCGTTTTTGACGCAGCGCTGAGCCAGATGTTACAGCATAGTGGAGGGGATTTAATGAAATCCCGTCTCCACTGTGCATTAAAAAACGCATGCGTTTTTCCCGCAAAAACGCACATGCGTTGCGTTTATTCAGAACGCAGCATGTTGCTACAATGAGCAAAACACGCAGGAACACCGCAGGTGACCTGCCAGTGACCTCTGGTGCATTTTTGGTCAGGATTTTACCTGCATAAAATCCTGACCAAAGCCTGAAGCAAACCTGACCGTGGACACATACCCTAACACTGCGGCCCGAGCATGTCTGGCGCGTGCATGGTCAGGAGGATCCAGAAGTCCCAGCACCCATGCCACGTGACCGGACGTACGGGGGCTGAGTACCCGACTTTACCAAGGACATGGGGACGCGGTGCGCCGAGACTCCGGACCACAGACAGCGCACGCGCACCACGAGGGGCGCAGTCTAGGAGGGTTGGAGGGAATGTGTGCAAATCACAGGAGTCTTTATAAGCGGAGCACACTGGCTTCTTGTATAACGTAGCTGGATTGAACAATCCAGAGCCATATATCATTAGATACACTATATAATATTTGTATATCTATCACCGGACTAATAGGGAATTGTTGTCATATGCCAATGATGTGGAAAGATTATAACCTCTTCCTTATTGTTATTTGTATTTAAACATTTTTATGTATCGGTCCTATGTGCAGCATATGTTATTTTATATAATCTCTCCACATCATTGGCATATGATATGACAACAATTCCCTATTAGTCCGGTGATAGATATACGAATATTATATAATTGTATCTAATGATATATGGCTCTGGATTGTTCAATCCAGCTACGTTATACAAGAAACCAGTGTGCTCCGTTTATAAAGACTCCTGTGATTTGCACACATTCCCTCCAACCCTCCTAGACTGCGCCCCTGGTGGTGCGCGTGCGCTGTCTGTGGTCCGGAGTCTCGGCACACCGCATCCCTGTGTCCTTGGTAAAGTGGGGTACTCAGCCCCCGTACGTCCGGTCACGTGGCACGGGTGCTGGGACTTCTGGATCCTCCTGACCGCGCACGCGCCAGACATGCTCGGGCCGTGGTGTTAGGAGGTTGGTGTGTATAAAAAGACCCCAATTTTAACAATAGCCACCCCCTGATGAAGTATAAATCTCCGAAACGCGCGTCGGGGTGCATAATACAGGACGTGGCGATCCCCTAAGGTAGATACTCAGGACACTTTTTATATATACCCTCTTTTTTGCACTTTGATTGTATTTGGAACACCATGCTTTGTGATTAGTTGTTTACATGTACTGGATATGTGGCACATGGCACTTTTCGTTTATATATGATACATATTGTATGCATATAAAGTTTGAGTATATTGCACTGCAGCACCTTATTATCTTCACCTCTGAGGGATTTACCTGTATGTAAATAGGGTCAGCTATTACTATTTATACTGAAGCGATTATGTATGTTGGCTCCTAGTCCTATTAAAATTCAGTAAAAAGAAGGTATGCAAAAACAAATGGGATCACCAACAAAATCATATACCAAATAACAAATTCTTTATTGAGAACACACAGAACATATTAAAAACATTTAAAAGGCCTCCACCACATCAGTAGAGGTGGCAGGTCCACATTACAATTCAGCATAAACAATATATTGCACAAACGGTACACTGATGAACCACAAATACTAACAATAAACCATGACCATAATTACTTCTATTATTCGGTCCGAATAGCCATTCATGGTCCTACAAGTGGATACAATGATGATAATCACCACATAGTATGCAAACACACAACAAGGTATATGGTGAGAAATATAATTACCCTGTCCCATGTGCCTTATAGGCCACAATATATAGAAATACTCTGAAGGAGGTACTAGGAGTAAACCTGTGGTAAGCCTGAAGAATATTCGGCTACTAACCACTACCTATTATGAGTCAAATGCTACCTGGAAAAATCAATGTCAGAGTCTCTCTGTAAAAAATATATAGTTATACTCTGAAAACCAGCCCATTTATGACCTGAAAGACAGGCCCTAGTCATAAGGCACCGCAGAGTATCTCACCAAGAAAAATACCACATCCCCAGTGTGCCTATGTGCACTGTATCCTGATGGTCACATCAGTGTCCTGGACCAACGCGTGTCGACGCACTCAGCATCTTCCTCAGGGTCAGAGCATACCCTTCTGGTGTGTTCCTCATATTTTATATAGTAAACCTTGATTATAACACCTACCAGGTGTCGGCGCAGGTGGCGCGAGTCAGGACGCATCTCAGCGTTCACAGGGATTGTCGGCACTGACACAGGAAGTTACAAACCGGAAGTGGAGTGTATTGACGGCGCCGGCCTGTTTAACATAGTAACCATAGCAACCAGCCTTAGCCTGTCCTACGCACGCATAGAAGCAGGCATTATGCAATAATCAACCTCATATACATGGCGCCAAATCTGATGCAGGAGCGCTGAGCATAACGCTGCCCAGCTAATTAGGATGACAATTTGTCACAGGAAAATACCGGCACTTAGTCCAAAATTCACAAGCGCATGCGCAGATAACAAACAGGTGCAAAGTATACAGACAGCGTCTGTCTAGTATTCTATTGCCAAAACAGACTTTCATAGGCAGCCTTGTAAGGAATACTCCAGTTCATACATGGAGATAGCCACTGCCTCATATGACAGTCTGATGTATAGGATTAACGGCACATGTCCGGGAGGAAAAAAAAAAAAAGGAAAGGAGAAGTCCGCTGCACAAAAATGGGGAATGCCCGCACGCCCGCACCCCCAATACGACCCCACACAAAAAGAGTTTGTGAAACGGAGTACAGTAGGGCGGAACAAACCCTGTTGTTAGTTACCATCACACCTAGGCTTACTCTGCGCTCGCGCAGATGTAAGCGACCCTACTATTGCGCAATAGTACCACCCCTATGAGCAAGCATTGATAGCTCCGTACATAAGTTTTGAGCATATAGTTACACAACAGTTTTAGATAACAATAAACCAGATATTACCCAAAAGAACTTATATGCAAGCGCATGTAGTAACGGGTTCGGACTCCCTCAAGCGACATTTATCATTCACAGTACGAATCTACTCCCACTACGCTCACATAGCGGGAGCAATAGTACTGTAATATGCAAATACCTATTGCACCCCCATGTTGAAATATTTACAGCATACAACTCGGGGGGAAAAATAAAAAATAAAAAATAATATATATTTTTTTAAATTTCTATATTTTTTTTATATATTCTTGTGTTATATATTTTCTTGGATTATGTACTCAAAAATCATAGATAGGGCTTACAGTACAAGCCCGAACTATGTAGCCTTCCCCATACAGTATACAGGTAGGTAATATAGACAGATCTAATCATTTGTGAACATATAGATGAAATATGCTCATTTGGGTCCTCAGCCCCCAAATAATCCGGACACCACAGCTGTATAGGGATGGTATGGCCGCCAAAAATCTCGAATCTGTAAGAAAAAAAAAAAAAGAGAAATAATAATACAGACCCACACAAAGTCCCATAAAACTCCCCACCAGCATCCATAAAGGACCATATACATGCCACTGAATAATTCCGGCATGGAGCATGTCATTATAGTCTCTTATAGAACCCAGTATATAATAATTCTTCGTTCAATCCAACTGGTGTTAAACATTTGAGGTCAAAAATCCAGCGAGATTCTCTCCTCAGCAATTCATCCGATATTCTCCCCCCTCTAATATTGGGGGTGACACCTTCCAAGCCCATAACCCGAAGTGTCCTAGGGCTACCATTGTGGTGTTCCAAAAAGTGCGTTGCTACAGAGGTCAACTGTTTTCTCTTCTCCCTATCCATTTTGGCCGTGGTTATATTGGAAACATGTTGTTGCACACGACGACGCAACTCCTGTGTTGTTTGACCAACATATATTTTCCTACACCCACAAATCAGTGCATATACCAAATTACGTGTTCGACAGTTAAAGAATGCTCTTGATCTGATCTGGAACTGCAATGAAGGTATTGTCGTACCAGCCTCTCCTAACATCAGAGGACATATGGAGCAGTTTCCACACGGGTAAGAGCCAGTGATTTTATTCCCCGTACCCGTATTAACCATTGCGCGCTTGAAATAGCTCCTGGACAGGCAGTCTTTCAAATTCTTTGCTCTCCTAGCCACCACCCTAGGCCTCTCTGGGATGATGGTTTTGAGCCTCGAGTCACTGAGTAAAATGCCCCAATTCTCATCTAGAATACGATAAACGTCCCCCCACTGGTTGTGAAATTTGGTTACAAGATTTAGTTGGTTATAAGCGGCTCTCTGTCGTGTTTCTAAGACCTCATCTCTTGATCTCTGACGGGCATGCGTATAGGCTCCAGCAATGGTTTTCCGTGGATAACCACATTCCCGGAACCGATTGGTAAGTGACTTTGCCTCCTCCTGAAAGTCCAACATAGTACTACAGTTTCTACGAAGCCGTAAGAATTGTCCCTTGGGGATGCTGTTCCGAAGGTGACTTGGGTGAAAGCTTGTGTAATGTAGTACATTATTCGTAGCTGTACTCTTACGAAACAAAGTAGTGTTGATCCTATTGTTTCGGACCATGATCTTCAAGTCCAGAAAATCCACTGATGTGGCGGAATAGTGCGATGTCAACCTGATGTTGCACTGGTTCGTATTTAATTCCTCCACAAAGTTCTCCAGATTCCCCGCTGTACCTGTCCACAAAACAATAATATCATCAATGAAACGGTACCATTTCAGGACATTCTCTTTAAAGTACCGATTCTTTGTCACCTGCGTTTCTTCCCACCACCCCATAAAGAGGTTCGCATAGGGGGGTGCGCACCTAGCCCCCATAGCTGTGCCCGATACCTGTTTATAAAAAACCCAGTCAAAAATAAAATAATTTTTCTCCAGGATAGTTCTTAAGAGGTCAATAATAAAAGAATCATGGCCCCTATTCCCTGTTGTGTATTTATCAAGGAAGTAGGTCACAGCTGATATACCTAGATCATGGTTAATGTTGGTATAAAGAGCTTCCACGTCCAATGTTGCCAAAATGATGTCATCAGGTAGTACCAGGGGGTCCAATTGTTGTATCAGAAATGAGGAATCTCGTATATCGGACTCTAGTCTCAGGACCAGGGGCTGCAAAAAAAAGTCAAGGCAAATGCACGATTTTTCATACAGACCCCCAATGCCCGAGACAATGGGCCTTCCCAGGGGTTCCGTCACCGATTTGTGCACCTTTGGTAACATATAGAAGGTTGGAACAACCGGGTGCTTGACTGCAATAAAATCCAATTCCTTCTGGTCTATTATGTTCTGCATATAGGTGTTATTTAGCAGTCTATCCAGACTTAGCTTAAATATAGTTGTTGGATCTGAGGGTAGGACAACATAGTGCTGTGTATTCCCCAATTGTTTCCTTGCCTCCTTGCAATAGAGTTCTCTGGACCACAGCACTATGTTGCCCCCCTTATCCACCTCCCTGATTTCGAAAAGGTCATTGGTTTTAAGCCTAGACAAAGCTTGCTTTTCCTCTTTGGAAAGGTTATTTTGTCCAAATTTATCCACCTTTAATTTTTGGATCTCCTTGCTAGTTTTCTCAAAGAAAATTTGGACCGCCGGAAAAAGTGAAAAAGACGGTGTAGCTTGCGAGGGTATTCTTCCAATAAACTTATGCCTACCTTGGTAGTTTTCCTTTTCCTCCAACAGGTCCGTCAGATCTCTCAACAGAAGTCTATCAGTCTCAGCCACACCATCCAAGATTGCAGGGTTCTGGTACAATAATTTAAAAGTTAATTGCCTACAGAATAAATATACATCCTTTGTCAATTCGAACTTATCAAGTATATTCATCGGGGAGAAGGACAGGCCCCTGGACAAAAGCTTAATTTCGGCATCAGATAATTTGTAAGAGGATAAGTTAATGATCTTCAACTCACCATCACCCAACCTCGGTATGGTATCCATATTTATCGTCTGCGATTGTTGAAGCGTGTTATCCGCTTGAAGCTTGGTGACCAATCCTTGTGTCGCCCCGTTCTCTTCTTGCAGCCTATTGCGGATCCTTCTCCCCCGTCTGTGCCGCTTTCTCGGTCGCTGATGTCCGTGGATAAAAAATCACTTGATACCATCTCACGGTCCCCACTGCCGCTAGTGACATTAGGGGGCTGTGTCCTAATGTAACCCCGTCTCCTATTACCATGATGTGTCCATCTGAAGGCTCTGCCCTCAGCATAATCTAGCTTATCCCGTTGGAACTTGTCTTTTCTTTTGATTATGTCCTTCTCAAACCGCTCAATAATCGATTTGAGATGTTCTTTAAAGGGCGCAACCTTTTTTTTTTTATCAAATGAGTCCAATTTCGACTCCTTACTCCTAATCTCTCCTAGTCCTATTATGCGCACTAATGTTGTTCACTTTTAATCTTTCCATTTGTACCTAATAAAGGCATTTTATAATCTACTCCCTGTATGGTGCTTCTCTGAGGGATTCATTAGTTGGTTGTTTGGGTTATGTTGTACTCTGGCTAGAGTACAAGAGGGAGACTTGTAAGGGAATGGTCAGCAATAATATACTGAACAGCCATGTTGGCTCTAGCAGCCATCTTGTGCAAAGTTAGAAACCAACTAATTCTGCCTCTAAAAAGCTAATAAGATGTACTCCTGAAAGCCCTAGACAGATTGGAGACATAAAATGAGATAATAGCCATTAGCAAGTATAGCTGGCATACACATAGGATCAGCTGCAGGGCAATGAGATAATAGAAAAAGGGTAACATATGGTAATAAATAAGTGTATTTGTTGTACTGATATTGGAGAACAGACATATACAGTTGTCAATATGTACAGATTTATGTGACCAGCCTAAGAGCTGTGATCAGATTAATGACCGTGGATAAGAGGAACATGGAGATTTACGAGTTCTAATGGAGTTTGAGGTAAAGAGCCTTAAAGTCATTACATTTAACCAGTGTATGCTTTGTTCTTGAATATATGTTTTTCTCTACAGTATGATGTTATCATGTATATGCCCTTTTGCTGCAATGTGCTTTCTTTGTCTCTTTGGCTGTATCATGTATAAAACGTCCCTGTTGCTGCTGTTCAGGGCCACAACACCGCTAGTCTGCTGCCAGGACAGACCACTGCCAGGCTATGGCAAGACCATCTCCAGATATACTAGCGTTACTTTGTCTGTCTGGACTCCTGTTCGTGCCTGCATGCTTTATCTCACTGACTTTCAATGTGGTGTTTTGCTGCAAATCTCTTATTAAACTTCAGTCTCAGCTTGATAAGGGGATTGTCTACATATTTTTCCCGGCTTTTCCAGCTCTCAGTAAGGACTTTTCTTACAATGTGTCAGCCCCTCCCACAAAAGCCAGGCTTTTCATGCACTGGTAACTGACACATGTATGCTGCTTATATCTTTTGTCCTACCACTATCTATATTTACACATCTGACCATTGTATATGTGTAACCATCCTGTGTGTATAGTGTATTGTCTAGTGTGCCCTTAAGGCAATAAATATATATTTTAACCTTGGGCTGATCTTTTATTTTGATACACACTTTGGATTCTTGGTTTAACTTTCCATGCTACTGGGGCTGGTTACTGGCCCGATATAAACCCTTAATAAAATGGACTTATATCTAATGAGGAACTGGTGGAAGCCCTACTGGCTGGCAGCTCTCTGTTTCACTGGTGCCAGTGAAAGGGGCCTCTAAACCTGTCAGGGTTATGAGCGAGTGTGGTGCCACATCAGTGATTGGGTGGGCCCCATCCTTTCACTCCCCGCCTCATGCCTCCTTGGGCCCGTGTAGACAAGGGACGTCTGTATAAAACTGTACCAAGCTGACCTTACATGTCCCCAGGGGGTGTGGAACGTCATCGTAAAAGTGGGGAGACCGCATTACGTGATTCGTCTGACGTAATAGTGATGTCAGGTGGGGTGGCAAGGTGCAGGTTCTTCACAGGCCTTATTTACAAGTCGGCTTTAACGTAAGCGCTATCTGTTTTTTTATGGATGGCAATCATACTTATGCTAGCCTATGGGGCTGTTCACATGTCTGATCTGTTTCCTCAGACCGAGTGTTCCGTGCAACATCACGGAGACATGTCCAATATTGATCTGAGTGCCTGATCAAAATTGGAGATACAATTCTGTTATCAGTGAAAAAATTGGACAGCAGCACTTGGATGCTAGAGGATCCCACATTGTTAGCAAAAATTTTAAAAAATTGTGCTATTTTACACACTGTTGAAGACTTCAGCAGCCACACAGTACGCGTATGCTGTCAAGTGGCTGCACACAGGCTTCCCCCTAATGCTTTGCAACTACCTCCATCACAGGCACTATAAAAGATGAGGGTAGGGCAACCAACAACTATTTTAAGATTTTAAAGCATAAGAATAGGAGGGTAGTGTGCACAACTCATTAAACATAGGGAAAAAATATTGTCTAAAATGGATTGCGATGTATTATTGCACTGCTGAAGCACTATCATCTGGTCAGTCTCACGATAAACAAACTCATGGAATACTGCTGGAGAGATTAGCGCAAACAGGGTCTTATCCAGCGCAAAGTGAATTAATTTAATCAAATTCTACTCACCAGATGGAGCTTTTGATAAAAGCATATAAAGTTATCCGCTGTGGCAGATCCACGGGTCAGCAAGTGACCTTCCTGAAAATAAATGAACCGGTTAATGTGGATATAACCTGCGCTGCTGAATAATCGTATGTCCAGAAAGAAAAGTGGTTTATTCAAAGCGTTTCAAAGTCTAAGTGACGTCTTCATCAGGAAATACCACTCGAATACATGTCCAGACATATTTCACATAAAGAAAGGTGGTTTATTCAACGTGTTTCAAAGTCTATGTGACTTCTTCATCAGGAAATATGCGTGTGGTATTTCCTGATGAAGAAGTCACTTAGACTTTGAAACGTGTTGAGTAAACCACCTTTCTTCATGTGAAATATAGCCATAAAAACCTCTTTGACATAATTCTGTCAACACTGGGGGCTACAGTTAGCCCATTCAGCAAAGAACAAATCTACCCACTCAGGAAGATATGCATGCAAGGAGAAACATGAGTTTTTAGGTATTTAAGAATAAAAGCTGGAGTTTATTGAAAGTTCACATAACATAATTGTATACAAGAATCATCACAAAATGAGACCAAGTAAAGTGATACATGTGCAGACAAATACCAGGGTTACCAGGAACCACCAAAGACACCTGCCCATCTGTGCCTAGGAATCAATCCAATCATAAAGTGCATGTGCAATAAAGTATGACACAGGTAAGTTTGCCTCGCCCAGGGACATTACATATATGGCGACCAAAGTTAAAAAATGCAGCACCATATAGGGCAGACAGGCACTTACCAAGAGCAGAGTTTGGGGGATCCTGGGCAGGGTGTAGAGAGAGCCCGACGCGCGTTTTGCGTCTTCAATAGACCGCTTTCTCAAGGGAAGTGAGATAGCCTATGCAGATAGAACCTTTTAAGGTCAAAGGGTACGTCACGTGTTCATTGGAAGCCAATCAGAGTGGTCGGAAAGCGGCACATGCGCACCGCACGTCTCAGGTCCTGGAAGTGCACAGGAGCGTCATGCATTACTGCGCACGCGCTGGGAGTAGAAGAAATCACCGGGCGTGCGAGCAAGGCATAGAGACGTGCCGTTGCACAGCAGGGATCCCGGACACCGGCGCGCATGCGCACAGCCACTGCATCACCAACGTGAAGTTTTAAATGATCTCTATACTGCAGCACCGTACCAGAAGTGTAAATGGTAAGGTGCTAATAGGAACCTAGATGATAATATAGAGTATATATACAGCATCATAAGAACCACAATACCCATAACAAAATATATATCACATCATAAACATGAAATTTCCATAAATTACAAAGCGGTTCTCTGTCCACCATGTTCACATAACATCATCTGATACGGTTCCAGAACGGTTGTTGAAGTGAGGCAGGTGATGTAAGGCTATATCCAAAGTCCAACTCAAGTGAGGAAACCAAAAAAAGGGGGGGGGGCACAGATTTTTAGTCCCACTGCAAGGTTATAAATGTGAGAAAGTTACACATAACATAAAACAAAAATTAAAAATCATAAAACAAACACCCTAAGCAAAGAACTATGGGAGTGTGACCGGAACACAAACATCAGTAATCAGGACCCCAAGAATGATGAAAAGGACAAGGATTCATTTAGACCCCTTGGAGTTAATGTATCCAGTAGTGTAATCCATTTGGCTTCTACCTGAGCCAGAATTTTCTTATAGTCACCCCCTCTTATACCAAGATGAATCGCATCTATCCCCCTCACCTTAAATGAAGATGGTTCACAATTGTGGTATTGTCTAAAGTGACGGGGGATAGTTTTGAGGAGGGTGACGTCGGTCGCTGTCTTGGCCGCACAAATGTCCCGCACATGCTCTCGCACTCTTACTCTAAGCTCCCTTGATGTGAGTCCCACATAAATTTTGGAGCACCCACATGTAGCATAGTAAATCACGTTTGTGCTACTACAGGAAATCCGATGTCTAATATCAAAGTGCTTTTTGCCATCGGACGAGCTAAAGGTGGTGCAGCGCAGGACATTTGTGCAGGCAAGACAGCGACTGCATGGTATAGAGCCTGGTGTCGGGCCTTTAGAACTGAATGGGTGCTTCACGGTTGGCACATAATGACTGCTTACAAGAAGGTCTTTTAAATTTTTGGACCTTCGTGCAGTCATGGAAGGGTAGTCACCCAAAAATGTCCCCAGGGAGGGCTCAGCATTCAAAATAGACCAATGTTTCAAAAGGATCTGCCTCATACCCTCCCATTCATGATTGAATGTAGATACAAAACGGATGAGTCCGTTCTCGATGGTACATGGTTGAGCTCTGGTACTTTTGAGGAGATCGCCCCGTGGAGTCGCACGTGCCCTCTGATACCCCTGCCTGATGCACCGATTAGAATAACCGCGTGCAGCAAACCTGGATCTCAGATCAGAGGCCTGTACTTCAAATTTCGCATCAGATGAACAGATCCGCCTCATCCGGAGGAACTGTCCGACCGGGATGGCCCTAATGGTGGAAGGATTGTGAGCTGATGACGCGTGAATCAAAGAATTCACAGATGTCGGCTTACGGTATACATCTGTCTGAATAGACCTATTTAGGTCAACTTCAAAGCTGACATCCAAAAAGTTGACTTTTTTGACATCATAGGTATAAGTCAGATATATATTTAAAGAATTCTGATTGAGCGTCCCCATAAATTCCCCGAGCTGCTGCACCATCCCATCCCATAAAAAGAAAATATCATCTATATATCTATGCCAGCACAGCACATGGGAGGCGGCCCGTGGGCCCTCGTCGCCAAACACGGATCTCTCCCAGGCTCCCAGGAAGAGATTAGTGTACGAGGGCGCACAGGCCGCGCCCATGGCTGTGCCACGCCTCTGTAAATAAAAGTGATCTTTATAGACAAAAAAATTATGGGTAAGGACATATTGCAGCAGCTCGAGGATTAAATCACACAAAGGGCCGTCACGGTCGGAGGCCCCCAGGAAGAGGCGGACTGCATCGATGCCATGTTGGTGGTCAATGCAAGTGTAAAGGCTCTCCACGTCGGGGGTCACCATCAATGTATCATGATCCACAACAATGCCATCGACCCTAGCCAGGGCGTCTGTTGTGTCCCGTACATGTGACGGTAATGTCTAAACTAAGGGTTTGAGATAAAAGTCAATAAATTGACAAATTGGATTACAAAGGCCCCCAATACCAGACACAATAGGACGTCCCGGAGGGTCGAGGGCATTCTTAGGAAGCAGGTAGAAGGTCGGAATTTTAGGAAATTTCACCGTTAGACCCTCTAAAACCTGCTTACATAACATCTCTCTCCAGAGCTCTAACCAAAATACCCTGTAGATCGAGAGAGAAAGAGGCCAGAGGAATTTTATGTGAAATATGTGTGGACATACGATTATTTTTAGCCGGATCCGACTAGCTGATGTGGTTAATTGGATTCTGGGGAGGAGAGAGAGAAAGAGACCCCAGAATGGAAAATGCATGCTTAGTTTTAAAAAAAATTTGACGGACAGCAACGGATCCGTCGCTGTCCGTTTTTTCGATGGACACAAAAAACATTACTATGTCCGTTTTTTTCTGCGGCCGGCGAAAAACAGATGAAACATGAGGCCATCCATCGCTAATACAAGTCTCTGAGAAAAAAATGGATTCGGCGGCAACTTTTGCCGGATCTGTTTTTTTCAAAACTCGCCGGATTGTGCCTGATGGCAAAAAACTGATGTGTGAAAGGGGCCTTACCCGTTCATTAATAAACAAACTCAGTTATGCCACGTCCTATCAATTCAAGCAGGTGATGATTTTTAACGTTAATGTGTTTGGTTCTCGCATTGATCTTCTCACTGCTTGCAAGTTTAGCCCTTAGTGACAGAGCCAATTTGCTGCTTAATGACCAAGCCAATTTTTACAATTCTGACTGTCACTTTATGTGGTTATAAGGCCGGGGTCACACTAGCGTATTGCATCCGATGCGAGAGCATCGGATGCGATATGCTAATGACACTTGGATCCTGCTCTGCTGCGAGCAGGAGCCGAGTGTCATGCGTCTGTGCTCCAAGCCTCTCGCACAGAGTGGATCGGAGCACAGCTGCAGAGGAGGCGAAGAAATGAATTTCTCCATCTCCTCCATTGCCGGGGTTCGTGCTTAACGCACATCACTGGGATGATATCCGAGTGGTGTGAGCTGTCTCACTCGCACCCATAGGCTTATATGGGTGCGAGTGAGCCGACAGTCGGCCTAGTGTCCATGACAATCGCAGCATGATGCGATTGTCTCGGACCGAGGAAAACGGCCGACAAAAAATCAGCTGCTGGGATCTGCTCCCTAGCTTAACATTGGTCCGAGTGCAATGCGATTTTTAATTGCGTTGCACTCGTCCGTTTAAGTCGCCAGTGTGACCCCAACCTAACTCTGGAAGTCTTCAACGTATCCCACTGATTCTGAGACTGTTTTTTCACGACATATTGTACTTCATGTTAGTGGTAAAATTTCTTCGATATGACTTGCGTTTATTTATAAAAAAAAAAACAAAAACAGAAATATGGCGAAAATTTTGAAAATGTTGCAATTTTCAAACTTTGAATTTTTATACCCTTAAATCAGAGAGTGGTGTCACACAAAATACTTAATAAATAACATTTCCCAAATGTCTACTTTACATCAGTACAATTTTTGAAACATAATAATTTTGTTAGGGAGTTATAAGGGTTAAAAGATGACCAGCGATTTCTCATGTTTACAACAAAATTTGCAAAACCATTTTTTTAGGGACCACCTCACATTTGAAGTGACTTTGAGGGGCCTATATGGCAGAAAATGCCCAAAAGGGACACCATTCTAAAAACTGCACCCCTCAAGGTACTCAAAACACATTTATTAACCCTTCCAGTTTTCCAGAGGAATTTTTGGAATGTGGAAGGAAAAAATAAACATTTACTTTTCTATCACAAAAATTTTCTTTTAGATCTATTTTTTTTACTTTCACAAGGGTAACAGGAGAAAATGGACAATACAATTTGTTGCACAATTTTTCCTGAGCATGCCAATACACCATATGTGGGGAAAAAAATCTACTGTTTTGGCACACTGCAGGGCTCGGAAGGGAAGGAGCGCCATTTCACTTTTTGAATGTAAAATTTGCTGGCATAATTAGTGGACGCCATGTCATGTTTGGAGAGCCCCTGATTTACCTAAACAATGGAAACCCCCAACAAGTGACACCATTTTGGAAACTAGAACCCTTAGGGAACTTATCTAGATGTGTATTGAGCACAATTTGTTGTGCAATTTCTCCTGAGTATGACGATACTCAATATGTGGAGGAAAACAACTGTTTTGGCGCACGGCATGGCTTGGAAGAGAAGGGACCTCATTTGACTTTTTTAATACAAAATTTGCTGGAATAATTAACGGATGCCATGTCACATTTGAAGAGTTCCTGATGTGCTTAAACAATGGAAACCCCCTACAATTAACAACATTTTGGAAACTATACCCCTTATGGAACTTATCTAGAGGTGTATTGAGCACCTTGAACCCACAGGTGCTTTACAGAAGTTTATAACATAGAGCCGTGGAAATAAAAAAAATCACATTTTTCCCAAATAAATCCTTTTTTGCTCCATATTTAGCATTTTCATATGGGTGACAGGATAAATTGCTCCATTCAATTTGTTGTGCAATTTCTCCTGAGTACGCTGATGCCCCACATGTGGGGGAATACTACTGTTTGGGTGCACAGCAGGGCTTGGAAGGGAAGGAGCGCATTTGACTTTTTGAATGCAAAATTTGATGGAATAATTAGAGGACACCGTGTCGTGTTTGGAGAGCCCCTGATGTGCCAAAACAGTGGAATCCCCCACAAATGACACCATTTTGGAAACTAGACTCCTTTAGGAACTTATCCAGATGTGTAATGAGCACCTTAAACCCCAGGTGCATCACAGAAGTTTATAACGTTAAGCTGTGAAAATAAACAAATCCCATAAAAATCTTTTTTATCTATAAATTTTGTATTTTCACAAGGGCAAAAGGAGAAAATGGACCCCAAAGTTTGTTGTGCAATTTCTCCTGAATTCACTGATAACCCATATGTGGTCAAAAACTACTTTTGAGGCACAGTGCAAACCGCATAAGAGAAGTAGCACCATATTACAGTACAGATTTTGCTGTACTTGTTTGAGGGTGCCATGTTACATTGGCAGAGCCCCTAAGGTGTCAGAACAGCAAAACCTCCCATAAGTCACCCCATTTCGCAAACTACACATCTCGATTCATATAGGGGTGCAGTGATCATATTGACACCACGGGTGTGTCACAGACTTTTATACCATTGAGTAGTGAAGAAAAAATAATATACATTTTTACCACCAAGATTGTGTGTTAGCCGTTTTATATTTTCATACTGGGAAATGGGTAAAAATGGCACCACAATTTGTTCCACAATTTCTGCTGAATGTAGAAACACCCCATATGTGGATGTACAGTAGTACTTAGCCATGCGGAGAGACTCGGGAGGGCGGAGTGCTATTTGCCTCCTGGAGCGCAGATTTTTCTAGACTAGTTTGCAGATTTCCATATAAAGAGCCCATAAGTGCTAGAAAAGAAGAATCCCCCTCAAATGACCACATTTAGGAAATTATAATCATTTGGGAATTTATCTACAGATGTAGTGACGATTTTGACTCCATAGGTATTTTCTAGAAACAAGCAGCAGTTGATGTTTTGAGTGAAAATTGCAAACTGCCATTGTAGTGACCAGTACGCTGAAGTGACCAGTACATTGCAGTCACCAGTACATTATGCCCTGCCCGTGCTTCTGGAGACACGCACCTGTAAATTAGGCGGGCTCCCATCACTACAGAAATGCCAAACATGTTGGCGCTAAATGTGTTTTAGGCACACTGGTGCTCAGAAGGGGGAGAGGGGGGCATTTGGATTTGGCTGCGGAGAAATTGTTGAATTTGTAGGGAGGAGAGCCAAACTAACGGTCTCTCCTGCGTGTCTGGGCCAGAACCATCGGGGCTGTCACCAGTGTTTCAGGGGGAAGAGATTGTGGACCGGAGCAGTTCAGGGCACCTGACTGATAAATAGCAGTTTGAGCGGGAAGACAGGACACTTTTCGGGGAACGAGCTTGTGAGTAGTGAGGCAGTTAACTCCCTCTCCATGGACCCACGCCCGCTAGCTGCGCCTATACCCCCAGGTAGCCAGACTGTCAACACATCCTACCCTCAGCCCAGAGAGACTTCCGCACCGGGTAGTGACCAGGATAGAGTACGTACCTTGGTTCCGCTCACCACCGTGGAGGCACCGCTTAGTCCCATCCTTGCGGTGTCTGCTGAGGACCTGCCCGTGCCTGTGGCTGTGTCCGCTGGACTGTGTGCTTCTACTGCAGCCTTGCCTATTGAACTTTCTGCTTCTTCTTCTGGGCCGCCGACCATCACCTCCTCTCCACCGGGTGCATGGATCAGGAAATCATGTGCAGAAGAACCCGGAGAATTCGTCGTCACAAGGAGAAAGTGCATCGATCATCTGCGGGACCGGATCGGAGACATCTCGCGCCACCTGCGGCACCACCAAGGGATCTTCCAGCCACCTTCCTCCAGCGCACAGAGACTGATAAGTTAATCCGTTTTATATTCTATTGCATTGACTTTCCCCCATCCTCCAATCACATCCTTTACACCCCTGCTTGTACCATTACTGTTCCTATATATAAACAACCTGTTAACCCTTGCTCTGCCTCCTGTGTGTCACTGCCTCCTATGCACCTGCTAGCATCCTACAAATTTCTTTTGGGGAGCAATGAAGCCATTTAGCTTTACCAGAGCTCTTGTGCTACCAGTAACGTGGAAGTCCCCTATATTTCCGTTAACTGATGATAGATCTGAGTGGGGACTTGCTTATTTTGTGGATTGAGTTGAAGCTTTTATTGGAAACATTTTATATAACATTTGGAATCACTTTTATCCAGCGCTCTACTCTGAGCACTTACTTTGGGGTTTGCATCTAAATCTTTGAGTGACGTGATTCAGCTGAAACCCCTGAGAGATCCATTCACTATAATTAGGCATCAGATTTACTTTGCACTATGTCTGGCCTCTGTTCAGCCGTGTCCTTCATTTTAGAAATGCACAAAACTGTGGCCGACAGCACTTTTATGCAAACCTAAAAACATGGACACCACTGCATCACAGCTCCTATGGCATCCACAGTGCCTCCACCTGCCTCATAATAGGAAATTTTCTGCCGGGGGTTCTGTCTGAATCACGTATTTCAGAGATTTACATGGAAACCCCGATGTAAACGCTCAGTGCAGAGCACAGGATAAATGTGCGCCAAGCCTTACTACGATCTATGGCAGAATGAAAAAATCAACAGCAGGTGAAGAAATGGTTTTATTTATTTTTTTATGCCATTCCTCGTGCGTTAAACTTATAACTGATTAGGGGACTTTATTCTTCATGTCACGGCAATTACAGCAATACCAGATTTGTAATCGGGTTTTTATGTTTGGCTGCTGTCACACACTAAAATACGTTTTTTATTGCGAAAACTAGTTTTTGCATCACCATATTTTGAGAGCTATCATTTTTCCATATTTCGGCCGACAGAGTCATGTGAGGGCTTGTTTTTTGTGGGACGAGCTGATGTTTTTATTGGTACGATTTTTGGGCACATGATTTTTTGATTGCTTTCTATTCTGATTTTTTTTATACCGTTCCGCGTGTGGTAAACTTGGTAAGGCAGCTTTATTCTTTGGGTTAGTGCAATTACAGCGATACCTTTTATATAATTTTTTTTATGCTTTGTGGCTTTTATACAATAAAAACTATGTTATAGAAAAAAAATATATTTTTGCATCGCTTTATTCTGAGAGCTATAACTTTTTTATTTTTCTACTGATGGAGCTGTATATTGACTTGTTTTTTGAAGGAAAAATTGACATTTTGAGCGGTACCATTTTTATTTACATTCATCTTTTTTATTTCATTTTATTGTACTTTTTGTTTGGCGGTATTATGATAAAGCATTGTTTTTTGCCTTGTTTTTTATTTATTTATTTTACAGTGTTCACTGAAGGGGTTAACTAGTGGGACAGTTTTATAGAGCGGGAAATTACACATGCAGCAATACCAAATATGTGTACTTTTATTGTTTATTTTTTTATTTACATAAATAAATGTCTTTATTGGAAAAATATTTATTTCTTTGGTTTTTTTTCTTTAGGGATTTTTTTTAAAAAAAATTTACACTTTTTAATTTTTATTTTTTTTTTTACTTTTTTACATTGTCCCATCCTGGGATATCACTGTACAGTGTCAGATTGCAGATCTGATACTCTGCAAGTATCACATCAGGATCTGACATGCAGGGAAGGAGGCATATCAGCACCTGTTCTCAGCAGGCGCTCACAAGCCACCTTACCTGCAGGACCCGGAAGGACCCCATGGCCGTTTGGCCATAAGTGATGGTTTGGGGAGCTATGCTATTTGCTGGTATAGTGAGGAAAGAGGGAGACACAAGCGCAAAATAGGGTCTTATCCCACAAATAGAGTACGCGATTTGACAGAAAACTGCTCTCACCTGGTATTAGGTATTCAAAGCATGTGTAGGTAAGGGCTGCCGCAGATCCACAGGTCGGTCACCGACTGCATGAAACAGAGCTCTGCAAAGGAATACGTGGATTTCGTTTGCGCTGCCCAAATGATGAGATTCCAGAAAGTTATTAAAGTTTGACAGTGGTTTATTCTATGCGTTTCAAGGTTTTTTGCAACCTCTTCTTCAGGAAATACCACATGAAACATACATAGGTGGAGCATTAAATACACACAGATTTAACCCTAATGTTCTGTTCGGGTCATAGTGACCCGAACAGACTTTTTGCGGCCCTGTAGATTTTTTCTGTAAGTCTATAAAACTTGAGACTCCTTGACTTTTCCTCATTTGGGGGGACCTACCTATGAGTTTTTTTTTGTTTTTTTTTCGTTTACTTTTTGCTACACGCAAAAAGTTACACTTGTTGTGTTCGGGTCATAGTGACCCGACATCGTTTTTTACAGCTGTGATGCCATATTTTCAGTGAAATAAAGGAGTTATAACCTCAGTTGGGTCTATTCATTGCATCTACTATTGTATATCAATTGATTTATTTCCTAAATTATTTCAATGGGGTCGTACACGCGCTCTACCGGGGGTATGCATTGAGATCTGCGCACCATAAAAATGGCTTTATATTGATTATTTTTGGTGCGCAGTCTATTCTAAAATGTAGAGTGCATCTGGAGAGATCACTAGGTGTGCACTACACGTGTATATTATGCGCAGAACGGACTGCTCAGAACGCGCTGTCTAAGAGGTTTTTTTTTTGTAAAGCTGAGCTGTAAAGTCTTGCAAATAATTTTTTTTTGCTAAGTAAGTCTGTCTTCCTGGCTTATCTGCTTGTTTTCAGAAGGGTTCTTATCTTCTCTGCTCTTATCAGTACACGTTTTGTTTTTTACAAAATATGCGTAGTTTTCTATTTTCGTTTTGCTCATTGATCTGTTTTTTCAGAATAAAAACAACAAAAAAAGATTTCTAGTTCATTTTTCTTTTTTTTTACTACCAAACATGTTCACAAACAGTCTAGTAAGCAAAAAGTATAAAAAAAATGGAGTTAGAGTGTCTAAAATCAAGGTTTAATAAGCCGGGTCATAGTGACCCGGAACACTACAAGTGTATAGTAAATGCAAACAAAACAGCAGGGTTAAAAAAAAAAAAAAAAAACTAGCGCCAAGCAGTCAGATGACAGTCAGATGACACATGTCAAAGTTAGCAGGCAGTATGTTATTATTTGCAAAAAAAAGTTCATAGTAATAGATAGAAGCTGTTCTTATATTTACATGTCTATTTTAAACACAAGGAGAAAAAATATATAGTGAAAATTAAAAAACACATATATACTGAGCAAGAAAATCACATCTCTGACACGAACTCCAAAAGATATGCCTCAGCTTCCTCAAGATCCACCGCCCAACAATTAGACCACTCGGCTGTACTAACAAGCTCCTGCGAGCATATCTAATGTGGAAGAGACACATGTTGAAAAAAAACGTTAGTTAAAAAAATGTTACCATTAGTTAAAAAAATTAAATTGTATGGATCTAAATTTTAATCAAATAAAAATAATTATTTTATTAATAAAAAAAAAATATATACACTACAGACCAAAAGTTTGGACACACCTTCTCATTTAAAGATTTTTCTGTATTTTCATGACTATGAACATTGTACATTCTCACTGAAGGCATCAAAACTATGAATTAACCCCTTAATCCCATATGACGTACTATCCCGTCAAGGTGACCTGGGACTTAATTCCCAGTGACGGGATAGTACGTCATATGCGATCGGCCGCGCTCACGGGGGGAGCGCGGCCGATGGCGGCCGGGTGTCAGCTGAATATCGCAGCTGGCATCCGGCACCATGTGCCAGGAGCGGACATGGACCGCTCCCGGCACATTAACCCCCGACACACTGCGATCAAACATGATCGCAGTGTTCCGGTGGTACAGGGAAGCATTGCGCAGGGAGGGGGATCCCTGCGTGCTTCCCCAAGACGATCGGTACAAGGCGATGTGCTCACCTTGTACCGAGTGTCTCCTCCCTGCAAGCCCCGGATCCAAAATGGCCGCGGGGCTACTTCCGGGTCCTGCAGGGAGGTGGCTTACCGAGTGACTGCTCGGAGCAGGCGCTGGTAAGCTAGGAGCCCTGCATGTCAGATTGCTGATCTGAAACAGAGCTCTGCAAAGTGTCAGATCAGCGATCTGTCACTATACAGTGATATCCCCCCTGGGACAAAGTAAAAAAAGTTAAAAAAAAATGTTTTAAATGTGTAAAAAAAAAAAAAATCCTAAAGAAAGAAAAAATATATATATATTGTTCCCATAAATACATTTTTTTATCTAAATAATTTAAAAAAACAGTAAAAGTACACATATTTAGTATCGCCGCGTCCGTAACGACCCGACCTATAAAACTGTCCCACTAGTTAACCCCTTCAGTGAACACCGTAAGAAAAAAAAAACGAGGCAAAAAACAACGCTTTGTGATCATACCGCCAAACAAAAAGTGGAATAACACGCTATCAAAAAGACGAATATAAATAACCATGGTACCGCTGAAAACGTCATCTTGTCCCGCAAAAAACGAGCTGCCACACAGTATCATCAGCAAAAAATAAAAGTTATAGTTCTTTGAATAAAGCGCTGCAAAAATAATTATTTTTTCTATAAAACAGTTTTTATCGTATAAAAGCGCCAAGACATAAAAACATTTTTGTAAATGAGGTATCGCTGTAATCGTACTGACCCGAAGAATAAAACTGCTTTATCCATTTTACCAAATGTGGAACGGTATAAATGCCCCCCCCCATAAGAAATTCATCAATAGCTGGTTTTTGGTCATTCTGCCTCACAAAAATCGGAATAAAAAGCGATCAAAAAATGTCACGTGCCCAAAAATGGAACCAATAAAAATGTCAACTCGTCCCGCAAAAAACAAGACCTCACATGACTCTGTGGACCAAATTATGGAACAATTATAGCTCTCAAAATGTGGTAATGCAAAAAATATTTTTTGCAGTAAAAAGCATCTTTTAGTGTGTGACAGCTGTCAATCATAAAAATCCGCTAAAAAACCCGCTATAAAAGTAAATCAAACCCCTCTTCATCACCCCCTTAGTTAGGGAAAAATAAAAAAATTAAAAAATGTATTTATTTTCATTTTCCCATTAGGGCTAGGGTTAGGGTTAGGGCTAGGTTTAGGGCTAGGGTTAGGGCTAGGGCTAGGGCTAGGGTTAGGGCTAGGGCTAGGGTTAGATCTAGGGTTAGGGTTAGGGCTAGGGTTAGGGCTAGGGTTAGGGCTAGGGCTAGGGTTAAGGCTAGGGCTAGGGTTAAGGCTAGGGTTAGGGTTAGGGCTAGGGTTAGGGTTAGGGCTAGGCTTAGGGTTAGGGTTAGGGCTAGGGTTAGGGCTAGGGTTAGGGCTAGGGTTAGGGCTAGGGTTAGGGTTAGGGCTAGGGTTAGGGTTGGGGCTAGGGTTAGGGCTAGGGTTGGGGCTAGGATTGGGGTTAGTGTTGGGGTTAGGGTAGGGCTAGAGTTAGGGTTGGGGCTAGGGTTAGGGCTACAGTTAGGGTTAGGGCTACAGTTAGGGCTGGGGCTAAAGTTACGGTTACGGCTGGGGCTAAAGTTAGGGTTGGGGCTAAAGTTAGGGTTAGGGCTATAGTTAGGGTTGGGGCTAAAGTTAGGGTTAGGGTTGGGGCTAAAGTTTGAGTTAGGGTTGGGGCTAAAGTTAGGGTTAGGGTTGGGGCTAAAGTTAGGGTTAGGGTTTGGATTACATTTACGGTTGGGATTAGGGTTAGGGGTGTGTCAGGCTTAAAGGTGTGGTTAGGGTTATGGTTGGGATTAGGGTTAGGGGTGTGTTTGGGATAGGGTTTCAGTTAGAATTGGGGTTTCCACTGTTTAGGCACATCAGGGCTCTCCAAATGCGACATGGTGTACGATCTCAATTCCAGCCAATTCTGCATTGAAAAAGTAAAACAGTGCTATTTCCCTTCCGAGCTCTCCCGTGCGCCAAAACAGGGGTTTACCTCAACATATGGGGTATCACCATACTCAGGACAAATTGGACAACAACTTTTGGGGTCCAATTTCCCCTGTTACCCTTGGAAAAATACAAAACGGGGCTAAAAAATCTTTGTGGAGAAAAAATGATTTTTTATTTTCACGGCTTTGTGTTATAAACTGTAGTGAAACACTTGGGGGTTCAAAGTTTTCACAACACATCTAGATAAGTTCCATGGGGGGGTCTAATTTCCAATATGGGGTCACTTGTGGGGGATTTCTACTGTTTAGGTGCATCAGGGGCTCTGCAAATGCAACATGACGCCTGCAGACCAATCCATCTAAGTCTGCATTCCAAATGGTGCTCTTTCCCTTCCGAGCTCTTCCATGCGCCCAAACGGTGGTTTCCCCCCCACATATGGGGTATTAGC
This sequence comes from Ranitomeya variabilis, assembly GCF_051348905.1. Classification (NCBI taxonomy): domain Eukaryota; kingdom Metazoa; phylum Chordata; class Amphibia; order Anura; family Dendrobatidae; genus Ranitomeya; species Ranitomeya variabilis. Next base: position 629,690,829 of record NC_135234.1, on the reverse strand, counting down.
GCACTCAAGACAAATTGAATAACAATTTTTGGGGTCGAATTTCTCCATCTACCCTTGGAAAAATACAAAACTGGGGGCTAAAAAATAATTTTTGTGAAAAAAAAAGAATTTTTATTTTCATGGCTCTGCGTTATAAACTGTAGTGAAACACTTGGGGGTTCAAAGCTGTCAAAACACATCTAGATAAGTTCCTTAGGGGGTCTACTTTCCAAAATGGTGTCACTTGTGGGGGGTTTCAATGTTTAGGCACATCAGGGGCTCTCCAAACGTGACATGGTATCCCATCTCAATTCCAGTCAATTTGCATTGAAAAGTCAAATGGCGCTCCTTCCCTTCTGAGCTCTGCCATGCGCCCAAACAGGGGTTTACCCCCACATATGGGGTATCGGAGTACTCAGAATAAATGGCACAACAACATTTGGGGTCCAATTTATTCTCTTACCTTTGGAAAAATAAAAAATTGGGGGCGAAAAGATCATATTTGTGAAAAAATATGATTTTTTATTTTTACGGCTCTGCATTATAAACTTCTGTGAAGCACTTGGTGGGACAAAGTATATATATATAGGGTATCAGCGTACTCAGGACAAATTGTACAACTTTTAGGGTCCATTTTCTCCTGTTACCCTTGGTAAAATGAAACAAATTGGAGCTGAAGGAAATTTTTTGTGAAAAAAAAGTTAAAGGTTAATTTTTTTCATTCCAAAAATTCCTGTAAAACACCTGAAGGGTTAATAAACTTCTTGAATGTGGTTTTGAGCACCTTGAGTGGTGCAGTTTTTAGAATGGTGTCACATATGGTTATTTTCTATCATATAGACCCCTCAAAATGACTTCAAATGTGATGTGGTCCCTAAAAAATATTGGTGTTGTAAAAATGAGAAATTGCTGGTCAAATTTTAACCCTTATAACTCCCTAACAAAAAAAAATGTTGGTCCCAAAATTGTGCTGATGTAAAGTAGACATGTGGGAAATGTTACTTATTAATTATTTTGTGAGACATACAGTATCTCTTGTGATTTAAGGGCATAAAAAATCAAAGTTGGAAAATTGCAAAATTTTCAAAATTTTTGCCAAATTTCCGTTTTTATCACAAATAAACGCAAATTATATCGAAGCAATTTTACCACTATCATGAAGTACAATATGTCATGAGAAAACAATGTCAGAATCGCCAAGATCCGTTGAAGCGTTCCAGAGTTATAACCTCATAAAGGGACAGTGGTCAGAATTGTAAAAATTGGCCCGGTCATTAACGTGCAAACCACCCTTGGGGCTTAAGGGGTTAACACATGTGGAATGATATACTTAACATAAAAGTGTGAAACAACTGAAATTATGTCTTATATTTTAGGTTCTTCAAAGTAGCCACCTTTTGCTTTCATGACTGCTTTGCACTCTCTTGGCATTCTCTTGATGAGCTTCAAGAGGTAGTCACCGGGAATGGTCTTCCAACAATCTTGGAGGAGTTCCCATAGATGCTTAGCACTTGTTGACCCTTTTACCTTCACTCTGCAGTCCAGCTCACCCCAAACCATCTCGATTGGGTTCAGGTCTGGTGACTGTGGAGGCCAGGTCATCTGGCGTAGCACCCCATAACTCTTCTTCTTGGTCAAATAGCCCTTACAGAGCCTGGAGGTGTGTTTGGGGTCATTGTCCTGTTGAAAAATAAATGATGGTCCAACTAAACGCAAACCGGGTGGAATAGCATGCCGCTGCAAGATGCTGTGGTAGCCATGCTGGTTCAGTATGCCTTCAATTTTGGATAAATCCCCAATAGTGTCACCAGCAAAGTACCCCCACACCATTACACCTCCTCCATGCTTCACGGTGGGAACCAGGCATGTAGAGTCCATCCGTACACCTTTTCTGCGTCTCACAAAGACACGGTGGTTGGAACCAAAGATCTCAAATTTGGACTCATCAGACCAAAGCACAGATTTCCACTGGTCTAATGTCCATTCCTTGTGTTCTTTAGCCCAAACAGGTCTCTTCTGCTTGTTGCCTGTCCTTAGCAGTGGTTTCATAGCAGCTATTTTACCATGAAGGCCTGTTGCACAAAGTCTCCTCCTAACAGTTGTTGTAGAGATGTGTCTGCTGCTAGAACTCTGTGTGGCATTGACCTGCTGTTAACCTGCAGTTTCTGAGGCTGGTGACTCAGGTAACCTTATCCTCAGAAGCAGAGGTGACTCTTGGTCTTCCTTTCCTGGGGTGGTCCTCATGTGAGCCAGTTTCTTTGTAGCGCTTGATGGTTTTTGCCACTGCACTTGGGGACACTTTCAAAGTTTTCCCAATTTTTCGAACTGACTGACCTTCATTTCTTAAAGTAATCATGGCGACTTGCTTTTCTTTACTTAGCTGCTTTTTTCTTGCCATAAAACAAATTCTAACAGTCTATTCAGTAGGACTATCAGCTGTGTATCCACCAGACTTCTGCACAACAGAACTGATGGTCCCAACCCCATTTATAAGACAATTAATCCCACTTATTAAACCTGACAGGGCACACCTGTGAAGTAAAACCATTCCCGGTGACTACCTCTTGAAGCTCATCAAGAGAATGCCAAGAGTGTGCAAAGCAGTCATCAAAGCAAAAGGTGGCTACTTTGAAGAATCTAGAATATAAGACATAATTTCAGTTGTTTCACACTTTTTTAAGTATATAATTCCACATGTGTTAATTCATAGTTTTGATGCCTTCAGTGTGAATGTACAATGTTCATAGTCATGAAAATACAGAAAAATCTTTAAATGAGAAGGTGTGTCCAAACTTTTGGTCTGTACTGTATATATATTTTTAAAATCTTTAGTCTGGCTTTTTATTCCTATTTAATGATGAATTAGAATAAAAGGAAAGAAAGGAAATCACTCATCTGCCAAAGCTCAGTGGCAGAGTGGGAAGGACAATGTGTTCCACACCTGCAAGATTGCATACACTCTCAGGATCGCATCGCAGGAGGAGCACACAGCACTTCTCCAAATGACACAGGGCTATTATCAGCTCCTGCACAAAGTCAAATTATACAGCAGCCAGTGCAAGCCACATAACAAAGTTTATAATTCACTCCTTCAGCTGCGTTATTCCCACCACCTGGCGATTGCAAATCATGACTTTATAACAAAGAAATGATTGGTTGTATAAAATTATTTCAGAGAGGAATATTAACAAACTTAACAAGAATATATAGATCTTAAAAATACCCCAGTATTTATTTATATAATTATACTGGGGTCCAGGGACATCCGGAAAGAGAAGAGGAGTTGATGCTCTACTGTTTCTCTGAGTAGAGATAGAATAGAAAAATTGAAAAAACGGGGTTTAGTGATTTCCCTCACCCGCTCTGCAGGAATGAAGTTATATTTATAATTAAGATGTAAATTGTATCAGGGAAGACCAAGGACACCTAACACGGGGTACCATTACCTAGCTAGCGTTACTCATTCAAACCGCAGCTGAAGGAGTGAATTATAAAACTTTGTTATGTGGCTTGCACTGGCCACTGTACAATTGGACTTTGTGCGGGAGCTGAGAATAGCCCTGTGTCATTTATAAAGGCACTGCGTGCTCCTCCTGCGATGCAATCCTGAGGGTGTATGCAATCTTGCAGGTGTGGAACACACTGTCCTTCCCACTCTGCCACTGAGCTTTGGCGGATGAGCGATTTCCTTCCTTTCCTTTTATTCTAATTCATCATTAAATAGGAATAAAAAGCAGGGCTAAAGAGATTAAAAAATATATATATTTTTTATTAATAAAATAATTATTTTTATTTGATTAAAATTTAGATCCATACAATTAAATTTTTTTAACTAATGGTAAAATTTTTTAAACTAATGGTTTATTTCAACATGTGTCTCTTCCACATTGGATACACTTGCAGGAACTTGTTAGGATAGCTGAGTGATCTAATTGTTGGGCGGTGGATCTTGAGGAAGCTGAGGCATATCTTTTGGAGTTCGTGTCAGAGATGTGTTTTTCTTGCTCAGTATATATGTGTTTTTTTAATTTTCCCTATTTATTTTTTCTCCTTGTGTTTAAAATAGACATGTTAATATAAGAACAGCTTCTATCTATTACTATGAACTTTTATGCAAATAATAACATACTGCCTGCTAACTTTGAACTTTGACATGTGCCATCTGACTGTCATCTGACTGCTTGGCGCTAGTTTTTTAAAAATCTTTGTGTATTTAATGCTCCACCTATGTATGTTTCATGTGGTATTTCCTGAAGAAGAGGTTGCAAAAAACCGTGAAACGAGTAGAATAAACCACTGTCAAACTTTAATAACTTTCTGGAATCTCATCATTTGGGCAGCGCAGACGAAATCCACGTATTCCTTTGCAGAGCTCTGTTTGCTGGTATAGGAATACTGTGCTTTATGAAGACCAAAGTCAGCACAGCCGTCTACCAGGAAATTTTAGAGCACTTCATGCTTCCCTCTGCCGACAAGCTTTTTGGAGATAAAAATGTCATTCTCCAGCAGGACTTGGCACCTGTTCACACTGCCAAAAGTACCAATACCTGGTTTAAAAACAACAGTATCACTGTGCTTGTTTGGCCAGGAAACTCACCTGACCCTAACCCTGATGTTTTGTTCAGGTCAATATGACTCAAAATGAAATTTGAGACCCTGAAAATTATTTATTATGCGGATCTGAAATGTTTGATTAATTGACTTTTCCTCATTTGAGGGGTTACTTTTTGCTACACGCTGATTGTTACACTTATACTGTTCGGGTCAATATGACCCGATAACATTTTATACTGCTCAACAGGTCACTAATTATTTCTGACTGCAAAATGTATTTGTTGAGTTTTCTTGATAAATGGAACAAATTAGATGTGACAGCTCTAAATGTTATATTGGTTTACTTCTTTTAACAGGAGTATACAAATCTTACAGTGAATCAACTAAAAGTTTGTGGAATTCAGAAACCGGTCACCACTAGTGTTGAGTGATACCGTCCGATACTTGAAAGTATCGGTATCGGAAAGTATCGGCCGATACCGGCAAAGTATCGGATCTAATCCGATACCGATACCCGATACCAATACAAGTCAATGGGACTCAAGTATCGGACGGTATTCCTGATGGTTCCCAGGGTCTGAAGGAGAGGAAACTCTCCTTCAGGCCCTGGGATCCATATTAATGTGTAAAAGAAAGAATTAAAATAAAAAATATTGCTATACTCACCTCTCCGACGCAGCCTGGACCTCACCGAGGGAACCGGCAGCGTTCTTTGCTTAAAATGCGCGCGTTTACTGCCTTCAGTGACGTCACGGCTTGTGATTGGTCGCGTGCCGCCCATGTGGCCGCGACGCGACCAATCACAGCAAGCCGTGATGTAATTTTCAGGTCCTCAACGCCTAATTCTAGGCATTCAGGATTTTAAAATTACGTTCCGGCTTGTGATTGGTCGCGTCGCGGTCACATGGGCGACGCGACCAATCACAAGCTGTGACGTCACGGGAGGCAGGAAACGCGCGCATTTTAAAATTACGTCACGGCTTGTGATTGGTTGCGTGCCGCCCATGTGACCGCGACGCGACCAATCACAGCAAGCCGTGACGTAATTTTCAGGTCCTGAATGCAGAATTAGGCATTCAGGACCTGAAATTACGTCACGGCTTGCTGTGATTGGTCGCGTCGCGGCCACATGGGCGGCACGCGACCAATCACAAGCCGAGACGTCACAAAAGGAAGTAAACGCGCGCATTTTAAGCAAAGAACGCTGCCGGTTCCCTCGGTGAGGTCCAGGCTGCGTCGGAGAGGTGAGTATAGCAATATTTTTTATTTTAATTCTTTCTTTTACACATTAATGTTGTTTTGATACCGATACCCGATACCACAAAAGTATCGGATCTCGGTATCGGAATTCCGATACCCGCAAGTATCGGCCGAAACCCGATACTTGCGGTATCGGAATGCTCAACACTAGTCACCACATATTTAGAGTTACAATTAGTGATGAGCGAATATACTCGTTACTCGAGATTTCCCGAGCATGCTCAGGTGTCCATGAACATGCTTATGAGGGGAGTGATGAAAGACATCAGACAACAACTTTGCGTGTTGTGGCAAATGCCACAACAACGGTTCTTTGCTTAAGAACAATAATGTAAATAATAAATAATATGTATCAATAACTATGTATATTGGTATGTTCTTTCTTGGCACAAATTGCAGGAAGTAGTATTCTAGGCAATTATATATTAGATGGGCATTTCCTGAAGGAAATACATGGTGCTTGAACAGCGCTACCAGCTTTACAGCAGCACTTTTCACACACGGGACTGGGGGGCGCGCTTACTTTTGCACCCGGGGGCGCACTTACTTTTGCACCCGGGGGCGCACTTACTTTTGCACCAGGGGGCGCACTTACTTTTGCACCCGGGGGCGCACTTACTTTTGCACCCGGGGGCGCACTTACTTTTGCACCCGGGGGCGCACTTACTTTTGCACCCGGGGGCGCACTTACTTTTCGGGCCGCACTTACTTTTGGTGGGCGGGGCTCCTCGGCCCCCGATTTGGTTGGTGGGACCCCTCGTCCTCCGATTTGGTGGGTGGGGACCCTCGGCCTCCGATTTGGTGGGCGGGGACCGGCCTCCAATTTGGTGGGCGGGGACCCTCGGCCTCCGATTTGGTGGGCGGGGACCCTCGGCCTCCGCTTTGGTGGGCGGGGCCCCTCGGCCTCCGATTTGGTGGGCGGGGTCCCTCTGCCTCCGATTTGGTGGGCGGGGACCCTCGGCCTCCGCTTTGGTTGGCGGGGCCCCACGGCCTCCGATTTGGTGGGCGGGGCCGCTCGGCCTTCGATTTGGTGGGCTGGGCTCCTCGGCCTCCGATTTGGTTGGTGGGGCCCCTCGGTCTCCGATTTGGTGGGCGGGGCCCCTTATCCTCCGATTTGGTGGGCGGGGACCCTCGGCCTCCGATTTGGTGGGCAGGGACCCTCGGCCTCCGATTTGGTGGGCGGGGCCCCTCGGCCTCCGATTTGGTTGGTGGGGCCCCTCGGCCTCCGATTTGGTGGGCGGGGACCCTTGGCCTCCGATTTGGTGGGCGGGGACCCTCGGCCTCCAATTTGGTGGGTGGGGACCCTCGGCCTCCGATTTGGTGGGCGGGGACCCTCGGCCTCCGATTTGGTGGGCGGGGCCCCTCGGCCTCCGATGTGGTGGTCGGGGCCCCTCGGCCTCCGCTTTGGTGGGCGGGGTAGGGCCCCTCGGCCTCCGCTTTGGTGGGCGGGGCCGCTCGGCCTTCGATTTGTTGGGCGGGGCTCCTCGGCCTCCGATTTGGTTGGCGGGGCCCCTCGGCCTCCGATTTGGTTGGCGGGGCCCCTTATCCTCAGATTTGGTGGGCGGGGACTCTCGGCCTCCGATTTGGTGGGCGGGGACCCTCGGCCTCCGATTTGGTGGGCGGGGCCCCTCGGCCTCCAATTTGGTTGGCGGGGCCCCTCGGCCTCCGATTTGGTGGGCGGGGCCCCTCGGCCTCCGATTTGGTGGACGGGGCCCCTCGGCCTCCGATTTGGTTGGTGGGGCCCCTCGGCCTCCGATTTGGTGGGCGGGGACCCTCGGCCTCCAATTTGGTGGGCGGGGACCCTCGGCCTCTGATTTGGTGGGCGGGGACCCTCGGCCTCCGATTTGGTGGGCGGGGACCCTCGGCCTCCGATTTGGTGGGTGAGGCCCCTTGGCCTCCGCTTTGGTGGGCAGGGCCAGGCCCCTCGGCCTCCGCTTTGGTGGGCGGGGCCGCTCGGCCTTCAATTTGGTGGGCGGGGCTCCTCGGCCTCCGATTTGGTTGGCAAAGCCCCTCGGCCTCCGATTTGGTTGGCGGGGCCCCTCGGCCTCCAATTTGGTGGGCGGGGACTCTAGGCCTCTGATTTGGTGGTCGGGGACCCTCGGCCTCCGCTTTGGTGGGTGGGGCCCCTCGGCCTCTGATTTGGTGGGCGGGGTCCCTCTGCCTCCGATTTGGTGTGCGGAGACCCTCGGCCTCCGCTTTCGTGGGCGGGGCCCCTCGACCTTCTATTTGGTGGGCGGGGACCCTCGGCCTCCGATTTGGTGGGCGGGGCCCCTCGGCCTCCGATTTGGTGGGCGGGGCCCCTCGGCATTCCGATTTGGTGGGCGGGGACTCTCGGCCGCCGATTTGGTGGGCGGGGCCCATCGGCCTCCGATGTGGTGGGCGGGGCCCCTCGGCCTCCGATTTGGTGGGCGGGGACCCCCGGCCTCCGATTTGGTGGGCGGGGCCCCTCGGCCTCCGATTTGGTGGGCGGGGCCCCTCAGCCTCCGATTTGGTGGGCGGGGCCCCTCGGCCTCCGATTTGGTGGGCGGGGCCCCTCGGCATTCCGATTTGGTGGGCGGGGACCCTCGGCCTCCAATTTGGTGGGCGGGGCCCCTCGGCCTCCGATTTGGTGGGAGGGGACCCTCGGCCTCCAATTTGGTGGGCGGGGACCCTCGGCCTCCGATTTGGTGGTCGGAGACCCTCGGCCTCCGCTTTGGTGGGCGGGGCCCCTCGGCCTCCGATATGGTGGGCGGGGTCCCTCTGCCTCCGATTTGGTGTGCGGGGACCCTCGGCCTCCGCTTTCGTGGGCGGGGCCCCTCGACCTTCGATTTGGTGGGCGGGGCTCCTCGGCCTCCGATTTGGTGGGTGGGGCCCCTCGGCCTCCGATTTGGTGGGCGGGGACCCTCGGCCTCCGATTTGGTGGGCGGGGACCCTCGGCCTCCGATTTGGTGGGCGGGGACCCTCGGCCTCCGATTTGGTGGGCGGGGCCCCTCGGCCTCCGATGTGGTGGTCGGGGCCCCTCGGCCTCCGCTTTGGTGGGCGGGGCCGGGCCCCTCGGCCTCCGCTTTGGTGGGCGGGGCCGCTCGGCCTTCGATTTGGTGGGCGGGGCTCCTCGGCCTCCGATTTGGTTGGCGAGGCCCCTCGGCCTCCGATTTGGTTGGCGGGGCCCCTCGGCCTCCGATTTGGTGTGTGCTCTGCCTGGGGCCACTGTGCTCTGCCTGGGGCCCCATATGCTGCCTGGGGCCCCTGTGCTCTGCCTGGGGCCCCATATGATGCCTGGGGCCCCTGTGCTCTGCCTGGGGCCCCTGTGCTCTGCCTGGGGCACCATGTTCTGCCTGGGGCCCCTGTGCTCTGCCTGGGGCCACTGTGCTCTGCCTGGGGCCCCATATTCTGCCTGGGGCCACAGTGCTCTGCCTGGGGCCCCATAAGCTGCCTGGGGCCTCTGTGCTCTGCCTGGGACCACTGTGCTCTGCCTGGGGCCCCATATGCTGCCTGGGGCCCCTGTGCTCTGCCTGGGGCCACTGTGCTCTGCCTGGGGCCCCATATGCTGCCTGGGGCCACTGTGCTCTGCCTGGGGCCCCATATGCTGCCTGGGGCCCCTGTGCTCTGCCTGGTGCCCCATATGCTGCCTGAGGCCCCTGTGCTTTGCCTGGGGCCCCTGTGCTCTGCCTGGGGCCCCATGTTCTGCCTGGGGCCCCTGTGCTCTGCCTGGGGCCACTGTGCTCTGCCTGGGGCCCCATATGCTGCCTGGGGCCCCTGTGCTCTGCCTGGGGCCCCATATGCTGCCTGGGGCCCCTGTGCTCTGCCTGGGGCCCCTGTGCTCTGCCTGGGGCCCCATATGCTGCCTGGGGCCCCTGTGCTCTGCCTGGGGCCCCTGTGCTCTGCCTGGGGCCCCATGTTCTGCCTGGGGCCCCTGTGCTCTGCCTGGGGCCACTGTGCTCTGCATGGGGCCCCATATGCTGCCTGGGGCCCCTGTGCTCTGCCTGGGGCCCCATATGCTGCCTGGGGCCCCTGTGCTCTGCCTGGGGCCACTGTGCTCTGCCTGGGGCCCCATAGGCTGCCTGGGGCCCCTGTGCTCTGCCTGGGACCACTGTGCTCTGCCTGGGGCCCCATATGCTGCCTGGGGCCCCTGTGCTCTGCCTGGGTGTAGGACACTGGTGACGTCACTTATCTCCGGACATTAGCTCCGGACATTAGCTCCGGACAATAGCTCCGGACAAAGCCACGGAAGTTGGCACAAATTGCAGGAAGTAGTATTCTAGGCAATTATATATTAGACTAGATGGCAGCCCGATTCTAAAGAATCGGGAGTCTAGAATCCATATATACTTTATTTATTCAAATGTAAGAATAATACAATTAATAAATAATAGTAAGAAAGAACAAAAAATGGCTGCACTCACCAGCTCTTGACAATTCTTGTTATTTAAGGTACAGTTACACAGGATCCATGAACATGCTTATGAGGGGAGTGATGAAAGACATCAGACAACAACTTTGCGTGTTGTGGCAAATGCCACAACAATGGTTCTTTGCTTAAGAACAATAATGTAAATAATAAATAATATGTATCAATAACTATGTATATTGGTATGTTCTTTCTTGGCACAAATTGCAGGAAGTAGTATTCTAGGCAATTATATATTAGATGGGCATTTCCTGAAGGAAATACATGGTGCTTGAACAGCGCTACCAGCTTTACAGCAGCACTTTTCACACACGGGACTGGGGGGCGCGCTTACTTTTGCACCCGGGGCCGGGGGCGCGCTTTCTTTTGCACCCGGGGGCGCACTTACTTTTGCACCCGGAGGCGCACTTACTTTTGCACCCGGGGGCGCACTTACTTTTGCACCCGGGGGCGCACTTACTTTTGCACCCGGGGGCGCACTTACTTTTGCACCCGGGGGCGCACTTACTTTTGCACCCGGGGGCGCACTTACTTTTGCACCCGGGGGTGCACTTACTTTTGGGGCCGAACTTACTTTTGGTGGGCGGGGCTCCTCGGCCTCCGATTTGGTTGGTGGGGCCCCTCGTCCTCCGATTTGGTGGGTGGGGAAGCTCGGCCTCCGATTTGGTGGGCGGGGACCGGCCTCCGATTTGGTGGGCGGGGACCCTCGGCCTCCGATTTGGTGGGCGGGGACCCTCGACCTCCGATTTGGTGGGCGGGGACCCTCGGCCTCCGCTTTGGTGGGCGGGGCCCCTCGGCCTCCGATTTGGTGGGCGGGGTCCCTCTGCCTCCGATTTGGTGGGCGGGGACCCTCGGCCTCCGCTTTGGTTGGCGGGGCCCCACGGCCTCCGATTTGGTGGGCGGGGTCCCTCTGCCTCCGCTTTGGTGGGCGGGGCCGCTCGGCCTTCGATTTGGTGGGCGGGGCTCCTCGGCCTCCGATTTTGTTGGTGGGGCCCCTCGGCCTCCGATTTGGTGGGCGGGGACCCTCGGCCTCCGATTTGGTGGGCGGGGACCCTCGGCCTCCGATTTGGTGGGTGGGGACCCTCGGCCTCCGATTTGGTGGGCGGGGCCCCTCGGCCTCCGATTTGGTGGGCGGGGACCCTCGGCCTCCGATTTGGTGGGTGGGGACCCTCGGCCTCCGATTTGGTGGGCGGGGCCCCTCGGCCTCCGATTTGGTGGGCGGGGCCCCTCGGCCTCCGATTTGGTTGGTGGGGCCCCTCGGCCTCCGATTTGGTGGGCGGGGACCCTCGGCCTCCGATTTGGTGGGCGGGGACCCTCGGCCTCCAATTTGGTGGGCGGGGACCCTCGGCCTCCGATTTGGTGGGCGGGGACCCTCGGCCTCCGATTTGGTGGGTGGGGACCCTCGGCCTCCGATTTGGTGGGCGGGGCCCCTCGGCCTCCGATTTGGTGGGCGGGGCCCCTCGGCCTCCGATTTGGTGGGCGGGGACCCTCGGCCTCCGATTTGGTGGGCGGGGCCCCTCGGCCTCCGATTTGGTGGGCGGGGCCCCTCGGCCTCCGATGTGGTGGTCGGGGCCCCTCGGCCTCCGCTTTCGTGGGCGGGGCTGGGCCCCTCGGCCTCCGCTTTGGAGGGCGGGGCCGCTCGGCCTTCGATTTGTTGGGCGGGGCTCCTCGGCCTCCGATTTGGTTGGCGGGGCCCCTCAGCCTCCGATTTGGTTGGCGGGGCCCCTTATCCTCCGATTTGGTGGGCGGGGACTCTCGGCCTCCGATTTAATGGGCGGGGACCCTCGGCCTCTGATTTGGTGGGCGGGGCCCCTCGGCCTCCGATTTGGTTGGCGGGGCCCCTCGGCCTCCGATTTGGTGGGCGTGGACCCTCGGCCTCCGATTTGGTGGGCGGGGCCCCTCGGCCTCCGATTTGGTTGGTGGGGCCCCTCGGCCTCCGACTTGGTGGGCGGGGACCCTCGGCCTCTGATTTGGTGGGCGGGGACCCTCGGCCTCCAATTTGGTGGGCGGGGCCCCTCTGCCTCCGATTTGGTGTGCGGAGACCCTCGGCCTCCGCTTTCGTGGGCGGGGCCCCTCGACCTTCGATTTGGTGGGCGGGGACCCTCGGCCTCCGATTTGGTGGGCGGGGACTCTCGGCCGCCGATTTGGTGGGCGGGGCCCATCGGCCTCCGATGTGGTGGGCGGGGCCCCTCGGCCTCCGATTTGGTGGGCGGGGACCCCCGGCCTCCGATTTGGTGGGCGGGGCCCCTCGGCCTCCGATTTGGTGGGCGGGGCCCCTCAGCCTCCGATTTGGTGGGCGGGGCCCCTCGGCCTCCGATTTGGTGGTCGGAGACCCTCGGCCTCCGCTTTGGTGGGCGGGGCCCCTCGGCCTCCGATTTGGTGGGCGGGGTCCCTCTGCCTCCGATTTGGTGGGCGGGGCCGCTCGGCCTTCGATTTGGTGGGCGGGGCTCCTCGGCCTCCGATTTGGTTGGTGGGGCCCCTCGGCCTCCGATTTGGTGGGCGGGGACCATCGGCCTCCGATTTGGTGGGCGGGGACCCTCGGCCTCCGATTTGGTGGGTGGGGACCCTCGGCCTCCGATTTGGTGGGCGGGGCCCCTCGGCCTCCGATTTGGTGGGCGGGGACCCTCGGCCTCCGATTTGGTGGGTGGGGACCCTCGGCCTCCGATTTGGTGGGCGGGGACCCTCGGCCTCCGATTTGGTGGGTGGGGACCCTCGGCCTCCGATTTGGTGGGCGGGGCCCCTCGGCCTCCGATTTGGTGGGCGGGGACCCTCGGCCTCCGATTTGGTGGGCGGGGACCCTCGGCCTCCGATTTGGTGGGCGGGGCCCCTCGGCCTCCGATTTGGTGGGCGGGGCCCCTCGGCCTCCGATGTGGTGGTCGGGGCCCCTCGGCCTCCGCTTTCGTGGGCGGGGCTGGGCCCCTCGGCCTCCGCTTTGGTGGGCGGGGCCGCTCGGCCTTCGATTTGTTGGGCGGGGCTCCTCGGCCTCCGATTTGGTTGGCGGGGCCCCTCAGCCTCCGATTTGGTTGGCGGGGCCCCTTATCCTCCGATTTGGTGGGCGGGGACTCTCGGCCTCCGATTTAATGGGCGGGGACCCTCGGCCTCTGATTTGGTGGGCGGGGCCCCTCGGCCTCCGATTTGGTTGGCGGGGCCCCTCGGCCTCCGATTTGGTGGGCGTGGACCCTCGGCCTCCGATTTGGTGGGCGGGGCCCCTCAGCCTCCGATTTGGTGGGCGGGGCCCCTCGGCCTCCGATTTGGTGGGCGGGGACCCTCGGCCTCCGATTTGGTGGGCGGGGCCCCTCGGCCTCCGATTTGGTGGGCGGGGCCCCTCGGCCTCCGATTTGGTGGGCGGGGTCCCTCTGCCTCCGATTTGGTGGGCGGGGCCCCTCGGCATTCCGATTTGGTGGGCGGGGACCCTCGGCCTCCAATTTGGTGGGCGGGGCCCCTCGGCCTCCGATTTGGTGGGCGGGGACCCTCGGCCTCCGATTTGGTGGGCGGGGACCCTCGGCCTCCGATTTGGTGGTCGGAGACCCTCGGCCTCCGCTTTGGTGGGCGGGGCCCCTCGGCCTCCGATTTGGTGGGCGGGGTCCCTCTGCCTCCGATTTGGTGTGCGGGGACCCTCGGCCTCCGCTTTCGTGGGCGGGGCCCCTCGACCTTCGATTTGGTGGGCGGGGCTCCTCGGCCTCCGATTTGGTGGGTGGGGCCCCTCGGCCTCCGATTTGGTGGGCGGGGACCCTCGGCCTCCGATTTGGTGGGCGGGGACCCTCGGCCTCCGATTTGGTGGGCGGGGACCCTCAGCCTCCGATTTGGTGGGCGGGGCCCCTCGGCCTCCGATGTGGTGGTCGGGGCCCCTCGGCCTCCGCTTTGGTGGGCGGGGCCGGGCCCCTCGGCCTCCGCTTTGGTGGGCGGGGCCGCTCGGCCTTCGATTTGGTGGGCGGGGCTCCTCGGCCTCCGATTTGGTTGGCGAGGCCCCTCGGCCTCCGATTTGGTTGGCGGGGCCCCTCGGCCTCCGATTTGGTGTGTGCTCTGCCTGGGGCCACTGTGCTCTGCCTGGGGCCCCATATGCTGCCTGGGGCCCCTGTGCTCTGCCTGGGGCCCCATATGATGCCTGGGGCCCCTGTGCTCTGCCTGGGGCCCCTGTGCTCTGCCTGGGGCACCATGTTCTGCCTGGGGCCCCTGTGCTCTGCCTGGGGCCACTGTGCTCTGCCTGGGGCCCCATGTTCTGCCTGGGGCCACAGTGCTCTGCCTGGGGCCCCATAAGCTGCCTGGGGCCCCTGTGCTCTGCCTGGGACCACTGTGCTCTGCCTGGGGCCCCATATGCTGCCTGGGGCCCCTGTGCTCTGCCTGGGGCCACTGTGCTCTGCCTGGGGCCCCATATGCTGCCTGGGGCCACTGTGCTCTGCCTGGGGCCCCATATGCTGCCTGGGGCCCCTGTGCTCTGCCTGGGGCCCCATATGCTGCCTGAGGCCCCTGTGCTTTGCCTGGGGCCCCTGTGCTCTGCCTGGGGCCCCATGTTCTGCCTGGGGCCCCTGTGCTCTGCCTGGGGCCACTGTGCTCTGCCTGGGGCCCCATATGCTGCCTGGGGCCCCTGTGCTCTGCCTGGGGCCCCATATGCTGCCTGGGGCCCCTGTGCTCTGCCTGGGGCCCCTGTGCTCTGCCTGGGGCCCCATATGCTGCCTGGGGCCCCTGTGCTCTGCCTGGGGCCCCTGTGCTCTGCCTGGGGCCCCATGTTCTGCCTGGGGCCCCTGTGCTCTGCCTGGGGCCACTGTGCTCTGCATGGGGCCCCATATGCTGCCTGGGGCCCCTGTGCTCTGCCTGGGGCCCCATATGCTGCCTGGGGCCCCTGTGCACTGCCTGGGGCCCCTGTGCTCTGCCTGGGTGTAGGACACTGGTGACGTCACTTATCTCCGGACATTAGCTCCGGACATTAGCTCCGGACATTAGCTCCGGACAATAGCTCCGGACAAAGCCACGGAAGTTGGCACAAATTGCAGGAAGTAGTATTCTAGGCAATTATATATTAGACTAGATGGCAGCCCGATTCTAAAGAATCGGGAGTCTAGAATCCATATATACTTTATTTATTCAAATGTAAGAATAATACAATTAATAAATAATAGTAAGAAAGAACAAAAAATGGCTGCACTCACCAGCTCTTGACAATTCTTGTTATTTAAGGTACAGTTACACAGGATCCATGAACATGCTTATGAGGGGAGTGATGAAAGACATCAGACAACAACTTTGCATGTTGTGGCAAATGCCACAACAATGGTTCTTTGCTTAAGAACAATAATGTAAATAATAAATAATATGTATCAATAACTATGTATATTGGTATGTTCTTTCTTGGCACAAATTGCAGGAAGTAGTATTCTAGGCAATTATATATTAGATGGGCATTTCCTGAAGGAAATACATGGTGCTTGAACAGCGCTACCAGCTTTACAGCAGCACTTTTCACACACGGGACTGGGGGGCGCGCTTACTTTTGCACCCGGGGCCGGGGGCGCGCTTTCTTTTGCACCCGGGGGCGCACTTACTTTTGCACCCGGAGGCGCACTTACTTTTGCACCCGGGGGCGCACTTACTTTTGCACCCGGGGGCGCACTTACTTTTGCACCCGGGGGCGCACTTACTTTTGCACCCGGGGGCGCACTTACTTTTGCACCCGGGGGCGCACTTACTTTTGCACCCGGGGGTGCACTTACTTTTGGGGCCGAACTTACTTTTGGTGGGCGGGGCTCCTCGGCCTCCGATTTGGTTGGTGGGGCCCCTCGTCCTCCGATTTGGTGGGTGGGGAAGCTCGGCCTCCGATTTGGTGGGCGGGGACCGGCCTCCGATTTGGTGGGCGGGGACCCTCGGCCTCCGATTTGGTGGGCGGGGACCCTCGACCTCCGATTTGGTGGGCGGGGACCCTCGGCCTCCGCTTTGGTGGGCGGGGCCCCTCGGCCTCCGATTTGGTGGGCGGGGTCCCTCTGCCTCCGATTTGGTGGGCGGGGACCATCGGCCTCCGATTTGGTGGGCGGGGACCCTCGGCCTCCGATTTGGTGGGTGGGGACCCTCGGCCTCCGATTTGGTGGGCGGGGCCCCTCGGCCTCCGATTTGGTGGGCGGGGACCCTCGGCCTCCGATTTGGTGGGTGGGGACCCTCGGCCTCCGATTTGGTGGGCGGGGCCCCTCGGCCTCCGATTTGGTGGGCGGGGCCCCTCGGCCTCCGATTTGGTTGGTGGGGCCCCTCGGCCTCCGATTTGGTGGGCGGGGACCCCCGGCCTCCGATTTGGTGGGCGGGGACCCTCGGCCTCCAATTTGGTGGGCGGGGACCCTCGGCCTCCGATTTGGTGGGCGGGGACCCTCGGCCTCCGATTTGGTGGGTGGGGACCCTCGGCCTCCGATTTGGTGGGCGGGGCCCCTCGGCCTCCGATTTGGTGGGCGGGGACCCTCGGCCTCCGATTTGGTGGGCGGGGCCCCTCGGCCTCCGATTTGGTGGGCGGGGCCCCTCGGCCTCCGATGTGGTGGTCGGGGCCCCTCGGCCTCCGCTTTCGTGGGCGGGGCTGGGCCCCTCGGCCTCCGCTTTGGTGGGCGGGGCCGCTCGGCCTTCGATTTGTTAGGCGGGGCTCCTCGGCCTCCGATTTGGTTGGCGGGGCCCCTTATCCTCCGATTTGGTGGGCGGGGACTCTCGGCCTCCGATTTAATGGGCGGGGACCCTCGGCCTCTGATTTGGTGGGCGGGGCCCCTCGGCCTCCGATTTGGTTGGCGGGGCCCCTCGGCCTCCGATTTGGTGGGCGTGGACCCTCGGCCTCCGATTTGGTGGGCGGGGCCCCTCGGCCTCCGATTTGGTTGGTGGGGCCCCTCGGCCTCCGACTTGGTGGGCGGGGACCCTCGGCCTCTGATTTGGTGGGCGGGGACCCTCGGCCTCCAATTTGGTGGGCGGGGCCCCTCTGCCTCCGATTTGGTGTGCGGAGACCCTCGGCCTCCGCTTTCGTGGGCGGGGCCCCTCGACCTTCGATTTGGTGGGCGGGGACCCTCGGCCTCCGATTTGGTGGGCGGGGACTCTCGGCCGCCGATTTGGTGGGCGGGGCCCATCGGCCTCCGATGTGGTGGGCGGGGCCCCTCGGCCTCCGATTTGGTGGGCGGGGACCCCCGGCCTCCGATTTGGTGGGCGGGGCCCCTCGGCCTCCGATTTGGTGGGCGGGGCCCCTCAGCCTCCGATTTGGTGGGCGGGGCCCCTCGGCCTCCGATTTGGTGGGCGGGGCCCCTCGGCATTCCGATTTGGTGGGCGGGGACCCTCGGCCTCCAATTTGGTGGGCGGGGCCCCTCGGCCTCCGATTTGGTGGGCGGGGACCCTCGGCCTCCGATTTGGTGGGCGGGGACCCTCGGCCTCCGATTTGGTGGTCGGAGACCCTCGGCCTCCGCTTTGGTGGGCGGGGCCCCTCGGCCTCCGATTTGGTGGGCGGAGTCCCTCTGCCTCCGATTTGGTGTGCGGGGACCCTCGGCCTCCGCTTTCGTGGGCGGGGCCCCTCGACCTTCGATTTGGTGGGCGGGGCTCCTCGGCCTCCGATTTGGTGGGTGGGGCCCCTCGGCCTCCGATTTGGTGGGCGGGGACCCTCGGCCTCCGATTTGGTGGGCGGGGACCCTCGGCCTCCGATTTGGTGGGCGGGGACCCTCAGCCTCCGATTTGGTGGGCGGGGCCCCTCGGCCTCCGATGTGGTGGTCGGGGCCCCTCGGCCTCCGCTTTGGTGGGCGGGGCCGGGCCCCTCGGCCTCCGCTTTGGTGGGCGGGGCCGCTCGGCCTTCGATTTGGTGGGCGGGGCTCCTCGGCCTCCGATTTGGTTGGCGAGGCCCCTCGGCCTCCGATTTGGTTGGCGGGGCCCCTCGGCCTCCGATTTGGTGTGTGCTCTGCCTGGGGCCCCTGTGCTCTGCCTGGGGCACCATGTTCTGCCTGGGGCCCCTGTGCTCTGCCTGGGGCCACTGTGCTCTGCCTGGGGCCCCATATGCTGCCTGGGGCCACTGTGCTCTGCCTGGGGCCCCATATGCTGCCTGGGGCCCCTGTGCTCTGCCTGGGGCCCCATATGCTGCCTGAGGCCCCTGTGCTTTGCCTGGGGCCCCTGTGCTCTGCCTGGGGCCCCATGTTCTGCCTGGGGCCCCTGTGCTCTGCCTGGGGCCACTGTGCTCTGCCTGGGGCCCCATATGCTGCCTGGGGCCCCTGTGCTCTGCCTGGGGCCCCATATGCTGCCTGGGGCCCCTGTGCTCTGCCTGGGGCCCCTGTGCTCTGCCTGGGGCCCCATATGCTGCCTGGGGCCCCTGTGCTCTGCCTGGGGCCCCTGTGCTCTGCCTGGGGCCCCATGTTCTGCCTGGGGCCCCTGTGCTCTGCCTGGGGCCACTGTGCTCTGCATGGGGCCCCATATGCTGCCTGGGGCCCCTGTGCTCTGCCTGGGGCCCCATATGCTGCCTGGGGCCCCTGTGCTCTGCCTGGGGCCACTGTGCTCTGCCTGGGGCCCCATAGGCTGCCTGGGGCCCCTGTGCTCTGCCTGGGACCACTGTGCTCTGCCTGGGGCCCCATATGCTGCCTGGGGCCCCTGTGCTCTGCCTGGGGCCACTGTGCTCTGCCTGGGGCCCCATATGCTGCCTGGGGCCCCTGTGCTCTGCCTGGGTGTAGGACACTGGTGACGTCACTTATCTCCGGACATTAGCTCCGGACATTAGCTCCGGACATTAGCTCCGGACAATAGCTCCGGACAAAGCCACGGAAGTTGGCACAAATTGCAGGAAGTAGTATTCTAGGCAATTATATATTAGACTAGATGGCAGCCCGATTCTAAAGAATCGGGAGTCTAGAATCCATATATACTTTATTTATTCAAATGTAAGAATAATACAATTAATAAATAATAGTAAGAAAGAACAAAAAATGGCTGCACTCACCAGCTCTTGACAATTCTTGTTATTTAAGGTACAGTTACACAGGATCCATGAACATGCTTATGAGGGGAGTGATGAAAGACATCAGACAACAACTTTGCGTGTTGTGGCAAATGCCACAACAATGGTTCTTTGCTTAAGAACAATAATGTAAATAATAAATAATATGTATCAATAACTATGTATATTGGTATGTTCTTTCTTGGCACAAATTGCAGGAAGTAGTATTCTAGGCAATTATATATTAGATGGGCATTTCCTGAAGGAAATACATGGTGCTTGAACAGCGCTACCAGCTTTACAGCAGCACTTTTCACACACGGGACTGGGGGGCGCGCTTACTTTTGCACCCGGGGCCGGGGGCGCGCTTTCTTTTGCACCCGGGGGCGCACTTACTTTTGCACCCGGAGGCGCACTTACTTTTGCACCCGGGGGCGCACTTACTTTTGCACCCGGGGGCGCACTTACTTTTGCACCCGGGGGCGCACTTACTTTTGCACCCGGGGGCGCACTTACTTTTGCACCCGGGGGTGCACTTACTTTTGGGGCCGAACTTACTTTTGGTGGGCGGGGCTCCTCGGCCTCCGATTTGGTTGGTGGGGCCCCTCGTCCTCCGATTTGGTGGGTGGGGAAGCTCGGCCTCCGATTTGGTGGGCGGGGACCCTCGGCCTCCGATTTGGTGGGCGGGGACCCTCGGCCTCCGATTTGGTGGGCGGGGACCCTCGACCTCCGATTTGGTGGGCGGGGACCCTCGGCCTCCGCTTTGGTGGGCGGGGCCCCTCGGCCTCCGATTTGGTAGGCGGGGTCCCTCTGCCTCCGATTTGGTGGGCGGGGACCCTCGGCCTCCGCTTTGGTTGGCGGGGCCCCACGGCCTCCGATTTGGTGGGCGGGGTCCCTCTGCCTCCGCTTTGGTGGGCGGGGCCGCTCGGCCTTCGATTTGGTGGGCGGGGCTCCTCGGCCTCCGATTTGGTTGGTGGGGCCCCTCGGCCTCCGATTTGGTGGGCGGGGACCCTCGGCCTCCGATTTGGTGGGCGGGGACCCTCGGCCTCCGATTTGGTGGGTGGGGACCCTCGGCCTCCGATTTGGTGGGCGGGGCCCCTCGGCCTCCGATTTGGTGGGTGGGGACCCTCGGCCTCCGATTTGGTGGGCGGGGACCCTCGGCCTCCGATTTGGTGGGCGGGGCCCCTCGGCCTCCGATTTGGTGGGCGGGGCCCCTCGGCCTCCGATGTGGTGGTCGGGGCCCCTCGGCCTCCGCTTTCGTGGGCGGGGCTGGGCCCCTCAGCCTCCGCTTTGGTGGGCGGGGCCGCTCGGCCTTCGATTTGTTGGGCGGGGCTCCTCGGCCTCCGATTTGGTTGGCGGGGCCCCTTATCCTCCGATTTGGTGGGCGGGGACTCTCGGCCTCCGATTTGGTGGGCGGGGACCCTCGGCCTCCGATTTGGTGGGCGGGGCCCCTCGGCCTCCGATTTGGTTGGCGGGGCCCCTCGGCCTCCGATTTGGTGGGCGTGGACCCTCGGCCTCCGATTTGGTTGGTGGGGCCCCTCGGCCTCCGACTTGGTGGGCGGGGACCCTCGGCCTCCGATTTGGTGGGCGGGGACCCTCGGCCTCCGATTTGGTGGGCGGGGACCCTCGGCCTCCAATTTGGTGGGCGGGGACCCTGGGCCTCCGATTTGGTGGGTGGGGACCCTCGGTCTCCGATTTGTTGGGCGGGGCCCCTTGGCCTCCGATGTGGTGGGCGGGGCCCCTCGGCCTCCGATGTGGTGGGCGGGGCCAGGCCCCTCGGCCTCCGCTTTGGGGGGCGGGGCCGCTCGGCCTTCGATTTGGTGGGCGGGGCTCCTCGGCCTCCGATTTGGTTGGCGAAGCCCCTCGGCCTCCGATTTGGTTGGCGGGGCCCCTCGGCCTCCGATTTGGTGGGTGGGGACTCTCGGCCTCCGATTTGGTGGGCGGGGACCCTCGGCCTCCGATTTGGTGGGCGGGGACCCTCGGCCTCCGATTTGGTGGGCAGGGACCCTCGGCCTCCGATTTGGTGTCCGGGGACCCTCGGCCTCCGCTTTGGTTGGCGGGGCCCCTCGGCCTCCGATTTGGTGGGCGGGGTCCCTCTGCCTCCGATTTGGTGTGCGGGGACCCTTGGCCTCCGCTTTCGTGGGCGGGGCCCCTCGACCTTCGATTTGGTGGGCGGGGCTCCTCGGCCTCTGATTTGGTTGGCGGGGCCCCTTATCCTCCGATTTGGTGGGCGGGGACTCTCGGCCTCCGATTTGGTGGGCGGGGACCCTCGGCCTCCGATTTGGTGGGCGGGGCCCCTCGGCCTCCGATTTGGTTGGCGGGGCCCCTCGGCCTCCGATTTGGTGGGCGTGGACCCTCGGCCTCCGATTTGGTTGGCGGGGCCCCTCGGCCTCCGATTTGGTGGGCGTGGACCCTCGGCCTCCGATTTGGTGGGCGGGGCCCCTCGGCCTCCGATTTGGTTGGTGGGGCCCCTCGGCCTCCGACTTGGTGGGCGGGGACCCTCGGCCTCTGATGTGGTGGGCGGGGCCCCTCGGCCTCCGCTTTGGTGGGCGGGGCCAGGCCCCTCGGCCTCCGCTTTGGGGGGCGGGGCCGCTCGGCCTTCGATTTGGTGGGCGGGGCTCCTCGGCCTCCGATTTGGTTGGCGAAGCCCCTCGGCCTCCGATTTGGTTGGCGGGGCCCCTCGGCCTCCGATTTGGTGGGTGGGGACTCTCGGCCTCCGATTTGGTGGGCGGGGACCCTCGGCCTCCGAGTTGGTGGGCAGGGACCCTCGGCCTCCGATTTGGTGGCCGGGGACCCTCGGCCTCCGCTTTGGTGGGCGGGGCCCCTCGGCCTCCGATTTGGTGGGCGGGGTCCCTCTGCCTCCGATTTGGTGTGCGGGGACCCTCGGCCTCCGCTTTCGTGGGCGGGGCCCCTCGACCTTCGATTTGGTGGGCGGGGCTCCTCGGCCTCTGATTTGGTTGGTGGGGCCCCTCGGCCTCCAATTTGGTGGGCGGGACCCTCGGCCTCCGATTTGGTGGGCGGGGACCCTCGTCCTCGAATTTGGTGGGCGGGGACCCTCGGCCTCCGATTTGGTGGGCGGGGCCCCTCGGCCTCCGATGTGGTGGGCGGGGCCCCTCGGCCTCCGATTTGGAGGGCGGGGACCCTGGCCTCCGATTTGGTGGGCGGGGCCCCTCGGCCTCCGATTTGGTGGGCGGGGACCCTCGGCCTCCGATTTGGTGGGCGAGGCCCCTCGGCCTCCGATGTGGTGGTCGGGGCCCCTCGGCCTCCGCTTTGTTGGGCGGGGCCGGGCCCCTCGGCCTCCGCTTTGGTGGGCGGGGCCACTCGGCCTTCGATTTGGTGGGCGGGGCTCCTCGGCCTCCGATTTGGATGGCGGGGCCCCTCGGCCTCCGATTTGGTTGGCGGGGCCCCTCGGCCTCCGATTTGGTGTGTGCTCTGCCTGGGGCCACTGTGCTCTGCCTGGGGCCCCATATGCTGCTTGGGGCCCCTGTGCTCTGCCTGGGGCCCCTGTGCTCTGCCTGGGGCCCCATGTTCTGCCTGGGGCCCCTGTGCTCTGCCTGGGGCCACTGTGCTCTGCCTGGGGCCCCATGTTCTGCCTGGGGCCACTGTGCTCTGCCTGGGGCCCCATAAGCTGCCTGGGGCCCCTGTGCTCTGCCTGGGACCACTGTGCTCTGCCTGGGGCCCCATATGCTGCCTGGGGCCCCTGTGCTCTGCCTGGGACCACTGTGCTCTGCCTGGGGCCCCATATGCTGCCTGGGGCCCCTGTGCTCTGCCTGGGTGTAGGACACTGGTGACGTCACTTATCTCCGGACATTAGCTCCGGACATTAGCTCCGGACATTAGCTCCGGACATTAGCTCCGGACGTTATCTCCGGACAATAGCTCCGGACAATAGCTCCGGACAAAGCCACGGAAGTTGGCACAAATTGCAGGAAGTAGTATTCTAGGCAATTATATATTAGATAATGCCACAAAAGGGACCGTTGATACACTAAATCAAGCAATATCATCATACACATGCAAACGCAAAGCTGATCATTGGCCAATGATAATATTTTACAACATTCTGGATGTTTCGGCATACAATGCATTTCTTTTATGGAGAGAAATCTACCCCAATTGGAACAGAAATAAGCTGCATAACAGAAGAATTTTTATTAAAGAATTAGGAAAATCCCTAGTTAGGCTGTATATCGAAGCCACAAAAGTAAACCCCAGAAGTGAAGGAGCAGCAGCCATTGTGAAGAGTTTCCAGCAGCATGCCCAAGAAAGAAACTCCACGGCCTCCACCAGCACAGCTTCCAGCCAAAAAGGAAGAGATGTAGCTTCTGTCCATCTTCTTGTGACAATAAAACAAATCTGACATAGGCTGGGTGTGCAAAATATCTGTGTAAAGCAAATGTGTGTTATTATTTTGTTCAGTGTAAAAATGCATGAACCTGGTCAACCTTTTTAGAGAGAGACTAATAAGTTAAAATTTAACCTTTAATACACTGTGTTTAAAATAGTGCTGAATAAACACCTGACAAACAAACAGTTAAACTCACAAAAAAATCACACTCAGCTGTATGCTGACACAAAAAACTGGATAGATTGATCCACAATTTGGTATCATTCAATAAGTCCCTGGAGCAGAGTTACCACACATATGTTCCCAATAATGCTCCAGTATAAGGACATGGAAAATCATGAGTCAATAAAGAGCAAGTAATTAATGCAAATGGTTTTATACATTACTCATATATGACAATTCATTGCAGACCAAGGATAAAAATCCATATTCAAAATCAGATAAAGGAACGATCTCGCCTCATATTCCTTTGTTCATCAGGTAAGAACGGGGAATGTATTAACTGGTATCATTTATGTGGGGGAGGCACCTCTTTTTTATCCATACATTACCTCAAGAAGAATCACCAGCTAGGACCCATACCGTAAAACCAAGACTTTTGCTTCCCAACGTGTTTCGTTTAGGGAAAGGTGAAGTTATTGTTAAGAAAAACAAAGGGTATCCATCTGTCAAATCATGTAGAAAACCATTATAGAGAGGGGGGGAATAAAGCTTTATCCCCACTTCTCTATAATGGGTTTCTACATGATCTATTTCAACTGTTTCTTTATGTTAATGTTGATGATTATGGGTGACAGCCTATGAAAACCCAAAAGTCATTATCTCAGTAAATTAGAATACTTAATAACACCAGCTTGAAAAATGATTTTAAAATCAGATATGTTGGCCTACTGAAATGTATGTTCAGTAAATGTACTCAATACTTGGTCGGGGCTCCTTTTGCATCAATTAACTGCATCAGTGCGGCGAGGCATGGAGGCGATCAGCCTGTGGCACTGCTGAGGTGTTATGGAAGCCCAGGTTGCTTTGATAGCAGCCTTCAGCTCGTCTGCATTGTTGGGTCTGGTGTCTCATCTTCCTGTTGACAATACCCCATAGATTCTGTATTGGGTGTTTTGTTAAGGTTCAAAAAATTGTGATGAATAAATAAATGCTCACACGACAATTGAATAAACTAAAATGAATTTACTTAATAAAAGATAATAAATATAAACAGTCACTCAAAATAACACATAATCAATAGTCATAAGTCATTCATTACATTGGAAATGGTAGGAGTCAAAATCAGCCTGCTTTCTCAGTGTCCTCTCTCTTCCCTCTGTGTCTCTCTGTCCCCTGTGTCCCAGGCATTCCTCATTTATATAACTAACAAACCAAAAATAACTATATATATGTGGTCGTGTATCTATACGAATATATAACACCTATAAATATGAAACAACAACCAAAAAATTTTTTTGACTAAAATATAAATTTTATTATAGACATGACAACAATATAAAAATAAAGGAAAGGACCGCCAGGTGGCAATAGAGTGCAGGTTATCATAAAAGGGTATAATGGATCATATAAGATAATAAATTTCTAGGGTAAACAAGAAATCATACCATGGACATATGAACCTCACCGTA
Organism: Ranitomeya variabilis; assembly: GCF_051348905.1. Lineage (NCBI taxonomy): Eukaryota > Metazoa > Chordata > Amphibia > Anura > Dendrobatidae > Ranitomeya > Ranitomeya variabilis. Next base: position 629,665,753 of record NC_135234.1, on the reverse strand, counting down.
AAAAAGTATATATCTATTAGTTAAAGTTGAGGTATATTTCATTACACTGTACTCATTTCATATTATATGACATATAAAATAAATAATAAAGAGTAAAGTGAACGTTGTGCATGTATCCAAGTTGATACTTTAGGTGTACCAAATAAATTATATTGCACTATGTGTTCCTGATTCAATCTAAAGTGCATATGTCGGGTAATTACCCAATTAAAGTGAACACAGTCCATATATTAAGGATATATAAATACAATAGGCCCTCAAATAAATATCATAACATCCCATTCAAATTGAATATAAATAAGGGGAATAAATAAACAAATAAGACCTAATGATTATAAAGTGCACCAAACATAGTCATATGAAATGTTGCCATGGTCAAACATACCCTAATGATAAGCCTGCACGGCCCAACGCGCGTTTCGCCTCAGCTTTATACCTCATTTATATGTAAAGTCACTGTCCATTGAATCTTATCTGAAAGCTTTTGATCTATATCACAGTATGTGTACTGAAACCTTTAGGGTATGTGCACACGTCAGGATTTCTTGCAGAAATTTCCTGAAGAAAAACGGAAATTTTCTGCAAGAAATCCGCATTTTTTTTTGCGTTTTTTTCCCGTTTTTTTCGCGTTTTTTTTAGCATTTTGCAAGCGAAATTAGCTTGCAGAATGCTAAAGTTTTCCAAGCGATCTATAGCATCGCTTGGAAAACTGACTGACAGGTTGGTCACACTTGTCAAACATAGTGTTTGACAAGTATGGCTAACTTTTTACTATAGATGCTGCCTATGCAGCATCAATAGTAAAAGATAGAATGTTTAAAAATAATAAAAAAAATACAAAAAATGGTTATACTCACCTGCAGACAGCCGATCTCTTCAGCGGCGTCCGATCCTATAGATGGTGTGTGTGTGCAGGACCTTCGATGACATCGCGGTCACGTGAGAGGTCACATGAGCGGTCTCGCGACCAATCACAAGACCGCGACATAATCGCAGGTCCTTCACACACACCATCTATAGGAACGGAAGCGACAGCATGCACCGATGAGAGGCGGGAAGACTCCGGGGCCATCGAAGGTGAGTATATCACTATTTTTTATTTTAATTCTTTTTTTTTTACCAATTATATGGTGCCCAGTCCGTGGAGGAGAGTCTCCTCGCCTCCACTCTGGGTACCAACCGCACATGATCTGCTTACTTCCCGCATGGTGGGCACAGCCCCGTGTGGGAAGTAAGCAGATCAATGCACTCCTAGGTGTGCGGAATCCCCGCAATTCCGCAAATTTAATGAACATGTTGCTTTTTTTTCCACGATGCGAATTTTTCACTGAAAAAAATGCAACATTTGCACAAGATATGCGGAATACACTGTAAATAATAGGAGGCATATGTAAGTGTTTTTTTCGCGTTTTTATCACGTTTTTATAGCGAAAAAATGTGAAAAAACGCAAAAAATACTGAACTGAATGTGGCTGGACAAGTTTTCAGGTAGCTTTCTGTGGACTCCATTGAAAAGCACATATATATATATATATATATATATATATATATATATATATATATATATATATATATATATATATATACAGTATATATATATATACCGTATATATACTAATAACAAAACCAATCAATATCTCTATCATTCGTATTAATTAATTGGAGTGTTGAAATCATATTAAAAAAATATACAATACAACACACCCGTAAACAGAGATGCGTGTAGATTAAACTTAATCAAATGCAAAAAAAGGTGCATGTAGTGTATTGTGCTGCTAAATAGCGTGCATATACAGCTTAAAAAATAAAAATTATCGGGCCTGATTCATTAAAATTGGCATTGTACACACCAGTTTTAATAATGAGCATGCAGGAGTATAGTGCATAAAAGTTTTCGAACTGCAAATCCAATCTCAAAATGATCGAATTAGTGTGAAACAGCACATTTTAGGAAATTTGACTGAAACTCAATTGTCCATGGTTTTATCAAGTCATCTCTACATTAGAACTCTCATCTCTGTCTAACAAAAAACAAAAAGTGAAGCAGCACAAGCAGTGTGTTTGGTGCAGGCCAACAAGATGTAAATCGACAATCTACATTAGAGAGATAGAAAAAAAACAGATCTGCACACCAGATTCCATGCAAAAAATGGGTAATTTATAGATGGCAATGTTTCAGCTCAAATAATGTTTTAACTGACTGATTTATATAGATACATCATATTAGCATAATTATACAAAATAAATCAATCAATCATAGTTTAATAAATCTATAAATATTGACTTGATAAAACTGCATTTAAATCCAATTCACATACAAAAAAAATAAGGAAAATATGTGAAATAAGTGGTAAAAATGAATGATTCTTTTGAATATCAACTTTCCCCAAAAAGTTGATTTGCGGCAAAAAAATGCGGACAAATTTTAATGCTGGACTGGTTGTAATTGTTCTTAAAATATTGGGTGTGGGAGAGAGACAGCACTTTACTGACCATAAGAACATATCCTTTACAGACAGAGAGGACCCTGTTGACCATAAGAACTTACAATTTACAGGTGATTGAGAGAGAATTCCGCTTATCATAAGAGCTTACACTCTACAGGAGAGAGAGGATCCCTCTGACCGTAAGAATTTTACACTTTACAGAAGAGAGGACACTGCTGAGCATAAGAGCTTACACTCTGCAGAAGAGACTTACCTAGTGAGTCTGGAGATGGTAAACGACTCTGCTGTACAAAATGGGCTCTCCTGGGAACCTCTGATCTTTGATGGCCTAGGCATCGTATAGAATATAAGCAAAAGGCAATTATACATGATGGTTATAATGATAAACAATATAAGGCAAAACAACAGAAAGAATTGTTAGATTATGGACGAAATAAACTTGAAGATAAGTACTATATGACAAAGGGAATATTTATGGTTGGAAATAAAATAAAATGAATAGGAGTTAAAAAAATTTGGTCAAGTAAAGGCAGTTCTGTATAAACAAAAGTGCCCAATTCCAATGGATAAGGAGCCAAAGGATAAAACAGGAAAGGTCTGTATCTCACAAGGATGGACACAAGCAACCCAACCAATCCCTTCAAGAGACCTATCAGCTTTGAGACTTGCAACAAACAGATTGATGTCCATGTACCTCAATACTAGATTGAGCATGTGGGGGGTGCTCAGGAGCTGAACTCCCTACACACACTATAGGTTACATCTATCTTACGTAGCTGGGGTCTGTCTCTAACAAAAGCAGTTGGATCTGTTCTCCAATTAGTGCTGTTAACTATTTAAATTCTACTGCTAATCTTCAATAGCAGCATTTCTAAGAAGTAGCTGCCAGTTAGTGCAATTTGATCAAGAGGCACCAATGACTCACTATGGCAGCTGGTGGCCTGCTGAAAACCCCTCATGTTGCCATCTTAGTACACCTGTGAAGCTCAGTCATAGGACGATCACAAATTACACTTTGTGTTGTCATACCGTGGTAATACAGTAATAATTAGTCAAATGGTTTAAGACCCTTGAAGATGCTAGAAAGTAAATGAACCTTTTTAAAGTTTTTAAAATGACAAAAGAAAAAACAAAAAGAAAACTAAATCACCCTCTTTCCCTTTATTAAAATAAAGAAATAAATACATACATATATAAAACAAGTTTGATACTTCCGTATCAATAAAAATCCAGGTTACCATTTTATAGTAAAAGCTTTACATAAAAAATCAAAACACCAGAATGATAATTTTTTTGGTCATCGCACTTCAATAAAAATGCAATAAAAAATGATTAAAACACCGCTAGTAAAAAAAGAAACCCTCAGGCTCTCTGAAAATATACCCATATACCCACAACCAAATGGTATCAGCAAAAATAGAAAGATATATTTTTATACATACAGAAAAATGTAAAGAAAAAAATGATAGAAGATCTACACCAGGTTCATGACACATTTAAGGCCCTATTTCTACTCTTATGAAATTGATGCCACTTCGGTGGTGTCAGGCCGTAATTTTATGAAATTTGAAGACTCCTGTATGGGTTTCCTTCTGCTGGTTGGCTGGAGTGGAAGATGTGTTGGTCCCTGTTATACTATTTCTACTCTTGTGAAATTGATAACAATTTGGTAGTGTCAGGCCTTAATTTTTTTTAAATTTGAAGTCTCCAGATTGGGTCTACATCTGCTAGGTTGGCTGTAGTCGAAGAGATGTCACTCCCCATTATATTATTTCTACTCTGGTGAAATTGAGGCTTCTTTGGTGATGTCTGCCACTAATTTTTGCAACTGTGCAAAGCATTGGTTCTCTACATCTGCTGGGCTGGCTGTAGTGGAAGAGATGTCGTTCACCACTATATTATTTCTATTCTGGTGAAATTGATGCCACTTTGGAGGTTTAACGCTCTAATTTTTTTTTATTTGAAGACTCCTGAGTAGGTCTACATCTGCTGGGTTTGGCTGTAGTGGAAGAGATGTCACTCACCATTATACTATTTCTACTCTGGTGAAATTGATGCCACTTTGGTGGTGTCTGTCACTAATTGTTGGAAATGTGAACACTCCTGGTTGTTCTGAAATGGCTGTAGTGGAAGAGATGTCTTTCCGCATTACTCTATTTCTATTCTGGTGAAGTTAATGACACTTTGGTGATATCTGCCCTGAATTATTTTATATTTGAAGACTTTTGATTGGGTCTTTATCTCCTGGGTTGGCTGTAGTGGAATACGTGTCAGTCCCTATTATACTATTTCTACTCTCGTGAAATTGATGCCACTTCAATGGTGTAAGGCACTATTTTTTAAATTTGAAGACTCCTGATTACAGTGGGGGAAATAAATATTTGATCCCTTGCTGATTTTGTATGTTTGCCCACTGACAAAGACATGAACAGTCTATAATTTTAAGGGTAGGTTATTTTTAACACAGAGATGTAATATCAAAAATAAAATCCAGAAAATCACATTGTATAGGTTATATAAATGTATTTGCATTTAGCAGTGAGAAATAAGTATTTGATTCCCTACCAGCCATTAAGAGTTCTGGCTCCTACAGACCAGTTAGATGATTCTAATCAACTCATTACCTGCATTAAAGGCAGCTGTCTAACATATCTTATATAGTAACCTATATAAAAGACTCCTGTCCACAGACTCAATTAGTCACACTCTAACCTCTACAACATGGTCAAGAACAAACAGCTTTATAAGGATGTCAGGGACAACATCATGGACCTGCACAAAGCTGGAATGGGCTACAAAACCATATGTAAGATGCTGGGTGAGAAGGAGACAACTGTTGGAGCAATAGTAAAAAAATGGAAGAAATACAAAATGACTGTCTTTTGACATCCATCTGGCGCACCATGCAAAATCTCACCTCGTGGGGTATCCTTGATCATGATTGAGGTGAGAAATCAGCCTAAAACTACACGGGAGGAACTTGTTGATGATCTCAAGGCAGCTGGGACCACAGTCACAAAGAAAACCATTGGTAACACATTATGGCGTAAAGGTTTAAAGTCCTGCAGTGCCCGCAAGATCCCCCTACTCAAGAAGGCACATGTGCAGGCCCATTGAAGTTTGTCAATGAACACCTGGATGATTATGTAATTGGGAGAAGGTGCTGTGGTAAGATGAGACAAAAGTTGAGGTTGTTAGCAGTAAATCAACTCGCTGTGTTTGAAGAAAATTGTTGCCTATGACCCAAAGAACACCGTCCCCACTGATAAGCATGGAGATGGAAACATTATGTTTTGGGAGTTTTTCTCTGCTAAGGGCACATGACTACCTCACTGCATCAATGGGAGAATGGATGGAGCCATGAACTGTAAAACCCTGAGTGACAATCTCCTTCCCTCTGCCAGCACATTAAAAATGGATCGTGGCTGGGTCTGCCAGCAATACAATGATCCAAAATATACAGGCAAGACAACAAAAGAGTAGCTCAAAAAGAAGCACATTAAGGTCATGGAGTGGCCTAGCCAGTCTCCAGACCTTAATCCCATAGAAAACTTATGGAGGGCATTGAAGCTCTGAGTTGTCAAGCGACAGATTCAAAATCTTAATGATTTAAAGATGATCTGCAAAGAGGAGTGGACCAAAATTCCTCTTGATATGTGTGCAAACCTCATCATCAACTGCAAAAAAAAGTCTGACTTCTGTGCTTGCCAACAAGGGTTTTGCAACCAAGTATTAACACTCATTTGCCAGAGGGATCAAATACTTATTTCTCACTGCAAAATGCAAATACATTTATATAATTTATACAATGTGATTTTCTGGATTTTATTTTTGATATTACGTCTCTCGATGTTAAAATTAACCTACCCTATATAATTGTAGACTGTTCATTTGTTTGTCAGTGGGCAAACTTACAAAATCAGCAAGGGATCAAAAACTTTTTTCACCCACTGTATGTGTCCCTGAAACTTCATAACTCTCACCCTTACAAGGGCAGTCCAAAGCTCTCCTTCAACTGGACTCACCCTAGATAGGCCTGCATGCCTTAGGTCATCAGAGGAGGACATATGCATGATGCATGTCTAGAATCAAGAAATTGAACGAAATGTCAGGTTCAATGGAGGAAGACTGATGATATTTGGTTGTTTCACAGACAAAGGCATTGGATACTTGACCAGAATCGATGGTGGTCTCAATGCTGAGCTATATGTGAGCATCCAACAAGACGAGTTAATTTGTACACTCAAGTATTATGGGTATGAAAAGGACAACATAGTGTTCCAACAGGACAACAACACAAAGCATATGTTGAGATTAGAAGAAATGTGTCATGAATCATTAAAGGATTACTGGCAGCTCTGGTTCACCTGAAATTTAAATGTTGTTTTTTCCTTTTAGTCCAGCAAGAGTTAATATCAGTCTCTTGCTGGCATTTTCTTTTAGAATGGTCAGCTGATGTTGGTTTTTAACCACTCCCACTTCCCTTTAAATAGTCACATGATCCATCAGCTGATGGCCGGTTATAGTGGATTTGTTCTATGCAGACCAGTTTGGTATGTTGAGCAACCGTGTGACGATGGTGTTGATGCTGTAGGAGTTCTGCTATCTGCAAAATTTACTTTCATCTGAAAACAACACCTTGGAACACTGAGCAACAGTCCAGTACTCCTTGCCCCAAGTAAGACGTCTATTGGTCATAAGTGGCTTGACACAAGGAATATGACACTTGTAGCCCATGTCCTGGATTTATATAAGAGGAGGACAACGGGAGTATATATAGAAAAGTAACAATTTTATTGAAAAACACAATTAAAAACACACATTTAAAAGACACCAAATGAATGTACCAGGAATCCATATTATATCCCATTTTAACAACCAACCATTGGAATGTACAAAGAGAAGATGTGCGGTAACTCCATGTAATCCTACCAAGTGGACCCAGTTCCCAATGACCACCCTATATCCGCAGTAATACATATAAGCCTGTGCAACTATGAAGTTAGAAAAGGTGCCAATACAAGAACCTGATCCACAATGGAGACTAACATGGAGAGTGCCCGGAGGAGCAGCAAGAGTAACAAGCCATGCGGCGTTAGAAAATCCACCTCCCAGAGCACAAGCACAATCTTACCCACATGAGGATCCCTGGACTGAGCGTCACCCCCGACGCACGTTTCGCTGCTATCCTAGCGGCTTTCTCAAGGGGAAGTGTAATTTCCTCAAAACACCTAACCTTATATCCTGTAGGACCTGCGTCACATGACAGTCATGTGACCGGGTATTTACACCACTGCTTGTATCGGCGCATGTGTCCACCGCTCTCCGCCCCGCAGCCCCGCGGGCCGGCCCACGTCTGAAAAACAGTGAATGGCAGCCAGGTAACCCCAGCAACCAAACAGCCACTCACAGACGCACCGCGGCCGGACTTTGGAGGTGAAGGGGGGAGGCAAGTGAGCACACGCGCACTGCAGCCTATAATTTGCCCCCTACCACAAACTTATAATTTTATATTCTATTATTCAACACCGCAACTATACAGTCTGTACAATGCCCATTATAACATACAAAATGCAATTTAAGCAATATTCCAATTCCGCAGTTGCAGCGAAGTGTGATGTCATCATTAGCATGATAGATTAGGATGCGTCCCTCTTCAACCAGGATATTTAGATGTAATATAATAAAATCACTAAATACAAAACAAATAAGAAAAATACAACGTTAAAAAAAGAGAAGAGAAAACAACAGAAAGGAGGGAAAAACCACAACAATAAATTTCCATAGGCTTATAAATCACTCAGACCTTACATGAATGGGGCAAAATTTAGAGCTTCATTTAAACCGTATGGTTTAACTGTATTCAGGGTGACAATCCATTTCAACTCCCGTTGAGCCAGCATTTTTTTTGACATTGCCACCCCTTATCCCCATATGTATCACATCAATCCCACGCACCTTAAAACTCCGTGGGTCACAATTATGGACTTCTCTAAAGTGCCTGGGAATGGTGGTTAACTCAGACAAATCCTCCACCGTCTTTGCTGCGCCAATGCCCCGCACATGTTCCCTCACTCTCACTCTCAGTTCCCTGGACGTCAAACCCACACATATTAGTGGGCAGCCACACGTGGCATAGTACACCACATTCTCGCTACTGCAAGAGATGTACTCCCTAATTTGAAATTCTCTTTTTCCATCTGAAGAGTGAAAGGAGGTACTGCGCAGGACATTGGCGCAGGCCAGACAGTGGCCACATGTATGGCACCCCCTAATTGGTCTTGATGCCCCAAATAGGCTAGTAGTTGGTTTTGACCAGCATGTCTTTTAAATTTCTGGCCCGCCGTGGGGTCATTAGTGGACAGTCGGATAGAAACGGACCCAAGGAGGGCTCGGTGCTCAAAATGCGCCAATGTTTTTTTAGGATGGCTCTGATGTTATCCCACTCATGATTATATTCAGATATGAATCTGATTGATTTGTCACCGCCCTCCTTCCTTTTTTTATTATACAATAATTGATCACGTGGGGTTCTCTTAGCCCTGTTATACCCGTATCGAACACAACGTCTACTATAACCCCTTTGTTGAAAGCGTCTGCTCAAGTCATCAGCCTGTTGTTCAAATGTCTGATCAGTCGAGCAAATTCTCCTCATCCGGAGGAACTGTCCGACCGGGACGGCCCTAATCGTGGCTTGGCTGTGCCCCGAAGATGCATGTACAAGCGAATTAACCGCCATTTCCTTACGAAATACATCCGTTTGAATAAGTAAATCAGAATCCACCCTCAAACAGATATCCAAAAAATCGATTGTATTATAGTCATATCTGTAGGTAAGTCTGATATTAAAAGAATTTTGATTGAGCACAGCCATAAAATCCCTGAGCTGTTGTTCCGTCCCCCGCCAAAGAAACAAAACATCATCAATATAGCGCAGCTAACACAGCACATGGTCGGCGGCCCGTGCCCCCGCGTCCCCAAAAACCAACCTCTCCCAATACCCCAGGAAGAGGTTGGCATACGCGGGCGCACAGGCCGCACCCATGGCTGCGCCGCGCTTTTGTTGGTAAAATGTATCCTTAAAAGTAAAAAAATTATGCGTAAGGACAAATTCCAACAGCTCAAGGATAAGTTCACACAGAGGGCCGTCCAGGTCGGAGGTCCCGAGAAAGAAGCAAACCGCCCGTAGACCATCCAAGTGATCGATACAGGTATACAGGGCCTCCACGTCAGCTGTTACTAGAAGGGTCCCCTGCTCCACAAAGACCCCGTCAACCCTGGTAAGGACATCCGTTGTGTCTTTGACAAAGGATGGTAAAGTTTCCACCAAACCTTTTAGGTAGTAATCTACAAACTTACATGCGGGGTCGCACAGACCCTGCATTCCTGACACAATCGGACGGCCAGGGGGGTTGACTGGGTCTTTGTGGACCTTCGGAAGGAGGTAAAAAGTTGGGACCTTGGGAAATTCAACCATCAGACCATCCAAAACTTTTTTATTTATGATCCCATCCTCAAATGCCTGGTACAGTATCCTCTGCAGCTGCCCCGAGAAGGAGAACACCCGATTAAAGGAGAGCTTTACATAAATATTATTATTACGGAGCTGTCTAAATGCTTCCTTTTCATATTTTTCCACCGGCCAGACCACAATGTTTCCCCCCTTGTCTGCCGCCTTAAAGACCACATCTTTCATAGATTGTAACTGCCTAGCCGCTTCTCTCTCATCATTTGTCAGGTTATCGAATTGCCTCCGCGTCGAAAGTTTTTTAAAATCTTCTGTTACCAACTTGGTAAATACCTCCACAGCGGGGCAGAGAGACAAGGGGGGAAAACTCGTGGATCTGGGCAATATTGCCGATGGAAACTCACCTCTCAGTGTAGTTGTTTGCTCCTCCAAAATCCGGAGAGTCTCCTCCTCAGTGCAACCCGGGGATTCCGATCCATGTCCTGCCCCAGAGTGCAATTTCTTCAACACTAATTTCCGAGAAAAAAGGTGGAGGTCTTTTAAGGCTGTAAAAAAATTAAAGCCATTAGTAGGTGAAAACGAAAGACCTCTACCCAGTACCCTAAGTTGACTATTGGAGAGGACATGGTGGGACAAATTGATTACCTGTAGCCCCCCCTGGGGCCGACCATCCGACTGTTTCGCCACTGACCCCTTCTTGGTATTTTGTCTAGTGGTCATCCTGTCAGTCCCCTGAGCACCATCCTTATTACCATCTCGAAGGCCCATTCTGCCTCCATGACCATTTTCTGCTGACTTATATGATGCAGATCGTGATCTGGAACGTGACTCATTACGGAAATAGGGACGTGAGCGTTCATTTCCATTTCTCCACTTATACATTCTATTAGTTTGTTTGTCATTGATGTCCCGCTGGAATTTTTTGGACTTTATTTGTTGGATGTCCTCCACCCACTTTTGGACCTCCTTATCCACATCATTGGTAAATTTCTTCAGGGTTTCACTGGGCATCTCTTTCTTAATTGTGGATTGTAGTACCTCTATCTCCACTTCCATTTCCTTCAGAGACTTAGCATTCATATCTTTAAGTATCCCCATAAATCCCATGGAACATTTACTGGCACATTCCTCCCACCTTTCCCTAATGTCACCATCCTCCACAGGGAAAGATGGGAATACTTGTACTCTCAAACCCCTCGGAATGAGTCCCTTTTGGAGATATCTCTCCAAAAACGCATGGTTCCACCAGACCTTGGTGCGTTTTCTTAACAGATCTTTAAATGTGGCCACTGTTTCCTGTAGTCCTTTAGAATTTCCCTCCAAGCCCAATTCATTGGTGTCATTAAAAACATTATCAATTTGCGTGAGCCATGTACCGTCACGGGCTCTAAAGTCCATTTCTATAATGCTGGGACCTACTGTGAAAAACACAGAAATAATTAACATTCCACCCACACCCAGACTCATAGTAAAACAGGTGGTCAGGAACAATGTCCCCACCCCTGTGCGTATAACTCCCAATAGGAACTATATAAGAGGAGGACAACGGGAGTATATATAGAAAAGTAACAATTTTATTGAAAAACACAATTAAAAACACACACATTTAAAAGACACCAAATGAATGTACCAGGAATCCATATTATATCCCATTTTAACAACCAACCATTGGAATGTACAAAGAGAAGATGTGCGGTAACTCCATGTAATCCTACCAAGTGGACCCAGTTCCCAATGACCACCCTATATCCGCAGTAATACATATAAGCCTGTGCAACTATGAAGTTAGAAAAGGTGCCAATACAAGAACCTGATCCACAATGGAGACTAACATGGAGAGTGCCCGGAGGAGCAGCAAGAGTAACAAGCCATGCGGCGTTAGAAAATCCACCTCCCAGAGCACAAGCACAATCTTACCCACATGAGGATCCCTGGACTGAGCGTCACCCCCGACGCACGTTTCGCTGCTATCCTAGCGGCTTTCTCAAGGGGAAGTGTCATTTCCTCAAAACACCTAACCTTATATCCTGTAGGACCTGCGTCACATGACAGTCATGTGACCGGGTATTTACACCACTGCTTGTATCGGCGCATGTGTCCACCGCTCTCCGCCCCGCAGCCCCGCGGGTCGGCCCACGTCTGAAAAACAGGTTGCTGGGGTTACCTGGCTGCCATTCACTGTTTTTCAGACGTGGGCCGGCCCGCGGGGCTGCGGGGTGGAGAGCGGTGGACACATGCGCCGATACAAGCAGTGGTGTAAATACCCGGTCACATGACTGTCATGTGACGCAGGTCCTACAGGATATAAGGTTAGGTGTTTTGAGGAAATGACACTTCCCCTTGAGAAAGCAGCTAGGATAGCAGCGAAACGTGCGTCGGGGGTGACGCTCAGTCCAGGGATCCTCATGTGGGTAAGATTGTGCTTGTGCTCTGGGAGGTGGATTTTCTAACGCCGCATGGCTTGTTACTCTTGCTGCTCCTCCGGGCACTCTCCATGTTAGTCTCCATTGTGGATCAGGTTCTTGTATTGGCACCTTTTCTAACTTCATAGTTGCACAGGCTTATATGTATTACTGCGGATATAGGGTGGTCATTGGGAACTGGGTCCACTTGGTAGGATTACATGGAGTTACCGCACATCTTCTCTTTGTACATTCCAATGGTTGGTTGTTAAAATGGGATATAATATGGATTCCTGGTACATTCATTTGGTGTCTTTTAAATGTGTGTGTTTTTAATTGTGTTTTTCAATAAAATTGTTACTTTTCTATATATACTCCCGTTGTCCTCCTCTTATATAGTTCCTATTGGGAGTTATACGCACAGGGGTGGGGACATTGTTCCTGACCACCTGTTTTACTATGAGTCTGGGTGTGGGTGGAATGTTAATTATTTCTGTGTTTTTCACAGTAGGTCCCAGCATTATAGAAATGGACTTTAGAGCCCGTGACGGTACATGGCTCACGCAAATTGATAATGTTTTTAATGACACCAATGAATTGGGCTTGGAGGGAAATTCTAAAGGACTACAGGAAACAGTGGCCACATTTAAAGATCTGTTAAGAAAACGCACCAAGGTCTGGTGGAACCATGCGTTTTTGGAGAGATATCTCCAAAAGGGACTCATTCCGAGGGGTTTGAGAGTACAAATATTCCCATCTTTCCCTGTGGAGGATGGTGACATTAGGGAAAGGTGGGAGGAATGTGCCAGTAAATGTTCCATGGGATTTATGGGGATACTTAAAGATATGAATGCTAAGTCTCTGAAGGAAATGGAAGTGGAGATAGAGGTACTACAATCCACAATTAAGAAAGAGATGCCCAGTGAAACCCTGAAGAAATTTACTAATGATGTGGATAAGAAGGTCCAAAAGTGGGTGGAGGACATCCAACAGATAAAGTCCAAAAAATTCCAGCGGGACATCAATGACAAACAAATAGAATGTATAAGTGGAGAAATGGAAATGAACGCTCACGTCCCTATTTCCGTAATGAGTCACGTTCCAGATCACGATCTGCATCATATAAGTCAGCAGAAAATGGCCATGGAGGCAGAATGGGCCTTCGAGATGGTAATAAGGATGGTGCTCAGGGGACTGACAGGATGACCACTAGACAAAATACCAAGAAGGGGTCAGTGGCGAAACAGTCGGATGGTCGGCCCCAGGGGGGGCTACAGGTAATCAATTTGTCACACCATGTCCTCTCCAATAGTCAACTTAGGGTACTGGGTAGAGGTCTTTCGTTTTCACCTACTAATGGCTTTAATTTTTTTACAGCCTTAAAAGACCTCCACCTTTTTTCTCGGAAATTAGTGTTGAAGAAATTGCACTCTGGGGCAGGACATGGATCGGAATCCCCGGGTTGCACTGAGGAGGAGACTCTCCGGATTTTGGAGGAGCTATTGGAGGAGCAAACAACTACACTGAGAGGTGAGTTTCCATCGGCAATATGGCCCAGATCCATGAGTTTTCCCCCCTTGTCTCTCTGCCCCGCTGTGGAGGTATTTACCAAGTTGGTAACAGAAGATTTTAAAAAACTTTCGACGCGGAGACAATTCGATAACCTGACAAATGATGAGAGAGAAGCGGCTAGGCAGTTACAATCTATGAAAGATGTGGTCTTTAAGGCGGCAGACAAGGGGGGAAACATTGTGGTCTGGCCGGTGGAAAAATATGAAAAGGAAGCATTTAGACAGCTCCGTAATAATAATATTTATGTAAAGCTCTCCTTTAATCCGGTGGTCTCCTTCTCGGGGCAGCTGCAGAGGATACTGTACCAGGCATTTGAGGATGGGATCATAAATAAAAAAGTTTTGGATGGTCTGATGGTTGAATTTCCCAAGGTCCACAAAGACCCAGTCAACCCCCTGGACGTCCGATTGTGTCAGGTAGGGTTGAGCGACTTTCATTTTTTTAAGATCGAGTAGGGTTTTGGGAAACCCGATTTTGTCCAGAGTCGAGTCGAGTGCAGTCGGCCGATTATCGCTAAAAGTCGGGGATTGACCGAAACACGAAACCCAATGCAAGTCAATGGGGAAGCATAGTCGGCAGTGAGTGGAGGCCAGGAAAACACCTACAGTGCCCATTTTAATGCCAAAAACATCCATTCTTGTTTCTGAAGCTTGCCAATCTTAATTAACTGTATAATAATAGTTGGGCATAGGGAATTGGGGGAAAGTTGTGGGGGGAGTAGGGCTGGCTCAAGTTTTTCGTGGGCCCAGGAAATGCGGACTACGTCACGGCGGTGTTGCAGGGAAAGGTAAGTATTTAAAAGTTGCAAGTGCTGTGATCCTGAGCAAGCAGGGGGGGCCCACTCGTTCGCATTGCCACTGGCACAGGGCCCCTCAAAGTACGGCGGTGTGTTTGCATGGCGGGGGCGCCTCCCACCAGCAGCGACACTTTTGCGTACTCTGAGGGGCCCTGTGCCAGTGACGTCGCCAACGAGTATGCCCCCCCACCTGATGAAGGAACCTGCACTTTCATCTGCACCTTCCTCTTTGTCCCTGTGTAAGGTGGTATAACATGCGGGAAGGGGAACCTTACTTTCAGCAGGGTCAGATTCTGGCTGTGTAGAGTACAAGGGGAATGTAGTGGTCTAGGTCAATGTACCAGCAGACTCATTTAGCAGTGGCTGGGCAATGGGCAGGATGAGGAGGAAACAGATATAGGGCCAAAGAATAAAGTAGGCTACATGCAGTTCAAAATTGGTAACAGGACTAAACAGGCGGCATTGCTTTGTTCAGTGGAGTAGCAAACCCAAGAGCAGCAGACACTGTTTCAAGGGCCTAACCACACTAGTAGGCCAAATGCAGTTTAATATCTGATAGTATAGGGCGAAAGCCAGAATGTGGAAGCTCAGCTTTGTTCAGTTGAGGACAACACCAGGGAGGGGCAGACACCTTTAGTAGGCCGGAAAAGCCTATTGCATTTTTTAAAATGGTAATTTGGAGCAGAAGGTTGAAGCTCAGCTTTATTTAGTTGAGGACAACACCAGGGAGGGGCAGAAGCCGTTAGTAGGCCCTAACCACCATTTTTTTTTTTTTAAAAGCACTTAATGAGAGCCGGAAGGTTGAAGCTCAGCTTTATTTAGTTGAGGACAACACCAGGCAGGGGCACACAGACAGACACCTTTAGTAGGCCGGAAAAGCCTATTGCATTTTTTAAAATGGTAATTTGGAGCAGAAGGTTGAAGCTCAGCTTTATTTAGTTGAGGGCAACACCAGGGAGGGGCAGAAGCCGTTAGTAGGCCCTAACCACCATTTTTTTTTTTTAAAACCACTTAATGAGAGCCGGAAGGTTGAAGCTCAGCTTTATTTAGTTGAGGACAACACCAGGCAGGGGCACACAGACAGACACCTTTAGTAGGCCGGAAAAGCCTATTGCATTTTTTAAAATGGTAATTTGGAGCAGAAGGTTGAAGCTCAGCTTTATTTAGTTGAGGGCAACACCAGGGAGGGGCAGAAGCCGTTAGTAGGCCCTAACCACCATTTTTTTTTTTTAAAACCACTTAATGAGAGCCGGAAGGTTGAAGCTCAGCTTTATTTAGTTGAGGACAACACCAGGCAGGGGCACACAGACAGACACCTTTAGTAGGCCGGAAAAGCCTATTGCATTTTTTAAAATGGTAATTTGGAGCAGAAGGTTGAAGCTCAGCTTTATTTAGTTGAGGACAACACCAGGCAGGGGCACACAGACAGACACCTTTAGTAGGCCGGAAAAGCCTATTGCATTTTTTAAAATGGTAATTTGGAGCAGAAGGTTGAAGCTCAGCTTTATTTAGTTGAGGACAACACCAGGCAGGGGCACACAGACAGACACCTTTAGTAGGCCGGAAAAGCCTATTGCATTTTTTAAAATGGTAATTTGGAGCAGAAGGTTGAAGCTCAGCTTTATTTAGTTGAGGACAACACCAGGGAGGGGCAGAAGCCGTTAGTAGGCCCTAACCACCATTTTTTTTTTTTAAAACCACTTAATGAGAGCCGGAAGGTTGAAGCTCAGCTTTATTTAGTTGAGGACAACACCAGGCAGGGGCACACAGACAGACACCTTTAGTAGGCCGGAAAAGCCTATTGCATTTTTTAAAATGGTAATTTGGAGCAGAAGGTTGAAGCTCAGCTTTATTTAGTTGAGGGCAACACCAGGCAGGGGCACACAGACAGACACCTTTAGTAGGCCGGAAAAGCCTATTGCATTTTTTAAAATGGTAATTTGGAGCAGAAGGTTGAAGCTCAGCTTTATTTAGTTGAGGACAACACCAGGCAGGGGCACACAGACAGACACCTTTAGTAGGCCGGGAAAGCCTATTGCATTTTTTAAAATGGTAATTTGGAGCAGAAGGTTGAAGCTCAGCTTTATTTAGTTGAGGACAACACCAGGGAGGGGCAGAAGCCGTTAGTAGGCCCTAACCACCATTTTTTTTTTTTTAAACCACTTAATGAGAGCCGGAAGGTTGAAGCTCAGCTTTATTTAGTTGAGGACAACACCAGGCAGGGGCACACAGACAGACACCTTTAGTAGGCCGGAAAAGCCTATTGCATTTTTTAAAATGGTAATTTGGAGCAGAAGGTTGAAGCTCAGCTTTATTTAGTTGAGGGCAACACCAGGGAGGGGCAGAAGCCGTTAGTAGGCCCTAACCACCATTTTTTTTTTTTTAAACCACTTAATGAGAGCCGGAAGGTTGAAGCTCAGCTTTATTTAGTTGAGGACAACACCAGGCAGGGGCACACAGACAGACACCTTTAGTAGGCCGGAAAAGCCTATTGCATTTTTTAAAATGGTAATTTGGAGCAGAAGGTTGAAGCTCAGCTTTATTTAGTTGAGGACAACACCAGGCAGGGGCACACAGACAGACACCTTTAGTAGGCCGGAAAAGCCTATTGCATTTTTTAAAATGGTAATTTGGAGCAGAAGGTTGAAGCTCAGCTTTATTTAGTTGAGGGCAACACCAGGGAGGGGCAGAAGCCGTTAGTAGGCCCTAACCACCATTTTTTTTTTTTAAAACCACTTAATGAGAGCCGGAAGGTTGAAGCTCAGCTTTATTTAGTTGAGGACAACACCAGGCAGGGGCACACAGACAGACACCTTTAGTAGGCCGGAAAAGCCTATTGCATTTTTTAAAATGGTAATTTGGAGCAGAAGGTTGAAGCTCAGCTTTATTTAGTTGAGGACAACACCAGGCAGGGGCACACAGACAGACACCTTTAGTAGGCCGGAAAAGCCTATTGCATTTTTTAAAATGGTAATTTGGAGCAGAAGGTTGAAGCTCAGCTTTATTTAGTTGAGGACAACACCAGGCAGGGGCACACAGACAGACACCTTTAGTAGGCCGGAAAAGCCTATTGCATTTTTTAAAATGGTAATTTGGAGCAGAAGGTTGAAGCTCAGCTTTATTTAGTTGAGGACAACACCAGGGAGGGGCAGAAGCCGTTAGTAGGCCCTAACCACCATTTTTTTTTTTTAAAACCACTTAATGAGAGCTGGAAGGTTGAAGCTCAGCTTTATTTAGTTGAGGACAACACCAGGCAGGGGCACACAGACAGACACCTTTAGTAGGCCGGAAAAGCCTATTGCATTTTTTAAAATGGTAATTTGGAGCAGAAGGTTGAAGCTCAGCTTTATTTAGTTGAGGGCAACACCAGGGAGGGGCAGAAGCCGTTAGTAGGCCCTAACCACCATTTTTTTTTTTTAAAACCACTTAATGAGAGCCGGAAGGTTGAAGCTCAGCTTTATTTAGTTGAGGACAACACCAGGCAGGGGCACACAGACAGACACCTTTAGTAGGCCGGAAAAGCCTATTGCATTTTTTAAAATGGTAATTTGGAGCAGAAGGTTGAAGCTCAGCTTTATTTAGTTGAGGACAACACCAGGCAGGGGCACACAGACAGACACCTTTAGTAGGCCGGAAAAGCCTATTGCATTTTTTAAAATGGTAATTTGGAGCAGAAGGTTGAAGCTCAGCTTTATTTAGTTGAGGGCAACACCAGGGAGGGGCAGAAGCCGTTAGTAGGCCCTAACCACCATTTTTTTTTTTTAAAACCACTTAATGAGAGCCGGAAGGTTGAAGCTCAGCTTTATTTAGTTGAGGACAACACCAGGCAGGGGCACACAGACAGACACCTTTAGTAGGCCGGAAAAGCCTATTGCATTTTTTAAAATGGTAATTTGGAGCAGAAGGTTGAAGCTCAGCTTTATTTAGTTGAGGACAACACCAGGCAGGGGCACACAGACAGACACCTTTAGTAGGCCGGAAAAGCCTATTGCATTTTTTAAAATGGTAATTTGGAGCAGAAGGTTGAAGCTCAGCTTTATTTAGTTGAGGACAACACCAGGCAGGGGCACACAGACAGACACCTTTAGTAGGCCGGAAAAGCCTATTGCATTTTTTAAAATGGTAATTTGGAGCAGAAGGTTGAAGCTCAGCTTTATTTAGTTGAGGACAACACCAGGGAGGGGCAGAAGCCGTTAGTAGGCCCTAACCACCATTTTTTTTTTTTAAAACCACTTAATGAGAGCCGGAAGGTTGAAGCTCAGCTTTATTTAGTTGAGGACAACACCAGGCAGGGGCACACAGACAGACACCTTTAGTAGGCCGGAAAAGCCTATTGCATTTTTTAAAATGGTAATTTGGAGCAGAAGGTTGAAGCTCAGCTTTATTTAGTTGAGGGCAACACCAGGGAGGGGCAGAAGCCGTTAGTAGGCCCTAACCACCACTTTTTTTTTTTTAAAACCACTTAATGAGAGCCGGAAGGTTGAAGCTCAGCTTTATTTAGTTGAGGACAACACCAGGCAGGGGCACACAGACAGACACCTTTAGTAGGCCGGAAAAGCCTATTGCATTTTTTAAAATGGTAATTTGGAGCAGAAGGTTGAAGCTCAGCTTTATTTAGTTGAGGGCAACACCAGGGAGGGGCAGAAGCCGTTAGTAGGCCCTAACCACCATTTTTTTTTTTTAAAACCACTTAATGAGAGCCGGAAGGTTGAAGCTCAGCTTTATTTAGTTGAGGACAACACCAGGCAGGGGCACACAGACAGACACCTTTAGTAGGCCGGAAAAGCCTATTGCATTTTTTAAAATGGTAATTTGGAGCAGAAGGTTGAAGCTCAGCTTTATTTAGTTGAGGACAACACCAGGCAGGGGCACACAGACAGACACCTTTAGTAGGCCGGAAAAGCCTATTGCATTTTTTAAAATGGTAATTTGGAGCAGAAGGTTGAAGCTCAGCTTTATTTAGTTGAGGACAACACCAGGCAGGGGCACACAGACAGACACCTTTAGTAGGCCGGAAAAGCCTATTGCATTTTTTAAAATGGTAATTTGGAGCAGAAGGTTGAAGCTCAGCTTTATTTAGTTGAGGACAACACCAGGCAGGGGCACACAGACAGACACCTTTAGTAGGCCGGAAAAGCCTATTGCATTTTTTAAAATGGTAATTTGGAGCAGAAGGTTGAAGCTCAGCTTTATTTAGTTGAGGACAACACCAGGCAGGGGCACACAGACAGACACCTTTAGTAGGCCGGAAAAGCCTATTGCATTTTTTAAAATGGTAATTTGGAGCAGAAGGTTGAAGCTCAGCTTTATTTAGTTGAGGACAACACCAGGGAGGGGCAGAAGCCGTTAGTAGGCCCTAACCACCATTTTTTTTTTTTAAAACCACTTAATGAGAGCCGGAAGGTTGAAGCTCAGCTTTATTTAGTTGAGGACAACACCAGGCAGGGGCACACAGACAGACACCTTTAGTAGGCCGGAAAAGCCTATTGCATTTTTTAAAATGGTAATTTGGAGCAGAAGGTTGAAGCTCAGCTTTATTTAGTTGAGGGCAACACCAGGGAGGGGCAGAAGCCGTTAGTAGGCCCTAACCAAAGTTGAAGGCCAAATGCAGTTTAATTTCTGATACTATAGGCCGAAAGCCAGAAGGTGGAAGCTCCGATTTAGACAGTGGAGGACAATTTGAATTAGGGACTGCAGACAGACTTAGTAGGCTGTCCCCTGTGGACCATGCATCCACCACATTAACCCATTGCGCCGTAATGGACACGTAATCTTCCGTGGCCATGCCTACAGGTCCATGCGTCTGTTGTCAGGTGCACCTTTGTACTCACAGATTGCCAGAGTGCATGGACAATGCGGTCTTCTACATGCTGGTGGAGGGTTGGGATGGCTTTTCTCGCAAAAGAAGTGTCGACTGGTTAGCTTGTAGCGTGGTACAGCGTAGTCCATCATGGCCTTATTAATAGTAAATAAAATATATAACTAGGCTCTATGAACTTTTAAATAGGTTCCAGGGGTACACGGGCAGCATTGGTGTGGTCAGTGGAGGAGTATTGCAAGTAGGGGCTGCAGACAGGCTATCAAAGGCCTAAAATAACAAACAGTAGGCAGTCATGGCAGTTTTACATCGGTTACATGGATACACAGGCAGGCACTCCAGGCAGCATTGTGGTCAGTGGAGGAGTATTGCAAGTAGGGGCCGCAGACAGGCTATCAAAGGCCTAAAATAACAAACAATAGGCTCATTGCAGTTTTACAGCGGTTACATGGATAGACGGGCAGGCAGCTTGGTGGTGAGTGGAGGAGTATTTAAAGTAGGGACCGCAGACAGGCTATCAAAGGCCTAACATAACAAACAATAGGCTCATGGCAGTTTTACAGCGGTTACATGGATACACGGGCAGGCAGCTTGGTGGTCAGTGGAGGAGTATTTAAAGTAGGGACCGCAGACAGGCTTCAAAGGCCTAACATAAGAAAATGGGCTGGCTGTAGGCACTTTATAATTGGTTCCAGGGGTACACGGGCAGCAGTGGTCTGGTCAGTGGAGGACTAGTGGAAGGAGGGACCGCAGACAGGCTTCAAAGGCCTAAAATAACAAACAATAGGCTCATGGCAGTTTTACAGCGGTTACATGGATACACGGGCAGGCAGCTTGGTGGTCAGTGGAGGAGTATTTAAAGTAGGGACCGCAGACAGGCTTCAAAGGCCTAACATAAGAAAATGGGCTGGCTGTAGGCACTTTATAATTGGTTCCAGGGGTACACGGGCAGCAGTGGTCTGGCCAGTGGAGGACTAGTGGAAGGAGGGACCGCAGACAGGCTTCAAAGGCCTAAAATAACAAACAATAGGCTCATGGCAGTTTTACAGCGGTTACATGGATACACGGGCAGGCAGCTTGGTGGTCAGTGGAGGAGTATTTAAAGTAGGGACCGCAGACAGGCTTCAAAGGCCTAACATAAGAAAATGGGCTGGCTGTAGGCACTTTATAATTGGTTCCAGGGGTACACGGGCAGCAGTGGTCTGGTCAGTGGAGGACTAGTGGAAGGAGGGACCGCAGACAGGCTTCAAAGGCCTAACATAAAAAAATGGGCTGGCTGTAGGCACTTTATAATTGGTTCCAGGGGTACACGGGCAGCAGTGGTCTGGCCAGTGGAGGACTAGTGGAAGGAGGGACCGCAGACAGGCTTCAAAGGCCTAACATAAAAAAATGGGCTGGCTGTAGGCACTTTATAATTGGTTCCAGGGGTACACGGGCAGCAGTGGTCTGGTCAGTGGAGGACTAGTGGAAGGAGGGACCGCAGACAGGCTTCAAAGGCCTAAAATAACAAACAATAGGCTCATGGCAGTTTTACAGCGGTTACATGGATACACGGGCAGGCAGCTTGGTGGTCGGTGGAGGAGTATTTAAAGTAGGGACCGCAGACAGGCTTCAAAGGCCTAACATAAGAAAATGGGCTGGCTGTAGGCACTTTATAATTGGTTCCAGGGGTACACGGGCAGCAGTGGTCTGGTCAGTGGAGGACTAGTGGAAGGAGGGACCGCAGACAGGCTTCAAAGGCCTAACATAAAAAAATGGGCTGGCTGTAGGCACTTTATAATTGGTTCCAGGGGTACACGGGCAGCAGTGGTCTGGCCAGTGGAGGACTAGTGGAAGGAGGGACCGCAGACAGGCTTCAAAGGCCTAACATAAAAAAATGGGCTGGCTGTAGGCACTTTATAATTGGTTCCAGGGGTACACGGGCAGCAGTGGTCTGGTCAGTGGAGGACTAGTGGAAGGAGGGACCGCAGACAGGCTTCAAAGGCCTAAAATAACAAACAATAGGCTCATGGCAGTTTTACAGCGGTTACATGGATACACGGGCAGCTTGGTGGTGAGTGGAGGAGTAGTGCAAGGAGTGTCTGTCCCAGTACTCCCAAAATATAAATAGATGTTAATGTCTCGCAAAACAACCAAAACAAAAAAAAAGGTGGCATACTTAGGTACAGGGGTGGGCTCATCTGCTGAGTTTCTGACATAGTAATTTGGCAGGAACTATTTAATGGTGCCAATATAGGACACAGACACAGACTACTTTAAGTTGCATCGTAGATGTCTACAAATTTGTATTGTCAGTGCCAGACATTGAATGATGTCAGCGAATAGACTAAAGATTGGTGGAGCTGTGCGACATAATTTTGCATGTGGTAGAGCACATTTTGAGCTGGGGTAGGGGGGAACTCTCTAGAGGCCGGCGGGACCGCCCCAGGGCCCCTCATGTTACAACGGTGTGTCTGACGTTGGGTGCGCACCACCACCGCCAGAGACACTACATTGTACTATGAGGGACCCAGTAGCAATGCCGTCAACCAAAAGCGAGCACACCCACCTCTTCAGACAAACAGCAGTCTCACGGGTGCTTGCGCCAAGTCGCGATACCACGGCCCCGTGTGGGGAGTTTGGCCATTTAGGGAGGTGTAAACATGTCGTATGCTGTACAATCAGCTGCAGCAAATTAGACATTAGAAAAGTAATTCACAGGCAAGAGCCTTTCATAGGAAAGCTAGGTGTCGGCCGGGCAAGGTGGGGCAAAAGATTTCGAAATCCAGTTGTGGTTCATTTTAATGAATGTTAGATCGTCAACATTTTGGGTAGCCAGACGAGTCCTTTTTTCGGTTAATATTGAACCTGCAGCACTGAATACTCTTTCTGATAGGACACTTGCTGCCGGGCAAGCAAGCTCCTGCAATGCATATTCTGCCAATTCTGGCCAGGTGTCTAATTTGGAGGCCCAGTAATCAAATGGGAATGACGGTTGAGGGAGAACATCGATAAGGGATGAAAAATAGTTAGTAACCATACTGGACAAATGTTGTCTCCTGTCACTTTCAATTGATGCAGCAGTACCTGTCCTGTCTGCGGTCATAGCAAAATCACTCCACAACCTGGTCAGAAAACCCCTCTGTCCAACGCCACTTCTGATGTGTGCACCCCTAACACTCCTAGTCTGCTGCCCCCTGGAGCTCGTGTGAGAACGATCACGTGCGCTGTGTGCTGGGAATGCCTGAAGCAAACGGTCAACAAGAGTTGATTGTTTGGTTGCTAATATTAGTTCCAAGTTCTCATGTGGCATAATATTTTGCAATTTGCCTTTATAGCGTGGATCAAGGAGGCAGGCCAACCAGTAATCGTCATCGTTCATCATTTTCGTAATGCGTGTGTCCCTTTTTAGGATACGTAAGGCATAATCCGCCATGTGGGCCAAAGTTCCAGTTGTAAAATCTCCGGTTGTGATTGGTTGAGGGGCAGTTGCAGGCAAATCTACGTCACTTGTGTCCCTCAAAAAACCAGAACCCGGCCGTGACACGCAACCAATTTCCTGTGCCCCCGGGAAAGGTTCGGCATTAAAAATATACTCATCCCCATCATCCTCCTCGTCCTCCACCTCCTCTTCGCCCGCTACCTCGTCCTGTACACTGCCCTGACCAGACAATGGCTGACTGTCATCAAGGCTTTCCTCTTCCTCTGGTGCAGACGCCTGTTCCTTTATGTGCGTCAAACTTTGCATCAGCAGACGCATTAGGGGGATGCTCATGCTTATTACGGCGTTGTCTGCACTAACCAGCCGTGTGCATTCCTCAAAACACTGAAGGACTTGACACATGTCTTGTATCTTAGACCACTGCACACCTGACAACTCCATGTCTGCCATCCTACTGCCTGCCCGTGTATCCTCCCACAAATAAATAACAGCACGCCTCTGTTCGCACAGTCTCTGAAGCATGTGCAGTGTTGAGTTCCACCTTGTTGCAACGTCTATGATTAGGCGATGCTGGGGAAGGTTCAAAGACCGCTGATAGGTCTGCATACGGCTGGCGTGTACAGGCGAACGTCGGATATGTGAGCAAAGTGCACGCACTTTGAGGAGCAGGTCGGAGAACCCAGGATAAGTTTTCAATAAGCACTGCACCACCAGGTTTAAGGTGTGAGCCAGGCAAGGAATGTGTTTCAGTTGGGAAAGGGAGATGGCAGCCATGAAATTCCTTCCGTTATCACTCACTACCTTGCCTGCCTCAAGATCTACTGTGCCCAGCCACGACTGCGTTTCTTGTTGCAAGAACTCGGACAGAACTTCCGCGGTGTGTCTGTTGTCGCCCAAGCACTTCATAGCCAATACAGCCTGCTGACGCTTGGCAGTAGCTGGCCCATAATGGGACAACTGGTGTGCAACAGTGTCATCTGCCGATGGAGTGGTTGGCAGACTGCGTTCTGTGGAAGAGCTGTAGCTTCTGCAGGAGGACGAGGAGGAGGAGGAGGAGGGGGTGCGAACGCCTACAGCCAACTGTTTCCTAGACCGTGGGCTAGGCACAACTGTCCCTAAATTGATGTCGCCTGTGGACCCTGCATCCACCACATTCACCCAGTGTGCCGTGATGGACACATAACGTCCCTGGCCATGCCTACTGGTCCATGCATCTGTAGTCAGGTGCACCTTTGTACTCACAGATTGCCTGAGTGCATGGACGATGCGCTGTTTAACATGCTGGTGCAGGGCTGGGATGGCTTTTCTGGAAAAAAAGTGTCGACTGGGTAGCTCGTATCGTGGTTCAGCGTACTCCATCAGGGCTTTGAAAGCTTCGCTTTCAACTAACCGGTAGGGCATCATCTCTAACGAGATTAGTCTAGCTATGTGGGCGTTAAAACACTGTGTACGCGGATGCGAGGATAAGTACTTCCTTTTTCTAACCAGAGTCTCATGTAGGGTGAGCTGGACTGGAGAGCTGGAGATCGTGGAACTTTCGGGTGTGCCGGTGTACATGGCAGACTGAGAGACGGTTGGAGACGGTATTGTTTCCGCCGGTGCCCTAGATGCAATATTTCCTCCTACAAAACTGGTGATTCCCTGACCCTGACTGCTTTTGGCTGGCAAAGAAACCTGCACAGATACTGCCGGTGGTGCGGAAAATGGTGGCCTTACAGTGACGGAAGGGATGTTGCGTTGCTGACTAGCTTCATTGGCCGAGGGTGCTACAACCTTGAGGGACGTTTGGTAGTTAGTCCAGGCTTGAAAATGCATGGTGGTTAAGTGTCTATGCATGCAACTAGTATTTAGACTTTTCAGATTCTGACCTCTGCTTAAGCTAGTTGAACATTTTTGACAGATGACTTTGCGCTGATCAGTTGGATGTTGTTTAAAAAAATGCCAGACTGCACTCTTCCTAGACTCGGATCCCTTTTCAGGGATTGCAGACTGAGCTTTAACCGGATGGCAACGCTGTGCTCCAACAGGTTTTGGCTTTGACACGCGTTTTGGGCCAGATACGGGCCCGGCAGATGGAACCTGTTGCGATGTTGATGCCTGCTGCGGCCCCTCCTCCACCTCCGCTTCTGAACTACTGCCGCCTGCACCCTGTTCCCCCAATGGCTGCCAATCGGGGTCAATAACTGGGTCATCTATTACCTCCTCTTCGAGCTCGTGTGCAACTTCGTCTGTGTCACTGTGTCGGTCGGTGGTATAGCGTTCGTGGCGGGGCAACATAGTCTCATCAGGGTCTGATTGTGGATCTGTACCCTGAGAGGGCAATGTGGTGGTCTGAGTCAAAGGAGCAGCATAGTACTCTGGCTGTGGCTGTGCATCAGTGCACTCCATGTCAGAATATACTTGTAATGGGCATGGCCTGTTAAATGTTTCACTTTCTAAGCCAGGGACGGTATGTGTAAAGAGCTCCATGGAGTGACCCGTTGTGTCGCCTGCTGCATCCTTCTCTCTTGTTGTAGTTTTTGCTGAGGAGGACAAGGAAGCGACTTGTCCCTGACCGTGAACATCCACAAGCGACGCGCTGCTTTTACATTTACCAGTTTCGGAAGAGGAGGCAAAAGAGCTAGAGGCTGAGTCTGCAATGTAAGCCAAAACTTGCTGTTGCTGCTCCGCCTTTAAAAGCGGTTTTCCTACTCCCAGAAAAGAGAGCGTTCGAGGCCTTGTGTAGCCTGACGACGAAACTGGCTCCACAGCTCCAGACTTAGGTGGAATATTTTTATCCCCACGACCACCTGATGCTCCACTACCACTACCATCATTACCAGCTGACAATGAACGCCCACGACGACCTCTTGCACCAGACTTCCTCATTGTTTTAAAATCTTAACCAAAGTAACTTTATTTGTTGCTGTCAAACAACTTACACGGTGAGCTATAACTTCAGTATGATTTCAATATCCCTTAACAGGTTGGTGAGACCACAAGGAAAATCAGGCACAATGTTACACACTCTGTTTTCTGTGGCACAAAATCACAGAGATGACACACACGCAGGACTGTCACTCAAGCACTAATGTCAATATTAATCTCCCACCTAATTTATTTTTATTTTTTTCTCAGGGAGACTTTAGAAACCAAATAATATTAAAAAAAAAAAAAAAAAGGCTTTCTATGGCCCACAATTAGAGAGAGAGAGGTGGCACACCCAGGAGTCAAGACTGGCGCACAAGCTGAAAGGGCAATATTACTCTCCCACTGTTTTTTTAAGTTTTTTTTTTATTTCAGGGAGACTTTAGAAACCAAATAATATAAAAAAAAAAAAAAAAAAAAAATAGGCTTTCTATAGCCCACTGAATGAGAGAGAGAGGTGGCACACCCAGGAGTCAAGACTGGCACACAAGCTGAAAGGGCAATATTACTCTCCCACTGTTTTTTTATGTATTTTTTGTTTTTTCAGGGAGACTTTAGAAACCCAATAATATTTAAAAAAAAAAATAAATAGGCTTTCTATGGCCCACTGAATGAGAGGGAGAGAGGTGGCACACCCAGGAGTCAAGACTGGCACACAAGCTGAAAGGGCAATATTACTCTCCCACTGTTTTTTTATGTTTTTTTTGTTTTTTTCAGGGAGACTTTAGAAACCAAATAATAAGAAAAAAAATAAATAAATAAATAGGCTTTCTATAGCCCACTGAATGAGAGATAGCACACACAGCAGTGGCACACAAGCCCTGACTGAGGCCAATATTTTTCTCCCACTGATTGATGTAGTGTTTTTGTGTTGAGGTAGATTTTAGAACACAAATCAAGGAAAAAAAAAAAAAAATGCTTTCTATGGCCCACTGAATGAGAGAGAGGTGGCACACCCAGGAGTCAAGACTGGCACACAAGCTGAAAGGGCAATATTACTCTCCCACTGTTTTTTTATGTATTTTTTGTTTTTTCAGGGAGACTTTAGAAACCCAATAATATTTAAAAAAAAAAATAAATAGGCTTTCTATGGCCCACTGAATGAGAGGGAGAGAGGTGGCACACCCAGGAGTCAAGACTGGCACACAAGCTGAAAGGGCAATATTACTCTCCCACTGTTTTTTTATGTTTTTTTTTTTTTTTTCAGGGAGACTTTAGAAACCAAATAATAAGAAAATAAATAAATAAATAAATAGGCTTTCTATAGCCCACTGAATGAGAGATAGCACACACAGCAGTGGCACACAAGCCCTGACTGAGGCCAATATTTTTCTCCCACTGATTGATGTAGTGTTTTTGTGTTGAGGTAGATTTTAGAACACAAATCAAGGAAAAAAAAAAAAATGCTTTCTATGGCCCACTGAATGAGAGAGAGGTGGCACACCCAGGAGTCAAGACTGGCACACAAGCTGAAAGGGCAATATTACTCTCCCACTGTTTTTTTATGTATTTTTTGTTTTTTCAGGGAGACTTTAGAAACCCAATAATATTTAAAAAAAAAAATAAATAGGCTTTCTATGGCCCACTGAATGAGAGGGAGAGAGGTGGCACACCCAGGAGTCAAGCCTGGCACACAAGCTGAAAGGGCAATATTACTCTCCCACTGTTTTTTTATGTATTTTTTGTTTTTTAAGGGAGACTTTAGAAACCCAATAATATTTTTAAAAAAAAATAAATGGGCTTTCTATGGCCCACTGAATGAGAGGGAGAGAGGTGGCACACCCAGGAGTCAAGACTGGCACACAAGCTGAAAGGGCAATATTACTCTCCCACTGTTTTTTTATGTTTTTTTTTTTTTTTTTCAGGGAGACTTTAGAAACCAAATAATAAGAAAAAAAATAAATAAATAAATAGGCTTTCTATAGCCCACTGAATGAGAGATAGCACACACAGCAGTGGCACACAAGCCCTGACTGAGGCCAATATTTTTCTCCCACTGATTGATGTAGTGTTTTTGTGTTGAGGTAGATTTTAGAACACAAATCAAGGAAAAAAAAAAAAAAATGCTTTCTATGGCCCACTGAATGAGAGAGAGGTGGCACACCCAGGAGTCAAGACTGGCACACAAGCTGAAAGGGCAATATTACTCTCCCACTGTTTTTTTATGTATTTTTTGTTTTTTCAGGGAGACTTTAGAAACCCAATAATATTTAAAAAAAATAAATAAATAGGCTTTCTATGGCCCACTGAATGAGAGGGAGAGAGGTGGCACACCCAGGAGTCAAGACTGGCACACAAGCTGAAAGGGCAATATTACTCTCCCACTGTTTTTTTATGTTTTTTTTTTTTTTTTCAGGGAGACTTTAGAAACCAAATAATAAGAAAAAAAATAAATAAATAAATAGGCTTTCTATAGCCCACTGAATGAGAGATAGCACACACAGCAGTGGCACACAAGCCCTGACTGAGGCCAATATTTTTCTCCCACTGATTGATGTAGTGTTTTTGTGTTGAGGTAGATTTTAGAACACAAATCAAGGAAAAAAAAAAAAATGCTTTCTATGGCCCACTGAATGAGAGAGAGGTGGCACACCCAGGAGTCAAGACTGGCACACAAGCTGAAAGGGCAATATTACTCTCCCACTGTTTTTTTATGTATTTTTTGTTTTTTCAGGGAGACTTTAGAAACCCAATAATATTTAAAAAAATAAATAAATAGGCTTTCTATGGCCCACTGAATGAGAGGGAGAGAGGTGGCACACCCAGGAGTCAAGCCTGGCACACAAGCTGAAAGGGCAATATTACTCTCCCACTGTTTTTTTATGTATTTTTTGTTTTTTAAGGGAGACTTTAGAAACCCAATAATATTTAAAAAAAAAAATAAATAGGCTTTCTATGGCCCACTGAATGAGAGGGAGAGAGGTGGCACACCCAGGAGTCAAGACTGGCACACAAGCTGAAAGGGCAATATTACTCTCCCACTGTTTTTTTATGTTTTTTTTTTTTTTTTCAGGGAGACTTTAGAAACCAAATAATAAGAAAAAAAATAAATAAATAAATAGGCTTTCTATAGCCCACTGAATGAGAGATAGCACACACAGCAGTGGCACACAAGCCCTGACTGAGGCCAATATTTTTCTCCCACTGATTGATGTAGTGTTTTTGTGTTGAGGTAGATTTTAGAACACAAATCAAGGAAAAAAAAAAAAATGCTTTCTATGGCCCACTGAATGAGAGAGAGGTGGCACACCCAGGAGTCAAGACTGGCACACAAGCTGAAAGGGCAATATTACTCTCCCACTGTTTTTTTATGTATTTTTTGTTTTTTAAGGGAGACTTTAGAAACCCAATAATATTTAAAAAAATAAATAAATAGGCTTTCTATGGCCCACTGAATGAGAGGGAGAGAGGTGGCACACCCAGGAGTCAAGCCTGGCACACAAGCTGAAAGGGCAATATTACTCTCCCACTGTTTTTTTATGTATTTTTTGTTTTTTAAGGGAGACTTTAGAAACCCAATAATATTTAAAAAAAAAAAAAAAAAATAGGCTTGCTATAGCCCACTGAATGAGAGATAGCACACACAGCAGTGGCACACAAGCCCTGACTGAGGCCAATATTTTTCTCCCACTGATTGATGTAGTGTTTTTGTGTTGAGGTAGAATTTAGAACACAAATCACGGAAAAAATAAATAGGCTTTCTATGGCCCACTCAGTGAGAGATGGCACACACAGGGATGGCACTGTAGCAGAAATGCCAATCTTAATCTCCCACAAAAAAAACAAAAAAAAAACAGGGACTGTCCTACAATTACTATCTCCCTGCAGTAATGTAAGCCAGGTATGGCAGGCAGCAATAGGAGTGGACTGATGCACAAATTAAATAAAAAGTGTGGACAAACAAAAAAGATAGCTGTGCAGAAAGGAAGGAACAAGAGGATATGTGCTTTGAAAAAAGCAGTTGGTTTCCACAGTGGCGTACACACAGCAATACAGCTATCACGGAGCCTTCTAGGGCAGCCCAATGAGCTACAGCGCTGAGGGGAAAAAAAAAAAAAATAGCTTCCACAGTCCCTGCACACCGAAGGTGGTGTTGGACAGTGGAAATCGCTGCAGCACAAGCGGTTTGGTGGTTAGTGGACCCTGCCTAACGCTCTCCCTGCTTCTGACGAAGCGGCAGCAACCTGTCCCTAAGCTCAGATCAGCAGCAGTAAGATGGCGGTCGGCGGGAACGCCCCTTTATAGCCCCTGTGACGCCGCAGACAGCAAGCCAATCACTGCAATGCCCTTCTCTAAGATGGTGGGGACCAGGATCTATGTCATCACGCTGCCCACACTCTGCGTTCACCTTCATTGGCTGAGAAATGGCGCTTTTCGCGTCATTGAAACGCGACTTTGGCGCGAAAGTCGCGTACCGCATGGCCGACAAGCACAGGGGTCGGATCGGGTTTCATGAGACGCCGACTTAGCCAAAAGTCGGCGACTTTTGAAAATGATCGACCCGTTTCGCTCAACCCTAGTGTCAGGAATGCAGGGTCTGTGCGACCCCGCATGTAAGTTTGTAGATTACTACCTAAAAGGTTTGGTGGAAACTTTACCATCCTTTGTCAAAGACACAACGGATGTCCTTACCAGGGTTGACGGGGTCTTTGTGGAGCAGGGGACCCTTCTAGTAACAGCTGACGTGGAGGCCCTATATACCTGTATCGATCACTTGGATGGTCTACGGGCGGTTCGCTTCTTTCTGGGGACCTCCGACCTGGACGGCCCTCTGTGTGAACTTATCCTTGAGCTGTTGGAATTTGTCCTTACGCATAATTTTTTTACTTTTAAGGATACATTTTACCAACAAAAGCGCGGTGCAGCCATGGGTGCGGCCTGTGCGCCCGCGTATGCCAACCTCTTCCTGGGGTATTGGGAGAGGTTGGTTTTTGGGGACGCGGGGGCACGGGCCGCCGACCATGTGCTGTGTTGGCTGCGCTATATTGATGATGTTTTGTTTCTTTGGCGGGGGATGGAACAACAGCTCAGGGATTTTATGGCTGTGCTCAATCAAAATTCTTTTAATATCAGACTTACCTACAGATATGACTATAATACAATCGATTTTTTGGATATCTGTTTGAGGGTGGATTCTGATTTACTTATTCAAACGGATATATTTCGTAAGGAAATGGCGGTTAATTCGCTTGTACATGCATCTTCGGGGCACAGCCAAGCCACGATTAGGGCCGTCCCGGTCGGACAGTTCCTCCGGATGAGGAGAATTTGCTCGACTGATCAGACATTTGAACAACAGGCTGATGACTTGAGCAGACGCTTTCAACAAAGGGGTTATAGTAGACGTTGTGTTCGATACGGGTATAACAGGGCTAAGAGAACCCCACGTGACCAATTATTGTATAATAAAAAAAAGAAGGAGGGTGGTGACAAATCAATCAGATTCATATCTGAATATAATCATGAGTGGGATAACATCAGAGCCATCCTAAAAAACATTGGCGCATTTTGAGCACCGAGCCCTCCTTGGGTCCGTTTCTATCCGACTGTCCACTAATGACCCCACGGCGGGCCAGAAATTTAAAAGACATGCTGGTCAAAAACCACTATATGGCACCAACTACTAGCCTATTTGGGGCATCAAGACCAATTAGGGGGTGCCATACATGTGGCCACTGTCTGGCCTGCGCCAATGTCCTGCGCAGTACCTCCTTTCACTCTTCAGATGGAAAAAGAGAATTTCAAATTAGGGAGTACATCTCTTGCAGTAGCGAGAATGTGGTGTACTATGCCACGTGTGGCTGCCCACTAATATATGTGGGTTTGACGTCCAGGGAACTGAGAGTGAGAGTGAGGAAACATGTGCGGGGCATTGGCGCAGCAAAGACGGTGGAGGATTTGTCTGAGTTAACCACCATTCCCAGGCACTTTAGAGAAGTCCATAATTGTGACCCACGGAGTTTTAAGGTGCGTGGGATTGATGTGATACATATGGGGATAAGGGGTGGCAATGTCAAAAAAATGCTGGCTCAACGGGAGTTGAAATGGATTGTCACCCTGAATACAGTTAAACCATATGGTTTAAATGAAGCTCTAAATTTTGCCCCATTCCTGTAAGGTCTGAGTGATTTATAAGCCTATGGAAATTTATTGTTGTGGTTTTTCCCTCCTTTCTGTTGTTTTCTCTTCTCTTTTTTTAACGTTGTATTTTTCTTATTTGTTTTGTATTTAGTGATTTTATTATATTACATCTAAATATCCTGGTTGAAGAGGGACGCATCCTAATCTATCATGCTAATGATGACATCACACTTCGCTGCAACTGCGGAATTGGAATATTGCTTAAATTGCATTTTGTATGTTATAATGGGCTTTGTACAGACTGTATAGTTGCGGTGTTGAATAATAGAATATAAAATTATAAGTTTGTGGTAGGGTGCAAATTATAGGCTGCAGTGCGCGTGTGCTCACTTGCCTCCCCCCCTTCACCTCCAAAGTCCGGCCGCGGTGCGTCTGTGAGTGGCTGTTTGGTTGCTGGGGTTACCTGGCTGCCATTCACTGTTTTTCAGACGTGGGCCGGCCCGCGGGGCTGCGGGGCGGAGAGCGGTGGACACATGCGCCGATACAAGCAGTGGTGTAAATACCCGGTCACATGACTGTCATGTGACGCAGGTCCTACAGGATATAAGGTTAGGTGTTTTGAGGAAATGACACTTCCCCTTGAGAAAGCCGCTAGGATAGCAGCGAAACGTGCGTCGGGGGTGACGCTCAGTCCAGGGATCCTCATGTGGGTAAGATTGTGCTTGTGCTCTGGGAGGTGGATTTTCTAACGCCGCATGGCTTGTTACTCTTGCTGCTCCTCCGGGCACTCTCCATGTTAGTCTCCATTGTGGATCAGGTTCTTGTATTGGCACCTTTTCTAACTTCATAGTTGCACAGGCTTATATGTATTACTGCGGATATAGGGTGGTCATTGGGAACTGGGTCCACTTGGTAGGATTACATGGAGTTACCGCACATCTTCTCTTTGTACATTCCAATGGTTGGTTGTTAAAATGGGATATAATATGGATTCCTGGTACATTCATTTGGTGTCTTTTAAATGTATGTGTTTTTAATTGTGTTTTTCAATAAAATTGTTACTTTTCTATATATACTCCCGTTGTCCTCCTCTTATATAGTTCCTATTGGGAGTTATACGCACAGGGGTGGGCACTGGGGACATTGTTCCTGACCACCTGTTTTACTATGAGTCTGGGTGTGGGTGGCATGTCCTGGATTTGTCTGTGTGAGGTGGCTCTTGAAGCATTGACTCCAGCAGCAGTCCACTCTTTGTGAATGTCCCACAAATTTTTGAATAGCCTTTTCTTAACAATCCTTTCAAGACTGTGGATATTAATTGCTCGTGCACC
The DNA here is from genome assembly GCF_051348905.1 of Ranitomeya variabilis. Classification (NCBI taxonomy): domain Eukaryota; kingdom Metazoa; phylum Chordata; class Amphibia; order Anura; family Dendrobatidae; genus Ranitomeya; species Ranitomeya variabilis. Next base: position 629,631,510 of record NC_135234.1, on the reverse strand, counting down.
TTTTTCTACCACTCAACTTTCCATTAATATGCTTAGATTCAGCTTCTTTAGCAATGACCTTTTGTGGCTTCCCCTCCTTGTGGAGTGTGTCAATGACTGCCTTCTGGACATCTGTCAAGTCAGCAGTCTTCTCCATGATTGTGGAGCCTACTGAAACAGACTAAGGGACCTTTTTAAACGCTTAGGAAGCCTTTGCAGCTGTTTTTTTGTTAATTATTCTAATTTACTGAGATAGTAATAACTTTTGGGTTTTCATTGGCTGTAAGCCATAATCGACCAACATTAACAGAAATAAACACTTGAAATAGATCGTTATGTTTGTAATGACACTCTATTATATGCGTTTCACTTTTTGTATTGAAGAACTGAAACAAATTAACCGATCTCTCCTATTTTTATATGTTGTGATAATTTTCAATTATTCTGTAGGTCTGTATCAATTTTTATGTATAGGTTGTATTACTTTATATAGGCACAGGACCACAATCACACTTCTTGTGTATAGGCATTTAAGTTTGAGAAAAAAAAGTTGAAAGGTTCAGGCACAGTGGTTTTTCAAAGTGACGATTTATGTGATAACACGCAAATGAAGAATGTGATAATGATAAAAAGAGGAAAGTGTGAAAATAATGTGCATGTCTTAGATTGGGGATGGCATCTTAGCTCAAAAACGCATACTCTAAGCTGCTTAAAGATTCTCTGCCAGGCAGCATTCAGCTCCACGCTTGTCTAGGAATTACATACAGGAGGGGCTGGAGACTAGCAGAAGAGGCACATGGGGAAATGAATTAAATCATTAGTTAGAGGAGAAAGGCCTTTGTTCCCAGACAGGACCTCTCACCTTGGCTGCCATCACTGCTTATTAAAGATGCCCAGTGCCACCAATTAGCCACACTTCCCGTACGCCTGGCAGGTGACAGGAGGCGGAGCAGAAGAGGGTCATTAGGAAAATATAAGAGCAATTAACTTTTCTTGGTGGGGGGTGGGTAGGATCCGAGCACAGCGTTGAACTTATCACCAGAGTAATCGGCAAGAAATTCCTGGTCATAGAATACATGTATTCCTCTATGTTACATATTAGTGAAAAGGGATACATAATCAATAAATCTTGAGCTAAAATTACTTCACAGTACAGATATCATTACAGCATCCAAGATTCTTATCGGCAGAATTTTCCCTTGACAGATGCTACTCTATAGAGGTGTAAGGGTTTGTATTGGTTACACTTCAGACAAAGATACCATTGCTTTTAAGACAATTAGCAACTGCATCACGAAATAGTACAATTTGCATGTTGAACTTATTTTTCTCCACATGTTGAGGCCTGGAAATAGATCATTGCTACCGGTATATACAGTGTATGTGATAAACTGGATATTAACACCTTTACCCTTGAGGGTCGTTTGAATGTTAATGACCGGGCCAATTTTTACAATTCTGACCAGTGTCCCTTTATGAGGTAATAACTCTGGAATGCTTCAATGGATCCTGGTGACTCTGAGACTGTTTCTTCATGACATATTGTACTTCATGATAGTGGCAAAATTTCTTTGAAATGACTTGCGTTCATTTGTGAAAATAACTGAAATTTGGTGAAAATTTTGCAATTTTCCAACATTGAATTTTCATGCCCTTAAATCTCAAAGTTATGTCACACAAAATACTTAATAAGCAACATTTCCCACATGTCTACTTTACTTCAGCACAATTTTGGAACCAACATTTTTTTTGTTAAGAAGTTATAAAGGTTAAGAGTTGACCAACGATTTCTCATTTTTACAACACTATTTTTTTTAGGGACCACATCGCATTAGAAGTCACTTTGAGGGGTCTATGTGATAGAAAATAACCAAAATTGACACCATTCTAAAAACTGCACCCCTTAAGGTGCTTAAAACAACATTCAAGAAGTTTATTAACCCTTCAGGTGCTTACAAGAATTTTTGGAATGTGGGAAAAAAATGAATATTTAGCTTTTTTTCACACAAAAAATTACTTCAGATCCAATTTTTTTTTATTTTAACAAGGGTAACAGGAAAAAATGGCCCCCGAAAGTTATTGTGCAATTTCTCCTGAGAAGGCCGATACCCCATATGAGGGAGCAAACAACTGTTTGGGAGCTCGGAAGGGAAGGAGTGCCATTTGACTTTTTGAATGCAAAATTTGCTGAAACAATTGGCGGATGCCATGTCGCATTTGGAGAGCCTCTGATGTGCCTAAACAGTGAAAATCCCTTACAGGTGACACTAGGTCAAACTAGACCACTCAGGAAACTGATCTAGATGTGTGGTGAGCACATTGAACCCTCAGGAGATTCACAGAAGTTTATGACGTTGAGCCGTAAAAATAAAACAAAATCAAATTTTCCCCACAAATATGTTTTTATCACAAAATATTGTATTTTCATAAGGGTAACAGGGGAAATTTCACCATACAATTTGTTGGGAAATTTCTCCTGAGTACGCCATTACTCCATATGAGAGAGAAAACCTTTTCTGTGGCCTCCCTGCTAACACCCTTGCACCTCTCCAGTCCATCCTTAACTCTGCTGCCAGACTAATTCATCTCTCTCCTCGCTACTCCTCCGCTTCCCCTCTCTGCAAATCTCTTCACTGGCTCCCATTCCCTCAGCGTATCCAGTTCAAATTACTAATACTAACCTATGCAAATTGCGAATTGAGATACTGATTTGGCTTTTATCCTAAGTCATATTGCACAACTCGTTAAAGGGTTGATTGTGACTTGTAGGATCGCTACTTCCAACAGGTGGCGCTATAGAGTTTAAGTCCTCTTTTTCTCAGAAGAGGCAATTTGCATATAATACTAACCTACAAAGCCATCCATAACCCGTCTCCTCCATATATCTCTGAACTAATCTCCCGATATCTTCCCTCACGTAATCTCAGGTCCTCGGAAGACCTCCTTCTCTCCTCCACACTTATTCGCTCCGAGTCCTCACCCAACCGCCTCCAAGACTTCTCCCGAATATCCCCCATCCTCTGGAACACTTTGCACCAACATGTCCGACTATCAACCACATTCGGATCCTTCAGATGGAACCTGAAAACCCACCTCTTCAGGAAAGCCTACAGCCTGCACTGACCCCGCTGCCTCCTCACCACTACCGAAACTACCACCTCACCAACACCGGAGCTCCTGCAACCCTCAACCTATTGTCTCCTTCCCCACCATCCTGTAGAATGTAAGCCCGCAAGGGAAGGGTCCTCGCCCCCCCAGAATCGAGTTGTGAGGGAACTTCAGAAACAGACACAACAGTTGTGGGGACTATCCCGTAAGCACAGCAGGGGAGGACCACAACACACAAGCGCTAGAAGGTAGGCACAGATTTCCACCTGCAAAGGGAACTCTGGAGGTGCCATCGGACCGGCCGGACTTGCGCAGCCTGGTTAACCGTATTCCGGACTGAGGATCCTGGAGCCTTCAGTAAAGAGGTAAAGAGACTGCAACCTGGTGTCCTCGTTATTTACTGTGACCAACACTGCACCGCACTACCACCACCATCCACACCTTTCATTGGGCGCCCCTCAGCAGGGTCACAGACCGGGTCTAGCCACCGTGACAACCCCAGAGCAGAGACTCAGAGGCCCGGTACTGGGTACCCCTCGGCCCTGCGGCAGTGGGGGCGCTGCATTGACACCATGGATGTTTCACAGAATTTTATACCATTTGGCAGTGAAGACAAAATAACTACATTTTTACCAGCAAATTTTGTTTTAGCCCCAGATTTTAAATTTTCACTCAAGAAGTGGGTGAAAATGGCACTAAAATTTGTTGCAGAATTTCTACTGAACGTGGCAATACCCCATATGTGACTGTACAGTACTACTTAGCCATACGGAGAGACTCAGGAAGAACGAGCGCTATTTGCATCCTGAACCGCAGATTTTCCTAGAACAGTTTGTGGCTCCATAAACAGAGCCCCTAATTGCTAGAAGAGCAGAATCCCATCTCAAGTGACCCTGTTTTGGAAATTATTCCCCTTGGGGAATTTTTCTACAAGTGTAGTGACGATTTTGACTTCATGGGTATTTTCCAGAAACAAGTAGCAATAAATGTTGCCGAGTGAAAATTGCAAACTGCCATTGTAGTGACCAGTACGCTGTAGTGCAGTCACCAGTGCTTGCACTTAGCAGTACTTTATGCTCAACCTGTGCTTCTGGAGGCATGCACCTGTAAGTTAGGTGGGTTCTCATCACTTCAGAAATGTCAAACGTGAATGCAATATGTGGTTTAGGTATACTGTGGGGCTCAGAAGGGAGGGGGCATTTGGATTTGGGAGCACAGAATTTGCTGAATTTCTTTTGGCGGGTGAGGAGCCATTTAGCTTTTCCAGAGCCTTTGTGCTACCTGTAAGGTGGAAACCACCTATATTCCCATTAACAGATGACAGACCTAAGTGAGGGCTTGCTTTTTTTGTGGATTGAGTTGAAGCTTTTATTGGAAACATTTTACAGAACGTTTGGGATCACATTTATCCAGCGCTCTACGCTGAGCACTTACTTTGGGGTTTCCATCTAAATCTCTGAGTGGCGTGATTCAGAGGGATCCATTCATTATAATGAGGCAGCAGAGTTACTCTGGATTCCATCTGTCTTCTGTTCAGCGATGTCCTTTTCAGAAGTGTACAAAACTGTGGCCGACGGCACTTTTATGCAATCCTACAAAGACGGACACCGCCGGATCACAGGTCAGACAGCGTCCACAGTGCCTCCATCTGCCTCGTTATAGGGAAACTTCTGCCAGACAGAGGTTCCGTCTGATTCACATATTTCAGAGATTTACACAGAAACCCTGGTGTAAGCCCTCAACACAAAACGCAGGATAAATGTGCGCCGAGTAGGGTTGAGCAAAACGGGTCGGCCATTTTCAGAAGTCGCCGACTTTTGGCAAAGACGGGTTTCATGAAACCCGACCCGACCCCTGTGTGGGGTCGGCCATGAGGTCGGCGATCTTCTGAATCTGGTATCGGAATTCCGATACCGAGTTCCGATATGTTTGCGATATCGGGAATCGGTATCGGAATCCATATTTAAGTGTTAAATAAAGAATCAAAATAAAAAATATTGATATACTCACCCTCGGACGCGCCCTGGTACTAACCGGCAGGCTTCCTTCCTAAGAATGAGCGCGTGAATGACCTGCGGTGACGTCGCGGCTTGTGATTGGTCGCGAGCGGTCACATGGACAAGCCGCGACATCATCTAAGGTCCTTCACGCGCTCATTCTTAGGAAGGAAGGCTGCCGGAAAGAAGCAGGGCGCGTCCGAGGGGGAGTATATACCTAATAGGAATATACTCACCCTCGGACACGCCCTGCTTCTTTCCGGCAGCCTTCCTTCCTAAGAATGAGCGCGTGAAGGACCTTAGATGACGTCACGGCTTGTCCATGTGACCGCTCGCGACCAATCACAAGCCGCGACGTCACCGCAGGTCATTCACGCGCTCATTCTTAGGAAGGAAGCCTGCCGGTTAGTACCAGGGCGCGTCCGAGGGTGAGTATATCAATATTTTTTATTTTGATTCTTTATTTTACACATTAATATGGATCCCAGGGCCTGAAGGAGAGTTTCCTCTCCTTCAGACCCTGGGAACCATAGTATCCCATTGCACTGCATTGGGTTTCGTGTTTCGGCCGACCCCGACCCCGACTTTTTTATAGGATCGGCCGATTTCACTCGACCCGACTCTTGAGAAAGTCGGGTTTCGTGAAACCCGACCCGATCCTATAAAAATAAAAGTCGCTCAACCCTAGCGCCGAGCCTTACTGCGATCTTTGATTTTATTTATTTTTTACGCTGTTCCTCGTACAGTATAAGTCATTAAGCGACTTTATTCTTCAAGGTTGGTGCAATTACAGCGATACCAGATTTCTATCGGGCTTTTATGTTTGGCTGCTGTCACACTCTAAAAGACGCTTTTTATTGCAAAAAATAGATTTTTCATAACCAAATTTTGAGAGCTATAATTTTTCCATATCTGGCCCACAGAGTCTAATGTATCTTGTTATTTGCCGGATGAGTTGACATTTTTATTGTTACCATTTCCGGGCACATGACATTTTTGATTGCTTTCTACTGTATTGCGATTTTTAGGAGGCAAAATGAGCAAAGCAGCAATTCAGGAATTTCTGTTGGGGAGGGGTTTATGACATTCCATGTGTGGTAAAATTGATAAGGCAGTTTTATTCTTCGGGTCAGTATGATTACAGCGATCCCTCATTTATATAGTTTTTTTTATATTTTGGCGCTTTTATACAATAAAAACTAGAAAAAATAATTATTTTTGCATCACTTTATTCTTAGATGTATAACTTTTTTATTTTTCTGCTGATGGAGCTGTGTGATGGCTTGTTTTTTGTGGGACAAGATGACATTTTCAGCGGTACCATAATTATTCATATCCGTCTTTTTTATCGCATTTTATTCCACTTTTTCTTCGGCAGAAAGATGATAAAGCATTGTTTTTTTACTTGGTTTTTTTTAATGATATTCACTAAAGGAGTTAACTAGTGGGACAGTTTTATAAGTCCGGTTGTTGTGGATGCGGCGATACCAAATATGTGTACTTTGATTGTTTAAATTTTTTTATTCAAATATTTATTTAGAGATACAATATCTTTTTATTTTTATTTTATTTTTTTTTCTGATTTAAAAAAAAAATATTTTTCTAACTTTCTTACTTTGTCCCACTATGGGACAATCACTTTTTGCAGGCTGATCACTTCTACAGCATGGAGATGCAGCAGCATCTCCATGCTGTAGAAACTGTCGGCTCTGCACTGACAAACAAACTTTCTCATCATGCACTGGGCATGATCAGCAAGATTTCTAGGTTTGGTGACCCGGATGTCTTCATGACGAAAGTTAGGAGTTCCTGACGGTGAGTGCCAGACAGCAGACTGGAGCAGTCTGAGGCAGAGAGCAGTGTGAGGTTCTGTGCAGCTAATAGGGTGCTGCAGCTCCTGGATAAAGAGAATACAGAGAGAAGAACACATTGTAGTGGAAATATGCAGAGCAAAGTTTGCCAGAGAGTCACCAAGGCCAAGCATAAAGCCGTTTGCAATAGCATATACAATATTCAACGTGACCTCCAAAATACAAACCTATAAGAGAGCATGAACGGTTATGCAAGGTGTCATGGAGTGGGTTGCTGTGATGTTTAAGGCCGGGTTCACATTGCGTTAACAGCAGCCCATTCAACACATGCGTTAATGGGCTGCTGTTAACGCAAGTGCCGACTTGTCATATCGCTCGCGCAGATAGAGCTAGCAGATGCTCTATCTGCGCTAGCAGTGACGGACCCGGAAATGCTGAAGCCCGCGTCCCAGGGTCCGTCACTCAATAACGGCACATCGCTAGTGCACGCCCATTGTGGGCGTGCGCTAGCGATGCATCCGACGTAGGACTTAATGGCAGCGTTAACGGACTGCGTTACACCGCGTTATGCTGCGGTGTAACGTAGTCTGTCTAACGGACGCCTATAACGCAATGTGAACCCAGCCTAATACAATTTCATCTCTATTTTCTGAGAACGAAGCAGAATGCAGAAGTACTGGTGTGAATAAGAGGTAGACCATGGATTTGTAATGTGGATATTAACATTGTTAATATATCTAGATGGAGTCATAACTTTATAATAATATTTAATCTCAGTTCATTCTTATCCTAATAACTGTGAACTCTCTGCTATGTATAGAATCTCACATTCAGTATACTTCTCAGGGCGTTTATAATAATTTGTCATTTTCAGGAGATATCTTGCCAAAGCCTTACAAACACTTTCATATTTTGTGTGAATTTTCTGAAATACAGACATTTGGGAAAAGAGCCAACAAAACAATGTGTCAGCGCTGTGCTGTGGTTGCATTAACCTTTTCATTTCCTGATCATTTATGCATGTCTATGTTTTCTTATAGGTCTTTGTACATATAACATCACAGAATAAGCTACAAGTAAAGGGAATTACATCACTCCATTCCTTTAGGAATCTTTAGCATGATCAAAACGTATGCATAGAAATGTTATCCAGTACTTTTGTGCTGACAAACCTTTAATGATTGCAGCACCATCATTAACAATAGCAAAAATACTGAGAAATTATATAACTGTTCAATTAAACATATCTGCCATTTTACACCAAACCTGTAAAACAGGCATGGTCTCTCTATCCTCAAACCACTTTTAGTGCTGACATCAGTCTCGTAGTCCAGGAGGTTGTCACAATTCTCTGTTATTTACCATCCGCAATTTTTTGAGAGGGAAGTGGTTTTGTCTACCTAAGTATTCTGCCAGCACTATTTGTCCTAAAACATCCTTTCACTAACTTCCCATCATTTATTGCATCTGTAATTGTCTAATTTCCAGCATGATATGAACTGGAAAATCATCATTGTTCCGGTAATTAGGTTTAACATACAGAAAGAAAGAAGCAGAGAGCAAGTTCAGAGAAGAGCTTCCAGGATGGTGAGTGGACTGCAAACTATATCCTACGAGGAACTGTTAAAGGGGTTTTCCCATCTACCAATATGTAGTAGGTGTAATAATAATATTAGCAAACACCTCTAATTAGAAATGTAGTATAGTTTTTCTGATTTGCTATCTCTTTCCTCATGTGCAGGCATTTCAAGACCTTAGGTATCCATGGTTATGACCACTAGCAACTAGCTAACTAACTGTCACTATATCAGTGGTCGTAACCATTAATACCATTAACCATTAATACCTAAGGTCCTGCAATATTACATCTACTGCATTTTGGGATAGGATCTTGGAGATGAGAATACCCCGTTAAAAGATTTGGAAATGTTTAGCTTGCCAAAAAGAAGGCTAAGAGGAGACTTAATAGCTGTCTAAAAATATATGAAGAGCTGTCACAGTGTAGAGGGATCATCCTTATTATCATTTGCACATGGAAACTCGAGGAGCAATGGAATGAAACTGAATGGGAAAAGACACAGATTAGATTATTATTTATTATTATAGCGCCATTTATTCCATGGTACATTACAGATACCACGAGAGGTGGCGAGTTCTCCTTCAATGGAAGTCTTCAGAGGCTGGACAGACATCTGTCTGAGATGGCTTAGTGAAGCCTGCCTTAAACAGGGGGTTAGACACGATGACCGCGGAGGTCCCGTCCAACTCTTATGTTCTATGAGTCTATGAGAGGCAATGACCTGCCTCCACTTTCTGTAAACCATCTTGGCATTTCTACTGCTAAAGATACATTACACTTTGCAGGCAGTGGATAATCAGTAAGTTACACAGAAGGGAAACTCCTGGTGTCCAGTCAGCACATTGGAGTGATTTTTCGGGGTCTAGAAAATATCATTTTTTAGTGATTTGCAAATAGTCTATATATCACGTAAGGCTTAAGCTATCCAAGAAGTCCATATTGTTTGAAAGTACACATGTACACAGGCACAGTAGACTTTGTCATATGTTTTGGTGACTCTTCCAATAAATGGGTTGTCTGGGACTAACGTTGATGGCCTATCCTTAAGATAGGTCATCAATGTTTGACTGGGGGAGGTGGATGACACCCAGCACCCCCACTGATCAGCTATTTCCGGTATTGACGGCGGCCAAATCTGATCAGGTATTGAGCTGCCCAGCACAGCTAAGTCAACTGTATAGTGGCTGCGGCCAAGTACTGCACATCTGCCCCCTCTTTAAATCAATAGAGGCTGTATGTGGAGCACCCGGCAGAAGCCACTATTGCAGCTCCCTAACTGAGCAGTTACAGCTAACACTGGGAAAAACTGATCGGTGAGGGTGCCGGATCCTCACTGATCAGACATTGGATAGGCCATCAATGTTAAAGTCCCAGACAACCCCTTTAACATCTCTCATTTGTTATAGAGGACAGGTCCACACTTTTTTTAGGTCACTCGCTCTGCCTTGGCGATAGTGCTTAGATATGAGACTAGGGCAGTGACTATGTTTCTTTCAGTGAAATTATGTCTAACACTAGATGGAGGCCCGATGCTATTGCTTCCGGAGGGCGGTAATGTCACGATGGGGGCAGGCTTTGCAGTGTTGAGAATCTCTCCCCTGTAGTGTGCAGGTTTGATGATAGATCTGTCCATGTATGCGAAAACAGTATGGGCCATATCCAGGTGGTGGTGAAATACTTGTTCCCATGGAGGCAAAAGCAAAAGAACTGTTTATACTGCGAATATTGTCCATGAAATTTTTGCTGAATTCACTTTCTCCTGTCATCAACTTTTTGAATTCTTCTGGATACTGGAGTATGGGTAGATGGACTTTACCCTTCTGACAGCACTGAATAAACTTTCCATCGGAAGGCGTCTCAGCTCCAAAATTCAAAGATTGACAACTTTGACATAAATGGTTCATGGGTCCGCAGCTGTGTTCGTGAATTGTGTTTTCATCATCATGGGTTAAATTTTTTGCTTGTAGTTGAAGTTCATGTCTTTCTTGTTGTATGTGTTTTGTATTTGCCGGTGGATGTTGATTTGTCATAGCTGTTGTAGTCACACTTCTCTCTGGCTTTGTGTTTCAGCTTGTCGCTGTAGATCAGTGTTTCTCAACTCCGGTCCTCAAGACCCACCACCAGGTCAAGTTTCAGGATCTCTTAGTATTTCACAGGTGATAATTTCATCACCTGCTTCAGCATTAACTCCATCACCTATGGAAATCCTGAAAACATGGCCTGTTGGTGGGTCTTGAGGACTGGAGTTGAGAAACACTGCTGTAGATGGTGTGCTTCTGCATCGTGTGACAGTCTTCTTGCTGTGGCCAATGGGCATTGTTCCTGAAGTAGCTTGCATTGGGAAAATGCCTTCTTAGTTAACCTCATACACTTTGAAGTTGTAGACTCGGCGGTGTGGTGTGCTGGTTGCAATGGGTCATCTTGTAAGCATGGTATTGCTGTTAAGACTGCAGATTTCTGTTTGCAGTGCTGTTGTTGCCTAATGGCATCCTGTGATAATCTAATGACTTTTGCATCAGGGGACTCATGTGCTTGACGCCTATGCTTATATGCATTGTTTTTGTCCCAGCGATGCTGTTGCTCTTCAAGAGTCTCATTTGCCCGATGTTGTCCTCGATGTTGTGTCTTTGCTGCTTTCCTTTCATTGTCATTGGTGTACTTTTTAGGAGGAGCCATGTTGGCATTGATATTTTCTTTTTAAAGGGGTTTTCCAACGAACGAAAGTTTATTTTAAAAATTGTCTTTGTCTGACTGTGTACAGAACATACCACAACTCCAGGGCAGGGGAGGAAGCAAAAGACAATACTGACATTACAGCAGGATATCGCAGAGGATACATTTTGTGAGGTAAAATATTGTTTAAAAGCAGTCAGTGAAATATTTTACTTAACAAAATGAATCCTCTGTGATCCCCTGCTGTAATGTCAGTATTGTCTTTTGCTTCCTCCCCTGTCAAAGAGATGTAGTATGCTCCGTACACGGTCAGACACAGACAATTTTTAAAATGAACTTTCGTTAGTGGGAAAACCCCTTTAATGTGACCGGCTTTCTCTGCCTGTAGACACGTCATGCATCTGCTGCCGGGATCAGCTGAATGATTTACTGCACCTGCGCGGAATTCGCGCAGGCGCAGCAAATCAGACCACCGCCATCTTTGTGCAGACAGATAGCGGTGGTCACATTAAAACTGGGCATCGCTCCTCCTGTACAAAGAGGGCAGCGGTCAGTGAATCATTCGGCTAATCCCTGCAGCTGCATGTTCGTGACAGTGTTTTGCTGGTGGTACTGCGCAAGAGGCTGCGTACGGTGTATACAGTGTGTGTGTGTGTTTGTGTGTGTGTGTGTGGTGTGACGGTGTTCCACTGGTGGTACCGCGCAAGAGGCTGGTACCAGCAGCAGTTTCCATATTCAGACACCCATCACCCATGTGTTCACGCGGGTTACTATGCCTTCTTTAAATATTTCAGATAACAGATGCAGACTTAAAACAAACCATTTTTCACTCAATTTTCAGTAAAACAAAACTCTTTTTTGAAAAAAGGCCTGATCCATTAAGACAGGAAATAACAAAAGCAAACCCATTCAGTAGTTGTTGTGTGTAATATGCGGCAGTGAGCTCTTGAAGGCAGGATACCATTACACTTGAAGTGAGAAAGCCTCAGGACTTGCTTGAGGCTCCTTTTGTGCAGTGGGCATTGTGAGCTCAGATTGCCCGAGGCTAAGCCTAGAGGTAGGTGAGTATTCAATCTTCATTGGCAACAAAGGGACACATTTTGTTATATATAATAATGACATTGTTATGGTAAATGGTTCAGTATGACAGATCAAAAACAAAAAGGAAATATCCTGTAGCAGTTTACTGTCTCGCACAGACTAAAAAAAACACAGAAAGAAAAAAATAGAAATTAGTGTTACAATTTACAAATCAAGCTTTTCTCAATATTGAAATTTTTATATGACTTATTAGCAGAATGACTAGGGCAATATTGGAAATAATTCCATGAAAACTACTGATGATAAGTGGTTTTATCTACGGTACTACAAAGTAAAATTGCATGTTGTAATATACACATAACACTTTGACTCAGACAACAGCTATACAACAGTGGGTTTGATATGGAGTCATGCAGACAGCCAAAGGTCACATCCTTGCTTGTGGCTTTAAAGTAGGTTTGCTACAAAATCATCAACATGAAATGTATCTTGTTGTAATTGATCAAACATTTAATTAATTCACCCGTAATGTAAAGGGCGAAGCTGCTTTTTCTTGATGTGACGTTAGGTGGTCAGTAACATTAATTCTGAGGACCAACTGTTCAGCTATTTGCAGAAATAAGCAGACACTAGTAAATTTGCTTATGATTTTCTATATGACCTAGTTAATTTGTTAGATTTTACCTTTATGTATAAATAGAGATCGATGTGCAAAGTCTGCACCTGCACTAGGGCCTAGGAGGTAAGATTCCCACTTCCACCTCCAAAGCAGCAAGCAGCTTTTGTCACAGACACATACTGTCTGCATCCACCCTGATAAAGTATATTATCACTGCTCGTGTGGAGATTTTGGGGGCACACTACTTCACCGGTGTCTCTCTGGAGATTCAGAAAACTAGATGAGCTCACCATTGTAGGCATCCACCATTGCATAGGTTTCGGAGAACCAACAAGCAACATCACCAACCACAGCAGATTGATTTACTCACCATGGCGATTCATGGCACTGCGGCTGCTCCAACTCCAAGGTCAGATGATAATTCCTCTATCCGTAAAGTGGTGAGAAGAGCCTTGCAGAAAAAGATCCCGGGGGATTATATAGAGGCCTGATACTGTTTTTGAAAGGGTCCCCGATAGAGAGAAACTTCCGCCAGAGCAATGGGCGGAAGACCTGGCGCCAAACTTATTGGTGGAGCTACAAAAGGCCTACTGTGATTTAGCCTTACAGGACACAAAAGAATATGCAAAACTGAAAACAGAAATGTTAGTGTTCTTGGGAGTGACAATGTCTGTAAGGGCATAATGGGTCCACCACTGGACATATCACCATGAAAAAACCCCTTGCTCCCAAATGTTTAATCTACTGCACCTTGTCCAAAAGTGGTTGCAGCCGGAGTCCTCTACCCCAAAGCAGATGGTGGAGCAAGTTGTAAGGGACCGGTTCGTACACTCCCTTCCGAGCCCAATGCAGACTTGTGTTGCCCAGGGAGATCCCCGGAACGCCGATGACTTGGTCGGACTGATTAAAAGGTATCAGGGGGTCGACGGTTCCTTGGGGAGGCAACCCACTCCACACTGGGGGACGGAGGTTAAAAAAGGGGTGGGGCATGCAAATTGCAAGGGGGCTATGAAGGTCATGTCGATGGTCTAATTGGGGGGATGCAATTTGCTGGAGATGTCATGAACCAGGTCATATAGCCGTCCATTGTCCCCTGACCACTAAGCAAATGGACTGTAGCATGGATCACCTGTGTTCATTCTACTCATATCTAGCTTGCAGTGTGGACTGTCCACCCAGCAAGGGTCCCCAAACTGGTCCTGTAAAAGTGAATGGTTTGCTAATGACTGGTCTACTAGACTCAGGGAGTTCAGTGACCCTCGTGAGGGCCACACTCCCTCTCCAATTGATCCCTGGGAAGAAGGTGGGCATCCGTTGCATTCATGGGGTTGCTAAGGACTATCCAGTGGCCAAAGTGGACATTGAGACAGCCCGTGGTACTGAGTCCCATGAGGTCAGCGTCATCCAGGATTTATTACACCAAATTATCATAGGGACTTTGTGTTGATTTGGAACTTGTGGGGGACTAGCTACTTTCCAAAGGGCCATGGACCGAATCCTCGCGCCCCACAAGAATTATGCTGCAGCATACATGGAAGATATCGTAATCTTCTGTCCAGAGTGTGGAAGTCATCTGGGAAAGGTCCAGGTAGTGTTTTATGTACTCTTTAAAACCCTCAAATTGTGCCATGGAGAAAGAGGAGGCCAAATACCTTGGATATGTAGTAGGTAGAAGTGAAAGCAAACCTAAGATCAATTAATTGGATGCAATCCAGAATTGAACAAAACTACTCTCAAAAAAGCAAGTTAGGGCCTTTCTGGGAATAGTGGGGTACTAGAGGAGGTTACTTCCAAACTTTATATACACAGTCTACTAATTCAATATAGTTAGAGAATATATCCCCTAAGTAAACAATATCTACTCCTCCCCAAATAATTTAATTTAGGGAAAAAGGATCCATTCCACCAAATGATAATTTAAAATAACCAATGTTTATTTTCAATAATTAAAACAATTTTAAAAATTAAAGCAAAAATAATGAAAATGACAAATGCAAGTCTATATATTAAAAATCAATCCAAGTGGATATAAGTATCAAGTGGATATACTTATCTACTATATAATTGTCTAAGGGTCACTTCCGTCTTTCTGTCTGTCCTTCTGTCTGTCACGGAAATCCCAAGTCGCTGATTGGTCGCGGCAAAACAGCCACGACCAATCAGTGATGGCCACAGTCCGGCGGCAAAATGGCCGCTCCTTACGCCCCGCAGTCAGTGCCCGCTCCATACTCCCCTCCAGTCAGCGCTCACACAGGGTTAATGGCAGCATTAACGGACTGCGTTATGCCATGGTGTAACGCACTCTGTTAACGCTGCTATTAACCCTGTGTGACCAACTTTTTACTATTGATGCTGCCTATGCAGCATCAATAGTAAAAAGATCTAATGTTACAAATAATAAAAAAAATAAAAAATAGTTATATACTCACCGTCCGTCGGCCCCTCGGATCCAGTACAAGCCTTTCCCACTCCTCGCGACGCTCCGGTGACCGCTCCATGCATTGCGATCTCGCGAGATGATGACTTAGCGGTCTCGCGAGATTGCTACGTCATCATCACGCGAGACCACAACCACAATGCACTCTTGGGACCGGAGCACGCGAGGAGCATCGGTAAATGCTTCGCCTGGATCCGGGGGGCCAACGGAAGGTGAGTATATAACTATTTTTTTATTTTAATTATTTTTTTAACGGGGATATGATGCCCACATTGCTATATACTACGTAGGCTGTGTTATATACTGCGTGGGCTGTGCAACATACTATGTGGGCTGTGCAATATACTACGAGGCCTGTGCAATATACTACGTGGCTGTGCAATATACTACGTGGGCTGTGCTATATACTACGTGGCTGTATTATACACTACATGGGCTGTTATATACTACGTGGCTGTGCTATATACTACGTGGGCTGTGCTATATACTATGTGGGCTGTGTTATACACTAAGTGGGCTGTTAAATACTACGTGGGCTGTTATATACTAGGTGGCCTGTGTTATACACTATGTGGCCTGTGTTATACACTACATGGGCTGTGTTATATACTACGTGGGCTGTTATATACTACGTGGCCTGTGTTATACACTACGTGGGCTGTGTTATACACTATGTGGGCTGTCATGATTCTCAATGGCGAGAGAACATAGCCCAGCATATATGAGAACTAGCTCTTGGAAGATGGAAACTATACTGACCATGAACTAAACCTGCCGCACAACTAGAAGTGGCCGGGTAGCATGCCTACGTTTTTTTATCCCTAGATGCCCAGCGCCAGCCGGAGAACTACCTAATCCTAGCAGAGGAAAAGACAGTCCTGGCTCACCTCTAGAGAAATTTTCCCAAAAGGCAGACAGAGGCCCCCACATATATTGGCGGTGATTTTAGATGAAATGACAAACGTAGTATGAAAATAGGTTTAGCAAAAATCGAGGTCCGCTTACTAGATAGAAAGAAGACAGAAAGGGCACTTTCATGGTCAGCAGAAAACCCTATCAAAACACCATCCAGAAATTACTTTAAGACTCTAGCATTAACTCATAACACCAGAGTGGCAATTTCCGCTCACAAGAGCTTTCCAGACACAGTAACGAAACAGCAGCTGTGAACAGGAACAAAATGCAAAAACACACAAGGACAAAAGTCCAACTTAGCTGGGAGTTGTCTAGTAGCAGGAACATGCACAGAAAGGCTTCTGATTACATTGTTGACCGGCATGAAACTGACAGAGGAGCAAGGTTATATAGCGACTCCCACATCCTGATAGGAGCAGGTGAACAGAGGGGATGATGCACACAAGTACAATTCCACAAGTGGCCACCGGGGGAGCCCAGAATCCAATTTCACAACAGTGGGCTGTGTTATACACTACGTGGGATGTGTTATATACTGCATGCGAGGGCTGTTATATACTACGTGAGCTGTAGTATATGCTATGTGGGCTGTTATACACTCCGTAGGCTGTGCTATATACTACGTTGCTGTGCTATATATTCCGTGGACTGTGTTATATACTATGTGGCTGTGCTATATACTCCATGGGCTGTGCTATATACTATGTGGCTGTGCTATATACTACATGGCTGTGCAATATACTACGTGGCTGTTTTATGCACTACGTGGCTGTGCTATTTACTACGTGGGCTGTTATATACTACGTAGCTGTGCTATATACTACGTGGCCGGCCGCGAACAATCAGCGACAGGCGCAGTCCGGCCGCGAATAGGCGCAGGATTTGAACCACGCTTCGCTAATTGGTCGCGGCCGGACGAATCCTGTGTATTCAATGTATTATTCTAAAATCTTTATAAATAAACTACATTCATATTGTAGAATACCCGATGTGTTAGAATCGGGCTACCATCTAGTATCAAGTATAAAAAACTATCACCAATAGTCACCACCCCGACGACTCCGTTTTGCCATATGCTTCTTCAAAAGAACGGCGAAATGGCGGCGTCGGGGTGGTGACATCTAGCTAAGTCTACCTCATTCAAGCTTTAGGCACTTTATTTAAGTATGTGAAGGCACCTTATTTTCACTTTTGTCTTATTATTTTGAGAGCAATCTCTCTGCCTTATTATAGTTTTAGGCATACTAAGCCTTGTGATTGTTTGACACATGCACTTTACATGGGGATCAATTGGCTGTATCTATATTCATGCTTTCATAGAAAAAATGGACTATTGGTGATAGATATCAGTATATATACCTGATATATAATTGTTATGCCTATGAGCTTATATCCACTTGGATTGATTTTGCATATATAGACTTGTATTTGTCATTTTCATTATTCTTGCTTGAATTTTTAACATTGTTCTAATTATTGAAAATAAACATTGGTTATTTTAAATTATCATTTGGTGGAATGGATCATTTTTCCCTAACTTAAATTAGTTGGGGAGGTGTAGATATTAATTCCAAACTTTGCAATGGTGGCCGCACTCCTGACCGACCTCCGCAAGGGGACAAGGTCAGTCATGGCCAAATGGACGTCGGAGGCAGAGATGGCCTTTCAAGATCTGAAAGTAGCTCTGTGTAAGCAGCCAGTACTGATTGTCCCCGACTTCATTTTGTTCTCTACCTGAGTAGCAAACTGTCAGTATGTGAGAAAAATTATTCCATGGTAGAAAAGGAATGTTTGGCCATAAAGTGGCTGGAGGACATATTGCAATACTATGTCTTAAGGTGAAAATTTTAATTAGTGTCAGACCATGCCCCATTGAAGGGGATCAGGAAGGAAAAAGGGGAAAATTGTCATGTTACCCGCCAGTTGCAGGATTTCCACTTTCATGTACAACATAGAGTCGGGAGTTACCTGGTAATGCTTATACCCTCCCAAAAATCCCATATTAAGTGGTAGAAGCCCATGACTTTAGGTAGAGGGGAGCAGTATGTAAGGTGGCTGTTGTACAGCTAGTGGTTGGAAGATGAAATTGAAGAAATGCTTTAATACATATAGGACTTAAAGTGGTTAATCGGCCATGATAGATTGTGAGTAGCTGATGAGTTGGAAGAGACTGCTGCTCACCATATCTCCACTCCTGGGAGTGGTTCACTGGGTATATTGAGAGCTGTTTGTCTCACATGGGCTGTGTGTATGGAGAAGTAAAAAGATAAACTCTAATCCAGGCGGGCTAACCAGCACTATTGTGTGATTGTATGGACTTTATTATTATTATTATTATTTATTTATATAGCACCATTAATTCCATGGTGCTGTACATGAGAAGGGGTTACATCAAAATACAAATATCACTTAGGCTACTTTCACACATCAGGGTTTTCGCCGCATGCTGGTTCCGGTGTCGCGCCGCAGCATCGGATCCGGCTTATTTTGTGAAAACCGGATGAGACGGATCCGGTTTTATGCCGGATCCAGATATCGGATCCGGCATAAAACCGGATCCGTCTCATCCGGTTGGCATCCGTTTCGTCCGTTTTTCAATCCGTTTTTTTGATGGATCAGGTTTTTAAAAACCCCCCTGACATGTGATTGGCCCCCTGAAAACTATATACACAGTGTTCCTACAGCCCATCTGCGACAGGTTTGAGAGGAGCAAGATACAGAGCAAGATGGACGGGATGGATGGCATTATTGCGAAGATTCTGTAGAACAACGTGGATTTCATCGTGGAGGCGAATCGATTGAAAGCAATTGTTGTTGAGAAGGAGCGAGAGAGACAGCGCATCATGCGTCTGCGCCGACGCCGTTTGTGGATCCACCCCGACGCCGTTTGTGGATCCACCCCATCACGGCACAGAGAATGACGCGGGGAGTCTTTTCAATTTTATACATGGAGCTACGAGGAGACCCAGAGAAGTTCTTCAGTTATGTGCGGATGAAAGCTGAGAACTTTGATGTATTGGTGAAGCGGGTTGGACATTTAATAAGAAGGAGTGATACCTATTGCAGATTCTCCATTACACCGGCTGAGCGTCTGATGGTCACTCTTCAGTAAGAATTCTTTTTTGTTGTACTTTTGTAGCGCACTTTCATTGATATTTTTAATTTGTAGTAATTTCTGCCTTTCTTTTGTTCACAGATTCCTAGCAACTGGAGAATCCCTGTCTTCACTACATTTCCAGTTCAGACTAGGAATTTCAACCATATCAGGAATAGTGAGGCACACTTGCCGTGCACTGTGGGACTCTCTACACAATGATTTTATTCCACATCCCACAATGCAGATTGGTTGGAAGTAGCAGACAAATTCCAGGAAGTGAGTCAGTTTCCCAATTGCTTGTGCGCGGTGGACGGGAAACACATCTGTATCGTGAAACTGTCTGGTTCTGGATCTGAGTATTTCAACTATAAAAAGTACTTTTCCATCGTGCTCATGGCCATCGCCGATGCGGATTACAAATTTGTAGCGGTGGATACTGGGGCGTATGGCTGCTCCAATGATTCGCAAGTTTTCAAACTGTCTTCTATGGGGCGGCATTTGTATGGAAAAACCTTTCAATTCCCCCCCCCCCCCCCCACAAGACCACTGCCTCAAACCTCTGAGCCACCAATGCCTTTTGTTTGTGTTGGGGATGAAGCTTTTCAGCTTTCAGAACATCTTTTGAAACCCTACTCCAGCCGTGGTTTAAACAATACTAAAAGAATTTTCAACTACCGACTCACACGTGCACGGAGAATGGTTAAACAATACTAAAAGAATTTTCAACTATCGACTCACACGTGCACGGAGAATGGTGGAGTGTGCGTTTGGGATCTTAACCGCCAGATGGAGAGTTCTACTGACAGCTATTAACTTGAACACAGACACTGTGGATGAGGTAATGAAAGCGTGTGTTGTCCTCCACAATTATGTGATATCCAAGGAACAGATTTCCATTGAGGACCAGTCTGAACAAACCACCTTGGCTGATTATAGTAACCAAACATAGAAGTTCTGTGATTGTTTCCCAAACTCGGGATCAATTTACAGAATATTTTATTTCTCCCGAAGGAAGAATAGACTGGCAGGATGAGCGAGTTTGAACTATTTGTCTTTTTCTTGGTAAAACAAGTATTTTAACTTTTACCCAAGTTGTGTACCTGTTTGGTTTTACCTTTTACCCAAGTTGTGTACCTGTTTGGTTTTACCTTTTACCCAAGTTGTGTACCTGTTTGGTTTTACCTTTTACCCAAGTTGTGTAACTGTTTGGTTTTACCCACAGTATGTTACCTCTGACCAATAAACCTTGTTTAACCAAATACCTTATACCTTATAAAGAAAATACAAAATTGCTGTAAACAACACAGTTTTATTGCTAATTTTTTTGTACAACCAAAAAATAATGTTATTTTGCAACACAAAAAATTTACTTTATTTGGCGTGACAAAAACCTATAGATTTTAATAAGTCGGGGTGGAGATAGTGCTGGAGGGGCTGTCGGATAGGGACACTTCGACAGTGGGAGTGTGGAGAGAGGAATGTGTTGGTGTTGGGGAAGGATCAATAGGTAGTGGTGAAGGAGTGGAGAAGGTAATTGAGCGGGTGGCCAGGAAAGTGGGATTGGGGTTTGGAATTTGGTAGGATGGAGGGGTGTAGGTGATGTTTTGGGAGGATTGGGAGGCAGAAGCAGTGATGGGTGTAGAAGAGGGTTGGGAAGGAGGTGATAGAGTCTGTTGGAAGTGGGCAGGGAGAGGAGGCGCGGATGAAGTAGATGCAAAGTGGTATGGGTCGGGATCATCATATTGGTGGGAAGGGGCACGGGCGGGAGGCTGGTAGTGTGGCTGGTGGGAAGGGGCACGGGAACGCTGGAAGTGTTGTGGCTGTTGGGACGGGGCATGGGCACGATGTGGGTGATGGTGAGGTTGGTGGGATGGGCACGGGCAGGTTGGTGGTACGGGTCAGGAGGATGGTAGTGGCTGTAGTGCTGGACAGTGGAGGAAGAGGGGGCAGTTGCAGCATGGGTGGCAAGAGTCTCTGCTCTTGAGGCAATGAGCGCTAGAGTAGACTGGCAGGATTCCATTACTTGCATCTGCTGAGAAGTAGATAGCGTCTCCATTTGCTCAAGAACCGACTGGAAAAAAGTGTTGTTCGGTGACTGTCTTGCCTCTGAACGCATCGTTAACAGAAGTGTATGCATCTCGAGTATACTTTTATTTATTAAATTAAAACCTGCAGCCATTTGCTCAGACAAAACTTTCAGACAGTTCTGGAAGGATGCGTTCAGGTGTAAGAACTCGGGAGCATAACTCTGTACCCGACCCCTCTGCCGCTGTCGCCCCGATGCTACAGGTGTACTAGAGGTGGCAGCAGCAGAGGGGTGGGGTACAGGAAACGCTATATCCTCACCAGGAAATACATGCAATGGAACCGGCCAGGATGCTCCAGCGCTCGTGGATGGGACAGAGGGATCCGATGTGTGGGAAGGTGCAGAGTGGGAAGGTGCAGAGTGGGAAGGTGCAGAGGGGCCCTCACTATCAAAGTGTCCCTCGGTGGCGGCCTCCTGAGAGATCGCCCCAGAAGAATTCTACGGTGCTGCAGGCTCCCGAGTGCTGCTGACGGTGCTGTGGAACAAAAGAAAACAAACAAACAATTAATATACTATAATTGCATGGCCCTGGCTGAAAGAGCAAAAGAGGGTTAGACATGTAAAACATTGGTTATCATCATATGTGGTGGGTAATATTTACCCTCGAGTCACCATCGTTCACCTGAGGAACGCCAGGGCTTCGGCATACTTGTATGTGCTCCTGCGTCCTCCAGATCCACTCAGGGCCCGCAACTCTTTATTGAATTCCTTCTTGAAGCGATCCCTAATCGACCGCCACCGTTTTACAATCCTCTCACCTGTTAAAAAAAGGAGAAACACAACTTGGTTAGAAAAAAAACTTAGAATGCATCAAGAACACTGAACAGAGTATACTTTCGTTCTTGATTCTGGGCTCGAACATCAAGGTCCTCTCACTTCGCAATAAGCTTTTGGCAGACTTGCTCCCAGAGTCACCGGGTCACCATGATATCAGCATGGCGGCGGTCACTCATGTTCCACAGCGGCTCCCTGTCTAGGATCAGCTCGATGAGGAGGTCAATATTGAGTCCAACCTCCTCACCATCCGAATCAGGAGCACGCTGTGAAGCCGGTTAAAAGAAAGGAAAAACAAATTAAAACTAAATTGTAAACAACAAAGAATAAACCTTAAAAAAAAGAGATATGCTTACACGCTGACGGCCACCATGACTCGCACACCGACGACCCTGGGAGCCACTGGGAGGACCTCTGGATTGAGCACCAGAATCCGAACTCTAGAAGAGAAAAAAACATAATTATGTGCTTGTATGTAGCCTTTATATGTGTTGTGTGCCATGTGATATCTATAATGATAACTTTTTTATGTGTTGTGTGATGTCTGAATGTATCAGTTTGTATGTGTTGTGTTCTATCTGTAAGTATCTTGTGTTATGTGTTGTGTGTAGTGTTAGGTTGGGGTTCCGCAATACATGAAAGAAACATACCAATTGTGATCCCGCTCCAGGTCTTTCTTCACCCCTTCCCTCTTCATCTGTGAGCACCTCATGGACTGCGGCAGCAGCTCAGCAGCTTCCTACAAATAAAAATGACAAAATACATTAATATATACACATACATACATACACAAACACACACACACACACAAAAGAGAGAGGGAGAGAGCGAGAGAGAGCAAAATTATGTTAAATACATATATATTTACCTCGTAATATGCTGCCGACGGGAGGGAGGGCTCTCAGAAGAAGACATGGCTGCTCTGGTACGGCTTGGTGGCTGTGGCAGGCTCCGCTCTCAGGCTTGATAGCTGTGGCAGGCTCCGCTCTCAGGCATGGCAGCTGTGGTAGGCTCCGCTCTCAGGCTTTATAGCTGTGGCAGGCTCCGCTCTCAGGCTTGATAGCTGTGGCAGGCTCTGCTCTCAGGCTTGATAGCTGTGGCAGGCTCCGCTCTCAGGCTTGATAGCTGTGGCAGGCTCCTGTTGTGAATTCCGTTCTCGGGCTCCCTCCTGTGGTCATGAGTGGTACTGTGTGAATTTGTTCTTGGGATCCCTCTGGTGGCCTTTAGCGATATGGCTGGTCTTTGCTGGGCTCAGCTGCTTCGTTTCCTGCCTGGCTGGGCCTATTTAATTCACCTGGACTCCTCACTTGTTGCCTGCTGTCGGTGTATTCAGTCTGGATTCTGAGCTCTCCTGAATATTCCTTGTGACCAGTCTCCTGTTTGTGAAGCTAAGTTTGCTTGTTCATTTTTGCTCATTATCTCCTTGATAACGTTTCTCAGTATATGATGAGTTCAGTCCAGCTTGCCTAAATGTGATATTCTCGCTTGCTGGTTAGTTCTGGGGTGCAGAGTGCGCCCCCCACATCGTGAGTCGGTGTGGGGGTTCTTGCATTTTCTGCGTGGCTTATTTTTGATAGTTTTTATACTGACAGCACAGATTCCTACCTATTTTCTATCTATCTAGTATTAGCGGGCCTCATTTGCTAAACCTGTTTCATTTCTACGTTTGTGTTTTCCCCTTAACTCACCGTTATTATTTGTGGGGGGCTTTCTATAACTTTGGGGTTATTTCTCTGAGGCAAGTGAGGTCTTTGCTTTCTCTCTAGGGGTAGTCAGTTTCTCAGGCTGTGAATGAGGCGTCTAGGTTTTCAGGAAACGCTCCACGGCTGCCTTTAGTGTGTGTGGATAGGATCAGGATTGCGGTCAGTATAGCTTCCACATCCCCAGAGCTTGTCCTATGTATTCAGGCCATATTTGCCTGGTCAGTTTGAGATCCTGCCACCGGATCCATAACAGGCTCCGCTCTCAGGCGTGGTAGCTGTGGCAGGCTCCACTCTCAGGCTTGATAGCTGTGGCAGGCTCCGCTCTCAAGCTTGATAGCTGTGGCAGGCTCCGCTCTGAGGCTTGATAGCTGTGGCAGGCTCCGCTCTCAGGCGTGGTAGCTGTGGCAGGCTCCGCTCTCAGGTGTGGTAGCTGTGGCAGGCTCCGCTCTCAGGCTTTATAGCTGTGGCAGGCTCCGCTCTCAGGCTTGATGGCTGTGGCAGGCTCCTCTCTCAGTCTCTTCAGTCTTGGAAGGGTGTGGGCTCTCTGGCTGGCAGTATGGCTAGAAATGAGTGAGGGCCTCAATGGCATTGCTTTATATATAGTCCTGGGGCAGCCCAATAGGTTCTGAGCATGCTCAGTGTATAAAGCCGGATCAGGCCGCCGGATCCGCCTTTTTCCGGATCCGGCGCAATCCGGCGTCCATAGACATGTATTGTTGCGAAAAGCCGGAAAGGCCGGATCCGGCCCTTCAGGCTTTTTCGCCACAGACAAAAAACGTTACAGTAGACGTTTTTTCCAGATGCCGGAATCGAGTCGACGCCGGATCCGGCATCTAACCGGAAGGAATACTGGGCCATCCGGCGCCAATACAATTCAATGGGGGGAAAACCGGATCCGGTTTTCATTTTTTCCGGTTCCGGTTTTTCTCCCGAGAGCCGGATTTAGCCTGAAACAAAAAACCTGATGTGTGAAAGCAGCCTTACATCAAAATACAAATATCATTTACAGTAAACAAACTAATAATGACAGACTGATACAGAGAGTAGAGGACCCTGCCCTTGGGGGCTTACATTCTACAGGATTATGGGGAAGGGGACAGTAGGTCGGGGGTTGCAGTAGCTCCTATGGTGTTGAGGTAGCAGTGTGGTCATTACAGGTTGTAAGCTTTCTTGAAGAGGTGGGTTTTCAGGTTTTTTTTGAAGGATCCAAATGTAGTGGATAACCGGATGTGTTGGGGCACAGAATTCCAGAGGATGGGGGATATTCGTGAGAAGTCTTGGAGGCGATTGGGTGAGGATCGAATAAGCATGGAGGAGAGAAGGAGGTCTTGAGAGGACCGGAGATTACGTGAGGGAAGAAATTGAGAGATTAGTTTGGAAATATACGGAGGAGAAAGGTTATGGATGGCTTGTCAGTGTTAGTAATTTAAACTGGATACGCTGGGAAATTGGGAGCCAGTGAAGGGATTTGCAAAGAGGGGAAGCAGGAGTGTAGTGAGGAGAGAGATTAATTAGTCAGCAAAGTTAAGGATGGACTGGAGGGGTGTGAGAGTGTTAGAAGGTAGGCCACAGAGGAGGATGTTGCAGTAGTCAAGGCGGGAGATGATGCACAAGAATTTTGGTAGAGTGAGGGTTGAGGAAACAACGGATTCTGGAAATCTTTTTGATCTGGAGGCGACAGGAGCTTGGATGTGCGGTTTGAAGGACAGGGCAGAGTCAAGGGTTACTCCGCAGCAGCGGATTTCGAGGACAGTGGAAAGTGTGATTTCATTTAATTTGATAGATAGTAGAGATGGAGGAAAGATAATTAGTTCAGATTTGTCCACATTGAGCTTGAGGAAGCGAGAGGATAAGGAGGATATGGCTGATATACACTCTGGGATTCTGGAGAGCAGAGAGGTGACATCTGGGCCAGAGAGGTAGATCTGAGTGTCATCAGCATATAGATGGTACTAGAAGCCATAGGACTTTATGAGTAGTCCCAGGCCAAGTGTATAGATTGAGAAGAGTAAGGGTCCTAGGACAGAGCCTTGAGGGACACCAACAGAGAGGGGGCGAGATGAAGAGGTAGTATAGGAGTAGGAAACGGTAAATGTGTGGTTGGTAAGGTATGAGGAGATCCAAGGTAGGGCAAGGTCTTTGACACCAAAAGGAAGAGAGGATCTGTAGTAGGAGGCAGAAGTCAACTGTGTTGAAGGCAGAGGACAGGTCTAGAAGGAGGAGTATAGAGAATTGTCTGTTAGCTTTAACTGTAAGTAGGTCGTTAGTAATTTTGCTCAGGGCAGTCTCAGTGGAATAGTGGGGACGGAAGACAGATTGTAGGTTGTCGAAGAGAGAGTTAGATGCAAAGTGAGAGGAAAGCTTGCTGCTCAAGGAGTTTGGAAGCAAATGGGAGCAAAGATATGGGGCGATAGCTGGACATAGTGCTCAGGTCAAGGGATGGCTTTTTGAGGATAGGTGTGATGGTGGCATGTTTGAAAGCAGAGGGGAAGGTACCAGAAGTTAGTGATTAGTTGAAGAGATGGGTTAGGGAAGGGATTAGTGTAGTGGTGAGGTTGGGGAGGAAGTGGGATGGGATAGGGTCAAGCGCACAAGTGGTGAGGTGTGATTTGTAGAGATGAGCAAGCTCCCCTTCAGTGATTTTGAAGAGGGAAGTTATGGGTTTAGGGCATTGGTCTGGTATACAAAGGGGTTGTGGTGGTTTGACAATAAAGACTTGCTTTGGTTGGTCTTTCTTAGTTTTGAAGTGTGTGGCAAAATCCTCTGCAACAATTAGGGAACTTGGAGGAGGCAGTGGTGGGTGAAGGAGGGAGTTAAGAGTGCTGAACAATTGTTTGGGGTTGTGGGATAAAGAAGATATGAGGGATGCAAAATAGGCCTGAGGTGAGAGCTGATTTGAATGTGAGTGTTGCTTGTTTGAGGGCAGTGAAATCATCTTGCGAATGCATTTTCTTCCAACGCCTTTCTGCAATTCTGGATACTTGCCGAAGCTTTTTAGTGATGTCATTGGGTTGTCTATTGATTCGTCGCACTCTGCTATGCATGACAGGGGCGACCGAGTCGATGGCTGAGGCAAGAGTGGCATTGTAGAAACTAGTGACAGTGTCTGTGTCGTGGAGTGAAGATATGGATGCCAGTGGTAGGATAGAGTCAGAGAGCGTGTGGATGTCAAGGTGTGCAAGGTTTATGCAGGGGTGTGCATGTTGCTGGACATGGGTGACAGGTGAGGAGAACAGGGATGAGAAAGTGAGTAGATGGTGGTCAGAGAGAGGGAGAGTGGAGGTGGTGAAGTTAGATAGGGAGCAGAGACGGGTGAAGACCAGGTCTGATGTATGTCCGTCTGTGTGGATGGCTGAGGAGGACCACTGAGTAAGTCCAAAAGATGAAGTAAGGGACAGGAGTTTGGTGGCTGCTGACTGGTGGGTGTCAATGGAGATGTTGAAGTCACCCATGAAGATGGGAATGTCAGCAGACAGAAAGTGAAGCAGCCAGGTGGAGAATTGGTCAATAAATGCAGTGGTCGGGCCCGGAGGTCGTTATATGACGGCCATTTGGAGGTAGTAGGGGGAGTAGATGCGTACAGAGTAGACTTTAAAAGAGGGGAGGATAAAGCAGGGTAGAGGTGGGATTGGGTTAAAGGAACAGTTGATAGAAAGGAGAAGGCCCACTCCTCCACCATGTCTGTTGCCAGGGCGAGAGTGTGGGTGAAGTGGAGGCCACAGTAACATAGTGCAGCAGGGGTGGCTGTGTCAGAGGGTGTCAGTCATGTTTCGGTGATGCCCAGAAAGGAAAGATTACGAGAGGTAAAGAGGTCATGAATCACGTGGAGTTTATTGCAGATGGAGCGGGCATTCCAGAGTGAGCCAGAGAGAGGGAGCAGGGTCGTGGGCGTCAAGGTCACGGATTTGAGGTAGACAAGATTTTGGGTGTTTATATTGGGTTGGGAGTGATATGAGGGGGTAATAATGGGAGGTATGAGCTGTGGGGGTCCAGGATTGGGAGATATGTTGCCTGCAGTGAGGAGAAGCAGAGAGCGACAGAGCAGGTGGGAGAAGGAGAGTGGCCGGCTTGTTTTGTGTTTTATTAGGAGAGATCTGAGGATGAGGAGCAGGTCAGCGAAGGAGGTCAGGTGGGGGGGCAAGAGGGAAGGAGAGATTATTACTTGGCTCAAAGGTGCTGAGCTTTGGGGATAGCGAAGGAGAGTGAGGAGTAATGGAGCCAAAAATATTAGAGCGTATGTCAGCATGATGAGTAAGTGTGGAGGAAGGAGAAAGAAGTTTAGTACATTTGTAAACAGTGGTTAGTCGTACCTTATGTTCAGTTCTGCTTAATTTCTGGCATATTTCTGCTTTATCCTTTTAGAGCCATCATTATAGAGACAGACCATGGTTATGACAGACCTGTGACACTGAATTTATAACAAGCTAAGAGCACATGAAATAGGCCAGGTGTGATCAGGAGGGAGGGGCAGCAGGGAGACTGATCACAGACACAGGAGGGGATTAATTAGAAGTCAGAAGCAAAAATACAAACAGGAAATAGTCAA
Source organism: Ranitomeya variabilis (assembly GCF_051348905.1). Taxonomy (NCBI): domain Eukaryota; kingdom Metazoa; phylum Chordata; class Amphibia; order Anura; family Dendrobatidae; genus Ranitomeya; species Ranitomeya variabilis. Next base: position 629,603,145 of record NC_135234.1, on the reverse strand, counting down.
ATCCAAATGGACAGATAAAGCATCAAGGAATTAGGGTGAGAAAACATGCAGGGAAAAAAAAACAGTAAAAGCAGACAGATACAGGGTGAGTGGAGTCAGAAAAGATGGGTGATGGTATTTCAACCAGTGGACATACCAGTAATAGCAGACAGATACAGGGTGAGTGGAGTCAGCAAAGATTGGTGATGGATGGTATTGCAGCCAGTGGACATACCAGTAATAGCAGACAGATACAGGGTGAGTGGAGTCAGAAAAGATTGGTGATGGTATTTCAACCAGTGGACATACCAGTAATAGCAGACAGATACAGGGTGAGTGGAGTCAGCAAAGATTGGTGATGGATGGTATTGCAGCCAGTGGACATACCAGTAATAGCAGACAGATACAGGGTGAGTGGAGTCAGAAAAGATGGGTGATGGTATTGCAGCCAGTGGACATACCAGTAATAGCAGACAGATACAGAGTGGGTGGAGTCAGCAAAGATGGGTGATGGTATTGCAGCCAGTGGACATACCAGTAATAGCAGACAGATACAGGGTGAGTGGAGTCAGAAAAGATGGGTGATGGTATTGCAGCCAGTGGACATACCCGAGGATGAAGGAGATCAATTGTCAGATTCCTAGTATTAGTGAAGCATAATAATAATAATAATAATAATTATGATGATGAAACATCTATAGCAGGGGGTTATTTTTCTGCCATATTTCAGCTTTATCCTTTTAGAGCCATCCTTATAGAGACAGACCACGGTCAAGACAGACCTGTGACTTTATGATTTATGTTGTACTGTGCGTCAGACAAGGGCTGTATTTGAGTTTCCTATGATGTGATTTATGAAGACAGCTATAAACCAGATGGACTTTAAATAGAAGCAGTTCCTGTATTACCTCAGTTCACTCCTAAGCGAGTAGCATTATTACAACGTGTTTCGCCAAGTAGTCAGCACTATTTCTAATCCTAACTATCCGGGCATCATGTTGCAGATCCTGCACCATCCTCTCCAGTCAGTCACAACGTGTCAGATTGTACTCTGTTCTGCTGGTGCATGGGATGGTATAAAAAATGTGTTAAACGACTCACAGAAATTGCTTATGCTACTTAAACTGCTGCTCCTGCTGCTAAAGTTTTGGCAATGTGGCCTTGACATTTCCAGGGTTGGACATCTACAACTGGGATGCACACTGTGTGCGTCACTGCTGTCTTGGGGAAACCACACTTAAGACAAGTGTATTTCGATACTCTAGCATGTGCGCATCCATTTCCAGGGGGTAAAACATCTGGCTAACTTTACTCTTGTACCGTGGCTTTAACAGATTGGCAACCCAGTAGTCAGCACTATGTCTAATCCTAAGAATACGGGCATCTTGTTGAAGATAGTGAAACAAGAAGGCGCTTATATGTTGGGCACTTCCATAAGGTCCAAGTCCATGGTGTGTTAGTGGCGGGGTAACACTCAAACTTGCTTCCTCTGTCCCCTCCTGCCAACCACGGACAACAGAGAGGGGTTCATTATCCTCTTCATCTCATGACTGTTGCGTGCCCATCACCTCTTCCTCCTCATCCTCCTTAATTTGTTCCACAGGTTCTGCACAGTCACTAACAGTTTGTCTGGTACCATGATTCCCCCTCGATTGCGGTAATCCACACTCCCATGGCACCCACCTGTGCAACGACAGACCGGAACTATGAGATATTGTTATCCCATCTGAATCCTTCTGTGCTTCCTCCTCTTCTTCTGGGACCACCACCTCCTCCTCCCCCCATTCTATTCAAAGTGTGCTCCAGCATGTAGATGACCGGAACAGAGATGCTGGTGACGGAATCGTCAGCGCTAACCATCTTAGTAGCCATTTCGAAACTGTGCAAAAGGGTGCAGAGCTCCTTTATCTGTGTCCGCTCCGCAATTGTGATTTGCACCATGTTCATACTGCATTGTCCCAAGCTATGCAAAAGGACTCACTGCACCAGGGATCATCACTGACAGAGTCACTGCAACGTGTGCAGAGTGATTTTCCAACTTGTCGGTACATCGCATATCAATGAGCTAACCGGTAGCCCAAAAGACATGTGTAGCAATGTAAGTTGATGACCTGTGGAGTGCGAATAACGGAAGAGAGCACACAGTGACAGAGCTTTCTGCAGCAGCAAATTCAGCCCTGGATAGTGGCAGAGAATATGCTGTACCACCAGGTTGAGGACATGAGCCATGCAAGGCACCTGTGTGAGGATGCCCCAACATAGGGCAGGCACCAGGTTCGAACCATTATAGCACTCGACCTTCCCTGCATCTAGGTTCAGTGGAGACAGCCATGGCTCAAACTCGGCCTGGATAGTAGTCCACAACTCTTGAGCTGTGTGACTGATCTCCAAGGCATACTAATTTAAACACTGCCTGGTTACAGCAAGCTCTGGCTGTGCAATACGAAGGTTTAGGCCGGCGTCACACTGGCGTATTGCATCCGATGCGAGATCATCGGATGCGATATGCTAATGACACTCCGCTCATGCTCGCAGCAGAGCAGGAGCCGAGTGTCATGCGTCTGTGCTCCGATTCTCTCGCACAGGGAGGATCGGAGCACAGCTGTGGAGGAGGCGGAGAAATGAATTTCTCCATCTCCTCCATTGCTGGGGTCCGCTTATAACGCACAGCACTCAGATGATATCCGAGTGGTGTGCGCTGTCTCACTCGCACCCATAGGCTTATATGGGTGCGAGTGAGCCGAGAGTTTTCCTCGGTCTGAGACAATCGCAGCATGCTGCGATTGTCTCGGACCGAGGAAAACGGTCGACAAAAAGTCGGCTGGTGGGAGCTGCCCCATAGCTGAACATTGGTCCGAGTGCAATGCGATTTTTTATCGCATTGCACTCGGCCGTTTAAAACGCCAGTGTGATGCCGGCCTTAGGGATTCTCTCTCTGCTGTTGGAACATGTGTCTGGTTAAGGGAGAGGTTGAGGGTGCAAGTGGAGGCCCTAGAGGAGAGAGATGAGGCAGAAGAAGTGAGGGAAGTGTTAGATACAGAGGTTTGTCCTGCAAGTCTTGGGGATTTCAAGACTTGGTGTCTAGTGACACCTTTGTCACGATTCATTTTGAGATTCTTGGCAGCTCTGGTTCTGCTGCAATTTATATGTTGTTTTTTCCTTTTGGTCCAGCAAGAGTTAATGTCAGTCTCTTGCTGTCAGCTGCTTTTAGGCTGGTCAGCTGATGTTGGTTGGTAACCACCATCCTTTAGTCACATGACCCATCAGCTGATCACCGGTAATAGACTTATTCTATGCAGCCTGGAGTGAGGAGCTGGTATCAGTTGTTTTGCTGCTGTGGCAGTTCGAGTTCCTGGTGTTTTTTTCTGTGCTGCTTTGGAGCTGAGCAGCAGAGCCTGCAGCTGAGTATTTATTCCTTTATCTTTGTCTGTCCCTTGTTTGTCACTTCCCCTGTGTTTTTACCATCTGCAGTGGCAGGGCTAGCGTCTTTGCCGGCCAGTGCACTAGCCAGGATTTTTCTCCCCTACAGGTTGTATGGGTTTTAAGGAAGCCTGTAAACTGCATTTCAGGCTCTGTCCTTGTTCCTTAGGGAGAGAGGAACAATGAGTGGGAATTGTCTCCCTTCTTAAGGGTGATCCCCAGTCCTTGGCCTTCTCCCTGCCGACCGACTCACCATCTTTGCGGTCAGTAGACGAGTTTTTTGCGGCTTTGGCACTGATGTATGGAGATCCTGATGGCGTCTCCCTGGCTGAGTCTAAACTCCATAAAATCAAGCAGAGGGGGTGGCCAGCTGAGGAGTACTGTTCGGAGTTCAGGAGATGGGCCACTGACAGTGGAATAACCCTACCCTTAGCATTCATTTCTGTCAGGGTCTGTCAGCTACACAGGACGAGCGGTGGATACCGCGTCCGGTAATCGCTGCACCTGCGCCACATACGGCCTCTTTCTTGAACTGACCCTGACCTGAAGTGGGATTAACCCCCTATTGACCCAATAACTATGAAATGCTCCATGAGAGGTACATTGATGAAGGTCTAATCTGTGACCGAAACATCATACTGTATGTACTCTCCTCCTATTAAATTCTCATTTGCATCTGATCACGTGTGTGCCAAGTTAATTTATAATACTGTACGGTTTGGGCACCTACTTGAGCACCACAACTTATAGTGGTGCCTACGGCTATTTTCACACAGGGTCTGTCAGCTAGGCTTCAGGATTCTCTGGTGCAATATACTATTCCTAGATCATTGGAGGCTGCAATGGCCCTTGCTATTAGGGTGGATAGACGCCTAAGGGAGAGACATACACCAACTATGCCCCTTGTTCTTCCTGAGGAGGAGACACAGGTGCCGACGGACAAACCTATGAAGCTTGGGGGAGTCTTCTCACAAGCTAGGTTGTCTGTGGTTCACCATGGGACAGGGGCACATTTTTACTGTGGTCATACTGATCATTATATTAAAGTCTGTTCTCCTTGCACCAAAATTGTTACTCCATCACAAAAGCCACGTTCCCCTGGTTGTTTGGAAGATGACCAGGGTGAGTACATTTCCTCCACTTTTTCATCTCCGTTTACCATTTGGCTGAAATAGTGGTTGGTTGTAAAACTATTCCAGTTCTTCTGGATACTGGAGCTGGAGTCAGTTTGATGGATTCTCACTTTGCTCAGACCCATTGTCTGGTCAGTAGGAAGCTGGCGAGACCTATTCCTATTTGTGCAATTGATTCTATAACTCTAGGCTAGGAGAGTTTGACCTAAGTCGTACATAATGTGAACTTGCGCATAGGGTCTCTTCATGAAGATTTCCTGTCGTGCTATGTATTTGAGGGTATGCCTACTCCCATCGTCTTACGCCTTACTTGGCTGAAAAAACACAATCCGGTCATAGATTGGCGGTCCAGAGAAGTAGTCATTTGGGGAAAGTTTAGTAAAAACTGTTGCCTGGGAGCTACGATCTCTGCCGTCCTTCTTAAAATCACCCCTTCTTCTCCGGTGGAGGCAGCAAAGGTGCTATTTGGGAATAGGGGCAAGACTTTACCCACACCTCAGGTAAACTGTGAGTCTCGGTGTACTCCCGGGAAGAGTCGTCAGGGAAGGGTGGTGGTTCCCTCTGAGTATCCTGAAGGTATGAGTTTGGTGACACGGGGGGGTGCCTCTGTTGTCTGCCCCTCAAGGAGAGTACCATTTTGTGGCAAATGTAGTTGTGGTAATAACTGTAACTGGGGACTGCGACAGGGATCAGCTTTCGGAAAGCGTCTGTATACATCAGGTGGAAAAGCAGCATTTCTGTGGTCAGATTGTAGATGGTGAAATTCAAGCTCTTAGCTTTGCTATGTGTAAGAGGAAGCAATCTTTTACATGACCACAACTGCAGGACCGAGGGCTGGCTGCTATCCGGAACGAGGGTAGAATAGGGTGAACACGACAAACTGCTGGACTGTGTATGAGGTGCAGGTGAAGAGGTAATGGTGAATTGAAAAAGATGTAATCTGCTTGGTATGCAAGATCTATCAAAAACTGCAGGCATGTCTACTTGTGTAACAGCTGACAGGCTCTCACTCACCCCGACTGTAGCGGGTAAACAACTGGAGGTTCTGTGGCTGGAGACCTATGTGAGAACACTTGCCACGGTGACCGAGGAGGAAGAAGCAGATGTGGTTGATGGGGTGGCCAGTGGTTGACAAGGCCCGCTTGGCCGCATTTTAGTGCAGTGAGATTCCCAGACTAACACATGTTGATCGCGCATGTGCCGGTTTATGCATGTAGTAGTCAAACTATTGCAATTTTTGCTTCTACTGAATCTTTTTTTTTTACAAAGTTGGCAGATAACGTGAGTTGAGTCATGCTTTTCGGTATTAAAAAAGATCCAGGCTAGGCAACCCTTGCCGCCCATGCAAACTGCAGACCTGCAACCGCTGCTGGCCACAGCCAGAGTTGTGACTGAGGATGCAGTGCTTGTTGTGATTTTATCACTTCGTGCCTGTGTGGCAAGCTGCAATGTAGCCTCCTCATCCTCCTCCACCTCCTCTGATGAGCTACTCAGATGCATTCCTCCGGGTTCACAACAAGTGGGGTCTACAACCTCATTGTCATCCTCTCTGTTTCCCCACTTCTCGCCCTGGGAGTCACTCTCCTCGTCTTTCTGCCCAGCATAGTACAGTCCGCGTGCCCCTCAAGTATCTGACTCTTATCAGGATAACCTACACCCCCAGGGCTTAACGTCTGGTGACGAGAGTCTGGATTTTGCTCGGACCCTACCTCATGCAACCCCAGATACAACTGAAAAAAATTTTGGGCATTGGTGTTTTCCTCCTCTTGAATTTGTGAATATTTGGAACAGACCTCTGATGCCCATGGAATAGAATTTGTGAACAGCTCTACAGACTTGCACATCTGTGAATCCCAACAGTCAGTTGGGAGGTTGGAGAGTTGCAGTGCGGGGTGAAACAAAGGTTATTGGGTTGCCACCTCTGAGGACTGTACTGTGTGTGATGTTAAGGTGGAGGAAGAGGAGGAGAGGTCACTTGATGCAGCGCTTGCCACCTACTGTAGCACATGCTCTTTCTGGCCCTAACCTACAAGACGTAGGTGAGGGCATCCCACAAGCTCCCTACCTCAGGGTAACTCTGGATTCTGATTTCTCCTTCAAAACACATATCCATGACATTTCCACTTCCTGCTGACTACAACTCAAAAATATTTCCCAGATCCGTACATTCCTTAATCAAAAATCTGAAAAAAACTTGGCCATGCACTCATCTCCCAACTTGACTATTGCAAGCTCCTGCTTTGTGCTCTCCTTTCTAACAGTCTCACACCCCTCCAATCTATCCTAAACTCTGCTGCCCAAGTAATCCACCTATCCCCCGCTATTCTCTGTCCTCACCTCTATGTCAAATCTCTTAACTAGCTCCCCACTGCTCAGAGACTCCACTTCAAAACCCTAACCATGGCATGCAAACCCATCCACAACCTGTCTCCTCCATACATCAGTGACCTAGCCTCTCGGTACTTACATGCACGCAACCTTCAATCCTCATGATATCTCCTTCTCTACTCCCCTTTTATCTCCTCTTCCCACAATCGCATACTAGATTTCTCCCATACATCACCTCTACTCTGGAACTCTCTACCCCAACGTAGCATACTCTCGACAACCATGAGACCCCTCAAAAGGAACCTGAAGAACCACCTCTTCTGACAAGCCTACAACATACACTGACCATCGCTCCACCATACCGCTGCATAAGCAGCTCTACCCTCACCTATTGTATCCTCACCCATCGCTTGTAGGCTGTGAGCCCTCAAGGGCAGGGTCCTCTCCTCCAGTACCAGTCGGTGACTTGTAATGTTTAAGATTATTGTACTTGTTTTTATAATGTATACCCCTTTTCACATGGAAAGCGCAATGTAATAAATGGCGCTATAGCAATAAATAAGAATACCAATCAAGTAGTCCATCCAGTAACAGAAGTTGTATAAAAGCTGCACAATTATACTATTTCTACTCTGGGGAAATTTATGCCACTTTAGTGGTGTGAGGAAATAATTTTGGGAAATGATTTTACTCGAAGTTGGGTCTCCTTCATGTGTGTGTTGACTATAGCCAGGGGCTGGCTGGCAAATTTTAGCCTGGGGGGCAAGCACACAGCAGTGGCCCATGAGTAGCGGCCCATCCTTAAAGGGGTTGTCGGATCTTAAGCTACATGTCTAGTCACTATGTGTGAATCCTCATATCGTGCGCACTGTGCGCTGTGAGGATTCTCCGGTGCCTGCGCCGGGAACAAGTGGTCTTGTGACTGCAATATATATGACACACACATGCACAGTCCCACTGTAAAATTGACACGCACAGCCCCACTGTATAGTGACACACACGCACAGCCCCACTGTATAGTGACATATACACGCACAGCCCCACTGTATAATCACACACGCACAGCCCCACTGTATAGTCACACACACACAGGGCCGGACAGGGACAAAAAAGCAGCCCTGCCACAAAAAACCTCACCAGTCCACATACTCAAACACTCCCCACCCCCAATCAGTGAATTTTGCTATACTTTGTTCTGCCCTTCAACAATCCTCTTAAAGGAGTTATTTGAAGAGCCACATGTGAATGGCGCCGAAGTGCGCATGATCGACCACAGGTCCATTTACATGGTGCTCTTTAGAGCTCCAGCTCTCGGGATCATGGGGGGTCTCAGCGGTTGGACCCCGGCGATTCCAAGATCTCGGCATAGGAGATTACTTGGGATAATCCATTTAAATGGATTTTCCAATATTTTTTAAAATTTTCCTATAAAAAAACTGAAAATAATAAACCAGTATTGACCTTCCCAAAGACCAATGTCGCCTCTCTGACAACAGAACAGGAGAAATGGCACCATGCAGTGTATATATACAGGACAGGAGAGGTGGTACTGTGCAGTGTATATATACAGGACAGGAGGAGTGGTACTGTGCAGTGTATATACACAGGACAGGAGGAGTGGTACTGTGCAGTGTATATATACAGGACAGGAGGAGTGGTACTGTGCAGTGTATATATACAGGACAGGAGGAGTGGTACTGTGCAGTGTATATATACAGGACAGGAGGAGTGGTACTGTGCAGTGTATATATACAGGACAGGAGGAGTGGTACTGTGCAGTGTATATATACAGGACAGGAGGAGTGGCACCATGCAGTGTACATATACAGGACAGGAGAGGTGGTACTGTGCAGTGTATATATACAGGACAGGAGGAGTGGTACTGTGCAGTGTATATACACAGGACAGGAGGAGTGGTACTGTGCAGTGTATATATATACAGGACAGGAGGAGTGGTGCTGTGCAGTGTATATATACAGGACAGGAGGAGTGGTACTGTGCAGTGTATATATATACAGGACAGGAGGAGCGGTACTGTGCAGTGTATATATACAGGACAGGAGGAGTGGTGCTGTGCAGTGTATATATACAGGACAGGAGAGGTGGTACTGTGCAGTGTATATATACAGGACAGAAGGAGTGGTACTGTGCAGTGGATATATACAGGACAGGAGAAGTGGTACTGTGCAGTGTATATATACAGGAGGAGTGGTACTGTGCAGTGGATATATACAGGACAGGAGAAGTGGTACTGTGCAGTGTATATATACAGGAGGAGTGGTACTGTGCAGTGTATATATACAGGAGGAGTGGTACTGTGCAGTGTATATATACAGGACAGGAGGAGTGGTACTGTGCAGTGTATATATACAGGACAGGAGGAGTGGTACTGTGCAGTGGATATATACAGGACAGGAGGAGTGGTACTGTGCAGTGTATATATACAGGAGGAGTGGTACTGTGCAGTGTATATATACAGGAGGAGTGGTACTGTGCAGTGTATATATACAGGACAGGAGGAGTGGTACTGTGCAGTGTATATATACAGGACAGGAGGAGTGGTACTGTGCAGTGTATATATACAGGACAGAAGGAGTGGTACTGTGCTGTGTATATATACAGGAGGAGTGGTACTGTGCAGTGGATATATACAGGACAGGAGGAGTGGTACTGTGCAGTGTATATATACAGTACAGAAGGAGGGGTACTGTGCAGTGTATATATACAGGACAGAAGGAGTGGTACTGTGCAGTGGATATATACAGTACAGAAGGAGTGGTACTGTGCAGGTGTATATATACAGGACAGGAGGAGTGGTACTGTGCAGTGTATATATACAGGACAGAAGGAGTGGTACTGTGCAGTGGATATATACAGTACAGAAGGAGTGGTACTGTGCAGTGTATATACAGGACAGGAGGAGTGGTGCTGTGCAGTGTATATATACAGGACAGGAGAGGTGGTACTGTGCAGTGTATATATACAGGACAGAAGGAGTGGTACTGTGCAGTGGATATATACAGGACAGGAGAAGTGGTACTGTGCAGTGTATATATACAGGAGGAGTGGTACTGTGCAGTGGATATATACAGGACAGGAGAAGTGGTACTGTGCAGTGTATATATACAGGAGGAGTGGTACTGTGCAGTGTATATATACAGGAGGAGTGGTACTGTGCAGTGTATATATACAGGACAGGAGGAGTGGTACTGTGCAGTGTATATATACAGGACAGGAGGAGTGGTATTGTGCAGTGTATATATACAGGACAGGAGGAGCGGTACTGTGCAGTGTATATATACAGGACAGGAGGAGCGGTACTGTGCAGTGTATATATACAGGAGAGGGGGAGTGGTACTGTGCAGTGTATACATACAGGACAGGAGGAGTGGTACTGTGCAGTGGATATATACAGGACAGGAGGAGTGGTACTGTGCAGTGGATATATACAGGACAGGAGGAGTGGTACTGTGCAGTGTATATATACAGGAGGAGTGGTACTGTGCAGTGTATATATACAGGAGGAGTGGTACTGTGCAGTGTATATATACAGGACAGGAGGAGTGGTACTGTGCAGTGTATATATACAGGACAGGAGGAGTGGTACTGTGCAGTGTATATATACAGGACAGAAGGAGTGGTACTGTGCAGTGTATATATACAGGACAGAAGGAGTGGTACTGTGCTGTGTATATATACAGGAGGAGTGGTACTGTGCAGTGGATATATACAGGACAGGAGGAGTGGTACTGTGCAGTGTATATATACAGTACAGAAGGAGGGGTACTGTGCAGTGTATATATACAGGACAGAAGGAGTGGTACTGTGCAGTGGATATATACAGTACAGAAGGAGTGGTACTGTGCAGTGTATATATACAGGACAGGAGGAGTGGTACTGTGCAGTGTATATATACAGGACAGAAGGAGTGGTACTGTGCAGTGGATATATACAGTACAGAAGGAGTGGTACTGTGCAGTGTATATACAGGACAGGAGGAGTGGTGCTGTGCAGTGTATATATACAGGAGGAGTGGTGCTGTGCAGTGTATATATACAGGAGGAGTGGTGCTGTGCAGTGTATATATACAGGAGGAGTGGTGCTGTGCAGTGTATATATACAGGACAGGAGGAGTGGTACTGTGCAGTGTATATATACAGGACAGGAGGAGTGGTACTGTGCGGTGTATATATACAGGACAGGAGGAGTGGTACTGTGCGGTGTATATATACAGGACAGGAGGAGTGGTGCTGTGCAGTGTATATATATACAGGAGGAGTGGTACTGTGCAGTGTATATATACAGGACAGGAGGAGTGGTACTGTGCGGTGTATATATACAGGACAGGAGGAGTGGTACTGTGCGGTGTATATATACAGGACAGGAGGAGTGGTGCTGTGCAGTGTATATATACAGGACAGGAGAAGTGGTACTGTGCAGTGTATATATACAGGAGGAGTGGTACTGTGCAGTGTATATATACAGGACAGGAGGAGTGGTGCTGTGCAGTGTATATATACAGGACAGGAGAAGTGGTACTGTGCAGTGTATATATACAGGAGGAGTGGTACTGTGCAGTGTATATATACAGGAGGAGTGGTGCTGTGCAGTGTATATATACAGGAGGAGTGGTACTGTGCAGTGTATATATACAGAATAAGGCCACATGTTCAGTATTTGGTCAGTATTTTTTATCCGTATTTGTAGCCAAAACCAGGAGTGGGTGATATGTGGTGCATATGTTTCTATTATACTTTCCCTCTGATTGTTCCACTCCTGGTTTTGGCTACAAATACTGATGTAAAATACTGACCAAATACTGATAGTGTGAACGTGGGCTTAATACAGGTACTCATTAGGGTGGAATCACAGTAGAATATGGCATCGGATGTGAGAAGAAAATCGTACCACTTTTGTAGAAGAAAATGGAACCGATTTTTTTTTATACTCTTTATTAGCCCATGTGGCAACATTTCACTTCCATATCAGAGAAATGTTCAGTTATGGATCTGAAACGTTGCCACATGGACTAATAAAGAGTCCGCTAGTTTTCTCACAATTAATTGGAATGATAGATAGATATATAGATACACACACATACATAGTAAGAATAGATACTGAGAATTACACCATTTATGCAGGACAGTAGAAGTATACACAGCTCCCAATATACCGTATGTACTCGAGTATAAGCCGAGGCACCTAATTTTGCCACAAAAAACTGCAAAAACTTATTGACTCGAGTATAAGCCGGGTATACATTGTCCCCACATCCCCGTCCTTGTTTGCATGGCTCCTTATCCCCGTCCTTGTATACATTGCTCCTTATCCCCGTCTTTGTATGCATGGCTCCTCATCCCCGTCCTTATATGCATGGCTCCTCATCCCCATCCTTGTATGCATGGCTCCTTATCCCTGTCCTTGTATGCATAGCTCCTTATCCCTGTCCTTGTATGCATAGCTGCTCATCCCCATCCTTGTCTGCATGGCTCCCCTGTCCTTGTGTGCGTGGCTCCTTATCCCCGTCCTTGTATGCATAGCTCCTTATCCCTGTCCTTGTATGCATAGCTCCTCATCCACATCCTTGTCTGCATGGCTCCGCTGTCCTTGTGTGCATGGCTCCTTATCCCTGTCTTTGTATGCATAGCTCCTTATCCCTGTCCTTGTATGCATAGCTCCTCATCCCCATTCTTGTCTGCATGGCTCCGCTGTCCTTGTGTGCATGGCTCCTTATCCCTGTCCTTGTATGCATAGCTCCTTATCCCTGTCCTTGTATGCATAGCTCCTTATCCCCGTCCTTGTATGCATGGCTCCTTACCCCCATCCTTGTATGCATGGTTCCTATAAAAAAAAAAAAAACACTTCCTACTTACCTTCCCTGCATGCCCTCGCAGCATCTCGTTCTGGTGCCAGCAGCTGCTATGGCTGGGCGATCACATGTTCCCCACTCATTAAGGTAATGAATATTTACCCACACCTATGGGAGTGGAGAGGGGTGAATACTCATTACTTTAATGAGCGGAGGACACGTGATCGCTCGGCCTGAAGAGCTGCTGGCCCCGGAATGAGATTCAGTGAGGGCGCGCAGGGAAGGTAAGTAAGATGTGTGCTGGAAGCTGGCGGCTGTGGCTGTGCACACTGTAAGAGAAATGAATATTCACTGCCAGCGCAGTGAATATTCATTTCTCTTTAGCAGCGGCACAGACTTTAGCCTCAGCCGCCGGCTCCTACCTCTATGACCCGCTGCTCCCCCTCCGTCTTTCTGTGACAATGACTCGTGTATAAGCCGAGGGGGAGCGTTTTCAGCACTAAAAAAAGTATGCTAAAAACCTCGGCTTATACACGAGTATATACAGTATACTACAATCTATTATATACACAGCTGCATATTATATATCGTGTTAAGGAATATAGAGCGGTGTATATATTATATAGTGTATAGATGTGGCAGCAGTGTATATTTAGTGTGAATTCCACACTATATACATAGCACCACACTATATAAACATCTCTACACCATATAAACATCTCTACACTATATAAACATCTCTCCCTCTCTCTCAATATATTATAATTAAGACACCATTATACTATATTATGATGCATACATTATGATGCATACATCACATAAGAGACACCGCGACTGCTGAATATATATCACATTGAAACTACTGTATATACAATATATAGTTGATACTGCGACTGATGTGCATAGTTGTAGTATCACCTATATATTGTGTGATACTGTGACTGCTGTAGACACATTATTTAGGTGAAACTGCTATATATATATATATACTGTATATATATATATACACATACACACACACACAGATATATAGTGCGACTGTACACAGCAGTATCACCTATATAACGTATATGCAGTAGTCAACATTATACAGGTGATACTGCAAATGTTGGATACATATTATATAGGCAATACTGCTACTGCTGTGTATGATAGTATCACCTATATAGTGTATATACAGCAGTCTATATAGATTATATAGGCAATGCTGCTACTGGTGTGTATATACATTATATATAGGTGATACTGCTGTGTATATATATGTACGTGTGTGTGTGTATATATACACACACAAGTATCGCCTATATAACGATACAGTATATACACAGCAGTATCACCTATATAACGTATATACACATCAGTAGCAGTATTGCCTATATAATGTATATAGACTGCCGTATATACATTATATAGGTGATACTGTGATTACCGGTATATACAGGAGTAGCAGCCAGTATCACCTATATAATGTATGTATAGCAGTCTGTATCTTATATGGGCAATACTGCTACTGATGTGTATATACGTTATATAGGTGATACTGCTGTGTATACAGTGGTGTGATATATACACCCCCCCCCGCAGTGTCACCTATATAAGGTATATACACATCAGTAGCTGTCTCACCTATTTAAGATATAGACTGCTATACGTACATTATATAGGTGGTATAGTGATTATATACAGCAGTATCACCTATATAATGTATATATAGCAGCCTATACACATTATATAGGTGATACTGCTGTATATAATCACTATACCACCTATATGATGTATGTATAGCAGTCTATATCTTATATAGGCAATACTGCTACTGATGTATATACGTTATATAGGTGATACTGCTGTGTATACATGTACATATATATATATACATACATACATACACACCCCGCAGTGTCTCCTATATAAGGTATATACTCATCAGTAGCAGTGTCCCCTATATAAGATATAGACTGCTATACATACATCATATAGGTGGTATAGTGATTATACACAGCAGCATCACCTATATAATGTGTATATACAGCAGTCTATACACATTATATAGGTGCAACTGCTGTATATACATTAAAAAAATTCATCTTGGGACTCACCCAGGTCCCTGAGATGGGGGGGAGGTCGGGAGGATGAAGAGCTGAAGTGGGTCGGGTCCTGTCCAGCATAGGCGGTGAAGAGGAGAGGATCCCAGGCATTGGTGAGGAGGAGAACAGTCTTCTCTGACGCTGGTACAGGCCGGCCAGCGTCAGACACACAGTCAGGTGGAGGCGCCCTCTATGCGCGCCGGACTTTTCAAATCTCTCCATGTGCGCGCGTGGTCTCCTGCTTGCCCGCGCTGGCACAGGCAGCAGACGAGCACGCGCAGGAACTAGTAATGCGGCCGTGCTCGTGCACTACCCGGGCCGCCGCGGCACTTCTCAGCGCGGGCAATGCGCGCACACAGGACCTGGCTAACAAGATTTAAAGGGCCGGCTGGCGAGATGCGCTATATATTAAAATCGCTGCCGGTCCTCCAGCGGCCCTGTGCAGCTGCTCAGGCACCGGCCCGGGGGGCATATGCATTCCTGCAACCCGGGCCAGTCCGCCCCTGACTATAGCAGTAGGGCTCCCAGGCCAACATGCCTGCACTTACTTTCAGTAAAATACCTGTGTTACTATCCTTAAATGTTTCTCTCAATGGTAGTCGACAAAACTGATATTTGTGTCACCTGAGTGTGGCTGAGCAGAAAAGCAGTTTGAGCTGTTGTATGAGGTATCAGGGCTCCCAGCAAAGCAGGATTCCACTGGTCCCTCACTCACCTCGTCTTAATTTAAACTTTAATTAAAAGCTACAAATGCTGGTCCAGACTCTGATACCTCTCATGCTTGGCCCATGGCTGACTGCCGCTGTCACATAATCAAATAACTAATATAAAAACTCATACATATGAACAGGAGAATACGGAGTATAATGGTTAAAACAGTAAATTTTTATTAATGAACCAAAATGGTCTTGTAAAAAATGTAAAAAAAAAAAGACGTAAAACAGACAAGAGTTCTCATATCCCCAAAGCACAATCAATATGACAAAAAAATGAAATAAATATATACTGCTTAGAGGGAAGCACTTAGCCAATGTATAGGGAAATAATTATTTAACTGACCAATGAGCCATCCAAATGTTGGAATTGGCTAATGGTCATCAGAAACTGCCTGACGGCATATATAATAAAATGTCTCATGCCAAGAAATGGTCCAATAAACATGCTAATCGGAAAACAACATCTTACCCCAACATGGCAGAGGACTCAGCCTGTAGATAACCGCAATGAAAAATCCCCAATGAGCGTTTCACGTATTTAATATCCTGCTTTCTCAAGGGGAGATTGTGGCTGACTTCTGCTGTTCCATTATAAATTTCTACTGTGGATCAATTGATGCCACTTTTCCTCAGGTCAGCCCCTAGTTTTTGGAAATATTTGGACTCTAAGTTCTCCTTCATGTGTGTTGCCTGAATTTGGCAGACCTCTCAGAGCACCAGGCCTACGCCTGTAACTCATCCACGTGTTACTGATCAATGTTTCAGCTAGAAATGATGGTTCAAGCCCTGTCCCATGCATCCATGCTGAGCAATTATACTATTTGTACTCTAGGTCAATTGATGCCACTTTTCCTGGTGTCTGTCACTAATTTGAGCTGTTTAGGAAGCTTTTTTTACCCCCAATAAGGTATTGCCTATGTGTTTGGTTTTGCCTCCCATTGAATACAATGAAGTTTGGTTATGTTTGACAAACCGTTCGGCAAACATTGGGAAGTTTGCTGAACCGAACCTTAAAAGGTTTGCTCATCTGCAGTAATAATACCTCTCTGAAAACTGCACCCACTTTCTCACACAAGGTTCCTTGGTCTCTATTCACTCCGCACACAGCTCCTGTACCAACTAACGTGGCCATACAGCGTGTACGGATAGTGGAAGAAATACCACCACAATATTGAATTCTGCAAAGTAGCTAGGCCAAACTGCCGCTGCTCGATACTGAAGAAATGGGACTCCGCATCACTAAACAAATAAACATTATCGCTAAATTAGATTAAAAATTTGATTTAACGCAATATATTAGAAGCTCGCTTTTTAAAGGTACTGTATCTTGATATAATAAAGAATTGCCTCTCAATCTAGTCCTCAAGGAATCTGAATAGGTCATATCTTCAGGATGTAATTCATTTCAGCAAATCAATAATTAGCATGTGTGTTACTTCTTCAGGATGTGACCTATTGGGGTTTCAGGAGGACTGGATTGGGAGCATCATTTACAGCCTTTTTGATATATAGAATGAAAATACTAAGGTTCAATGTTTTATCTAACTAAAGCCGAGGAATTTTCATATTGGTCATATGGAACAATGCTGCATAGTGGCAAGTACATTCTATACAATTGGTGAATTTTAATGCACTGTTCATGTATGGATGAACTGTAGGTACAATATGTCTGTGCGTTCACTAGAGGTGGTCCGGTCAGCAGACGCATTCCTTCATTTCAGCCGCTGGGGTGACTCTCTCCGTGCCTATGAATATTTTTCAGCCTCTGTATATCCTCCCCCCTTTTTTCTCACATCATTGCTCAGGTAGAAGTAAAAAAAAATCCTCAACATTGTGCCAGGTTCAGTCAGAGCCCTCCCTTTATCTCCTCAGGGAAATGTCTGAACAAAAAAAAAAAGGCCGGACTACAGTGTTATTAACACCTTATAGCCAAAGAGGGCAAAGCAAATGTTAATAACGGTCCGAAAACACTAGGCTGGTATGCGTAACACAACATGTTTAGTACATTTACCAAAAATATGTGTTTGGAGATATATATATATATATATATGTATGTGTATGTATGTATGTATGTATGTATGTATGTATGTATGTATGTATGTATGTATGTATGTATGTATGTATGTATGTATGTATGTATGTATGTATGTATGTATGTATGTATGTATGTATGTATGTATGTATATATATATATATATATATATATATATATATATATATATATATATATATATATATATATATATACATATACACACAGACATCCAATAGTCTGGGGCATGTTTGCACACAATGAACGCCCGCCGGCTACCATTAACTATGCCGACCTCCCTGCTCTAAAGTCAGCTGGCCATGTCCTAAATGTAGCCTTTTGCATTTAGTAATGAAGAAGGTTTTATCCTGGGAGCTTATTAAAGTATTTCACACACACTATGACTAACACAATGGCAACTAAGTGAGTGATGTTGAAGGCACAAGGCGCTTGTCAGCTCCTCATAGCAGACCTAAAGTGAGCCAGACATAGGGCGGGGAATGAGGGGGACGCATCCTCTGCCTGGATCTTCTCCCTGAGGAGTCCCTGCAATCCCCTCCATAAATCCAGGGCTCTGCTCTTATCCTTCCATCCAGAGCATTGATCTGAAAGTGTACAGAGTGAGGATTAAATTGGAGCAGGGAAGGGAGGGTCAGACCAGAGCTGAAGACCCCATGAGAATGCAGCTTTAGATACTGAATATGTTGCCATTAGCGTGTGATATCTGTGTAAAACTATAGGAGTGGCTGATCGGATCCATCTACACTACACGGTTATCATAAAGTCCCTAGGAATGTTTGTTTTATGATAATCGTGCACTATACAAAGGTTGACGATCACCCAACATGTAAAATGCTTGGTGAAATGAAACTTCAGGCAAACATGTTGTCGGTCAGTGGTGGTTTAACACTGCGCATCAGGCATTGGACATGTTTGTTATAGGTCAGTTTACATAAACCACCCTGCAGTAGTAAACGATCACTGATCAGCTACTCGTTTGCTGATTGACGGTTGTATAATGGCAGGTTTATAGAGGAAGACGGCGTTTCACGTTTGTACTGAATGTCCTGTAATAGATCTACAATATAAGAAAATGGTTGCAATCAATCGTGTTAAAGCATGTCAATGTGAAATCTATGAAATGTGAATAGCAAAAATGGCTTTTGAATATTAGGAAAAATACATGAGACGCTTAGCACAAAATTTGGCCAAATAGTGCATGCCCATCAACCATCGTCAAGGTGGCCTCATGAGTCTGATGGTTCCTTGACCTGTGTGAACACCTCACTAAGGCTAATGTCTGAATGCATGGGTGAATGTGGACACCTCTCTCAGTAATGGTTACATTTATGGCTTGGCAGGAACCTGCTGTAATTAAAATCACATCATGGTGAAGGCCGAGAGAGGGTTTACACAGGTCAGGGACCCATCAGACTCATGAAGCCACCTTGACGATGGTTGATGGGCATGCATTAGTTGGCCAAATTTTGTGCTAAGCGTCTCATGTATTTTTCCTAATATTCAAAAGCCATTTTTGCTATTCACATTTCCTAGATTTCATATTGTAATGCTTTAACATGATTGAGTGCAACCATTTTCACATATTGTACCTGTAATTAGCTGTTTTTTGGTATGCACCTATTCAGATTAGTTCTTGATATGCAAGTCAGTTTTCTGTTATCTGTAGTGTTGAGCATTCCGATACTGCAAGTATCGGGTATCGGCCGATACTTGCTGTATCGGAATTCCGATACCGAGATCCGATACTTTTGTGGTATCGGGTATCGGGTATCGAAACAACATTAATGTAATAATGTGTAAAAGAGAATTAAAATAAAAAATATTGCTATACTCACCTCTCCGACGCAGCCCGGACCTCAGCGAGGGAACCGGCAGCGTTGTTTGTTTAAAATTCGCGCGTTTACTTGGTTACGTGAAGTCCCGGCTTGTGATTGGTCGCGGCGGCCATGTTGCCGGGACGCGGACCAATCACAGCAAGCCGTGACGTAATTTCAGGTCCTTGCAGGATTTTAAAATTACGTTCCGGCGTTGTGATTGGGCGCGTCGTGGTCACATGGGCGACGTAACCAATCACAAGCCGGGACGTCACGGGAGGCTGGACACGCGCACATTTTAAAATGCGCGCGTGTCCAGCCTCCCGTGACGTCCCGGCTTGTGATTGGTCGCAGCGGCCATGTTGCCGGGACGCGGACCAATCACAACGCCGGAACGTAATTTTAAAATCCTGCAGGACCTGAAATTACGTCACGGCTTGCTGTGATTGGTCCGCGTCCCGGCAACATGGCCGCAGCGACCAATCACAAGCCGTGACGTCACGGGAGGCTGGACACGCGCACATTTTAAAATGCGCGCGTCCAGCCTCCCGGCTTGTGATTGGTTGACCGCGATGCAACCAATCACAAGCCGTGACGTCACGGGAGGCTGTAAAGTAGAACCGGGCACTCAACTTAGGGTAAATCTCATGGGATTTAATAAAGAAACGTTTCGGCCAATCTGGCCTTCTTCAGTCAACTATGTACAGAATTCAAAAAAAATGAGTTAACATCACTCAAAAGGGACAAAATAAAGTATATACACAGTACAAAATGCAGAGGTCATGAGGAGAGAATCATGATAATATAACGTGAGACATCAGATTATTGCACAATTAATAACAATCTCTGTCTAGGAAGATACCAATTGTGGTATAGAAAAAGACTATGGTGATTCATAGTGAGATATGTGACGTACCGTATGCCTGTAAGGCTTGTAGTAAGTAGGGCAATATAAATTGCCAATGGTGATGATCTATATGGAGAATAAAATGGTGCCTATAATTAATGAGGCAGTGAGGGACAGAGTAGTAGATATACTAAAATGAATCCATACCATGGAATATCACTATGGGTAAGCTCGCTGTGTCCGGCTCAGGAAGGCAAGAATGGGTTAACAGTGACCTGGGTGAAGAGAGCACTGTAAATATAGACCTGCTGATAGCGTAAGGAATGTGGGAGTGCCGTTGGTACAGACCTGTGAGGAGAAGCTGCCGTACATGAGCGTGTCCAGGCGACGCGGTCTCCACCGCTTGTCAGCCCAGAATGCTGGCGTGCAGAGTCTATTGTAAGGCGGTGGGCGTGGTTTGCGCCTAAACTGCTGTGATGGAGGAAGGGGAACTGGGTGTGCGCACTATGTGCGTTCCAGTGACCTAATGGTGCGCTCCACAGCATACGGTGGCTCATGTTGGATAAAAAGATACCGTTGGTGCAGAAAGGGGCCGTGAATGATAGAAGTGGCTCCTATTCAGTGTAGCTCAATACCGGTGACTCTGAAAAAGGAGAAGTAAAGTCAATACATGATCTGGAACATATATCAAACATAGCACACAGAGTACATTAACACATTTGCAATGGAATAATGGCCTATGAATATAGTTATGCAAAATCAGTTATAAATTAAAGCAGAACTAGGCTCAAAGTGTAAAGACAAAGTGGATTTCATAGGAACGATAACAGGTCATATTCTCTGTTAAGGCCCTTGGGATACAGGGTCCCTAACGTGTGTATCCAGTAGGCCTCACGTTGTTTAAGTCTTTGGATTCGGTTGCCCCCTCTCCTAGATTCTGGTACATGTTCAATGATCTGAAATTTCATTTGTGAGACATTATGGTTATGGGTGTTATAATGATCAGGTACGGGAAGAAGGAGGTTCTTGCACCGAACTGTAGACTTGTGTTTGCTGATACGGTCTCTAATTGCCTGTGTAGTTTCCCCAATGTACAACAAGCCACAGGGGCATTTGAGGAGGTAAACGACAAATGATGTGTCACAAGTATAGTAACCCCTGATATTAAAGCGTTTGCCTGAATGTGGATGGTGAAAAAAGTCTCCTCTGATGACATTACTGCACTGATTGCAGTGAAGACAGGGGAATGTGCCAAATTTAGGATTTTGTAAAAACCGTTGTTGTGGTGTGGTTTTTGGGGGAGGCATGTCAGCTTTGACAAGTTTGTCTCTGATATTGGGTGCCCTTTTGAAGCATGGAAGGAATGGTGTGCGGAACTCCGGGACCTTGGGATAAGCTTCATGTAGTAGATGCCAATATCTACGGATAGTTCTATGAAGTATATAGGCATAAGGATGATAGGCATGGACGAATGGGATCCTATTGGATCCTCTGACTCTGTTTGTGGGATGGGTAGGAACTGTATGAGGGAGGACAGAATCTGGATAGCCGCGTTGTCTAAATTTAGCGTGAAGCTCTTCTATCCTGGTGGAACGTGTGGTTGCGTTGGACACAATACGATTAACCCTTTGGACCTGGGATTTGGGTATAGAATGTTTCATGGATTTTGGATGGAAACTGTCGAAGTGAAGGAGGCTATTTCTATCAGTCTCTTTAGTAAAGAGATCTGTAGAGAGAGAACCATCATGGCCTTTGATGATGAAGGTGTCCAAGAAGCTCAATTTTTCCAGATCATAGGCCATGGTAAAAGATAAACCAGGCCAAGATGTGTCAAGATATTGATGGAAGGTCAATAGAGACTCAAGTGGGCCTACCCAGATGCAAAATATATCGTCAATGAAACGTTTCCATGACCGTATATGATTGCGGAAGAGTGGGTGGGTATAAATGAGTGTAGCCTCAAAATCCGCCACGTAGCTGTTAGCATACGGGGGCGCGACGTTCGACCCCATCGCGGTCCCCCGTATCTGTAAGTAGTGTTTGTCTTGAAACATGAAATGATTTCGTGTTAGAACTAGTTTTAAGAGATCAACACAGAGATTGATCTGTTCAATAGCCATGTGGGTAGAGTTAAGGAGACGTTGTATGGTGCCTATACCCTCGTCATGTGGAATTGAGGTGTATAGGTCTTTAACATCAAATGACACTAGAAAGGCTTCAGTAGGTATGGTACCTATCTGTTTGATATGTGATAAGAAATCACCTGTGTCTAAGATGAAGGAGGGTGCCTTTTTAGTCAGTGGTGTGATTATTTTCTCAAGGTAGATCGCCAGCGGGGATAGGACAGATTCCGTTGAAGCAACTATGGGCCTCCCCGGTGGGTGTTGTAAATTTTTATGAATTTTGGGGAGAGTATAAAAAACCGGGGTGATAGGATGTTGCTGTGTGAGGAATTCACATGTTTTGGAGTCCAGGACTCCTAAGTCAGAGTACTTCTGTAGGGTTTCTGTTATGAGTATCTTGGTCTCGTTGGATGGATCCCTTGGTAATACCTTGTATATAGTGGCATCTCCTAATTGTCTCAATATCTCATTCAAATAATCTGTTTTATTCATGACCACAATGGCACCCCCCTTATCAGCAGGTTTTATGACAAGGTTGGGGTCCTCTTGCAGGGATCTTAGAGCCTGTTGGTCGAGGGCTGTAAGATTAGGGGCAAAATGTAATTGGCCAGAGTTGATATTGGAACATAACCCTTGGAAGGATTTATGGACCAGATCAATGAAAGATTCAAGTGTGTGAGAACCCCTAGGAGGTCTGAATGAACTTTTGGTTCTAAGGCCCAAGCTAGCTGCGGTTATTAATTTAGAATCCGACCCTATGGGTACGGGCGGTGTAGTGTGAGGAGGCATTTCTGAAAAATATGCTTTTAGTCTAAGTCGACGGAAGAATTTTAATAGGTCCATTTCCAGTTCGAAAGTCCTACATCTGTAAGATGGGCAGTATGATAAGCCCTTTTGTAGGACGTTGTGTTCAGCTATCCCTAGAGTCCTGGAAGAAATGTTGACAACTAAAGGCCAATTACCTGGGAGCGAGTCACGCGTTGTTGTATGTTGTCTCTGCTTATGTCCTTGGCCTCGCCTCGTCCTCTTCGCCGGGGTTGTCTGCGGCCGCGCGATAAAAAATGGCTCATGGGTGCTGGTTCTCTCCTCTCTGGATCTGACCCCGAGGTGGAAAAGTCTGCTGAAGATCTGGAAACATTTCTGTTTGAGGCCCACCTGGTAGAAGGCTTGCTGCGCCATTTGTAGACTCTATCCAAGTCGTAGTCTTCTGTATCCCTTACGAACTTGTTCCTTTTCTTATGTTCTGTATCTTTACGATGTAGGTCCAGGACTGTCTGAATTTGACTTTTCAGGGCACTCAATTCTTCAGCAGTGCTTGCCGCAGCTAGTTGTGTCTCGATGCTGTGGATCCGGGCTGTGCTGGATTCGATTTCTTTATGAAGATGTTCTATGGTCAGGGTAATCAGATCGAAAGAGCATTTATTGAGAATTTTTTCAAATTTATCACAGTACTCCGAAGAGTCACTAAAGAGGGTGGGGCGTAAAGGGACTCGCAACCCACGTGGTATCCGCTGGACCCGTGAATACTCTGTTAGTGTTGCACAGTGCAATTCTATGTTGATTAAATGACGCTTTTCTCTTTCTAAGTCTCTACCCCTGGTCTCCCTGGGGGGGATTTTGAGAAAATCACTAGAGATAGTGGATTGTGAGATAATGTGAGAGGTCTCTTCAGCGTTATACGAAAAGACTGTGGAGGTCATGACCGTGAGATGTGCTATACGTATGGGCAAACGTGTGTAATAAAGAACCGTATGCACTATCAAGTGAAGGTGCACGGGTAGGGTCCCACACCATGTAACAATAAAGTAGAACCCGGCACTCAACTTAGGGTAAATCTCATGGGATTTAATAAAGAAACGTTTCGGCCAATCTGGCCTTCTTCAGTCAACTATGTACAGAATTCAAAAAAAATGAGTTAACATCACTCAAAAGGGACAAAATAAAGTATATACACAGTACAAAATGCAGAGGTCATGAGGAGAGAATCATGATAATATAACGTGAGACATCAGATTATTGCACAATTAATAACAATCTCTGTCTAGGAAGATACCAATTGTGGTATAGAAAAAGACTATGGTGATTCATAGTGAGATATGTGACGTACCGTATGCCTGTAAGGCTTGTAGTAAGTAGGGCAATATAAATTGCCAATGGTGATGATCTATATGGAGAATAAAATGGTGCCTATAATTAATGAGGCAGTGAGGGACAGAGTAGTAGATATACTAAAATGAATCCATACCATGGAATATCACTATGGGTAAGCTCGCTGTGTCCGGCTCAGGAAGGCAAGAATGGGTTAACAGTGACCTGGGTGAAGAGAGCACTGTAAATATAGACCTGCTGATAGCGATCTTCAGCAGACTTTTCCACCTCGGGGTCAGATCCAGAGAGGAGAGAACCAGCACCCATGAGCCATTTTTTATCGCGCGGCCGCAGACAACCCCGGCGAAGAGGACGAGGCGAGGCCAAGGACATAAGCAGAGACAACATACAACAACGCGTGACTCGCTCCCAGGTAATTGGCCTTTAGTTGTCAACATTTCTTCCAGGACTCTAGGGATAGCTGAACACAACGTCCTACAAAAGGGCTTATCATACTGCCCATCTTACAGATGTAGGACTTTCGAACTGGAAATGGACCTATTAAAATTCTTCCGTCGACTTAGACTAAAAGCATATTTTTCAGAAATGCCTCCTCACACTACACCGCCCGTACCCATAGGGTCGGATTCTAAATTAATAACCGCAGCTAGCTTGGGCCTTAGAACCAAAAGTTCATTCAGACCTCCTAGGGGTTCTCACACACTTGAATCTTTCATTGATCTGGTCCATAAATCCTTCCAAGGGTTATGTTCCAATATCAACTCTGGCCAATTACATTTTGCCCCTAATCTTACAGCCCTCGACCAACAGGCTCTAAGATCCCTGCAAGAGGACCCCAACCTTGTCATAAAACCTGCTGATAAGGGGGGTGCCATTGTGGTCATGAATAAAACAGATTATTTGAATGAGATATTGAGACAATTAGGAGATGCCACTATATACAAGGTATTACCAAGGGATCCATCCAACGAGACCAAGATACTCATAACAGAAACCCTACAGAAGTACTCTGACTTAGGAGTCCTGGACTCCAAAACATGTGAATTCCTCACACAGCAACATCCTATCACCCCGGTTTTTTATACTCTCCCCAAAATTCATAAAAATTTACAACACCCACCGGGGAGGCCCATAGTTGCTTCAACGGAATCTGTCCTATCCCCGCTGGCGATCTACCTTGAGAAAATAATCACACCACTGACTAAAAAGGCACCCTCCTTCATCTTAGACACAGGTGATTTCTTATCACATATCAAACAGATAGGTACCATACCTACTGAAGCCTTTCTAGTGTCATTTGATGTTAAAGACCTATACACCTCAATTCCACATGACGAGGGTATAGGCACCATACAACGTCTCCTTAACTCTACCCACATGGCTATTGAACAGATCAATCTCTGTGTTGATCTCTTAAAACTAGTTCTAACACGAAATCATTTCATGTTTCAAGACAAACACTACTTACAGATACGGGGGACCGCGATGGGGTCGAACGTCGCGCCCCCGTATGCTAACAGCTACGTGGCGGATTTTGAGGCTACACTCATTTATACCCACCCACTCTTCCGCAATCATATACGGTCATGGAAACGTTTCATTGACGATATATTTTGCATCTGGGTAGGCCCACTTGAGTCTCTATTGACCTTCCATCAATATCTTGACACATCTTGGCCTGGTTTATCTTTTACCATGGCCTATGATCTGGAAAAATTGAGCTTCTTGGACACCTTCATCATCAAAGGCCATGATGGTTCTCTCTCTACAGATCTCTTTACTAAAGAGACTGATAGAAATAGCCTCCTTCACTTCGACAGTTTCCATCCAAAATCCATGAAACATTCTATACCCAAATCCCAGGTCCAAAGGGTTAATCGTATTGTGTCCAACGCAACCACACGTTCCACCAGGATAGAAGAGCTTCACGCTAAATTTAGACAACGCGGCTATCCAGATTCTGTCCTCCCTCATACAGTTCCTACCCATCCCACAAACAGAGTCAGAGGATCCAATAGGATCCCATTCGTCCATGCCTATCATCCTTATGCCTATATACTTCATAGAACTATCCGTAGATATTGGCATCTACTACATGAAGCTTATCCCAAGGTCCCGGAGTTCCGCACACCATTCCTTCCATGCTTCAAAAGGGCACCCAATATCAGAGACAAACTTGTCAAAGCTGACATGCCTCCCCCAAAAACCACACCACAACAACGGTTTTTACAAAATCCTAAATTTGGCACATTCCCCTGTCTTCACTGCAATCAGTGCAGTAATGTCATCAGAGGAGACTTTTTTCACCATCCACATTCAGGCAAACGCTTTAATATCAGGGGTTACTATACTTGTGACACATCATTTGTCGTTTACCTCCTCAAATGCCCCTGTGGCTTGTTGTACATTGGGGAAACTACACAGGCAATTAGAGACCGTATCAGCAAACACAAGTCTACAGTTCGGTGCAAGAACCTCCTTCTTCCCGTACCTGATCATTATAACACCCATAACCATAATGTCTCACAAATGAAATTTCAGATCATTGAACATGTACCAGAATCTAGGAGAGGGGGCAACCGAATCCAAAGACTTAAACAACGTGAGGCCTACTGGATACACACGTTAGGGACCCTGTATCCCAAGGGCCTTAACAGAGAATATGACCTGTTATCGTTCCTATGAAATCCACTTTGTCTTTACACTTTGAGCCTAGTTCTGCTTTAATTTATAACTGATTTTGCATAACTATATTCATAGGCCATTATTCCATTGCAAATGTGTTAATGTACTCTGTGTGCTATGTTTGATATATGTTCCAGATCATGTATTGACTTTACTTCTCCATTTTCAGAGTCACCGGTATTGAGCTACACTGAATAGGAGCCACTTCTATCATTCACGGCCCCTTTCTGCACCAACGGTATCTTTTTATCCAACATGAGCCACCGTATGCTGTGGAGCGCACCATTAGGTCACTGGAACGCACATAGTGCGCACACCCAGTTCCCCTTCCTCCATCACAGCAGTTTAGGCGCAAACCACGCCCACCGCCTTACAATAGACTCTGCACGCCAGCATTCTGGGCTGACAAGCGGTGGAGACCGCGTCGCCTGGACACGCTCATGTACGGCAGCTTCTCCTCACAGGTCTGTACCAACGGCACTCCCACATTCCTTACGCTATCAGCAGGTCTATATTTACAGTGCTCTCTTCACCCAGGTCACTGTTAACCCATTCTTGCCTTCCTGAGCCGGACACAGCGAGCTTACCCATAGTGATATTCCATGGTATGGATTCATTTTAGTATATCTACTACTCTGTCCCTCACTGCCTCATTAATTATAGGCACCATTTTATTCTCCATATAGATCATCACCATTGGCAATTTATATTGCCCTACTTACTACAAGCCTTACAGGCATACGGTACGTCACATATCTCACTATGAATCACCATAGTCTTTTTCTATACCACAATTGGTATCTTCCTAGACAGAGATTGTTATTAATTGTGCAATAATCTGATGTCTCACGTTATATTATCATGATTCTCTCCTCATGACCTCTGCATTTTGTACTGTGTATATACTTTATTTTGTCCCTTTTGAGTGATGTTAACTCATTTTTTTTGAATTCTGTACATAGTTGACTGAAGAAGGCCAGATTGGCCGAAACGTTTCTTTATTAAATCCCATGAGATTTACCCTAAGTTGAGTGCCGGGTTCTACTTTATTGTTACATGGTGTGGGACCCTACCCGTGCACCTTCACTTGATAGTGCATACGGTTCTTTATTAGTCACGGGAGGCTGGACACGCGCGCATTTTAAAATGGGCGCGTGTCCAGCCTCCCGTGACGTCCCGGCTTGTGATTGGTTGCGGCGCGGTCAACCAATCACAAGTGTGTACCAAGCTCACAATCAAGACCTGAGCCTCGCAATACATCAAAAAGTGCCAAGCTAAGCAAAACTACAGGGTTGAAAACATCATACTTCTGTATACATATAAATAAGTGTACAATTTGGACACGCGCATTTTAAAACGCATTTTAAAATGCGCGCGTGTCCAGCCTCCCGGCTTGTGATTGGTTGCGGCGCGGTCAACCAATCACAAGCCGGGACGTCACGGGAGGCTGGACACGCGCCCATTTTAAAATGCGCGCGTGTCCAGCCTCCCGTGACGTCACGGCTTGTGATTGGTTGCGGCGCCCATGTGACTGCGACGCAACCAATCACAAAGCCGGGACGTAATTTTAAAATCCTTAAGGACCTGAAATTACGTCACGGCTTGCTGTGATTGGTTGCGTCACCGCCACATGGGCGGCATGCGACCAATCACAAGCCGGGACTTCACGTAAGGAAAGAAAAGCGCGAATTTTAAACAAAGAACGCTGCCGCTTCCCTCGGTAAGGTGCAGGCTGCGTCGGAGAGGTGAGTATAGCAATATTTTTTATTTTAATTCTTTCTTTTACACATTAATATGGTTCCCAGGGCCTGAAGGAGAGTTTCCTCTCCTTCAGACCCTGAGAACCATCAGGAATACCGTCCGATACTTGAGTCCCATTGACTTGTATTGGTATCGGGTATCGGTATCGGATTGGATCCGATACTTTGCCGGTATCGGCCGATACTTTCCGATACCGATACTTTCAAGTATCGGACGGTATCGCTCAACACTAGTTATCTGTAATACATCTAGATTGCTCAGTACCGCATAGGCTACCATTGCTTTGGCAGTATATGTCCTGTTTACACAGGATGATGTGCTGCCGAGAAGGATGATCTGTCGTGCAAACCAAAAGATATTTTCACTCAAGTAACGAGCATTTTGCTTGTCTGACGAGTGATCAGCAGCCTGCAAAATTATCGTGACATGAGCCTAAGAATGCTCAGCCACCATAATCATGCAGAATAAATGGACCTTAAGGCTACATTCTCATGATCAGTATTTGTTTTTGATGCTGCAGCATTTCTGCACCTGTTAGATAAATTAGGATTTTTTTAGTTGCATTTTTTATGGGTGTTTTTCTAAGCTGGTTTGTTTTAAATACTTTTTTGTATTTGGCTTTGCAAAATGTTATCAATACAGTCATTTACAGATTATATGCATTTTTTGAGTCTTCTAGAGCGGTTTTTGCGTATTCTCCACATCTAATGCTATTGTATCAGAAGAAAAAAAACACATGAAAATTAAGAGTACCAACAAGAGAAATTGAGATGTTTCGGATTTCAAAAATGCACCACAATTTCTTTATGCAGCCTAAAAAAAGAAAAAAAAAAAAAGCACAGTGAGCATGAGATTTCTATAAATCTGATGCTGTATTTTTTGCGCAGTGAAAATATGCAGCATCAAAAGCTCTTTATGGGCACTTAATCTAAGGCTACGTTCCCACAATGAGCTTTTGGTTAGTTTTTGATTTAGCAGAATTTATGCTCTTCTTATGTAAAATAGACTGCTTCCGGTTTTTTATATGCTTCTGACATTGCAGTTTTAGTCTCTTGTTGGTATGTCATGTGATGCGCGCTGTAAGGAATCTTCCGTGCCAGTGTCGGGAGCGGGTGGTCATGTGACCGCAAGTATGCAATATGCATACTCCAGGCCACATTCTGACTCGAAGTACCTGGCATCGCTCAGTTGACCAAGGCTATGTGTACGAGAGAAGAGAAAAAAGACTAGACTAATAATGGTGTGCACATTCACATAGTAAAATATAAGAAAAAAACTTTATTGCACCTCAAGACAAAACAACATTTAAAAACATGTAAAATACATGTAACATGACCAATAAACCATCACCCCCCAAAGAACTAGGCCAGTTAGGCATAGAGTGAAACAAATTAAATAATCAATGTTATATTTATAAAAAGCTCAATAATGGCCCAGGTACACCATACTATGGGTCTAATCAGTAAGCACAAGCAAATATTAGTGGCAAGCCATACAACATCCCAAAAATAATGTGACCACAAAAGTATGTATAGTGATTACAATACACCTTACATAGCATATACGCACACGATTGCTGTCACAAGTGTGCCGCATTGGGAAACACAGGTATTACATACCTGGTAATGTGTTTTTTCATGAGACATGACGGCACCACGTGAGAGGGGATCCACCCTTCAAGACAAAATGGGCGGCTCCTCTCTCCACATCAGTTGTTTTACAGAGTACGAGAGGAACTCCGTCGGTTAGTGTACACATAAATAATACATGTGTATAATATCAATAATCCTAATAATGCACCCAACTATTGACGTGATCAAAAGAGTGGGAATATAAGGGTGCCTTCATGTCTCATGAAAAACCACATTACAAGGTATGTAATACCTGTATTTTTCCATCATACATGACGGCACCACGAGAGAGTTACTGAGATTTGTATCTCTTTCAGGGGAGGGATCACGGCTTGTAACACTCTTCTCCCAAATGTGAGATCAGAGGTAGCAGATAGGTCTAGCCTATAATGTTTAAAAAATGTAGATGGAGAGGACCAAGTGGGCGCCTTACAGATTTGGTCGATGGTAGCATCGGCTCTCTCCGCCCACGACGTCGCCATGGCCCTCGTGGAGTGGGCTTTCAGACCCTGTGGAACAACCCTGCCTGCACTACTATACGCTAGAATAATGGCCTCTCTCACCCATCTAGCGATAGTTTGTTTTGAGGCTTTAAGGCCCTTCCTTGACCCCTGGAATGAAACAAATAAAGCCCTTTTGTCATGTCTAAATATTGTAGGATACATCTCCTGACATCTAGGCAATGGAGTCTCTCCTCTTTCTTGTTGCTAGGATTGGGACAGAAAGAGGGTAGGGTTATATCCTGAGTCCTATGGAATCTCAATACCACTTTGGGGAGATATGCCAGATCTAATTTTAATACAACTCTATCGTCCATAATTTGCGTGTAAGGGGAATCAGCTGACAAGGCGTGTAAATCCCCAACCCTACGGGCCGATGTAAGTGCCACTAACAAAGCTGTCTTTAATGTTAGTACTTTATCTGATGTTGTATTTAATGGCTCAAAGGGGTTTTCTGTCAAAGCGGTCAATACTAAATTTAGATCCCATGGTGGAGGAGTAGGGGATGGAACAGTCAGCTCTACTACAGGCTCGGATAAACCTCACCACCCACCTATTGCTTGCCAAGTCACAGTTGAATAAGGCTGCTAAAGCTGAAATGTGTACTTTGAGAGTACTAACAGCTAATCCTAGATCTAAGCCCTTTTGCAAGAACTCTAGTATTGCCACTATCGGGACCTCCCCTTCTCGTATTGGCCCTGAGCTGGACAAGAATTTCTTCCATATTCTCCCGTACATCTTGGTCGTTACTGGTTTTCTGCTACTAAGCAAGGTGGATATTAAACCAGCTGAGAACCCTCCTTTCTCTAACAACGACCGTTCAAATACCAGGCTATCAAATGTAGCTCGGAATTCTGCGGGTGGTTGAAGGGACCCTGTGTTAGAAGGTCCTGGTCTTCCGGGAGTACCCACGGGTCCGTCACTGACATCACTCTCAGCCAGTAAAACCATGGTATTTTCAGCCAGAAGGGAGCTATTACAATTACCCTGGCCTTGTCCTCCCTGATCTTCTTCAGAACTGCTGGGATTACACATATCGGTGGGAAGGCATACAAGAGGCCTGACGCCCATTCTATGCTGAAGGCATCTACTGCCAACGGCCTGTCTGCTGGGTCCAGGGAGCAGAACTTCTGAACTTTCTTGTTGGTTTTTGAGGCAAAAAGGTCTACACTGGGTCTTCCCCACATGTGTATTATCCGATGAAAAATGGACTTTTATAGGGACAATTTCCCTTGCCTTAAGTGGTTCCTGCTTAAAAAAGTCTGCTTTCACATTGTCCACACCTCGAATATGCAGGGCCAAAAATGAGAGGAAATGCCTTTTGGCTAGAGTCATGAGTCTTTTGGTTATGTGCATCAATGACCGAGAACGGGTGCCCCCCTGGTGGTTTATGTATGCGACCGCTGTTCAGTTGTCCAATAGGACTCTCACATGATGCCCTGTCAAGTGTGGAAGTAACCTCCTTAGCGCTTTCTCAATTGCTAGGAGTTCCCACTCGTTTGAGGATAGTTTTTTTTCCCCTTGAGCCCAGGGGTTTTGGACCCATAGTGTGTCTGAGTGCGCTCCCCACCCCATGGACTGGCATCCATTGTGATTTCTTTGGAGGCTGTGTATGTCCAGGGAACTCCTCTTGGAGATGACTATCTATAACCACCATCTGAATGATTGGAGTACAGAGAGTGGGAGAATGAGCTTCTGCTCTAGCTGCCCCTGAAGTTCCAGGTCGTTCTGCAGCACACACCATTGCAGTCCTCTTGCATGGAACTGAGCCCATTTTACTGCCAGTATGCAGGAGGTTAGAGACCCTAACACCGACATGGCTTTTCTTAAAGTCATCTGTTTTTTTAATGTTGTTATAATCATTTGTTTGATTTTTTTCCTCTGGGAGGTGACACTCCTGCGCCACCGAGTCTACAGTTATCCCCAGGAAATTCTGGACCATTGCTGGCTCCAGTTTGGATTTCTTGAGGTTCAGTTGCCATCCTAGTGTCCATCACTATCCTGACCTGCTCCTCCTGACAGTGAGAAAAGTTTTTCCCCACTATCAGGAAGTCGTCTAAGTAAGGTATTATCAGAGTATCTTTCTCTCTGAGATGTGCTGTGACCTCTGCAATCAGTTTTGTAAATACACGTGGGGCTGTTGCTATCCCAAAGGGCAGAAACCTGTACTGAAAGGGACATAGCTGGGACCCCATCTGAACCGCCACTCTGAGGAACTTGCGATCTTGTTGTCTGATTGGGATGTGATCAAAAGCGTCCTTTAGGTCTAGGACTGACATGTAACACTGAGGATATAGAAGTTTCACTGCTGATTTTATTGTTTACATTTTGAATGATGGAATTATTAGATATTTGTTGAGTCCTTTTAAATTTATTATTGTCCTCCAAGAATTGTCCGTTTTTTTTATGAGAAAAAGGGGGGAATAAAAACCTTCCATCCTTTCCTCTATTGGAACTTCTTCCAAGACGTGTTTGTCTAGGAGTGATGTTACTTCCCCTTCCAGACTGTGTTGTTTCTCTTCGGAGGACTGTACCGGAGTCTGCATGTATCTTCTTGGAGGCCAGTGGTGGAATTTTAGTTTTAGGCCTGATCCTATAATTTGTCTGATCCATGTGCTGGATGAGATCCTCTCCTAGGCTGGAAGGAAGTGAAAGAGCCTCCCTCCCACCTGAGAAGGAACGTCACTGGGAGGGTTTCTTGGTGTCCCTGGGGGACTTGCCAAAATAGAAGCCTTTTCCTCCCCTGGATCGCTTGTCAAAGTTGCTCCTGTCTCGGTCCCTATACTGCTGTCTTTAGAATTTTTGGCCTCTCTGAAAGGAACGCTGAAAGGGCTGAAATGGCTGTTTTGGAAAATTTTTCTTTTTGTCACCGGCTTTTTCCAACACCTCATCTAATGCCCGTCCAAACAGGAAGTTCCCTTCACATGGCAAAGAGCAAAGTTTCATCTGTGCCTGTGTATCTCCTGGCCAGCATTTAAGCCATACTGCACGACGCCCTGTGTTGGCTAAAGCTGCTGACTTTGCTGCCAATCTAGCCGAATCTGCTGATGCTTCAGCTAGAAATACTGCCGCTGCTCTCATATTAGAGGTATTGCCTCTAGGATAGTCTCTCTGGGAACTTCTTGTTCTATCTGATCCTCCAGGTTATCTATCCAGATTTTAAGGAATCTGGCTACACAAGTGGCTGTGATAGCTGGCCTTAGTGCCCCTGTCGAGACCTCCCATGCTGTTTTTAGGCAACTGTCCTTTTTTATGTCTAGAGGTTCTTTTAGAGAACCTAAATCCTCGAATGGCAGGGAGGACTTTCTGGCAACTTTTGAAATCGCCACATCAATTTTTGGAGCTCTATTCCACGATGAGAACACCTCCTCCTCAAAAGGATATCTTCTCTTTAGGGAGTTGATTATCTGGGACTTTTTCTCCGTTTTTTTGCCATTCCCTCTTAACCAGTTCCTGTAGCTGTTCATTAATAGGGAATGACCTCCGTTTTTCTTTTGCAGACCACTGAACATAAGTTCCTGTGCTGTCTTTTTTGCTTTCGTGTCTATCAGCCCCATGGTAGAGCGAACAGCTTTTATAAGCTTATCAGTAGCCTCCGCTGGAAATGTATCTTCCTCCTCTGAGCTACTATCTGAGAAATGAGCTGTATCTGAGTCTTCTTCTTACTCCGAAGAATCCCTTTGGGATGCTACTGAGGGGCTGGATCTGTCCCTAGATCTAGTATCTGTGTCGGCTGTCTGCAATGCTTTAACAGACCCACAGACCTCTGATTGGATCAGTGATCTTAGACTCTCTGTAAAGGAGGGTGTTTCCTCTGCTACCGTCTTGTTAATGCAATCCTGACAGATTTTTATTCCAGGATGGTTTTAACGCTTTTTTGCATAAGGGACATTCCTTGTTTTTAGGCTTTGATTTACACTTCTTGGGGACCTCCTATACTCCACCCCCCCCCCCAAATGTATGTACGAAAAGAGGGGAGAGACGAAGATAAGAGAAAAGAATAGTTATTAGCGTGCTGGACTTTCTTGACGTTCACTCACCACTCAGACGCTTAGAAGTACGGGTACCAGATCCGGAGGATGGCTGGTTTTCTGTGTCTCCCAATGAGACCAGGGACCCCTCCTTGGTATGGCGATCCGTCCACACGCTGTCCGAGCGGCTTCTGCTGCTGCCATGGCATATCTGGCTCTTCTCACTTGAGCGAGACCGCCTCTCCTGCACCTCTTGTTGTGGCATTAAATGCTCCGGCCGAAAAACTCTCCGTCTTACAGACTACCACGTAACAAGAACAGTCACCATGAACCTGACCTGGTTAGTGACACAGGGCAGCACTTCTGAGTCCTTTACATAGACTCACTTCCTCCTTTTTTTTTTTCCTTAATCACCTGGTTGGTCCTGCCTTTACTGGTGCGCACCTGTCATGTTAATCTTATTGATTGATGAGCTGGCTGATCGTGCCTGCAGCACTTCCGGTGCCCATAGATGCAATCAATCATCTGGTTGATCCTGCCTCTGCCGGCCACCCAGCACAACGCTTGCACAGTGAAATCATACCTGAGCGCGCACCCGGCAACCACTTCCAGTGTGCGCTGTCGGCCGCCCAGTGCGACACTTCCACAGTGTGACTGTCAGAGCATGCCTCCGGCCTGGCTGACCCTTCACCTGCCGACCACTTAGCGCCCCGGCGCGTGCACATTGTGTACCGGCTCATGCGCTCCCCCGGCAACCACCTCCAGGGTGCGCACTGATCTCTCGGCCCCTCCTCTGGTCCCCGCTCGATCCCAGGTCCAGAGCCAGCGATGTGCTTCCCCGCTTCCAGCCTCAGCCAAGCGCCGCATAGATACGCCCCCTCACTTCCAGTCACGCGGTGTAGCACCGAGAACACGTGCACAGCATTACCACTCACCCCTGCAGCTCCATGACGTCCCGCAAGTACCATCCGTCTTCGGGGAGTGGGGGGTTGCTTTGTGCTCAACAGGGAGTATACCCATACACCGAGGAGCCATAATTGCCCGGGCACCGATGTGCTTCACAGGCTGCATGGCCACCATAAGTCAACAGGGAGGGGCACACCACTGTGGCCTCCGAGGATCTAAACAGCAGGTAGAATTTCTTGCAGGCACAGGCATGATACACTGACCGTGACCTCCGAGGCCCTATCTTCACCCGGGAGTCATCACGCGCTGTGGCCATGCTTCGCTCAGGGGTGACATGGAATACATGGCTCCCGAGGCGACTACCGGTACCTGTTGATAGGTGCAGCAAACCCATGTCTGCCCAAATCACCTGACCCAGGCATCCTCTTTTTTTCTTCAGAAGTCTTCTATCTTGAGGGTTCCCCATCAAGGACAGGAAACCAACTGATGTGGAGAGAGGAGCCACCCCTTTTATCTTGAAGGTTTCCTGTCCTGAAAGGGCGGATCCCCTCTCCCGCGATGCCGTCATGTATGATGGCAAAAACATATACTAATGCATCCCAACCCCCAGATCACTGGTGTGTTATCCTAAAAGGTATGGGAATAAATTCCCACAATATGAAACACCATAGTTGGAAGGAGGAAGGGACAAGGAAAGTCCAATAATGGAATGTGCAGCAACACGGTAAATATACAACCTGATGGATGGTCACTCCTGGTGGAATAAAGATTAACAAAGTGCTACAATAGCCTATGTGATGTGAGTGGGTAAAACCACGTTACCAACTGAGGAGAAAGTGTGTAAGATAGAGCCATGTGAGCATGGAATCCTAATAAAGGATAAGAGGGGGTGAGGTAAGGGCCAGTGAGTGATTGAGGTACTGTTGTGGCCCCCAAGAAGTGGCCAAGACCACTGATGTGCAGGCTACATCTGCAGCTATGTCTTCTGGGTCCACACCAAACAAAGTGGTGGCATATCCTGACAATATGTGGTTACTCACTGTTAGAAGAATGCCGTGTTGAACAACATAGAGTGACCAAAAAGAGAAATGCTGAAGCCTCCAAAGCTTTGCATTGCCCCGAGAAGATTTATGCTTTAGAGCTGATAATCAATCAGGTTATGCTCATATAAAAATACATTTTATTTTATACTGCATTCCAACTCTTCCCTAGGGAAGATTATACACTGAAAGACAATAAAATTATATATCAATGTGTATCCTGGTTATGTTTTTCACTGGGTTTTCAATGATTTAGGTGAGTATTTACCCATAAAACAGTGTTGATCAAATTTTATTATGTGTTGAAATAACAGCTTTTTCCCCATTGGCTTAAAATCATTTTTCTCTAGTATGTCATAAGGCCAAGTCAGTCGGTATATGGATGAGAAGAACAAACCAAACTGTAGAGTTAGAGCAAGACTAGTGAGAACGGCCGACATCACAGCTCTCACTGCCACTGACCCATCATTCTGGAACGTCTGCCACTATTCATTCACATTTTTAAAAGGTAAACTACTTAAAAAAACAAAAAACAAAAACAAACCATGACTTAAGAGCAGGCCATATCAATATGCAAAAATATTGCTGATTTTACAATAGTGCTTTGATCTACTATTTTTGTGCTAGGACCGTCACCCTGCACGGACGTGTCATTTAGGTCTAAAGCAAGGAAATTTTACCTTTGTTAAAAGCATAGTACTATGTAATTACTGAATCGACCAGTTTAAAAGACCAAATAATGGGATTTTGCTCACTGGCTTAAGGCCCTTTTACCATGGACCAATGATCGTCCAGACAAGTGATCTTTGCCTATCGTGATACCTATCTAAACATTCTAGTGATCACTGATTAGCTCATCACAGCTTTAATGCTGCCAAATTAATCTCTGTTGGCCTCACTTCCCCCTGTAGACTGGAGAAGTGCTCCCGACTGTGTACACGAAAGCCGTATGGAGGAAAATATTAACATATTTGCCTAAGCAGATAATTGCTGCATGGAAGTGTGTAAGACTTAAAAATCGCTAAATGCTTACGGACCCAAAAACCTAAACCAAGCTTCCCATGTCCAAGTTTCACAGTCCATATACAGACCGTCATTTCCAGACCAGCCATATGTCTCCTGACTTGAACATGACAGCTTCATAATGCCACAGATTCCTATTGAGACTGTTGAGTTAAGGCCAAGAAACCTGCGCATGAATGCAGTTCAGACTGTCATATACGGATCTGTGAAACTGGCCTAAGGGTGTGTTCACTTTTTTTTTTTTTGAGAGTTTCCGCTCAGATTCTGCTCCGAAAACTAAGCAAAAAGACACAATGTGAACATATTCTTCATGTTTCTATTGCCATCTTTTGTTAGGTAGTTTCCTGAGCCTCTTTTCTGTGTTTTTTACCAACATTTTTTTTAATCCATTAATAATAATAATTTTTATTTATATAGCACCAACATATTCCGCAGCGCTTTACAAATTAGAGGGGACTTGTACAGACAATAGACATTACAGCATAACAGAAATCACAGTTCAAAACAGATACCAGGAGGAATGAGGGCCCTGCTCGCAAGCTTACAAACTATGAGGAAAAGGGGAGAAACGAGAGGTGGATGGTAACAATTGCTTTAGTTATTTGGACCAGCCATAGTGTAAGGCTCGGGTGTTCATGTAAAGCTGCATGAACCAGTTCACTGCCTAAGTATGTAGCAGTACAGACACAGAGTGCTATTAACTGTATAGTGTGTGAGAACATGATGCGAGGAACCTGATTATGTTTTTTTTTTCTTTTTTTTGAATGGGCCACACAGGGATGGTTAGGTTAATGCATTGAGGCGGTAGGCCAGTCTGAACAAATGAGTTTTTAGGGCACGCTTAAAACTGTGGGGATTGGGGATTAATCGTATTAACCTAGGTAATGCATTCCAAAGAATCGGCGCAGCACGTGTTAAGTCTTGGAGACGGGAATGGGAGGTTCTGATTATTGAGGATGCTAACCTGAGAACATTAGCGAAGCGGAGGGCATGGGTAGGGTGGTAGACTGAGACCAGAGAGGAAATGTAGGGTGGTGCTGAGCCATGGAGTGCTTTGTGGATGAGGGTAGTAGTTTTGTACTGGATTCTGGAGTAGATGGGTAGCCAATGTAATGACTGGCACAAGGTAGAGGCATCGGTGTAACGGTTGGTGAGGAATATGATTCTGGCAGCAGCATTCAGGACAGATTGGAGCGGGGAGAGTTTGGCAAGAGGGAGGCCGATTAGTAGAGAGTTACAATAGTCCAGATGAGAATGAATAAGTGAGAC
Source organism: Ranitomeya variabilis (assembly GCF_051348905.1). Taxonomy (NCBI): domain Eukaryota; kingdom Metazoa; phylum Chordata; class Amphibia; order Anura; family Dendrobatidae; genus Ranitomeya; species Ranitomeya variabilis. The sequence continues at coordinate 629,563,941 of NC_135234.1, read as the reverse complement.
AGTAAGAGTTTTTGCAGAGTCGAAAGTAAGAAAAGGGCGAATTCTAGAAATGTTTTTGAGATGCAGATAAGAAGAGCGAGCCAGTGATCGGATGTGGGGGGTGAATGAAAGCTCGGAATCAAGGATGACCCCAAGGCAGCGGGCATGCTGCTTTGAAGTAATGGTGGAACCACACACGGAGATGGCAATGTCAGGCAAAGGTAGGTTAGCAGAGGGAGAGAACACGAGGAGTTCAGTTTTTGACATGTTCAGTTTCAGATAGAGGGAGGACATGATATTAGAGACAGCGGTAAGACAATCACTGGTGTTTTCTAAAAAGGTCGGCGTGATAACAGGAGAAGAGGTGTATAATTGGGTGTCGTCAGCATAGAGATGGTACTGGAAACCAAATCTACTGATTGTTTGTCCAATAGGGGCAGTATACAAAGAGAAGAGGAGGGGGCCTAGGACTGATCCTTGAGGAACCCCAACAGTAAGGGGAAGGTGAGAGGAGGAGGAGCCAGCAAAACATACAGTGAAGGATCGGTCAGAGAGATTGGAGGAGAACCAGGAGAGAACGGTGTCTTTGAGGCCGATGGAGCGGAGCATAGAGAGGAGGAGCTGATGATCCACAGTGTCGAATGCTGCGGAGAGATCCAAGAGAATTAGCATGGAGTAGTGACCATTAGATTTAGCTGTTAGTAGGTCATTAGAGACTTTAGTGAGGGCAGTTTCAGTAGAGTGTAAAGAGCGGAAGCCAGATTGAAGAGGGTCGAGAAGAGAGTTATCCGAGAGATAGCGGGTAAGACGGGAGTGGACCAGGCGTTCGAGGAGTTTAGAGATGAAGGGAAGATTAGAGACAGGTCTATAATTAGCGGCACAATTTTGGTCGAGGGAGGGTTTTTTAAGTAATGGATGTATGATGGCATGCTTAAATGAGGAGGGAAAAATACCGGAAGTGAGGGAAAGGTTGAATATTTTTGTTAGGTGAGAGGTGACAGCCGGGGAAAGGGACTGGAGGAGATGTGACGGAATGGGGTCACTAGTGCAAGTGGTCGGGCGAGAAGATGCAAGGAGCCTGCTTACTTCTTCTGTAACTGGTTCAAAGTCAGAGAGTGAACTAGATGCAGTGGGGGAGGGAGGACAGTGCATGGTATGAAGAGATTGGGAGATGATTTCCTGTCAAATGTGGTCAATTTTTTCTTTGAAGTAATTGGCCAGATCGTCAGCGCGGAGATCTGTGGTTGGGGCCTGCTCTCTTGGGTTGAGTAGGGACTGGAAAGTGTTGAAGAGACGTTAAGGCTATGTTCACACTTTGCGGTTTTTGCTGCGGATCCGCAGCGGATTTGCAGCTGCGGATCCGCAGCAGTTTTCCATGCAGGGTACAGTACAATGTTACCCTATGGAAAACAAAAACCGCTGTGCCCACTTTGCGTTTTTCCGCTTGAAAATCCGCTGATTTTCTGCGGAAAAAAAGAAGTAGCATGTCAATTCTTTCTGCGGAATCCGCAGCGGTTTTCCACCTGCACCAATAGGAAAGTGCAGTTGGAAACCCGCAGTGGAATCCGCAGTAGAAACCGCACAAAAAAATCGCAGGGAAAACCACCGCCGTTTTGCACTGCGGGTTTTACAAATCCGCAGCTGAAAAATCCGCAGCAAAAAAAGGACAGTGTGAACAAGCCCTTAGGGTTATTTGACAGTGAGGTGATGAGGGTGTTGAAATAGGTTTGTTTGGAGAGGTGAAGGGCAGAGTTGTATGTTTTTAGCATGAACTTATAATGGATGAAATCTTCGGGTAGATTAGATTTTCTCCACAGACGTTCGGCGCACCTGGAGCACCGCTGCAGGAAACATGTTTTCAGCGTGTGCCACGGTTGTCGCCATCTGTGCCGAGTTGTTCTATGTATAAGAGGTGCAGCTTCATCCAGGGCACTTTGCAGGGTTTCATTGTAATGCTTCAGAGCAGAATCAGGACCTGAGATGGAGAAGATTGGGGCCAATGAGGACTGCAAGTTCTTCATAAGTTTCTGGGTGTTAATGGCCTGTATGTTTCTATAAGTGTGGAAAGTGGGGGTGACCTGAGCGGGGTGGCAGTTCTTGATAGAGAATGAAAGAAGGTTGTGGTCAGAGAGCGGGAGAGGGGAGTTTGTGAAATGATCCACTGAGCAAAGCTGGGAGAAAACCAAGTCAAGGGAGTTTCCATCTTCATGCGTTGGAGAGTTAGTATGCTGCGAGAGGCCGAAAGAGGAGGTTAGAGATAAAAGGTGAGAAGCAGATGGGGAGAGGGGAGAAGCAATGGGGATGTTGAAATCACCCATGATAAGGGTGGGGGTGTCACAGGAGAGAAAGTGTGGAAGCCAGGTGGCAAAGTGATCCAGGAACTGATGAGAGGGGCCGGGAGGACGATACACCACTGCTACTCGCATGGAGAAGGGGACGTAGAGTCTGACAGCATGGACCTCAAAGGAAGGGAATACAAGTGAGGATACCTGGGGGATAACTTGGAAGGTACATTTGGGTGAAAGGAGCAGACCAACGCCTCCACCTGCTCTGTTGTCTGATCTTGGGGTATGAGAAAAGTGTAGTCCACCATATGGAAGAGCAGCAGCAGCGGTGGTGTCTGACTGCTGGATCCAGGTTTCAGTAAGAGCCAGGAGATTAAGAGAGTTAGAAAGGAAAAAGTCATGAATGAAGGAGAGTTTATTACACACAGAGCGAGAATTCCAAAGGGCACAATTGAAAGAGACAAAGCATGCAGGGAATATTAATAAGGTTAGAGGGGTTTCTGAGTGTAGCAGTTGGGAGGTTTGACTGGCTATAACATGGGGGGCCGGGGTTGGGAGAGATGTCTCCAGCGACTAGGAGAAGGAGGATAGAAAGAGTGAGCAGATGGTTAAGTGATTTGTGAGAGCGTTTCTTGTATTGGATGGTGGGACTAAATGGATCTGCGCTGTTAAGCAATGTGAACAGAGCATGAGTGCTATACATAGGAAAGGCAAGGACAGAGGGGCCGATATGGATGGAGTGTAAAGAGTTTATGCAAGGGCGGTGAATGTGAGTGAATGCAGCAGCCAGGATTTACATATGGTGAGTATTTGTTCTGTTTCGAGTGAATAGGGAATAGATTTAGATTGTCTTACCTGTCTCCTGCCCTGTCTAACTGCCATGTTATAACTGCCGAATACTTAGAAAAAAAATACTTTGAATAAAAGTACACGAATAATAGTGCACGAATGCACCCCTGCATCCATTAAAAACCTTCCTCTAGTGTTAGGGTCCTGACCGACCCGTTTTAGATGCATACAAATTCTACATACATTTGTTTATTGCATCAAGACTTTTTGACTTTTTCAGGAACTTATTTTAAAACAAAATACAATAAAATAAAACTATTTTACTAAATTGTAAAATGCTCTTATTAAAATTATAACATTTGTGTTGGGGTCAATTTCGACCCAGGTCTAATATAAGAGTAAAAAAACAATAATAAGTCCCAAAACTGAACTCAAACACAATATAAACCAACAGCCCACAGCCAGCTCTACCTCCAACAACTTGAGTTAGGGACATGTCCAGGCATGTATGGCCAAATCAGCTTAGAGTTGGTACTTTGCAGAGTATGCATCTCCAGTTTACACATGCAACAATGAGAAGATTTGATGTAAGCCAAATTCTGGATTATATCTTAGATGATAATGAATCAGAGGACACACAGCAGCAAACTGATACAGATGAACAGGTTTCTGAGGAGGAAGATGATGTTGAGTATCAACCGGAAGACACAGACAGTTCTGATCAGTCTGATGAGGAGGTCACTGGTGCTGAAGCTGCTCCCGCTGAAAGATTCAAATCCAAAAGTGGCAAGATCAGTTGGAGCTCAGTACCTCCAGATGTACATGGCAGGGCAGATGCTGCAAATGTCATAAAAATGACCCCTGGGATCACAAGGTTTGCTGTGACAAGAGTAAGGGTACCATCTCACAGTGGCACTCTGGTCGCTACGACGGTACGATCCGTGACGTTCCAGCGATATCCATATGATATCGCTGTGTCTGACACGCAGCAGCGATCAGGGACCCCGCTGAGAATCGTACGTCGTAGCAGATCGTTTGGAACTTTATTTCGTCGCTGATCTCCCGCTGTCATCGCTGGATCGGTGTGTGTGACACTGATCCAGCGATGTGTTAGCTTGTAACCAGGGTAAACATCGGGTTACTAAGCGCAGGGTCGCGCTTAGTAACCCGATGTTTACCCTGGTTACCACCGTAAATGTAAAAAACACCAAACAGTACATACTCACATTCCGGTGTCACGTCCCTCGCCGTCTGCTTCCCGCACTGACTGAGTGCCGGCCGTAAAGCACAGCACAGCGGTGATGTCACCGCTGCGCTCTGCTTTTACTTTACGGCCGGCACTCACAGTCAGTGCGGGAAGCAGACGGCGAGGGACGTGACACCGGAATGTGAGTATGTACTGTTTGGTGTTTTTTACATTTACGATGGTAACCAGGGTAAACATCGGGTTACTAAGCGCGGCCCTGCGCTTAGTAACCCGATGTTTACCCTGGTTACCCGGGGACCTCGGCATCGTTGGTCGCTGGAGAGCTGTCTGTGTGACAGCTCTCCAGCGACCACACGACTTACCAACGATCACGGCCAGGTCGTATCGCTGGTCGTGATCGTTGGTAAATCGTTTAGTGTAACGGTACCCTAAGTGACATCAAGACATGTTTTGATCTGTTTAGGCCATTGTCAATAAAAAAAAAAGTAATTATTGCTATGACAAACCTTGAAGGAAAAAAGTCCACGGCAACATGTGGAATGACCTTCATGATGATGTCCTGGATGCCTACATTGGTGTTCTCCTTGCTGGAGTGTACAAATCCTGCAATGAGGCCACTGATAGTCTCTGGGACGCATCGACAGGCAAGAATATTTTCCGGGCAACAATGTCACTTCAAAAGTTTCAAATGATATCAAGAGTCCTCAGATTTGACAACAGACACACCAGAACAAAATCTGACAAACTTGCTCCCATCAGGGATGTTTGGGAGAAATGGGTGCAGCTCCTTCCACTGATATTCAACCCAGAGCCAGAGGTGATAGTAGATGAACGTTTTCTCCCTTTCCGCGGAAAATGCCCCTTCCGGCAATACATGCCAAGTAAGCCAGGCAAATACGGCATAAAAATCTGGGCAGCCTATGATGCAAAAACTAGCTATGCATGGAATCTACAAATTTACACAGGCAAGTCTGCAAGCGGCATCCCTGAAAAAACCCGAGGAAAACGTGTAGTCCTCGATATGACTACTGGACTGCAGGGTCACATTACTTGTGACAATTTTTTTTACCAGCTATGACCTTGGACAAGAACTTCTCAGGAGGAAAATCACCATGGTGGGCACAGTGAAAAAAAACAAACCTGAGCTGCCCGCTGAATTGTTGCAGATGAAGGACAGGGCTCCACTTTCCTCAAAGTTTGTTTTTACAGACACTACCACTGCTGTTTCATACTGCCCCAAAAAATGACGGAATGTGGTACTGATGTCCACACTTCACAAAGATGCAGCTGTGTCATCAGGAAGTGACAAAAAGCCCATAATCATCCTGGACTATAACAAAAACAAAGGAGGAGTGGACAAGCTGACTGCCACCTACACTTGCCAGCGAATGACTAGGAGATGGCCAATGGTTGTATTTTACAACATCCTTGATGTGTCAGCATGCAATTCATTTGTGTTGTGGACCCACATTCACCAAGGATGGAATTCAAAGAAAAAAAACAAGAAGAGGATGTTTCTTGAGGAACTAGGAAGATCCCTTGTCAAGGCGCACATTGACAAAAGGGAACGAGTGCCCCGAGACCCAGCCGCTGCAGCCTTGGTCCGACAACTCCAGAGCTCAACAAGTGCTTCGTCCACACCCACAGCAACACAAAGAGCATCATCACCAGCATCCTCCTCAACCAGCCCTGCCTCAAAATCAACCACAACAGCCACAACCCCAGTGAGACCACCTGATTAAAAAAGAAAGGTGTCAGGTCTGCTCTAGCAATAAGGACAGAAAGACAAACACATCGTGCTTCGCCTGCAAAAAATACCTCTGCAAAGAACATACAAAAAGTGTCACTTTTTGCCACACGTGCATCTAAATACTAATGCATCTAAAAACTAGTACTTGATTTCTGTTGATTTGATTTGCTTGATTGATTGTTGTTTGTTTGTCCTAGAAAAGCTACTTTTTATTATTATTGCTATTAATGTTAATATAATTTTCATCTTTTATTTGTATTAAAGTTCTATTAAAAAAAAAAATCTGTTTTTTGCCTTTTTCATAAAGTATTTAAATATGGGTCAAAATTGACCCGTAACACCATAGATGTTACTAGAGTTAATAATATAAAATATATATATGTATATATTTTTTTACATTTAAGAAATGTGTTCTAAAACCCTTCAGTAATAGTCAGGTAATATAACAAACTTTTTAAAGTTTATATTATTCTCTTGAGGTTCATTTGACAATATTTTTATATTGAAAATGAAGGGTATGCTCTCAAATGAAAGGCCCAGGGGGCCACAACAAAAATATTAAAATCAATCCTTCCATGGATGAGAAACCCTAACAAGGTAACTAAGAGGTAAGAAACAAATTGGATCATAAATAACTGTTTTTAGGGTATCCTAGGGGTGATTTAAGACACGGGTCAAAACCGACCCGTTAACATAAGAAAGAGTAACAGAAAGCTAACACTAGAGGAAGGTTAACCCCTTCACCCACAAGCCTGTTTTCACCTTCCTGACCAGTCCAAATTTTTCAATTTTGACTAATGTCACTTTAGGTGGTAATAACTTTGGAATGCTTCAATGAATCCCAGTGATTGAGATCATTTTTGTGACACATTGTAGTTGTAAATTTAGATAGAAATTTTTGCCTTTATTTGTGAAAATATCGGAATTTTAAATTTTTATATTCTTAATCCAATTTGTGATGCTGTACAAAAGTTTTAAAATATTTCCAATGTGTCTACTTTACATCAGCATCATTTTTTAAACTTTTTTTTTAGCAAGCTAGAAGGGTTAAAAGTTTATCAGCAATTTCTCATTTTTCAGACAAAATTTACAAAACCATTTTTTTTTTTTAGATACCTCATCACGATTGAAGTGACGGAGGGGCCTATAAGACAGAAAATACTCAAAGTGACACCATTTTAAAAACTGCGCCCTCTAAGTGCTCTAAACCACATTAAAGTTTATTTAAGTGCTTCACAGAAATTAAAGCATTGTGAAAGGACAAAATAATAATAAAAAAAATGTTCATTTAGCCCCAAATTTTGCATTTTTACAAAGGGTAACAGGAAAGGGCACCATTTGACTTTCGAAAAATTCTAAATTGGCTGGAATGGATAGGGAAGCCATGTCGTGTTTGCAGAGCCATTGATGTGCCTAAACAGTGGAAACCACCTACAAGTGACCCCATTTTGGAAACTACACGCCTCAAGGAACTTATCTAGTGGTGTACTGAGCACTTTCAGCCCACATGTGCTTCACAGAATTTTATAATGTTGAGCCATGAAAATTAAAAAAAAAAAAAAAAAAAATTCTCACAAACATGTTCCTTTTGCGCCAAATTTTTCATTTTCAGAAGGATAACAGGAGAGAATGGACCATAAAATTTGTTTTGCAATTTGTCCTGTGTACACCAATAGCCCATATGTGATGAAAAACTACTGTCTGGGCGCATAGTAGGGCTTCGAAGGGAACGAGCGCCAATAGAATTTTGGAGCGCAATTGTGGCTGGAAGTTTGTGGAGGCCATGTCATATTTTAAGAACCATCGACATGCCAAAACAATATAAGTGACCCCATTTTGGAAACTACACCTCTAGAGGAATTCATCATGTGTTGTAATATGCATTTTTAACCCAGGCAAGTCACAACATTTTATAACATTGGGCTGAGTCAATGGAAAATTACTATTTTTTCCACTAAAATGTTACTTCATGTTTTCAATTTTTAAAAAGGTTAATAGAAGAAAATGGTCCACAAAATATGTTATGCAATTTTTCTTGAGTATGCCAATATCTCATGTGGTCAAAAAATACTTTTCAGGTACAGTGCAAAGCTCAGATGTGAAGGAGTGCCACATTTTGCTGGAATGGTTTGAGAGTGCGAAGTCACATTGGCAAAACCCCTAAAGGTGCAAGAACAAAGTAACCACATTTTCCAAACTACAGGGTGGGCTATTTACATGGCTACACCTAAATAAAATGGGAATGGTTGGTAATATCAACTTACTGTTTGTGACACATTAGTATATGAGAGGGGGAAAACTTTTCAAGATCGGTGATGACCATAGTGGTCATTTTGAAGTCAGCCATTTTGGATCCAACTTCATTTTTCCAATGGGAAGAGGGTTATTCTGTCCCCGGGGCCTGTGGCTGCAAATACAGCTCTGTGAGATGCTGAATCTCTTCACCTTACTTACAACTGGCGACGGTCGCAGATAGCTTAACTCAGCTGCAGGCACACGTTATGAAGAATCCAGAAGAGACTTATTTCTTTAAGAATTCTTGCTGAATGCATACAAACAGCAGCAGGTAAAAAAGACTTTCTTCAGACAGGCTGAAAGCACATGTGCTTCTAATGAAGCAAAGATGGAGACAGACACATGGAGAAGAAGGAAGTTACATGACACCCAGCAGAGGGAGACAGAAGGGACAAACTTCATGGAAAGGGAGGATTTAAGCTATGCAAAACACAGGAACACACAGCAACAAACAATATGAGAGACTGCAATACAGCATGTAAAATGTACAGGACGGTCTGTAAGATGTCTCATTCATGAGACATAACACTCCCCGTCTGAAATCTTTAGATTTCATAATTCTTATGATGTCCTGTGGGGATGTCACTGTAAACCTGAAAAACAAAAGGAAAACAAGCATGCAAGTAACAACAACAGTTGTAGTCCAATCGGCATGGTCCAATCGTCAGTTGGAGGCATGAAGTCCTCAACAGCGGGATAGTCCGAGTCCAAACGTAAACCCATTTTCACATTGGGAAAGCCGCAACGTGCAAACACTTCCACCAACCCAACAATCTGCTGGAGAAAGTTCAAATGTTCGAATGTTCCAACACAGCTGGATGAATATTTGGCAGTAGGCTCCCTGCCGTGAGCGGTGTCCATAAACAATGACTTTCATGTGATGTCATCCTTTGGTAAACGTAACAAGCTCAGTGACTGGACGGAAGAAAATACAAGTTGAACCGACTTTCGTAACCTTGACTTCTACCTTACGGATCTTCCAGTCATTGCTTGATGTAACCCTGGTGATAAGACCCATTGGCCAGTCGTTGTGATGAGCTTCTTTATCTTTAAGGAGGACAAGGTCTCCCTCTTGGAGATTAGGTTTTGCAGGCTGCCATTTGTGACGGCTTTGAAGAAAGTGCAGGTATTCAGTTTTCCAGCAGTGCCAAAAGACACTGGACAAGTGTTGTACCTGATTACACTGACATCTGTAAATGTCCCCATCCACAAACTGCCCTGGAGGGATTGCTGCAGCTCCAACCTTCTGAGTAAGAAGTGTAGCAGGAGTAAGGATCATTGGTGCATCAGGGTCCGATGTTACTGGTACCACGTTACTGTCCGTGTAGAAGGTAAATGAATCAATAGCAATGTCCATTTCATACATTAAAGCTGCAGCTAACTCCACTGCCAAAACGGCAGCACAAAGTTCGAGTCTTAGAACAGAGTGAGCAGGTTTCGGGGTTAGTTTTGCCTTACCGAGGATGAATCCACAATGCACCTTGTTACCTTCTTCCAAGGTCTTCAGGTAGGCTACGGCAGCTATAGCCTGTGTAGAAGCATCGGAGAAAATGTGGACTTCGCTTCTGATGGTGGCTGAAAGGGTGCCTGGAGAATAACAATGTGGGACTTGGAAATGCTCTAAGACCTTCAGAGACTTCTTCCACGTCTCCCACCTTTGTTGTTTCTAGGATGGTAGCGGAGTGTCCCAATCTGTACTCTCGGCAGGCAACTGTCAATAGTATCTTGCCTTGAATTGTGATGGGTGCGATAAACCTGAGAGGATCATAGGTGCTGTTCACAACAGATAGGACTCCTCGTTTAGTGAAAGGTTTTTCACAAGCGGACACCTGGAAAGTGAACGTGTCTTGCTTAATATCCCAAAGCAGACCGAGGCGGTGTTGCATGGGAGGAACGTCAGAACCCAGAACAAGATCCCTTACACCAGCAGCATGATCCTCAGATGGAAAAGTTTTCATTACCGTTTTACTGTTGGAAAAGATCTTGTGGAGTCTAAGGTTTGCTGTTGACAGCATTTCCTGAGTCCTAGAGAGCAGATCGATTGTCTCTTCACTTGTGGGAAGAGACTTAAGTCCATTATCTACGTAGAAGTTTCTTCCACAAATAGATGAGCATCAGACCCATACTCTATCTCACCTTCCTGTGCCGTCCGTCTTAGTCCATAGATGGCCACTGCAGGCGAGGGGCTGTTCCCAAAGACGTGCACCTTCATTCTGTAGTCTATGACCTTGTTGCGGACGTTATTGTCCTTGTGCCATAGGAATCTGAGGTAGTTTCTGCGGTCTTCTCTCACGATAAAACAATGAAACATTTGTTGAATGTCGGCAATTACTGCGACAGGTTCTTGTCTGAAGCGAATCAGTACTCCCATAAGGCCGTTTAGATTAGGCACAGTGAGGAGCAGGCTATTTAGGGAGATATCTTCATATTGAGCACTGGAGTCAAACACCACTCTAATGCGGGTTCTGCATGACCTCTGTCGAAGATATTCTGCATGAAGTTGACAAAATGTTTCTCCATCTCTGGCCTTCTCTTTAACGTGCGTTTTAGGGATGAAAACCTTGCCGTTGCTTGTTGCAGATTATCAGGTAGCCTTGTTCTTGGAGAACGAAAAGGTAAAGGGGCTACGAAGCTATCTGAATCGTCTTGGGCGAATTCCTTTTCCATAATTTTTATGAACTTTGTCCTCCCTTGCAGGTGCTAGCTGGTTGTCTTCTCTTGTAGATTTGAACACTGTTAACCTGATGTCATTGTGGGACAGGAATAGGTTCGTGTTGTCAGAGGTTTCTTTCTTCCACTTGTTATCGCTTATCTTCCCTTTCACCCAGTAAGGATGTGAGCATGGTTGAAAGTAAGTGCTGCGACCATTTGGTAGGACGTGAGTCTTAAATGAGGAAATCCTCGTGGGTCTCTTCATCTTTCCTATACAGACATTTCCTATAATAACCCAGCCTAGGTCAAAGCATTGAACAAATGGAGAGTCGTGTGGCCCGTTGATTTGCTGACGCACCTTGTGTAGTCGCAGAATGTCTCTGCCAAGCAAGATCAGAATGTTTGCGCTGTTGTCGAGAGCTGGTATCTTGCCTGCCAAAGTCCTTAGATGAGGGTGATGGCATGCAACCTCTGGAGTTGGGATTTCCTCTGTTGGACGGTATCTGGTTGCATTCGACTAGAGTGGGTAAGGGTATCTCCACATTGTTCTCAAGAGAAGACACCATTGGCTCTTCTCCCAGAGACCTCCGTAACACCGCTGCAGGTGCCCAGAGTGTAGGGGTGAGAGTTTTCCTTTAAGTCAAACATATCAAAGAGTTCTGACCTTGCAAATGACCGGTTGCTCTGATCGTCCAGGAAAACATACACCCTTGCGGTTTTCTCTGGTCGACCCTTGGGATACACATTCACCAGGCATATCTTCGCCCACGACTTGTCCCAGAGGCCTTCTCTGCAGACTTCTGTGCATGAAGATATTGTGATAGAACTCACTGTTTGAACAGTCCTTAGCAAAGTGTTCAGTAGAAGCGCAGCACCTGTAACATATCCCAAAGTTCTTCAGCTCTTTGTGTTTCTGGAGTGGTTTCTTTCTGAAGCCGATGCACTTCTTTAAGGGGTGAGGTTTCTTGTGAATGGGACACATGCGATTAGGATTCTCAACCTTCTCACCTTTGTTGCTCTTACCTTGTGATACTGTAGGTGTGGGAAGAACATCAGTCTTCTTGATGGACATTGGAGCTCAGCGGTTCCTGTAGTTAAGACTTGGACGCTCGTGTTTAGGAGATGAAACAGGGTCGCTGTGTTCTCCATAGGAAAAACTTAGATCAGTCTTACACTCCGCAATGTTTACGATGAACTCGCAGAAGAAGGAAAATGGAGGGAAGGAGACTTGTTTTTCCCTTTTGTATTTTAATCCAAGCACGGCCCACTTATTTTGGATATTGGACGGCAGCTTGGAAACTATTGTGGTTACCCCATGAGCAGTGTCCAGGTAGCTGAGGCCAGGCAGGTACGGGTCTGCTTTGGCTAGCTGAAGCTCTAACAGAAGGTCGCTGAGCTCTTGGAACCTTGTACTGTCCTTACTAGATACCTTTGGAAAATCCTCTTGTCACTTGAACAGGGCCTTTTCTATGGCCTCAGGACTGCCATAGCTTCTTTCTATCCTCTTCCATGCAGCGGTGAGACCCGCGATAGGATTACTGATGTAGACGGATTTAAGTCTCTTGACCCGATCCGTGCATTGTGGCCCAAGCCACCTGATTAGCAGGTCTATCTCTTCAGAGACGGTGATGCCGAGATCACGGATTGTGGTTTTAAAGGTACACTTCCAACCCCTGTAGTTCTCAGGTTTATTGTCAAACTTTGTAAGACCGGTCTTAGTTAGATCACGCTGAATCATGTACCGTGCAAAGCCAGTCATATCGGCATTCTCCAATTTTGGAAGGACCGTTGCTGGGGCTGGATAGCATTGTTCATAAGTCTGTGCTTTGACCTGGGAATGCAGGAACATATGGGGCAGTGTAGGCGTTCAGTCCATTAACTGGCTTAATGAGCTTAGTTTCTACCACACATGGGACGGAAATTGTGTGACTGACCGGAGTGTGGCGACTTGCCTCCATATTGGCCTGCAGGTGTTTGTGTATAAGGTTTGGTGAGGTGCAGGTTTCCATACATTCCGATGCACAGGAGAGGATCAGGATGCATTGTTGGCAGCGTATTGTACTGACCTTGGGTGCAGGATGCGGGTAAACACTCTGTGTCCTGTTGTCTCAGGGGAGCATCTGTGCGATCAGGAAGGATTGCAGGAGCAGGGAGAGAGTTGTATTGGCTTTGTACATAGTCTCTAGTATGCTTAAGAGGGTCTTCAGTATCAAAATCACTTAAACTGACACTGTCTCTTTGGCTCCCACCGATGACTTGTTCCAGGACCTTTAACCTTGCCATGGCTGTGGCGTGTTCGCATTCCTTCTCTAGGGCCTCTATTTCTGCCTTTTTTTTTTTCTTCTCTAGGGCCTCTATTTCCATCTCACTTTTCTTTTGAGCAAAGGCAGCTTGTATTTTAGTGGCCTCAGCTTCTGCACGTGCTCTTACGAGCTGATTGCTGTGGGTTGAGGATTTTGAAGAGCGTGACTTAGACGCTTTGACTGTCTGGCTGAGCCGGAAATACAGGATGACATCTCGGCTATTAGCACGATTCTTGCCTGTCTTGGCTTTTACATCGCGCACCATGCTTTCTTTCTCAGAGTTAAGCTGTTGGAAAGCTTGCAGCTCTTTGCAGGGAACTGACGGGTTAAGTCTCTGTATCATGAAGATGTACTGACCTGCTGTGTCTGCATACAGTTGATAATCTGAATAGTTGTGCAAGGGTTCCCTCTGGTGGTCATTTGAGAGAAGCAGGCCGAGACAGGCTGTCTATGTGACTGAGCAGTTTTTGCCATAGCTGTGCTATAGCACGGAGATCACGTTTACTGGATTCTAGATTCTCCCTTACTTTCCATGTGGGCTTTGTGGGACGTCTAGCCTTCTCACTAGATGGTGTATCAAGTTCTATGCACTCTTCCTCTAACAATGGGTCTGGCAGAGACCGTGTAGTCATTCCTTCAGCCATCCTGATTCACAGGGAGAAGGGGAGCTGTATAGTCTCATATGGTGAGAGCGGATGCTTTGCAGGAAGTTCTGTAGCTTTATAGAAGCTGTGGGTGGCTTTACAGATGAATCTGTTAAGTCTTACTATTCTGTCCCCGGAGTCTGTGGCTGCAAATATGGCTCCGAGATGCTGAATCTCTTCACCTTACTTACAATTGTCGCCGGTCGCAGATAGCTTAACTCAGCTGCAGGCACACATGTTATGAAGAATCCAGAAGAGACTTTGATTTCTTTAAAGAATTCTTGTTGAATGCATACAAACAGCAGCAGGTAAAAAAGACTTTTCAGACAGGCTGAAAGCACATGTGCCTCTAATGAAGTAAAGATGGGAGACAGACACAGGGAGAAGAAGAAGGAAGTGACATGACACCCAGGAGAGGGAGACAGAAGGGACAAACTTCATGGAAAGGGAGGATTTAAGCTATGCAAAACAAAGGAACACACAGCAACAATAAATAATATGAGAGACTGCAATACAGCATGTAAAATGTACAGGACAGTCTGTAAAATGTCTCATTCATGGGAGATAAGGGTCATGTGACATCAAACTTATTTAGAATTTCATAAGGAAAACAATGGTATGCTTGGTTTTAACAAACTTTATTCTTTCATGAGTTATTTACAAGTTTATAACCACTTATAAAATGTGTTCAAAGTGCTGCCCATTGTGTTGGATTGACAATGCAACCCTCTTCTCCCACTCTTGACACACTGATAGCAACACCGCAGAAGAAATGCTAGCACAGGCTTCCAGTATCCGTTGTTTCAGATGCTGAACATCTCGTATCTTCACAGCATAGACAATTGCCTTCAGAGCCCAAAGATAAAACTCTAAGGGGGTCAGATCAGGAGACCTTGGTGGCCATTCAACTGGCCCACGACGACCAATCCATTTTCCAGGAAACTGTTCATGTAGGAATGCTCAGACCTGACACCCATAATGTGGTGGCGCACCATCACATCCCTAAAGTGAGTTCTTGTATCTCAGTATTTGTAAGCTAAAGCCACGTGTGCACGTGGCCAAACACGTTTCTCCCAATCAGCCTTTACTGCTGATAGCATTATGCTGTGTTTACGCATGGCGGCCATGGTGTTTTTGTTTTTATTGCTTCAATTGTCGCAAAAATCGCATCATTTTTGAAAACTACAGCCAAAGAATGCAGCAATGCCACAGTTAAAGGTGAAAAAGTCATAGTTACTCACCGATAACGGTGTTTCTCGGAGCCCATGACAGCACTACGGAGAGAGGGGATCCGCCCTTCGGGGACAGGAAACCTACAGATACATAAGGGCGGTACCTCTCCCTCGCATCAGTTGGTTTACAGAGCATCGGAGGACCTCCAGGTTAGTTTACAACAGAGAAAATACCATATTATAACATTTCTTAACAAAAAAAGGAACCCCGTGCCTAAATTGTAATATATACATTATATAAATCATATGTAATTAAAGGTGCTCACCGCACTCGTGATGGGAGGGAAATAAGCGAGTGCTGTCATGGGCTCCGAGAAACACCGTTATCGGTGAGTAACTATGACTTTCTCGGTCTCCCATGACAGCACTACGGAGAGAATTGCAGAGACTAAGCTTAGGGAGGGACCACCGCCTCAAGAACCCTTCGACCGAAGGTTAGGTCAGACGTAGAGGCTAGATTTAGTCTATAGTGTCTAAAAAAGGTTGACGGTGATGACCAGGTGGCCGCCTTACAGATCTGTTCTATTGAAACCTCTGACCTCTCAGCCCATGAGGTAGCAACTGCTCTTGTGGAGTGCGCTCTTATACCGTCCGGGATCGCATTTCCCGTAGATGAATATGCCAATGCTATTGCCTCTTTTATCCACCTTGCCAACGTGCCTTTAGATGCCCGGAATCCTTTTCTGGGACCCTGGAAACAAACAAACAGAGAGCCTTCCTTCCTATACTCCCTGGTGGAATCTAGGTATTGGACTAGGCATCTTTTGACATCTAAATTATGGAACTTCTGTTCTTTCCTATTTCTAGGGTTCGGGCAGAAGGACGGAAGGGATATCTCCTGTGACCTATGGAATTTAGACGCCACTTTTGGCAGATAGGCCGGGTCAGGTCTAAGAGTAACTCTCATCCAATATTTTTGTAAAAGGAGGGTTAGAGGATAGGGCTTGAATATCGCTTATTCAGCGCGCCGATGTTAAGGCTACTAGAAGAATGGTTTTTAGTGACAGTGTTTTTATGGAAATCGTGTCTATAGGTTCGAATGGTGGACCAGATAATGCAGAAAGGACTAAATTTAGGTCCCATGAGGGCATCTTTTGGGTAACTACAGGTTTTGATCTTGTTACCGCTTTAACGAATCTTATTATCCATGGGTTGGCTGCTATATTCTGGTTATAGAGAGCACCCAGGGCTGCTATCTGCACCTTAAGAGTACTAACCGCTAATCCTTGTTCCAGTCCTTTTTGTAGGAACTCAAGTATCTTATTAATTGAAGGACCGTCCTGGATTTTGACTTTGGATACAGACAAGAATTTTTTCCATGTTTTGCCATATATTTTGGTAGTAATAGGTTTTCTACATTTTAATAATGTTGCAACCAAGTTGTCTGAAAAGCCTCTTTTTATTAACAGTTCCCGTTCAAAAGCCAGGCTGTCAAATGCAAGTTCGTCTCCTGTGGGTGGAGGATCGGTCCTTGCTGTAATAGGTCTGGCAGATTCGGTAGAACCCATGGGTCTGAGACCGATAGCATCCTTAGCCAGGAAACCCATGTCCTTTTTGGCCAGAATGGGGCAATAAGGATCATCTTTGTTTTGTCCTCTCTGACCTTGCGGATGACCGCCGGAATTAGAATGGTTGGTGGAAAAGCGTAAGTTAGTTTGTGTGTCCATGGAATGAGAAAAGCATCCAGAGCCTGGGGATTCCCTTCTGGGCTTAGAGAACATAATTTGTTTACTTTTTTGTTTTTGTGATTGGCGAACAGGTCTATTGTTGGGGTTCCCCACATTTTCGTGATCTGGTTGTAGACAGACTGATTCAGGGACCATTCGCCTTGTCTCAACTGAGTTCGACTCAGGTAATCCGCTTTCTCGTTTTTTGAACCTAGAATATGTAGTGCGGAAAGGGAAAGTAAATTCGTTTCTGCAAGGCGGAGAATTTTGGCGGAGGAATTCATCAGTGACCAAGACCTTGTTCCCCCCTGGTGATTTATGTAAGCTACTGTCACTATATTGTCCGAGAAAATTCGGACATGATGTCCTCGTATGTAGGGAAGAAACGACAGGAGAGCCTGATACACCGCCCAGAGTTCTTTTTGATTTGAGGATGCTGATAGTTCCTGAATTGACCAGTTGCCCTGAGTCACTCTGTTTCCCATGTGGGCCCCCCACCCCCTGGGACTCGCATCGGTTGTTATTACCCGAGATATTTTGGGTACCCAAGGAATCCCTTTTGAAATATTCTGGCTCTTTCCCCACCAGAGGAGGGAATGAATAACGGAGGAATTTAGAGTGACCCTGCTTTCCAAATTGTTTTTTAAAATTTCCTGCCATTCTAGTATGTGCCACTGAAGCTCCCTTGTGTGGAATTGTGCAAAGGGTATCGCCGGCAGGCATGAGGATAGAGACCCCAGTAGAGACATTGCCCTCCTTAGAGTCATGGAGGGGTTTTGCAGTGTTTGTGCTATCATGGCCAAAATTTTGTCTTTTTTGGGGCCCGGGAGCCGGCATTCTTGAACCCGGGAGTCTAACGTCAACCCTAGGAACTCCTGTACCTGAGAGGGTTCCAACTTTGATTTTTTTATATTTATGAGCCAACCTAATTCCGTCAGAGTAGTCATTACCCGGTCTCTCTGATGTCTGCAATTTTGAGCCGAGTCGCTGGCAATAAGAAAGTCGTCCAAGTAAGGGACTATGATAATGTTCTGTTCCCTTATGTGGGCCATCATCTCCGCTACTATTTTTGTAAATATCCGCGGAGCTATAGAAATCCCGAACGGGAGGGCCCTGTACTGGAAGTTTCTTATTTTCCCTTTTATGGATACCGCCATCCTGAGAAACTTTTGAGAATTCTCATGGATGGGCACATGGTAATATGCGTCGGTTAGATCTATCACAACCATGTAGCAATTTGGAAAGAGAATTTTTATTGTAGATTTTATTGTCTCCATTTTGAATTTGTGATTCCTTACATAATTGTTTAGGTTTCTTAAGTTTATAATTGTCCGAAAGGACCCGTCGGGTTTTGGTACTAGAAACAGAGGGGAGAAAAACCCCTCCCCCATTTCTTGAGGAGGAATCTCCTGAATTACAGCTTTCTTCAGTAGGGAGATAATCTCTTTCTCTAGTGCCGCTTGCTCTACCGACGAAGACCTCATTTTTGTTATTACATAATTTCGAGGGGGGAGGGAAAGGAAATCTATTTTTAGGCCAAATTGTATGAGTCTTAGAATCCAGGTGTTGTTGGATATTTTCTTCCAAGCAGGAAGAAATGCGGTGAGTCTTCCCCCCACCGCAGGGACAATGTCATTTGGTGGGTTTTTTGTCGCGGGAGGTGTTGCCAAAGAGGTAGCCTCTATCTCGCCTTCTACCTTCTTCCCATTTATTTTGGTCTCTAGGAGGTCTTCGACGAAAAAATTTTCTATTCCGAAAGGACTGTTTAAATGGGGCTGGTCCCAGATTTGGAAACCCCTTCTTTTTGTCTCCCGCTTTCTGGAGGATGTCATCCAAGGTTTCCCCGAATAAGAAGTTTCCCTCGCATGGAATAGAACACAGCTTTAATTTGGTTTGGAGATCCCCTGGCCAGCTTTTAAGCCATAGGGTCCTTCTGGCCGCATTGGAGAGAGCAGCGGCTTTGGATGTTAGACGTACTGAGTCCGCTGAGGAGTCTGCTAGAAAAGCTGCTGCTGCTCTAATTGCAGGAATTGAGTCTAACAATTTACTTCTGGGTGATCCGTCCTTGATCTGGCTTTCCAGCTGGTCAACCCACACCATCAAAGACCTGGAGGTGCAGGTCGCTGCGACTGCAGGTCTCAGGCTACCTCCAGCCGATTCCCAAGCCCCTTTGAGAAAGGCATCTGCTTTTTTGTCTAAGGGGTCTTTGAGGGTACCCATATCCTCAAATGGGAGCGCAAATTTTTTTGAAGCTTTAGCTACTGCTACGTCCAATTTGGGTGCCTTGTCCCAAGAAGTGGACGCCTCATCATCGAAGGGATACTTTCTTTTCAGCGAGGGTACTGAAGAATTTCTCCTGTCCGGTTTCTCCCATTCTTTTTTGATTAGTGTCTGGACATTGGAGTTTAATGGAAAAGCTCTCCGCTTTTTTTGTGTCAGACCTCCGAACATAATGTCTTGAGCCGTTTTATCGGGTCTGGGATCCTCGACCCCCATGGTGGCCCTGACGGCTTTAACCAAAGCGTCCACTTCCTCTAATGGGAAGCAGTGACGGCCCGAATCTTCGTCAGAGGAAGATAGGGAGGATTTGGAATCATCAGAGTCCGCATCCTCAGATGAGGATCGGACAGAGTGAGCATATACCGTCTCCTTCACCTTTTCCTTCCCTTTTTTGGAGGATAATAGGGCATTCTGAACTTCCGATCTAATTATGGTTTTAAGTTCGGAAGCGAAGTCAGGGGTTTCTTCACATAACAAACGCTGGATACAAGATTTACAAAGCTTTTTTCCCCAGATTGCCGGCAAAGCTTTGTTACATGTGGGGCAAACTCTATTTTTCTTTTTCTCCAGGCTCTTCTTACCCTAGTAAGGGAGAAGAGGGAGCCCTATTATAGGAAATGTGTACTTTCACGGAGATCACTCACCATTCAGATGTGGAGGCAGGTACCGGTTCTGGAGGAGGGTCGGGATCTGGAAGGGAAGCCTCTTGAGGAGGAGAGTTAGTCCTTGCAGCAGATCTGCTGCGCTGTGTGGATCGACTGCTTGATCCACTTCTGGAGCTCTTTGGGTCATTTTTCTTATGATGCTGCTGCCTTGGCTGCAGCTGCTGTGAATCGCTGTCCTCCATAGTGAAAGGGAGATAGTGCGACAATCATGTGTGCACCATCTCCCTTTTTAAATCCGGCGCCAGCTCCGGCGTTTTCCGCCACTTCCGGTCCTGCACACATCCCTGGGAGAGGAGAACTTGCCGCGCATGCGCGCGGGGATGACCCGGAAGTTGATGCCGCATTTCCGGAGCGGCGGCCATCTTACTACACCCGGCCCGTGCAGCAGCCGGCACAGGAGCTCCGGGTGACCAGCGCCCCTTCGTCCGTCGGAGTCTGGCGGCGGCCTCTCCCCCGCTCACCCTGAAAACCCCATCGGTCTCAGCGGTGGCGGCTTCGGGCGCCGGACCAGCCGCGGCAGGAGCCTCCTCGCTGCCAGAACTCGACTGTCCGGTCCCGGTCCGTGGATACGACGTCTTCCTTGCAGGTACCGCCGAAAGGAGGTTCCCCGTTCAGGGACAGGAAACCAACTGATGCGAGGGAGACGTACCGCCCTTATGTATCTGTAGGTTTCCTGTCCCCGAAGGGCGGATCCCCTCTCTCCGTAGTGCTGTCATGGGAGACCGAGAAAAAAAAACTAAGGGCAGCCACAACGTGTGAACGCACCCTAGTTAGTGGTTTAAGAACAGCCAACCTGCAACCTAATATATGTGAAGTGTGCAACTGACTGTTACCATTATATTCCTTGCTTGTCTTGAGGTTACAACACACGACTGCCCCCTGCTGGTCTGCATGTTCCTTACATTTAGTAAAATTTAAGGTGTTCTATGAATAGAAAAGCATCACTTTATGGAGACGTTGCCTTGAAATCAGCAGAAAAAAAAAAAAGAAATACTGCAGACAAGTCCTTGGCCTTGTCCCCCAAATGCAGAGCGCTATATGTGCGTCATCTACAGGAGAAAAAAAACCGCAGAATAAAAACTCATGACTTTTACAAGCTTTAACCTTTCATGACATTTGCTATACATGCACCGCACAAGTACAAAGCGGGTGTGTGGACCAGGCTCATGGGGTGAGACCGCTCCAAACCCAAGGAAGTAATGGAGGTGTGTTATAGCCAGCACCTACCTCTAAAAATCAAGGGTGAAGTGAAGCTGCACTGAAATTGTTAACCTGTAAAATGCCACTGAATTTTTCACACACATCAGCATAAGGGCACGATATTCCATGAGCTCACTGGTGCACCCGTGACATCACACGGGTCGCTATCACAGCCTATGGCTAGACTTTAAAAGGATGCAGTGACTTCTGCTATATGATGTATACACAAAGGACCAGATGATCGCAGATTCAAGGCCCCTAAGGGGATTAATAAGAACAGTGAAAATATATTTTAAAAAAAATTAAAAATACATGATATCACCAAGTTCGGAGTATAACACGATCAGTAAATGCTGTAAATCGAAGAAAAAAAAAGGAATGCCAAAATTACATTTTTTTGGTTGCTGCAATGCCACTAATAAATGCTGTAACAAGTGATCAAAACATCAAATCAATCCAAAAAATGGTATCCATAAAAAAAAAACCAGTCTCACCCCACAAAAAAATAAGCTATCACATTGCTCCATCGACCGTAAAATAAAAACGTTATAGGTCTCTGCAAAAAAAAAAAAAAAAAAAAGAATATATATTTGCCAGTCAAACTTTTTTTACCACTAAAATAATAATAATAAAAAACAACCAGAGGCTGTTTGCAATGTGATTCAGCTTGTCAGTACAATTAGAGATGCCAAAGTAATTTTTACCACAAAAAATGTATGCCGTAAAAACGTCAGAGTTGTGTTTTGTATTTTCTTTCTCCGTTTTCCAGTACACTATGTGAAAAAAAATGAGTGTCATTCAAAAGTACAACTTGTACCGCAAAAAAAGCCCTTATGTCCAGATTGACAGAAAAACAAACAAAAAAAAAAAACCCACAAAAACAGAACATTATGGCTCTGGGAAGAAAAAACGCAAAAAATAAAATTGGTTGTGTTGTGAAGGGATTAAAGGGAACCTGTCACCTGAATTTGGCGGGACCAGTTTTGGGTCATATGGGCGGGGTTTTCGGGTGTTTGATTCACCCTTTCCTTACCCGCTGGCTGCATGCTGGCCGCAATATTGGATTGAAGTTCATTCTCTGTCCTCTGGAGTACATGCCTGCGCAAGGCAATATTGCCAATATTGCGGCCAGCATGCAGCCAGCGGGTAAGGAAAGGGTGAATCAAACACCCGAAAACCCCGCCCATATGACCCAAAACTGGTCCCGCCAAATTCAGGTGACAGGTTCCCTTTAAGATGTTAAAAAAAAAAAAGTGTTAAGAGTTCCAGTTTATAATGAGATGCATGCATTGGAATAAAAAAAACTCACAATATCAATAAATAGTGTTTTATTTACTTTTACATCATACAAAATGAAAAATCGAGGGGAAATAATTAAAAACAACTTTGGGATTCTGAAAAACTCCATGTTAATGTAAAACAGATACAATTAGTAACAAAATCTATCCGTGGCAGTTTATCTCAGAGCAAGGTACCTGGCCATGTAGGACTTCCATCGCACGGAGAGAACAAGGGCGTGTGATGGATAGACGAATTCCAGAAGTAGGAGCCAGAGCCACTAGGAGCCACTAACATCTGTTTTACATTAACTAATACTTACATTAAGTAATACTACTGTGACCGAGAGGAAAGTGGAAAAAATATCCACAGCACTAATTCTGATGGCAACATACAAAGTATGGATTTCACCGCCACATCCATGTACAGGCACACAGCACGTGACGGACCGCTGGTAATACGTAGGAAGCCATTGCTTGCTCAGATGGGAAGGGATGTGCAAGCTGCAGGTAGACAAACTTCCTATGAAGGAGCGCTTCAAGGAATCGGATCTCCAGGAATAATAGGAGTAAAGTGCTAAAAGATAAAAAACAGGATCTCAAATTATTATATTAGTGGTCTGAACCTTACTGTGGAAATATGTTAATAATGTTTTTTTAGGCCTCGTTCACAAGTTCAGTACTTCACATCAGTGTTTGCTCCCACTAGTGTATAAATAAATAAACGGTCCTATTCTCAAGGAGAGTGGGACAATTTTTAATCCATGTGCTGTGTTTTTTTTAATTAGCCATAAATATTTTACAAGAGCATTTTCAGGTTCCTATATTACAGAAGTCTAATTTATCAGTAAAAATCAATTTTGTTTTTTCCCCCATCACACTGTACAGACTTCAGAGTGAAATCACAGCATGATCTGCACTACATTTGTCAGAGTGCAATCAGATTTTTATTTAAATCGGATTACACTTGTCAGAATCCTTTGTAAGCCAAAACCAGGAGTGGGTGATAAATACAGAAGTGGTGACGTGTTTCTATTATACTTTTCCTCTGATTGTTCTACTTCTGGTTTTGGCTTCTAACTACTGAGGTAAAATACTGACCAAATACTGCTAGTGTGAACGCGGCCTTAGAGGATCAATCAGCGTTTGCAATACAGATTAGATATATTTTTAGATGGCTCTTAGTAAATACAATAGTCTTGTCTGGTCTATGATGAATACATGAAAGCCAGCTGTATAATAATATTAAAATGAGCATTCATGAGTCAAGCTACAGAATGAAATCTCTGCCCACCCAACCTGACTGACAGCTGTAGGTTGTAGTGAGCAGTGTGAGATCTCCGCACAGCTCCATTCAAGGTTTACATCCTGCCTGAGTTCATCAGAAGGGGGGCGCACAGAAGACAAGGACATCTTTAAAGAAGGAGGCCAAGATGGAAGACAGGGTGGGGGCCAGTGTGGCAGAGATTACAGGAAGAGGCCAGGATGGAGAACATTATTACGGAGGCCCATAAATCTGACACCAATATGCTGGTGGGAGGCCGGGTCCAAATTGTGCACTGGAGGCCATAGGACTATAGTTACACCACTGTATTTACTTGGAGATATACTGGTAATCTGCAGGTAAATAGAACTGAAATCATGAGTGGTGACTAACTCCTCCCTGCACTGCTCCAATAACTGGAAGTGAGCGGCTGCAGGGAGAATATGACTCCATTCTCTCCCTGCAGCCGCTGCACTATTAAGGCAGCCAGACGTTAAATAAATGACATTTACCTACAGATTACAACTATATATGGAGATAAATAGCTTTTCTAAGTGTGAACATGTTCCTTTTCAAGCTCGATTAGGTTTTTTTTTTCTTCTTCTCCTGGAGACTATTGAAACGCTACTTGTAGTTTTTAGAATTTGTTTAGAAAAATCCTGCATAAATGAGGGAATTCACAAGTTACTGTATTACACTTACCAGGTCGTCCTGCCTCTCCAGGAAACTGGACACAGGATCAATGCAGTTTCTAAAAGATCTGTCAGCCCCTCGAGATGTATAAAAAGCACATTCTTCATCAAGGCAGGTCTCCCAAAACCTTTGTTTTGCTGACACAGCAGCTTGTATTCTTAATCGTGCAATATTCGGCAAAGAGTAAGAACCTATTGAAGGCAAGAACATCAATTGTTGGTAAACAGACAATCTAAGGGCTAAAGTTTATTCTTGTGTAGGGTGCCAAGTTGGAGTAGGTCTTGTAATTCTACCTTTGTGAAGACACTACACTGTATGCAGAATTATTAGGCAAGTTGTATTTTGATCACATGATACTTTTTATACATATGTTGTCCTATTCCAAGCTGTTCAGGCTTGAGAGCCAAATACCAATTAAGTAAATCAGGTGATGTGCATCTCTAATGAGGAGGGGGTTTCTCTAATGACATCAAAACCCTATATAAGGTGTGCGTAATTATTAGGCAACTTCCTTTCCTTTGGCAAAATGGGTCAGAAGAGAGATTTGACGGGCTCTGAAAGGTCCAAAATTGTGAGATGTCTTGCAGAGGGATGCGGCAGTCTTGAAATTGCCAAACTTTTGAAGCGTGATCACCAAACAATCAAGCGTTTCATGGCAAATAGCCAACAGGGTCGCAAGAAGCGTGTTGGGCAAAAAGGGCACAAAATAACTGCCCATGAATTGAGGAAAATGAAGCGTGAAGCTGCCAAGATGCCATTTGCCACCAGTTTTGCCATATTTCAGAGCTGCAACGTTACTGGAGTAACAAAAAGCACAAGGTGTGCGATACTCAGGGACATGGCCAAGGTAAGGAAGGCTGAAAAATGACCACCTTTGAACAAGAAACATAAGAGAACGTCAAGACTGGGCCAAGAAATATCTTAAGACTGACTTTTCAAAGGTTTTTCGGACTGATGAAATGAGAGTGACTCTTGATGAGCCAGATGGATGGGCCAGAGGCTAAATCAGTAAAGGGCAGAGAGCTCCACTCCGACTCAGACGCCAGCAAGGTGGAGGTGGGGTACTGGTATGGGCTGGTATCACCAAAGATGAACTTGTGGGACCTTTTTGGGTTGAGGATAGAGTGAAGCTTAACTCCTAGACCTACTGCCTGTTTCTGGAAGACAACTTCTTCAAGCAGTGGTACAGGAAGAAGTCGGTATAGTTCAATAAAAACATGATTTTCATGCAGGACAATGCTCCATCACATGCCTCCAACTACTCCACAGCGTGGCTGGCCAGTTAAGGTCTCAAAGAAGAAAGAATAATGACATGGCCCCCTTTGTTCACCTGATCTGAACCCCATAGAGAACCTGTGGTCCCTCATAAAATGTGAGATCTACAGGGAGGGAAAACAGTACACCTCTCGGAACAGTGTCTGGGAGGCTGTGGTGGCTGCTGCATGCAATGTTGATCGTAAACAGATCAAGCAACTGACAGAATCTATGGATGGAAGGCTGTTGAGTGTCATCATAAAAAAAGGTGGCTATATTGGTCACTAAATTTTTTGGGTGTTGTTTTTGCATGTCAGAAATGTTTATATCTAAATTTGGTGTCGTTATATTGGTTTACCTGGTGAAAATAAACAAGTGAGATGGGAATATATTTGGTTTCTATTAAGTTGCCTAATAATTCTGCACAGTAATAGTTACCTGCACAAACAGATATCCTCCTAAGATAGCCAAATCTAAAAAAAAAACCACTCCAACTTCCAAAAATATTAAGCTTTGATATTAATGAGTCTTTTGGGTTGATTGAGAAGATAGTTCTTGATCAATAATAAAAATAATCCTCTAAAATACAACTTGCCTAATAATTCTGCACACAGTATTTGATAAATTCCAAAGGATGAGCACAGGGCCTCTAATGCCACCTATTGATTTATTAGAATAATACTGCCAATAATGATCCTTTAAAAGGGAAATCTGCCAGTAGGATCAAGCGTCCCAAGCTATCTATAAGGGCTTACAGGTCATTGAAAGTTGACTAAAACAATACCTTGATATCTGCGATCCAAAGTCTTATTCCAGAGAAATTTTTTTTCCTTATATGTAAATGAGCTATGGGCCGGACACAATTCATGGGAATCTGCCTCCAGAGCTGGCTTTAAATGAAAGGAGGCGTTACACCAGTGCGCAACAAGTAGATCAAGAGAGCAGTATGGTTGGTCCTACTGACAAGATTCCCTTTAAATGTACTTCCAATAGGTGGCATTTGCAACGCTGCTTTCCTCCTTCTCTAAAATGGATACTTGCACAGCATAACAGATCCTAAAGTCTGCAAAGAGATATGTTATCACAACAGGTAATAATTTCCAAACTTCTATGGGTTCTCTCGGCGGTTGCACTATCCACAAATATCATTGACGGCACAGGTGATATTTCTGCTAACATTTCCCCTCCCCCATATACTAAGACTATGGTTCCTTTTTCCATGATGCAGAGATCGTGAGGATTGCATGAATCTACAAAAACACAGGATTACACATTTGGATAGTGCACAGGTATACCCTGCTGCCACTCAGTTTTGTTGTTTTCTCATCCTTTTTTGGATTTTCCATATGTTGTATTGTAACCAATTGTGCAAAAGGTATACCCTGGGCATTCTGCCAGCCCCTACATGGACATGAAGGTGTCCAGGGCAATGATGGGCAAGTTTAAGAGGGGAATCACTGATTAAAGGTGCTGCCTAACTAACACGTTATTAGGTTCCCTTTAAGTTGAAAACCTATCACCCCGTTTTTTAAAGATTAGATAAAAATAGTGTGAAATAGGGGCAGAGCTGGGCTTTACATTACTGCCTTTTTGGTGCCTTTACACCCCCGTTAGGCTGCCAAAATACCTTTGTGAAGTGGCCGTTTTGTCCTGTCACTCAAGTTGGTCAGGTCGGATGGGCGTGGTCACAGCGCTGTTTCTCCCCCAGATCAGGCTCATCATTACGTTGGTGGCGTAGTGGTGTGCGCATGTTTAAGGTCCCGAATCCTGCACAGGGGTGTGAAAATAGCAGCGATGTCAGTTATTCCATTGGTGGTCGGTGGGCGCGGCCATCTTGCTTTGGCCGCGCGTGCGCAGAAGGGGCGCTCTGCTGGCCGCGGCTTCAGGAAAATGGCCGCGGGCATCCGCGCGTGCGCAGATGGCTATCGCGGCGGCCATTTTCGTGAAGCAGAGTTCGCATCTCGGCTTCACGAAAATGGCCGCCGCGATAGCCATCTGCGCACGTGCTGATGCCCGCGGCCATTTTCCTGAAGCTGCGGCCAGCAGAGCGCCGCTTCTGCGCACGCGCGGCCAAAGCAAGATGGCTGCGCCCACCGACCACCAATGGAATAACGGACATCGCTGCTATTTTCACACCCCTGTGCAGGATTCGGGACCTTGGACATGCGCACACCACTACGCCACCAACGTAATGATGAGCCTGATCTGGGGGAGAAACAGCGCTGTGACCACGCCCATCCGACCTGACCAACTTGAGTGACAGGACAAAACGGCCACTTCACAAAGGTATTTCGGCAGCTTAACGGGGGTGTAAAGGCACCAAAAAGGCAGTAATGTAAAGCCCAGCTCTGCCCCTATTTCACACTATTTTTATCTAATCTTTAAAAAACGGGGTGATAGGTTCCCTTTAAGGTAACTTTTTTTTTTTAAAGAGGTTGTCCACTACTTTTACATTGATGACCTATCGTAAGGATAATATAAGAGCACGCCCAGATGCTCGGATAAGACGTTATTTGAGCACATTCACTCATCGCTAGATGTCACCTTTTCATGGGATAGTTGATAACTTGATAAGTAGGGGTCTGACAAGAGTACCATCCTCCGGTCCAGAGAACAGGCCTCCGAAAATGTCTGATCAGAATGGAGATGTGGTCGTGAACGTGTCTATGCGACCGAGAGAAGCTGGATAAGGGCTAGCTTGGGAATCACCATTTGAAACGTAATATCCCAATACATACTATACAATATGTTAATGAAAGCATAATAAGCTTCAAAATGTACATTGCCTTTGACATCTTTGAATATCTTCCTACATGGGAGTAGGGGTCCTGTACCTGCACTCAAATGCATCTTACCCAAAGTGTTCGATTGCAGCGCTCGTACAACTGGATGGGAGAGAAAAGATAGAGGCAGAGACGTCTTCATAGATGACACCATACTGTGATACTGCACAGGAGGGTCGGCAGTATTGGCGAGCGATAAAGGTGCAGGAGGGTGCATGTTTGCATGTACTGACAAGTCCTGTGACACCCGAGCAGCTACTTCAGAGCCATCACTGTTCTCGGGCAGAGTCGCCTCCTTTCTCTTTTGTGCACCGACGGGCAGGTTTTCAGACCCTTTAAAGCAATCAGATTCTTCAGCCGATTCCTGCTCAGAAAGACATGTATTTATTACTTGTTCACTGTTATTATTTTAACCCATTACATACAGCGCTATGTTCAGACTTTTTGTATAGAGTCATCGACATTATACCATACTTTTATTACGACATTAAAGGGACCGAGAAAGACAGTCTCACCGTTTTGTCAGGTTCTCCTGGACATTCACCATCTAAGAACAATTGCACGGCAACTTGATCCTATAGAAAAAGAAAGTGACGTCAGATTTCAAGCATCACTCCTGCCATTTTGTGTCTATAGCAATGGCTGGCCATATATTCTATGACCTGGGGGACATGACAACATACTCATCTAGACTGGCAATAAGACCCACAACAGGCCTAAACACAGAATAGCCCAACTGGTTGTACAAAGCCGTCAATTTTATTGGCAAATGTGCTCCACAGCCACCAGTATTTCTCTACTACTGATATTCTTTAGTACAGTATATGTGGTCCACTGTGTGCTTATCGGACCTTTAATCTCTCAGGATTGATACACCAAGATCGAATTCGTAATTCTACAATGCTCAACGAAAGACATTCTTGTAACTAGATTTGCTTCGCTCCAACATTCAGGGAATGGGGCAAGTTTAATCTTGACTAATACACTTACTATTTTCAGTTCACGTTCACAGAGAGACTCTGAAGGGGATCGCTCATCAGCCCACTTCACTGTTGATCTGGTTGACGACTTCATTAGGAAGTAAAAATAAAATATAGGAAGATTTAACACCTCAGTGACAGAGCCAATTTGCAGCTTAATGACAAGGAAATTTTTTACAATTTTGACCACTGTCACTTTATAACTTCTAACTTAACTCTGGAACGGTTGAACGGATCCAGTTTTTTTTTTTTTTGGGGGGGGGGTTATGGTTAGGGTTATGGTTGGGATTAGGGTTGTGTTGGAGTTAGGGTTAGGTTTATGGTTAGGAGCGTGTTGTGGTGTGTCTTGGGGTTGGGGTTATGGTTAGGGGTGTGTTGGGTTAGGTTTATGGCAAGGGGTGTGTTGGGGTTAGGGGTGTGGTTATGGTTGGGGGTTAGAGTTGGGATTAGGGTTATGGTTGGGGTTAGGGTTGGGATTAGGGGTGTGTTGGGGTTAGGGTTAACATAAGGGTTGGGGTTAGGATTATGGTTGGGATTGGGGTTAGGAGTGTGTTGTGTTATGGTTGGGATTAGGGGTGGGTTATGGTTGGGGTCAGAGTTATGGTTTGGTTTATGGTTAGGGGTGTTTTGGGGTTGGGATTAGGGATGTGTTGGGGTTAGAATTAGGGTTGGGATTAAGGTTAGGACTGTTGGTGTTATGGTTGGGATTAGGGTTAGGGGTGGGTTATGGTTATGGTCAGAGTTATGGTTTGGTTTATGATTAGGGGTGTGTTGGGGTTAGGGTTGGCATTAGGGTTAGGGGTGTGTTGGGGGTTAGGGGTGTATTGGGGGTTAACCCTAATCCCAACCCCCACTTTAGCCAAACTAACCCTAATGGGAAAATGGAAATAAATATATTTTCTTTCTTTTATTAATTATTTTTCCCTAACTAAGGGGGTGATAAAGGGGGGGTTTATTTACATTTTTTTTTATTTTGATCACTGTGTTATTGTCTATCACAGTGACAAAAATGAACCAATATGAGAAATCTCCCTATTGCTGCCGGCCAGCAGATCTCGATGGGCGCACTGCGCCCGCCCTTTTCTCCCTGAAAAAGCCGGAAGCAAAGGGACTTTAGGGGGCCATGGAGGGACAACGGAGGTACTTGTAATCAGGGACCCTATTTCTCGCTCCTCTGATGTGTGGTCACCGTTAAACGGGGCAGCACGGTGGCTCAGTGGATAGCACTGCAGCCTTGCAACGCTGGAGTCCTGGGTTCTAATCCCACCTTGGACAACATCTGCAAGGAGTTTGTATGTTCTCCCCGTGTTTGCGTGGGTTTCCTCAGGGTACTCCGGTTTCCTCCCACATTCCAAAGACAAACTGATAGGGAATTTAGATTGAGCACCAACGGGGACAGCGATGTTAATGTGTGCAAACTGTAAAGCGCTGCGGAATATGTTAGCGCTATATAAAAATAAAGATGATTATGATTATTATGATTATTCGGTTAATACTGGCGTTCGCAACCCTGAGGTCTGTAAAAACCGACCCGAATCATGTTCTCTGTGGTCTCTGCTAACCCCTGCAGCCGAAATCCCGGAGAAAATCCGACTCTGGGGGGCGCTATACACTTTTTCCACAGCGCCGTTAATTAACGGTGATGTGGTTTAAGTACCCTTAACTACCACTGTTAAAAGGCGCATCGGCAGTCATTAAGGGGTTAATAAAAAGAACAGCTAGGCATACAGTTATGAAGTTAGAATTAGAAAACAACTACCGTATTTTCTGGTGTATAAGACGACTGGGCGTATAAGACGACCCCCAACTTTTCCATATAAAATATGGAATTTGGGATATGCCCGCTGTATAAGACTGGGGTCATCTTATAAGCCCAGTCATCTTATACAGCGTGTGGTTCCCAGGGTCTGAAGGAGAGGAGACGCTCCTTCAGGCCCTGGGATCCATATTCATGTTAAAAATAAAGAATAAAAATAAAAAATATGTATATACTCACCCCTCCGAGAAGCCTGGCTCTCACCGGTGTAAGCGTCTGCCTCCGTTCCTAAGAATTGCAGCATGAAGGACCCTCGATGACGTCACGGTCAGGTGACTGGCCTGTGATTGGTCCGTGACCGCTCATGTGACCAGTCACCTGACCGTGACATCATCGAAGGTCCTTCACTCTCTGCAATTCTTAGGAACGGAGGCAGACGCTTACACCGGTGAGAGCCAGGCTTCTCGGAGGGGTGTGTATATACATATTTTTTATTTTTATTCTTTATTTTTAACATGAATATGGATCCCAGGGCCTGAAGGAGAGTTTCCTCTCCTTCAGACCCTGGGAATCATCCAGGATCGCTCCCTGCACACGCCGTACCCGGCGTATAAGACGACCCCCGACTTTTGGGACAATTTTTAGGGGTTAAAAAGTAGTCTTGTATGCTGGAAAATACGGTACATTTAGTAACTTGAGATAATAAAGGAAACCTGCCACCTCCAGAAACATCTACCTGCAAATATACATCTGGAGGAAAATAGGGTGTAATTCCTGTATAGACACTTAGTGGAGCAGTGGATACAGTGAGAAAAAAAACCAAAAACAAAACGCAACCTATATCCTCACTCCAGTCATCAAGGTGGTCCATGGAGCGATCAACGTGGTTAATCACCAGCACAATTACATCCGGCCTGGCAGTGTGTGTGTGTGTGTGTGTGTGTGTGTGTGTGTGTGTGTGTGTGTGTGTGTGTGTGTGTGTATCAGCCGGGGAGACTACAGCACTCACTATAGTGCGCACTGTCTGTGGCCGCTCCCTGGCTAAAAGCAGTCTCCTGACAGACATGATTTAGAACAACATTTACCTGCAGATTACAACTAGATCTACATGTAAATCACTTTCTTTGGAGGCAACATGTTTCTTTCAATCTCTACCTTACCTGGGTATCTGAAAGCTCACTCTGTAGTTTCTCATTTGCTCTCTCTAGTGCCAAGGCACGCGGTGTTTTTGGAAAAAATAGCCGTTTTGAAGTAGAGTATTGATGAGGAAACTTCTACAAGAAAAAAAAAAAAAACACGACTAGTTAACACCATTCCTGACATACTGGTAGCAAAGTGATGCATGTGGTCATGTGTTCACATCTGTTCAGAGGTATATATGAATAATACTGCGGCCTAATATTCCACTAGATTCTTTATAGGCCATGTACTATTACCAGGATTAGAATAAATTGATGCTCCTATGTAATAAAATGGATTAGCTTGTATAATCTGTAAGCTTCAGACACCGTATTAAAAATTCATCCTACTGCATTATTGATTTCCATCTTAAAGGAACATGACAGCTGATATATGCTCCCCTTTAATCGGGGCGCATGTATGAGACGCGGCCATATACCATATATGTTCAAGCTCTTTCCCAACATTTGCAGGGTGTATAAAATTAAATAAATAGAATATAATAAATTTATTTTATTTGTATATTTTACACACACGTATCATGCCATTCATGCAATCACCAGTACTGATGGGCACAGAGTCATCATCCCAGGTGGTTGTAGCACACTCCCCCTCCTGCTATGAAGATCGCTGTGAACGGCTGTTTAATTTGAAACAGCCAATCGCAGTGTTTCTCATTGCAGGCTGGACGTCAGTGTTTCAAACAAGCGGTGCTGTAAAAGCGCAGATCGTAGGCTGGAGCCTAGCAACGCTGGCATCATCAGAGCACACAGACGTGATGTGACTCCACAATGACCACCCTTGTACTTCCTCATTCTAGCTGTGGATTTCTACAGAGCGGTCACTGTCTTGGTCTGGGCTCCGTGCAGGGCCTTATAGGGTCAGGAAGTCTGTGCCATCACTATCCTTGCTGCTGAAAAAAAAAACACAGAAGAGTTCCTGATCTTTCCTAATCCACCCCAATCCTCCACTACATCCCCCATTTTTGCCCCTCTCCCCACCCCATCTTCTGCCATGAACTGCTGATCAGTACTTGATCAGTTTTCTTTTTTTGTGCGTCCTGCAGCCGCCAAGCGCTGATCAGAGACGCAAATAATCAATCAAATCCATCCATGCCAGTCTTCTATGCCTTTTATTGTCCCTTTTTCGCCCCTCTTTGCACCACCTCCGTGCAAGCTGCAGCCGCCGAGCATTGATCAGTGACTGTTTTCCAAGACTTTCTCAGTCTGCAGCCCCCCCCCACCACCCTTTGCACCACTCTGTAGCGTCCTACAACCAAGCCGCTGATCAGACGCACATCACCGATTAGCATCCGTGCTCGCTTTCAACAATAACTTTCCTTTTTTTTTTTATCCCTCCTGGCTTTCTACAGCCGTCGAGTGCTGGTTGGTGACGAACATCAGTGATCTGCCTCTGGTTGTTGCTTTATTTTTTTTTTTTGAGTGAAAAAAATTTAGATTAGGGACAGAAAAAAACACTAGTAATCGGCGGCTGCTACAGTATTTTTTTACTGAATAGAATCAGATTTAGTGTCATATGCATGAACTCAGTAAATAGGTTTTTAACAGAAGTCCGTTTAGTAACTTTGTTTTTATATATTTTTCTATTCTTTCTCTTCTAAATAAAGCAAAAAAAAAAAAAAGTTAACACAAAGCACTCCCACACCATAATAAAATTTGGTACAAGCATACGAAAAAAAAACACGTCATTCCGCTCACCTTATACACCGTATTCACCAAAGGAGGCATACACCTTCCTTGCCTCCGACTTACAGTGAGGGAGGGGATTACACCTTCCTTTATTTTTCCTCCTCCTCAAGTGATACCAAACCGCCACACAGACGCCCCAGGCCAGAAAGTGAACCAGCGCCCACTGTTCCTGACCCCGTATAGAACTTTGCCTCCCGAAAATTATGAGCCACAGATTCCTGACTGTGGCACAATCAGGAATCTAATTTGACACCACTGGCCTCACAGAAATTAACATTTTCAAAGTCTTTTTCTCCAAGGATTATGTAAATCTAATGGAGGTCGAAGACAAATTTGTATGCCAAGCAATCTTTATCCCAACATCCAATTACATCATTTGCCAACTGGACCCATGCAGACGCCATAGAAATTGTAAAGTTTTGGGGTTTGCTTCTTCCAATGGGAATGATGAAGCCAAAACTTTGGCAATATTGACATTTTGTATTACACTCCACTGTTTCGCATGGCTATGGTCCAGACACGCTTTGAGATGATCCACAAATTTTATATAACAGTGATAATACACAATGTCATCCCCAAGATGACCCCAACTTTGACAAACTTTTCAGACTACTTCGGTAACAAGTTTGCTGAGGTGTACAACCTCCAAAAGGGACACCTGTGTGGATGAGTCCAAAATACATTTCAAGGGGAGGCTCAAATTCTGTCAATACCTGTCCAGTAGGAGGACCAGGTACAAAATTAAGCTCTACAAACTGAGATTACCTCAGGATACACCCACATGTTTAAGGTTCATGAAGAGAAAGGCACCCGGAGTCAATCCCCTGAATGTTCCCCTACCCAGGGAGTGAGGGGAAAATTGTGTGGGAATTGGTGCACCCACTGCTGGATCAAGGATATAATTTCTATGTACAGTGTCCCACTGTTCAAGTCCCTCTCTGCGCAAGCTACTGAAATCAGAGAGGCCTCCCAAGAACACTAATTGGGCAGCTGCTCAGAAAGGGTGAGAGCAGAGCCCAATGTAGCGACAATATGCTTTTGGTCAAGCAGAAGAGGGTTGTCCTTTTCATGACCACCATACATGGTGTTAGCAACACCGCCCACCACTCTGCAAGGTACCTCAACTCAGGTCTATAAACTAAACTGCGTACTAAGGTACAATAAGAACATGGAGGGAGTTGTTCTCTCTGATCAAGTACTCCAGCCGTAAAGTGCCATGAGAAAAGCCAAGGTGTGGTACAAGAAACTGGCTGTGCACATCGTACAAACGGCAACGTACAAACGCTTTTGTGCCATGACGATTTGCAAGCCAGACCAGAATGCACCTTCAGTTCAAGGAAGTGATTAAGGCCCTAATATTTGGCAGTCAGGAAGCAACAGGTCCCAGTACTTCCAGGACTAAAGGTGCCTGTGTTGTACCAGTGCAATATTTCCCTGGTGAGATCCCTCAAACTGGAAAAGAGGAAAGTCTCAATAACAGTGTGACACCTGCCCTCACAGACCTGGTCTGTGTATGAAAGACTGTTTCAAAGTCTACCACTCATCCGTGGACTAATAAGTTTATTTCTGACTTGCACAAGTGATGCACTCTACACAACTAATATGCCAACCTGATGCACGCTACACAATTCACATGTGCCACCAATTTAAAAAACTTCACATACCAAGAAAAATAGAATTAGTCTTACCGGTAATTCGGTTTCTAGGAACCTCCCACAACAGCAGCATCGGAGGATGCCTCCCTGCCCTAATGGGGGACAGGAAAAACACAAAGGTTAAATACCCCTCCCCTTCCTGCAACCACCAGTGTTTTTCCGGTCACACTAGCATGAATAGTTACCGAAGTGCAGGAATCATCCAACAAGAACATCATCAGATAGGGAGGGAAATTAGTGCTGTCATGGAAGGTTCCTAGAAACCGAATTACGGGTAAGACTAATTCTATTTTCTCCAGTCACCATCCACGACAGCAGCATGGGAGTAATACCAACAATTACATTTCTTAGGGAGGGACGACAGACCGCAGAACTCGTCTGCCAATTGTTAAATTCCTATTAAAATCTAGTCTGTAGTGTCTAGTAAATGTATGGACAGAAGACCAGGTGGCAGCTCTGCAAATCTGCTCAGTAGATGCGTCCTCTCTCTGCCCACGATGTGGATACTGAACATGTAGAACAGGCATTCAGTGATGCAGAAGGAGATAAATTCTGTGATGAGTATGCAAGACAGAGCTTGTTTGATCCAATTGGCAATCGTGTTCTTAGCTGCCTTTTTGCCCTTATTCCATCCTGAGGGCTGAACGGATAAGTTTTGGTCAATTCTCCAAACTTCGGTTTGCTGGAGGTAGTAGAGAACCACCTTACGAACATCGAGGGCATGAAAGGCCTCTTTTGTATTGGAAGGTTTTGGGCAGAATGAGGGTAGCACAATATCCTAACCTTTATAAAAATCCGAGACTACCTTAGGCATAAAGGAGGGATCTAAACTGAGGACAATGCCATCTGCCATAACTGTTAAGTAGGGTTCTTGCATCAATAGGGCCTGCAGCTCTCCTAAACATCTAGCAGAAGTAATTGCCACCATAAAGTCTTAAGGGTAAGGTTTCTTAAATTGATTGGTAACAAAGGTTCAAATGGGTCTCTGGTAAAGCTATTAAGCACGAGACTTCAATCCCCAGGGGGAATACAGCTATGAAACCTGCATCGGATTCTAGCTGCTGAGGTCATGAAAAGCTTTATCCAGCGATGACTAGCTAAGTTCTGGTCAAAGAATGAACTAAGAGCTCACATCAGAACCTTCAGGGTACTAGGTGTAAGACCTAGATCAAGCCCCTTTTGAAGGAAATCCAGAATCTGAGCAATGTTAGGATGGAAGGAATCAGGAATGTTCGGAGAACACCAGGACAAGAATTTCTTCCAAACCTTGCCATAAATGGCATTGGTCACTGGCTTCCTACTCTTTTGGAGAGTGAATCAACTCTTCAAAAAGCCCCTTTGCTCTTAGGATTCTGGCTTCAATAGCCAGGCCGCAAGGATCAATCTGAAGATCCGGATGCAACAGGGGACCTCAGTGAAGGAGGTAGTCTTTTTGGGATAGCGATAGAGGACCCTCCTGGGCCATGTCCATCAGAGCGCTTTACCAACTTCATCCCAGCCACATGAGAGATTAGAATCGTGGTGACCTGATCGGACCATATCTTCTATAATGTCTTTGCCAGGATCAGGATCGGTGGGAAGGAATAGGCCAGGTTGAACCTCCAAGGGTGAGAAAAGCAGTCTATGCATAATGCCCAGTCTGCAGAATTCAGGGAGAAGGAAGTCTTCACCTTTGCGTTCTGGCCATTGGCAAATAGATCCACATCCGGAATTCACCATCTTGTCACTAGGAATAGAAAGATTGCTTGGTCGAGGCACCACTCCCTCAGATGGACGCCTGTTATGATCCTTAGTGGTTGAGGATCACAAATTACTCCAGCTAAGTAACAAACGTAGGACAAGCTCTAGGGAGGTGGCAAACTGGACTGACCGCAAAGCTGAACCTATCCAAACACACTAGAAGTAGCCGGTGAACGTGCCTAAAAATCCTAGACGTCTCGAGCCAGCCTGAGGAACTAACTACCCCTAGAAAGAAAGAAAGACCTCTCTTGCCTCCAGAGAAATAATCCCCAAAGATATAGAAGCCCCCAACAAATAATAACGGTGAGGTAAGAGGAAGGCACATACACAGGGGTGAAAGAAGATTCAGCAAATGAGGCCCACTAATACTAGATAGCAGAAAATAGAAAAGGGAATCTATGCGGTCAGTAAAAAACCCTTACAAAATATCCACTCTGAGATTTCAAGAACCCCCACACCAACTAACGGTGTGGGAGGAGAAACTCAGTCCCCTAGAGCAACCAGCAAGCGAGGAAATCACATTTTAGCGAGCTGGACTAAAAACATAATGAACGCTGATAATCAAAAAATGATCAAACAAAAACTTAGCTTGTCTTGGAGAGACTGGGAGCAAGGTAGCCACAAGGAATCTGAAGAGCACTGAATACATTGATAGCAGGCAAGGAACTGAGTATCCAGGTGAGCTAAATAGGAAACAAACCAAGGATAACGAACCAGCTAATGCTGCAACCTGCAGAAAGACAACACTACACAGTACCGCTTGTGACCACTAGAGGGAGCCCAAAAATAGAGTTCACAACAGTACCCCCCCCTTGAGGAGGGGTCACCGAACCCTCATCAAGACCCCCAGGGCGATCAGGATGAGCCGCATGGAAGGCACGAACCAAATCGGCCGCATGAACATCAGAGGCGACAACCCAGGAATTATCCTCCTGACCATAGCCCTTCCACTTAACCAAATACTGAAGCCTCCGTCTAGAGATACGAGAATCCAAAATCTTCACCACGTACTCCAATTCGCCCTCGACCAGCACCGGAGCAGGAGGCTCAACAGAAGGAACCACAGGTACCACATACCTCCGCAACAAAGACCTATGGAACACATTATGAATGGCAAACGATGCTGGGAGGTCCAAACGAAAAGACACCGGGTTAAGGATTTCCAAGATCTTATATGGACCGATGAAGCGAGGCTTGAATTTAGGAGAGGAGACCTTCATAGGAACATACCGAGAAGACAGCCACACCAAATCCCCAACACGAAGTCGGGGACCCACACCGCGGCGGCGGTTGGCAAAGCGCTGAGCCTTCTCCTGTGACAACCTCAAATTGTCCACCACATGGTTCCAAATCTGCTGCAACCTATCCACCACAGAATCCACCCCAGGACAGTCAGAAGACTCAACCTGACCCGAGGAAAAACGAGGATGGAAACCAGAATTACAGAAAAAAGGCGAAACCAAAGTAGCAGAACTAGCCCGATTATTAAGGGCAAACTCGGCCAAAGGCAAAAAAGTCACCCAATCATCCTGATCAGCAGAAACAAAACATCTCAAATAAGTTTCCAACGTCTGACTAGTTCGCTCGGTTTGGCCATTAGTCTGAGGATGGAAGGCCGACGAAAAAGACAAATCAATGCCCATCTTAGCACAAAAAGTCCGCCAAAACCTGGACACAAACTGGGATCCTCTATCAGACACAATATTCTCAGGAATGCCGTGCAAGCGAACCACATTCTGAAAAAATAGAGGAACCAAATCGGAGGAAGAAGGCAACTTAGGCAAGGGCACCAAATGGACCATCTTGGAAAAACTATCACACACCACCCAGATGACAGGCATTTTCTGAGATACTGGAAGATCCGAAATAAAATCCATGGAAATGTGCGTCCAAGGCCTTTTCGGAACAGGCAAAGGCAAAAGAAAACCGCTGGCACGAGAACAGCAAGGCTTAGCCCGAGCACAAATCCCACAAGACTGCACAAAGGAACGCACATCCCGCGACAAGGAAGGCCACCAGAAGGACCTAGCCACCAAATCTCTGGTACCAAAAATCCCAGGATGACCCGCCAACACCGAAGAATGAACCTCGGAAATAACTCTGCTGGTCCATCTATCCGGGACAAACAGTCTCTCTGGTGGACAACGGTCAGGTCTATCCGCCTGAAATTTCTGCAGCACTCATCGCAAATCTGGGGAAATGGCAGACAAAATCACTCCCTCTCTGAAAATACCAGCCGGCTCAGAAACTCCCGGAGAGTCAGGCACAAAACTCCTAGAAAGTGCATCAGCTTTCACGTTCTTCGAACCAGGCAGGTATGAGACCACGAAGTTGAAACGGGAGAAAAACAACGACCAACAAGCCTGTCTAGGATTCAGGCGCTTGGCAGATTCAAGGTAAATCAGATTTTTGTGATCAGTCAAGACCACCACACGATGTTTAGCTCCTTCGAGCCAATGTCGCCACTCCTCAAATGCCCACTTCATAGCCAACAACTCCCGATTACCAACATCATAATTCCGCTCGGCAGGCGAAAACTTTCTTGAAAAGAAAGCACATGGCTTCATCACAGAGCCATCAGAGCTTCTCTGCGACAAGACAGCCCCTGCTCCAATCTCAGAAGCATCAACCTCGACCTGGAAGGGAAGAGAGACATCTGGCTGACATAAGACTGGAGCTGAAGAAAACCGGTGCTTCAGCTCCCGAAAGGCCTCCACGGCCGCAGGAGACCAATTAGTCACATCAGAACCCTTCTTGGTCAAATCCGTCAAAGGTTTAACCACGCTAGAAAAATTAGCGATGAAACGACGGTAAAAATTAGCAAAACCCAAGAACTTCTGAAGACTCTTAACAGACGTGGGCTGAGTCCAGTCATGAATAGCCTGGACCTTGACTGGGTCCATCTCCACAGTAGAAGGAGACAAAATAAAACCCAAAAAGGAGACCTTCTGTACTCCGAAGAGGCATTTTGAGCCCTTCACAAATAAAGAATTAGCACGCAGGACCTGAAACACCATCCTGACCTGCTTCACATGGGACTCCCAATCATCAGAAAAGACCAAAATGTCATCCAAATAAACAATCATAAATTTATCCAGATATTCTCGGAAGATGTCATGCATGAAGGACTGAAACACAGAAGGAGCATTAGAGAGTCCAAAAGGCATCACTAAGTACTCAAAATGGCCTTCGGGCGTATTAAATGCTGTTTTCCACTCATCTCCCTGCTTAATGCGCACAAGGTTATACGCACCACGGAGATCTATCTTGGTGAACCAACTGGCACCCTTAATCCGAGCAAACAAATCAGACAATAGTGGCAAAGGATACTGAAATTTGACTGTAATTTTATTCAGAAGACGATAATCTATACAAGGTCTCAAAGAACCGTCCTTCTTGGCCACAAAAAAAAATCCTGCACCAAGAGGGGAAGAGGATGGGCGAATATGTCCCTTCTCCAAAGACTCCTTTATATAACTCCGCATCGCGGCATGCTCTGGTATAGACAAATTATAAAGTCGTCCCTTAGGGAATTTACTACCAGGAATTAAATTTATAGCACAGTCACAATCCCTATGAGGGGGCAGGGCACTGGACCTGGGCTCATCAAATACATCCTGGTAGTCAGACAAAAACTCAGGGACCTCAGAAGGAGTGGAAGAAGCAATAGACACCAACGGAGTATCGCCATGAATTCCCTGACAACCCCAACTTGACACAGACACAGCTTTCCAATCTAAAACTGGATTATGAGCTTGCAGCCATGGCAGACCCAAAACGACAACATCATGCAAATTATGCAGAAAGAGAAAGCGAATCACCTCCTGATGTACGGGAGTCATGCACATGGTCATTTGCGTCCAATACTGAGGCTTATTCTCAGCCAATGGCGTAGCATCAATTCCCCTCAGAGGAATAGGAAAATCCAAAGGCTCCAGGACAAAACCACAGCGCCTGGCAAACGACAAATCCATCAGATTCAGGGCAGCACCCGAATCCACAAAAGCCATAACCGGGTAGGACGACAAAGAACAAATCAAAGTAACAGACAAAATAAATTTAGGCTGTATAGTACCAATCGTGACAGGTTTAGCGATTTTTTTTAAGCGTTTAGAGCATGCTGAGATAACATGAGTTGAATCACCACAGTAAAAGCACAACCCATTTTGACGTCTATGACTTTGTCGCTCAATTCTGGTCAGAGTTCGGTCACATTGCATAGACTCAGGTCTCTGTCCAGAAAATACCGCCAAAGGATGAGCAGAATTGCGCTCCCGCAAACGCCAATCAACCTGAATGGCTAAAGCCATAGAATCACTCAGACTTGTAGGGGTGGGAAACCCCACCATAACATTCTTAACGACCTCAGAAAGACCTTCTCTGAAATTTGCAGCCAGGGCACACTCATTCCATTGAGTAAGCACCGACCATTTCCGAAATTTTTGACAATACACCTCTGCTTCATCCTGACCTTGAGAGATAGCCAGCAACGCTTTTTCTGCCTGATTCTCAACATTAGGCTCCTCATAAAGCAGTCCAAGAGCCAGAAAAAATGCATCTACATTAAGCAAAGCAGGATCTCCTGGCGCCAGAGAGAAAGCCCAATCTTGAGGGTCGCCACGCAACAAGGAGATAACAATTTTAACTTGCTGAGCGGAATCACCAGAGGAACGAGGTCTCAGAGATAGAAATAACTTACAATTATTCTTAAAATTTTGAAACCTAGATCTATCTCCAGAAAACAACTCAGGAATGGGTATCTTTGGTTCTGACATAGGGCTACGAATAACAAAATCCTGAATACTTTGCACCCGTGCAGTAAGATGATCCACACTAGAAGTCAGAGTCTGAACATTCATGTCTGCAGCTGAGCTCAAAACCACCCAGAGTTCAAGGGGATGAAAGAAGCTAAACAGACTGCAGCAAAGGAAAAGCGGGAGGGGAAAAAAAAAAAAAAAAAATGTACTCAGGTCTTTTTATCCCACTTCTGCGATGCATTAAACACTTTTTGGCCTGCTATACTGTTATGATCCTTAGTGGTTGAGGATCACAAATTACTCCAGCTAAGTAACAAACGTAGGACAAGCTCTAGGGAGGTGGCAAACTGGACTGACCGCAAATCTGAACCTATCCAAACACACTAGAAGTAGCCGGTGAACGTGCCTAAAAATCCTAGACGTCTCGAGCCAGCCTGAGGAACTAACTACCCCTAGAAAGAAAGAAAGACCTCTCTTGCCTCCAGAGAAATAATCCCCAAAGATATAGAAGCCCCCAACAAATAATAACGGTGAGGTAAGAGGAAGGCACATACACAGGGGTGAAAGAAGATTCAGCAAATGAGGCCCACTAATACTAGATAGCAGAAAATAGAAAAGGGAATCTATGCGGTCAGTAAAAAACCCTTACAAAATATCCACTCAGATTTCAAGAACCCCCACACCAACTAACGGTGTGGGAGGAGAAACTCAGTCCCCTAGAGCAACCAGCAAGCGAGGAAATCACATTTTAGCGAGCTGGACTAAAAACATAATGAACGCTGATAATCAAAAAATGATCAAACAAAAACTTAGCTTGTCTTGGAGAGACTGGGAGCAAGGTAGCCACAAGGAATCTGAAGAGCACTGAATACATTGATAGCAGGCAAGGAACTGAGTATCCAGGTGAGCTAAATAGGAAACAAACCAAGGATAACGAACCAGCTGATGCTGCAACCTGCAGAAAGACAACACTACACAGTACCGCTTGTGACCACTAGAGGGAGCCCAAAAATAGAGTTCACAACAGATGCCCCTTCTGCTGAGGTAGTCTGCCTGAACATTGGCGGACCCCTTCAGATGTACTGCTGTAATGGACAGATGTTTTTCTGCCCAAGAAAAAACTTCTTGCAGCCACCGATTTCAATCTGACTTACTCCGTGCCCCGCTGGTGACTGAGGTACGCCACTGTGGTCACATTGTCGGAGTAGATACACACATGATGATCATAGACCAGGACAGATGCAGCTTTCAACTGCCTGGATGCATGATGTTAATGATCCCTGGATGGACATACAGTCCCTTAGGGTGGGAAACCTCTGGTCTATAAACTTGGAGATCCTCTGAAAGATAGAATTATCGATCTCTGGGCAAGAAGGATGCTTTTTTTTTTTTTTTACAGAATTACAGAATCTAGGATTCCCAAGAATTTCTTCCTTGGAGAAGGGTGAAGATCCGACTTCAGATTTGGGATCCAGCCCAGGGATTCCAGGAATTTCCAAGTCTTTGCCACGTCGAGATTTAGACGGAGGATAGATGCTGCGACAATGAGGAAGTCGCCTAAATATGGAACGATGCAAATCCCCTGATAGCGAATGAAGACTACCGTCTCTGCCATAATCTTGGCGAATACCTGTGCTGCTGATGAAATGCCAAATGGGAGGACATTGAATTGGCAATGGCTGACCCAGTGACCATGGGAAACTGCGAATCTGAGGAACTTCTGATGACCTGGGTGGATAGGGACATGGTAATAGGCGTCCCTCAGATCTATCGTAGCCATTACCCAATTCTGTCCAATAAGAGGGATTGCCTACTTGATCGACTCCATCTTGAACCGTCTGTATGTAATCACTTGATTCAGGGGTTTCA
Source organism: Ranitomeya variabilis (assembly GCF_051348905.1). Lineage (NCBI taxonomy): Eukaryota > Metazoa > Chordata > Amphibia > Anura > Dendrobatidae > Ranitomeya > Ranitomeya variabilis. The sequence goes on along the minus strand of NC_135234.1, from coordinate 629,520,077 downwards.
GATTGATAATAATCCTGTGCTTCCCGAATGGTATGGAGAACCCACTGGTTTGTGGAGATTGACTGACACCGAGTAAGGAAGTTCGAAAGACGACCCCCGACAGGAGAGCAATCATTGTTTGTCTGGAGCTTGCTGGTCGTGGGGGGACAAGGATATTTTTGCCCTTACCACCTTTTGGATAGCTCCAACGGCCTAATTTGCCTTTCCCTTTATATTCCTGCCGAGAAGACGGATCTCTGGAGGGACGAAAAAACAGTTTACTAAGGTTCCTCTGTTCAGGGAGCACTTTCTTTTGTCCGAAGCTTTATCCAAGATCTCATCGAGAGCCGGGCCGAAAATGTAAATGTAGTGTCCCTGAAAGGGAATGGTGCAAAGTTTGGCCTTAGAGATAACATTGCCACTCCAAGATTTCAGCCACAGAGCCCTCTTATCCGAGTTGGAGAGGACTGCGGACTTAGCTGCTACACGTACAGACCCTACCGAAGCATCAGCAAGGAACCCTGTTGCCTTCTGAAGGAGGGGAAGAGTCAAGAATCTCCTCCCTAGAAGTTTCCTGGGTGAGGTGATCTTCTAGTGTATGGAGCCAGTGGAATAGAGATCTAGCAACACAGGTGGAAGCCACGTTTGCTTTCAGAGGTACAGACTTCGCCTGAGTCTGAATCTAACTCCACAGGTGCCATCTTCCTTTTCTTAGGAGGAGGGGGATTTGGAACTGGGGCAAGGGAAAAGGTGGACATAGGGGCTTGAACCTCTTGTTTAATGAGGGTTCTGATGCTGTCCAACAGGGAAGGCTGTTCGGCATGCAACACCGTCAGTGCAGGGCTGGCAAAGCTGCTTCTTATATGCCAAGGGAAGCCTGGTAGCACATACACCACACTTGCGGCTGGGCACGTTACCCTTAGGGGCAGGGACCTAGTCTCCCTAAGAAAAAAAAAAAAGGGGAAGGGTGAACCAAGTCTCCTATTAAGACATTACCAAATAGCAAGGGACCTTCATTCACTACTTACAGTAGGAGGGTGGACGCTGGGCTCTGCAGAGGCAGAAAGGGAGGCTTTGTCACCGTTCATGGTTTGTCCATCAGTGGCCACACAAACACACACAAAGGGCCTTACATGGAAGCATCCCCCGACTGGGATTAAATAACTGAGGTCCCAGCGTTACAACATTGTGCTCCTCCTCCCCCAGGTCGACAAGGTGGGGACCCCGAAAGGACCGCCCCAACATGGCAGCAGATCCGGAGGCATCCCAGCACATGCTGGGAGCGCGTACGGTCCACCGTGGAATGCACAGGAAGTGAACCGGAAGTTCGGGTTGACGTCACTTCCTGTGCACGCGGCATCAGGAATCCGCCGGTATGAGGAGAGGAGGATGCCAGGGAGCTGCGAGTCAACCCCGGCCGCACATCACTGCCCCGCTCTAACCCCCGTGGCGCAGGAGGAACGGGAAAGGGGTCCAGAGTCACATGGGGAAACTTGGACACGGGAGTAGCATATGGAGGAGAGCAGAGCCCCCGACCTCAGCTGCCTGGCAGTAAGTAAGCAGTTTTGGGTGCTCCAGCTCCCCAGCCACTGCAGCACCATCAGGAAACCTCTTCATGCCCCAAAGGGGACAGGAAAAACACTGGTGGTTGCAGGAAGGGGTGGGGTATGTAACCTCTTTGCATTTTCTGTCCCCCATACTGCTGTCGTGGAAGGTGACTGGAGAAAATATTAGATCAATTCCAATATAGGGTCACTTGTTGGGGACTTCCACTGCTTGGGCACATTAGGGTCTCTCCAAATGAGACACGAGTCTGCATTCCAAAACGTCACTACTTCCCTTGCGAGCCCTGCCGTGCGCCCAATCAGTAGTTTGTCTTTACTTATGGGGTATCAGCATACTCAGGTGAGATTGCACAACAGATTTTGGGGTCCATTGTCTCCAGATACCCTTGTAAAAATAAATTTGGTGCTAAAAAGAAAAAAAAAAAACTGTTGAAAAAAAAAAAAAAAAAGTGATTTTATTTTCACAACTCAACGTTATAATTTCCTGTGAAGAACCTGGGTGCTTCAAGCTGCTCACTACACATCTAGATAAGTTCCTTGAAGGGTCTAGCTTCCAAAATTTAGTCATTTGTGGGACTCGACAAATGAGACATGGCATCTGCTCCATTCCAGACAATTTTGTGTTAAAAAAAATAAATAAATCAAACGGTGCTCCTTCCTTTCCAAACCTTGTTGTGCGCCCAAACAGTGATTTTCCCCCCACATATGGGGTATTGACATGCTGAGGAGAAATTGCACAACAACTTTTGGGGTCCATTTTGTCCTGTTACCCTTGTGAAGGAAAAAAAAAGTGTAAAATGTTAGTTTTTGACTTACACATTGCTTCAGTTCCAGTGAAGCATCTGAAGTGTTAAACTCCTTGAATGTGGTTTTGAACACCTTGAGAGGTGCAGTTTTTATAATGGCGTGACTATTGGTTATTTTCTAGGCTAGGGAGAAACCAGTCAACCCAACTAGCCCACTGTGTGGCCCAGTCCCTTGTGAAGTATTTCAAAGTTAACTATATATGGCTGAAATCATGTAACAAGTGTCGGATACATGCTGTATGTAGATCAGGCAGCATGCATCAGCTTTCACTTTCCCTTTAGAGGACCTATCACCAGGTAAAAAGTGGCCACCTTCTGCTTTCATTGCTCCAAAGGTTTAAGGTAGGGTTGAGCGACTTTCATTTTTTTAAGATCGAGTCTGGTTTTGTGAAACCCGATTTAGTCCAGAGTCGAGTCGAGTGAAGTCGGCCGATTATCGCTAAAAGTCGGGGATCGACCGAAACACGAAACCCAATGCAAGTCAATGGGGAAGCATAGCCGGCAGTGAGTGGAGGCCAGGAAAACACCTACAGTGCACATTTTACTGCCAAAAACATCCATTCTTGTTTTCTGAAGCTTGTCAATCTTAATTAACTTTATAATAATAGTTGGGCACTGGAAATTGGGGGTCATTTGGCAAAAATTGTGGGGGTAGGGCTGGTTCAAGGTTTTAGTGGGCCCAGGAAACATGGACTACGTCATGGCGGTGGAGCAGGGAGAGGTAAGTATTTCAACGTTGCAAGTGCTGTGATCCTGAGCAAGCAGGGGGGGCCCACTCGTTCGCATTGGCACTGGCACAGGGCCCCTCAAAGTACGGCGGTGTGTTTGCATGGCGGGGGCGCCTCCCACCAGCAGCGACACTTTTGCGTACTCTGAGTGGCCCTGTGCCAGTGACGTCGCCAACGAGTATGCCCCCCCACCTGATGAAGGAACCTGCACTTTCATCTGCACCTTCCTCTTTGTCCCTGTGTAAGGTGGTATAATATGCGGGAAGGGGAACCTTACTTTCAGCAGGGTCAGATTCTGGCTGTGTAGAGTACAAGGGGAATGTAGTGGTCTAGGTCAATGTACCAGCAGACTCATCTAGCAGTGGCTGGGCAATGGGCAGGATGATGAGGAAACAGATATAGGGCCAAAGAATAAAGTAGGCTAAATGCAGATCAAAATTGGTAACAGGACTAAACAGGCGGCATTGCTTTGTTCAGTGGAGTAGCAAACCCAAGAGCAGCAGACACGGTTTCAAGGGCCTAACCACACTAGTAGGCCAAATGCAGTTTAATATCTGATAGTATAGGCCGAAAGCCAGAATGTGGAAGCTCAGCTTTGTTCAGTTGAGGACAACACCAGGGAGGGGCAGACACCGTTAGTAGGCCCTAACCACCATTTTGTTTTTTAAAAAACACTTAATGAGAGCCAGAAGGTTGAAGCTCAGCTTTATTCGGTTGAGGGCAACACCAGGCAGGGGCAGACACCGTTAGTAGGCCGGAACCAGCAATGTGTTTAAAAACAGCAGTTAATCAGAGCCGGAAGGTAGAAGCTCAGCTTTATTCAGTTGAGGGCAACACCAGGGAGGGGCAGAAGCCGTTAGTAGGCCCTAACCACCATTTTGTTTTTTAAAAAACACTTAATGAGAGCCAGAAGGTTGAAGCTCAGCTTTATTCAGTTGAGGGCAACACCAGGCAGGGGCAGACACCGTTAGTAGGCCGGAACCAGCAATGTGTTTAAAAACAGCAGTTAATCAGAGCCGGAAGGTAGAAGCTCAGCTTTATTCAGTTGAGGGCAACACCAGGGAGGGGCAGAAGCCGTTAGTAGGCCCTAACCACCATTTTGTTTTTTAAAAAACACTTAATGAGAGCCAGAAGGTTGAAGCTCAGCTTTATTCAGTTGAGGGCAACACCAGGCAGGGGCAGACACCGTTAGTAGGCCGGAACCAGCAATGTGTTTAAAAACAGCAGTTAATCAGAGCCGGAAGGTAGAAGCTCAGCTTTATTCAGTTGAGGGCAACACCAGGGAGGGGCAGAAGCCGTTAGTAGGCCATAACCACCATTTTGTTTTTTAAAAAACACTTAATGAGAGCCAGAAGGTTGAAGCTCAGCTTTATTCAGTTGAGGGCAACACCAGGCAGGGGCAGACACCGTTAGTAGGCCGGAACCACCATTTTGTTTAAAAACAGCAGTTAATCAGAGCCGGAAGGTAGAAGCTCAGCTTTATTCAGTTGAGGACAACTTGAATTAGGGACTGCATACAGACTTAGCAGGCTGTCCCCTGTGTGGACCATGCATCCAATACATTAACCCATTGAGCCACAAAGGACACGTAACCTTCCGTGGCCATGCCTACAGGTCCATGTGTCTGTTGTCAGGTGTACCTTTGTCAGTGTAGGCCTATTGGAAGGAGGGACCGCAGACAGGCTTCAAAGGCCTAACACAATAAAATGGGCTGGCTGTAGGCACTTTAAAATTGGTTCCAGGGGTACACGGGCAGCAGTGGTCTGGTCAGTGGAGGCCTAGTGGAAGGAGGGACCGCAGACAGGCTTCGAAGGCCTAACACAATAAAATGGGCTGGCTGTAGGCACTTTAAAATTGGTTCCAGGGGTACACGGGCAGCAGTGGTCTGGTCAGTGGAGGCCTAGTGGAAGGAGGGACCGCAGACAGGCTATCAAAGGCCTAAAATAACAAACAATAGGCTCATGGCAGTTTTACAGCGGTTACATGGATACACGGGCAGGCAGCTGGTGATGAGTGGAGGAGTATTTAAAGTAGGGACCGCAGACAGGCTATCAAAGGCCTAAAATAACAAACAATAGGCTCATGGCAGTTTTACAGCGGTTACATGGATACACAGGCAGCTTGGTGGTGAGTGGAGGAGTATTTAAAGTAGGGACCGCAGACAGGCTATCAAAGGCCTAAAATAACAAACAATAGGCTCATGGCAGTTTTACAGCGGTTACATGGATACACGGGCAGGCAGCTGGTGATGAGTGGAGGAGTATTTAAAGTAGGGACCGCAGACAGGCTATCAAAGGCCTAAAATAACAAACAATAGGCTCATGGCAGCTTTACAGCGGTTACATGGATACACAGGCAGCTTGGTGGTGAGTGGAGGAGTAGTGCAAGGAGTGTCTGTCCCAGTACTCCCAAAATATAAATAGATGTTAATGTCTCGCAAAACAACCAAAACAAAAAAAAAGGTGGCATACTTAGGTACAGGGGTGGGCTCATCTACTGAGTTTCTGACATAGTAATTTGGCAGTAACTATTTAATGGTGCCAATATAGGACACAGACACAGACTACTTTAAGTTGCATCATAGATGTCTACAAATTTGTATTGTCAGTGCCAGACATTGAATGATGTCAGCGAATAGACTAAAGATTGGTGGAGCTGTGCGACATAATTTTGCACGTGGTAGAGCACATTTTGAGCTGGGGTAGGGGGGAACTCTCTTGAGGCCGGCGGGACCGCCCCAGGGCCCCTCATGTTACAACGGTGTGTCTGACGTTGGGTGCGCATCGCCACCGCCAGAGACACTACATTGTACTATGAGGGACCCAGTAGCAATGCCGTCAACCAAAAGCGAGCACACCCACCTCTTCAGACAAACAGCAGTCTCACGGGTGCTTGCGCCAAGTCGCGATACCACGGCCCCGTGTGGGGAGTTTTGCCATTTAGGGAGGTGTAAACATGTCGTATGCTGTACAATCAGCTGCAGCAAATTAGACATTAGAAAAGTAATTCACAGGCAAGAGCTTTTCATAGGAAAGTTAGGTGTCGGCCGGGCAAGGTGGGGCAAAAGATTTCGAAATCCAGTTGTGGTTCATTTTAATGAATGTTAGATCGTCAACATTTTGGGTAGCCAGACGAGTCCTTTTTTCGGTTAATATTGAACCTGCAGCACTGAATACTCTTTCTGATAGGACACTTGCTGCCGGGCAAGCAAGCTCCTGCAATGCATATTCTGCCAATTCTGGCCAGGTGTCTAATTTGGAGGCCCAGTAATCAAATGGGAATGACGGTTGAGGGAGATCATCGATAAGGGATGAAAAATAGTTAGTAACCATACTGGACAAATGTTGTCTCCTGTCACTTTCAATTGATGCAGCAGTACCTGTCCTGTCTGCGGTCATAGCAAAATCACTCCACAACCTGGTCAGAAAACCCCTCTGTCCAACGCCACTTCTGATGTGTGCACCCCTAACACTCCTAGTCTGCTGCCCCCTGGAGCTCGTGTGAGAACGATCACGTGCGCTGTGTGCTGGGAATGCCTGAAGCAAACGGTCAACAAGAGTTGATTGGTTGCTAATATTAGTTCCAAGTTCTCATGTGGCATAATATTTTGCAATTTGCCTTTATAGCGTGGATCAAGGAGGCAGGCCAACCAGTAATCGTCATCGTTCATCATTTTCGTAATGCGTGTGTCCCTTTTTAGGATACGTAAGGCATAATCCGCCATGTGGGCCAAAGTTCCAGTTGTCAAATCTCCGGTTGTGATTGGTTGAGGGGCAGTTGCAGGCAAATCTACGTCACTTGTGTCCCTCAAAAAACCAAAACCCGGCCGTGACACGCAACCAATTTCCTGTGCCCCCGGGAAAGGTTCGGCATTAAAAATATACTCATCCCCATCATCCTCCTCGTCCTCCACCTCCTCTTCGCCCGCTACCTCGTCCTGTACACTGCCCTGACCAGACAATGGCTGACTGTCATCAAGGCTTTCCTCTTCCTCTGGTGCAGACGCCTGCTCCTTTATGTGCGTCAAACTTTGCATCAGCAGACGCATTAGGGGGATGCTCATGCTTATTACGGCGTTGTCTGCACTAACCAGCCGTGTGCATTCCTCAAAACACTGAAGGACTTGACACATGTCTTGTATCTTAGACCACTGCACACCTGACAACTCCATGTCTGCCATCCTACTGCCTGCCCGTGTATCCTCCCACAAATAAATAACAGCACGCCTCTGTTCGCACAGTCTGAAGCATGTGCAGTGTTGAGTTCCACCTTGTTGCAACGTCTATGATGAGGCGATGCTGGGGAAGGTTCAAAGACCGCTGATAGGTCTGCATACGGCTGGCGTGTACAGGTGAACGTCGGATATGTGAGCAAAGTGCACGCACTTTGAGGAGCAGGTCGGAGAACCCAGGATAAGTTTTCAATAAGCACTGCACCACCAGGTTTAAGGTGTGAGCCAGGCAAGGAATGTGTTTCAGTTGGGAAAGGGAGATGGCAGCCATGAAATTCCTTCCGTTATCACTCACTACCTTGCCTGCCTCAAGATCTACTGTGCCCAGCCACGACTGCGTTTCTTGTTGCAAGAACTCGGACAGAACTTCCGCGGTGTGTCTGTTGTCGCCCAAACACTTCATAGCCAATACAGCCTGCTGACGCTTGGCAGTAGCTGGCCCATAATGGGACAACTGGTGTGCAACAGTGTCATCTGCCGATGGAGTGGTTGGCAGACTGCGTTCTGTGGAAGAGCTGTAGCTTCTGCAGGAGGACGAGGAGGAGGAGGAGGAGGGGGTGCGAACACCTACAGCCAACTGTTTCCTAGACCGTGGGCTAGGCACAACTGTCCCTAAATTGATGTCGCCTGTGGACCCTGCATCCACCACATTCACCCAGTGTGCCGTGATGGACACATAACGTCCCTGGCCATGCCTACTGGTCCATGCATCTGTAGTCAGGTGCACCTTTGTACTCACAGATTGCCTGAGTGCATGGACGATGCGCTGTTTAACATGCTGGTGCAGGGCTGGGATGGCTTTTCTGGAAAAAAAGTGTCGACTGGGTAGCTCGGTATCGTGGTTCAGCGTACTCCATCAGGGCTTTGAAAGCTTCGCTTTCAACTAACCGGTAGGGCATCATCTCTAACGAGATTAGTCTAGCTATGTGGGCGTTAAAACCCTGTGTACGCGGATGCGAGGATAAGTACTTCCTTTTTCTAACCAGAGTCTCATGTAGGGTGAGCTGGACTGGAGAGCTGGAGATCGTGGAACTTTCGGGTGTGCCGGTGTACATGGCAGACTGAGAGACGGTTGGAGACGGTATTGTTTCCGCCGGTGCCCTAGATGCAATATTTCCTCCTACAAAACTGGTGGTTCCCTGACCCTGACTGCTTTTGGCTGGCAAAGAAACCTGCACAGATACTGCCGGTGGTGCGGAAAATGGTGGCCTTACAGTGACGGAAGGGATGTTGCGTTGCTGACTAGCTTCATTGGCCGAGGGTGCTACAACCTTAAGGGACGTTTGGTAGTTAGTCCAGGCTTGAAAATGCATGGTGGTTAAGTGTCTATGCATGCAACTAGTATTTAGACCTTTCAGATTCTGACCTCTGCTTAAGCTAGTTGAACATTTTTGACAGATGACTTTGCGCTGATCAGTTGGATGTTGTTTAAAAAAATGCCAGACTGCACTCTTCCTAGACTCGGATCCCTTTTCAGGGATTGCAGACTGAGCTTTAACCGGATGGCCACGCTGTCCTCCAACAGGTTTTGGCTTTGACACGCGTTTTGGGCCAGATACGGGCCCGGCAGATGGAACCTGTTGCGATGTTGATGCCTGCTGCGGCCCCTCCTCCACCTCCGCTTCTGAACTACTGCCGCCTGCACCCTGTTCCCCCAATGGCTGCCAATCGGGGTCAATAACTGGGTCATCTATTACCTCCTCTTCGAGCTCGTGTGCAACTTCGTCTGTGTCACTGTGTCGGTCGGTGGTATAGCGTTCGTGGCGGGGCAACATAGTCTCATCAGGGTCTGATTGTGGATCTGTACCCTGAGAGGGCAATGTGGTGGTCTGAGTCAAAGGAGCAGCATAGTACTCTGGCTGTGGCTGTGCATCAGTGCACTCCATGTCAGAATATACTTGTAATGGGCATGGCCTGTTAAATGTTTCACTTTCTAAGCCAGGGACGGTATGTGTAAAGAGCTCCATGGAGTGACCCGTTGTGTCGCCTGCTGCATCCTTCTCTCTTGTTGTAGTTTTTGCTGAGGAGGACAAGGAAGCGACTTGTCCCTGACCGTGAACATCCACAAGCGACGCGCTGCTTTTACATTTACCAGTTTCGGAAGAGGAGGCAAAAGAGCTAGAGGCTGAGTCTGCAATGTAAGCCAAAACTTGCTGTTGCTGCTCCGCCTTTAAAAGCGGTTTTCCTACTCCCAGAAAAAAGAGAGCGTTCGAGGCCTTGTGTAGCCTGACGACGAAACTGGCTCCACAGTTCCAGACTTAGGTGGAATATTTTTATCCCCACGACCACCTGATGCTCCACTACCACTACCATCATTACCAGCTGACAATGAACGCCCACGACGACCTCTTGCACCAGACTTCCTCATTGTTTTAAAATCTTAACCAAAGTAACTTTATTTGTTGCTGTCAAACAACTTACACGGTGAGCTATAACTTCAGTATGATTTCAATATCCCTTAACAGGTTGGTGAGACCACAAGGAAAATCAGGCACAATGTTACACACTCTGTTTTCTGTGGCACAAAATCACAGAGATGACACACACGCAGGACTGTCACTCAAGCACTAATGTCAATATTAATCTCCCACCTAATTTATTTATTTTTTTTTCTCAGGGAGACTTTAGAAACCAAATAATATTTTAAAAAAAACAAAAAAAAAAAGGCTTTCTATGGCCCACAATTAGAGAGAGAGGTGGCACACCCAGGAGTCAAGACTGGCGCACAAGCTGAAAGGGCAATATTACTCTCCCACTGTTTTTTTAAGTTTTTTTTTTATTATTTTCAGGGAGACTTTAGAAACCAAATAATATTAAAAAAACCAAAAAAATAAATAGCCTTTCTATGGCCCACTGAATGAGAGAGAGAGGTGGCACACCCAGGAGTCAAGACTGGCACACAAGCTGAAAGGGCAATATTACTCTCCCACTGTTTTTTTATGTATTTTTTGTTTTTTAAGGGAGACTTTAGAAACCCAATAATATTTAAAAAAAAAAAAAAAAAAAGGCTTTCTATGGCCCACTGAATGAGAGAGAGAGGTGGCACACCCAGGAGTCAAGACTGGCGCACAAGCTGAAAGGGCAATATTACTCTCCCACTGTTTTTTTAAGTTTTTTTTATTTTATTTTCAGGGAGACTTTAGAAACCAAATAATATTAAAAAAACCAAAAAAATAAATAGCCTTTCTATGGCCCACTGAATGAGAGAGAGAGGTGGCACACCCAGGAGTCAAGACTGGCACACAAGCTGAAAGGGCAATATTACTCTCCCACTGTTTTTTTATGTATTTTTTGTTTTTTAAGGGAGACTTTAGAAACCCAATAATATTTAAAAAAAAAAAAAAAAAAAGGCTTTCTATGGCCCACAATTAGAGAGAGGTGGCACACCCAGGAGTCAAGACTGGCACACAAGCTGAAAGGGCAATATTACTCTCCCACTGTTTTTTTATTTATTTTTTTTTTTTTTCAGGGAGACTTTAGAAACCAAATAATAAGAAAAAAAATAAATAAATAAATAGGCTTTCTATAGCCCACTGAATAAGAGATAGCACACACAGCAGTGGCACACAAGCCCTGACTGAGGCCAATATTTTTCTACCACTGATTGATGTAGTGTTTTTGTGTTGAGGTAGAATTTAGAACACAAATCACGGAAAAAATAAATAGGCTTTCTATGGCCCACTCAGTGAGAGATGGCACACACAGGGATGGCACTGTAGCAGAAATGCCAATCTTAATCTCCCACAAAAAAAAAAAAAAAAAAAAAACAGGGACTGTCCTACAATTACTATCTCCCTGCAGTAATCTAAGCCAGGTATGGCAGGCAGCAATAGGAGTGGACTGATGCACAAATTAAATAAAAAGTGTGGACAAACAAAAAAGATAGCTGTGCAGAAAGGAACAAGAGGATATGTGCTTTGAAAAAAGCAGTTGGTTTCCACAGTGGCGTACACACAGCAATACAGCTATCACGGAGCCTTCTAGGGCAGCCCAATGAGCTACAGCGCTGAGGAAAAAAAAAAAAAAAATAGCTTCCACTGTTCCTGCACACCGAAGGTGGTGTTGGACAGTGGAAATCGCTACAGCACAAGCGGTTTGGTGGTTAGTGGACCCTGCCTAACGCTCTCCCTGCTTCTGACGAAGCGGCAGCAACCTCTCCCTAAGCTCAGATCAGCAGCAGTAAGATGGCGGTCGGCGGGAACGCCCCTTTATAGCCCCTGTGACGCCGCAGACAGCAAGCCAATCACTGCAATGCCCTTCTCTAAGATGGTGGGGACCAGGATCTATGTCATCACGCTGCCCACACTCTGCGTTCACCTTCATTGGCTGAGAAATGGCGCTTTTCGCGTCATTGAAACGCGACTTTGGCGCGAAAGTCGCGTACCGCATGGCCGACAAGCACAGGGGTCGGATCGGGTTTCATGAGACGCCGACTTAGCCAAAAGTCGGCAACTTTTGAAAATGATCGACCCGTTTCGCTCAACCCTAGTTTAAGGTACTCTTTTGTTTTTATAAATCTGCTATACTGTTCAAAAGATGTATGTTCTTCCATTCCCCCCCCATTACGTTAATCTAATAAGGGGAAATCTGCAGAAATACTAAAATATATATATATATATATTATCTAACACACACACTTACACTACTCAAAAAGAAAAGGGAACACTTAAACATCGGAATATAACTCCAAATAAATCAAACTTCTGTGAAATCAAACTGTCCACTTAGGAAATTGGCAATTATCAAGACACTCAAAAGGGAGTGGTTCTGCAGGTGGGGACCACATCTCAATACCAAAGCTTTCTGGTTGATGTTTTGGTCACTTTTGAGTGTTGGTTGTGCTTTCACACTCATGGTAGCATGAGACGGACTCTACAACCCACACAAGTGGCTCAGGTAGTGCAGCTCATCCAGGATGGCACATCAATGCGAGCTGTGGCAAGAAGGTTTTCAGTGTCTGTCAGCGTAGTGTCCTGAGGCTGGAGGTGCTACCAGGAGACAGGCCAGTACACCAGGAGATGTGGAGGGGCTGTAGGAGGGCAACAATCCAGCAGCAGAACTGCTACCTCAGCCTTTGTGCAAGGAGGAACAGGAGGAGCACTGCCAGAGCCCTGCAAAATGACCTCCAGCAGGCCACAAATGTGCATGTGTCTGCACAATCGGTTAGAAACAGACTGAAGATTTTCCACTTTGATTTTGAGCATCATTCCAACTCCAGACCTCCATGGGATATTAGTTGTGATTTACGTTGATCATTTTTAGGTTTAATTGTTCTCAACCCATTCCACTATGTAATTAATATTTACAAATGGAATTTCAGAAGTTGTGTCGCTTATTCAGGTTATGCAAATGAAAGCTTATAACATGACGTTAAATTCATCCATTGATTGTATAAATTATTCATTTGAAAGCTGAAACCCTCCGAAATGTGGTTTGAGTTAAGAATATAAATTTGCATCAATGCAGAAATATTGATCAGTTAATAGACACAGAATGGTCAGATTTTGGCAAAACAAAAGTTTATCGCCTGGTCATATAATGCACCCAATCCTAGTTTAGATCCTCACCTGTGCTCAGTAATTGAAGTAATGAATATGCACTCCAACCCTATGGGAGTGGAGTTGCGTCCATATTCATTACTTTAATGATCGGTACCATGTGACCGATGAACACAGGAAGAGCTGCCGATGCCCGGAGAGACTATCGCATTGGAGAAGCAGGGACGTGCAGACCGCGCCAGGAGGGTGAGTATGATGTGACAGATAGACCGGGGGAGAGGGGAGACAAACCGGTGGGGGTGACTCGAGTATAAACCGAGAGGGGCACTTTCAGCCTAAAAAAAATGGGCTGAAAATCTCAGCTTATACTCAAGTATATACGGTAACCCAATTTGCCCTGAAATCCAAGAGGACAATCTGAAATATCAAAAACATATCAATCTCATGATAGTAAACTAGCCTAAAGGTACCTTCACACTAAACGATATCGCTAGCGATCCGTGACGTTGCAGCGTCCTGGATAGCGATATCGTTGTGTTTGACACGCAGCAGCGATCTGGATCCTGCTGTGATATCGCTGGTCGTTGGTTAAAGTTCAGAACTTTATTTGGTCGTCAGATCGGCGTGTATCGTTGTGTTTGACAGCAAAAGCAACGATACCAGCGATGTTTTACAATGGTAACCAGGGTAAACATCGGGTTACTAAGCGCAGGGCTGCGCTTAGTAACCCGATGTTTACCCTGGTTACCAGTGTAAAATGTAAAAAAACAAACAGTACATACTCACCTTCGCGTCCCCCGGCGTCCGCTTCCTGCACTGACTGAGCGTCGGCTGTAAAGTGAAAGCACAGCGGTGACGTCACCGCTCTGCTGTTAGGGCCGGCACTCACAGTCAGTGCAGGAAGCAGACGCCGGGGGACGCGAAGGTGAGTATGTACGGTTTGTTTTTTTACATTTTACACTGGTAACCAGGGTAAACATCGGGTTACTAAGCGCGGCCCTGCGCTTAGCAACCCGATGTTTACCCTGGTTACCCGGGGACCTCGGCATCGTTGGTCGCTGGAGAGCGGTCTGTGTGACAGCTCTCCAGCAACCAAACAGCGACGCTGCAGCGATCGGCATCGTTGTCTGTATCGCTGCAGCGTCGCTTAGTGTGAAGGTACCTTAAGTTTTGTGTAATACTTTGGTCAGTTTAAACATCTGAGGAAGTTTGTCTTTGAAGAGGACAATCCACAGCACAGAGCAGTGTCATCATAGGAGGAGATACAGAAAGTGACCTTGAGGCCAGTTGAAAGAGGCTTAACTTCATATCATCAAAGGTGAGGAATAGTTATTTACTGAGGAGGTTTCAATCTGTCTTTAAACAAACTCTAAAAAACTTTCTAACGAGAGGGCAAAGAAACAGAAGACTTGTACATGTGGCGCGTCCATATTTCCAAAAGATGTACAAGTAGAAATCTAAATACATACTCACAACTTTAAGGTTTCTTAGGCTGCATTCAAACCATCCAAAAGGAGAAAGTTACAGGTACAGCAGGGAACTCAAGGGGTTGTCCAACGAACAAAAGGTAATTTTAATCAATAGATCTTGGAATAATAATAATTTCCACAATTGGATGTGTTTAAATAAAATATGTTCTTATGCGGAGATAATCTTATACGGTAAATGGGCCCCTACTGTGTACTGTGTAATGGCTGTGTATGATCAGTGGTAATCATCCGGTTAAAAAGGCGATACATTTACTTGAAAACATTAATATATACTTACCTTGTAATGTCTTCATATCCTGTTCTGTCCAGATGTGTCCGGATCCCAGAATTTCAAGCAGCGGAAGTTCACTGGCGGTCTGATTTACTGCGCCTGCGCGAATCCACGCAGGCGCAATGAGTAATTTGGCTGATCCCAGCGGCAGATGCTCGACGTGTCTACAGGCAGAGGAAGCTGGTCACATTAAAGGGGTTTTCCCACGAACAAAAGTTCATTTTAAAAACCATCTGTCTGACCGTGTACGGAGAATACCACATCTCCTGGGCAGGGGAGGAAGCAAAAATAGGGATTTTTGTGTACTCACCGTAAAATCCTTTTCTCCGAGCCATTCATTGGGGGACACAGACCATGGGTGTATGCTGCTGCCACCAGGAGGCTGACACTAAGTATTACAAAGAAAGTTAGCTCCTCCCCTGCAGTATACACCCCTCTGCTGGCTCCCAGCTAACCAGTTCGGTGCAAAAGCAGTAGGAGATCAATAACAACATATAAGCGTATAGCATGTCACATTATATATGAGAGTATAACATATCAAATGATAAAAACAAATACAACTAATAATAGGGAGGGAGCTGTGTCCCCCAATGAATGGCTCGGAGAAAAGGATTTTACGGTGAGTACACAAAAATCCCTATTTCTCCTTCGCCTCATTGGGGGACACAGACCATGGGACGTCCCAAAGCAGTCCCTGGGTGGGGACAACATCAGATCAGGCCGTGTAACCGCTACTTACAAGTGCGCCAAGGCGGCCTGCAAAGTCCGCCTGCCCAGACTCACATCTGTGGAAGTGTGTGAATTATAGTGCTTCAAGAATGCATGCGGACTGGAGGAATTCGCAAGCTTGCGGTCGTGCTTGCCGACGCCTGGTGCCTAGAGCCCTGAGACAGGGAGATAGGCTGACATCTAGCACGGAAGGACTCCTGGATAGTGAAAAGAATCCACCAGGCTAACGTGGCCGATGAACATGGCTAAACCCTTCCTGTGACCGTCGGAAAGCCTACTTACCATCGAGAAGCCCAAGCAAAGTGTCCAACCTTCGGAAGGACGCCGTCCTCGATACGTACCCACTTGGAGCACTCACTTCTTCCGGATTATGGAGAACCCATTCCGTTGTGTGGACTGGAGCCGAAAGATGAGAGGACAATGCCCCTGCAACAGTGGGAATACAAAACCACCTTGGCAACGAGGGAAGGGGATGGCTTGAGGGCAACAATGCATTGATGGTAATAAGGAAAAAAGACTGAAAGGAACAGAGTGGCAAGCTCTGAAGACTCATCAGGATGACAAGAACGCAGAGAAAAAAGGGGAGTGACGTTCCCTGATAGTAAAGTCTTTCTGGATCGAAAAAGGAGTCTACTATAAGATCCCCAGGACCATTAAGGTCCCCCAGATCTAACGGTACGCGGTAGGGAAGAACTACAGGTGAAGGCTCCCTGCGAGAAGGTACATATTTCCAGTTTTGACGAAAAAAGACGGAGAAATACTAGTACCGCAAGCGAGAAAACCTGACATGGTCAGTGCGGGTCTCCCGGGATCACTGGGGGCCTTTTCTGCTTCCAAAAAGATCTCAGACGTAGTGGAAGAGGAGTTATGGAAATTGGTACCGTGGAAGAAACGGAGCATGCACTGCGATGGACTTGGATCTTGAAGCCAAACCATGAACTGGAGTACATAGGCGTTCAGCTTGGACGCCATCCGACCTACATCTGGAGTACTCCAGTGAAGGCAGATGTGAAGGAAGACTTCCGAGTGAAGTTCCCACTCACTTGAGGAGAAAACCCTGACGGCTGAATATGTCAGCCGCCCAGTGTTCTACTCCAGGGACATGTACTGTTGAGATCACCGAATGATAGATCTCGGCCCATCAGAGAGTGCGAGGTACCTCGGCCATGGCGCTTGACTGTGGGTACCTGCGAGATGATTGACGTATGGCACAGCCGTGGCATTATCCAAATTGAAGACGGATGGTTGACCCGCCTAAGGGCAGTGGACCTGCTGTAGGATTAGCCGTACTGTTCGGATCCCCAGAGAAATGATCGGGAGAAGAAGACGGGCATTGGTATCCCTAATAACCATTGGACCAGAAGAAGGCTCTGGATGAGGAAGGAGCTTAGAGACTACCTTTTGAAAGCCTGATTGACTTGCTGAAAACGAGCGGAGCAAAAGAAAACTACTTCCGTTTTCGTCTTATTGCTCAGAACCCTCCTAGCTAATTGAATGAACCGAGGGAATGAGTGATCAAGTGCACAAGCTCCGTGTTGAAGGGCCACGACCTTGACTCGAGAGAGAGAATTACCATCCTTCTTGTGCAGGATCATCGTCAAAGAGGATCTGCTGGGCTGGGAATGAGGAAAAAAAAAAAAAAAAAAAAAAAAACTTGTCTAAGTTTAGCTGCTAGCCCAAGTGAGAGGGTATTGCAAGTGATATAGACGACTTAGCGTAGTCCTTGTAGAGCGGCTAGAAAGTCGACCGAGTAGGGCAGGACGACCATGTTTCTAGGGTGCAAGAAGCACATGACAACTGCTATGAGCGTTGCGACCACTGTGGTGCGGTAGCCAGGCTGAAGGGCAAGGTCGTGACTTGAAAATGCTGTTCGCGAATGGAAAGGAGAAGAGATAATTGTAGAGGGGAAAAAAAGTAGACATGTGAGGGTAAGAAAACCGAATGTCGATGGATGCCAGAAAACTCCACTTTTTTTTTTTTTTTCTGTTGAAGTAATGGCTGAGCGGAGGAACTGCATCTGAAAAAGGAGGGCCTTGTCAAAGGTTGTTAGAAGTTTGAGGTCCAGGAATGATCATAGTTTTCATTTTCTCCTTCGTGAAACCAAGATCCCTTAGATCTAGACTGTCCAGGACAATGGTTCTACTGCTGGATGGGTCTGTATAAAAAATACGATCCCTTGTTAGTCTCCCGCTCAGAAGATTTGATTTGAATTGAAGTAGATAAGGTCTGACCAGGAGACTATTGGTCAAGCAACATCATGTGGCGCTAAAGAAGGGTAGAGCGCTGAACCCGAAGCCACAAGACGGAACGAACCAGATTTGCTATCCGACCGTCTGTGGTTTTTTTAATGGATGATACATCGGGCAGGGATACTGGTAGGTATACCACAAGAAATTCCACCCGGTTAGACTGCCAAGTGGCAGAATGCGGGGCTGCAACCAGCAGGCCTCTTGCCATCTTCGTGCAGAGTAGAAAATTAGGAACCTTCGATCCACCATTCTGTTAACAGGGACGTGGAGAGGAATCGTCCGCTTTCTTGCATCATCCCCTAAATTGATACAAAGGGGGGTGCTCGGACGCCAAAGATGTGTGCCTCTGTACATCCCCAGAGTTGAGGTCCCCGGGTGGACAGGGCAGGTTGTTTGGCATTAGGCCTGGATGCAGAAGAGGATACATGGAGGCGACACTGCATGTGTTCGTCTGTTGAAGATGTGGGGGGAATCGGTGCCCTTAAAAGGACCCGTCGCCCATAAAAATCAGACCAGGTATGGCAACCTACTTAGCGGCTTCTGTCCAGTGAATTGCTCGTCGATTTGTTGATGGTATAAATAGGAGAGTCCCTCCTTTTCTGAAGCTCTTGCAATCCAAGGCAATATGCGATCCATATTCAGCGTTCTCAACAAATCATGGGGGAGAGATTAGGAAATGAAAACTTCCGTTTTGCAGACGCCTGTACGGTTTTCTAGAACACTTGCGGCCCCTGCTAGCGGACGCTCCCATGAAGGAAAGGGACCATGTATATCTGGGTTGCGGTTAGGGATGAGCGGCGGAAGGCTCCAGAGCTCAGTTAGAGTGACCAGCTTAGGATTGATGATGTGCCCATAAGACCAGTAAATACTGGTCATGCGCCTTTAAGACTAGGGAATACTGGTCGTGCGTCTTTAAGACCAGGGTATACTGGTCTTGTGCCTTTAGGAGGAGGGCATGCTGGTCATGTGCCTTTAAGAACCAGGACATACTTGTCATATGCTTTGAAGACCAGGGCATACTGGTTATGTGTCTTTAAGTCCAGGGCATATTGGTCATGTTCCTTTAAGACCAGGGCATACTGGTCATGTGTCTTTAAAACCAGGTCATACTGGTCATGTGCCCTTAAGACCAGGGCATACTGGCCAAGTGCGTAAGACCAGGGCCTACAGGTCGTGTGCCTTTAAGACCAGGGCATACTGGTCACGTGCCTTTAAAAACCAGGTCGTACTGGTCATGTGCCTTTAAGACCAGGGCATACTGGTCGTGTGCCTTTAAGACCAGGGCATACTGGTCACGTGCCTTTAAGACCAGGGCATACTGGTCATGTGCCTTTAAGACCAGGTAATACTGGACATGTGCCCTTAAGACCAAGGAGTACTGGTCATGCGTCTTTAAGACCAGGGAATACTGGTTACGTGCTTTTAAGACCAGGAATACTGGTCATGCGCCTTTAAGACCAGGAATACTGGTCATGCGCCTTTAAGACCAGGAATACTGGTCATGTGCGTAAGACCAGGGTATGCTGGCCATGCGCCTTTAAGACCAGGGAAAAACTGGTCACGTGCCTTTAAGACCAGACAATACTAGACATGCGACTTTAAGACCAGACAATACTGGACATGCTCCTTTAAGACCAGACAATACTGGACATGCGCCCTTAAGAACAGACAATATTGGACCTGTGCCTTTACGACCAGCCAATGCTGGACATGCGCCTTTAAGAACAGAGAATACTGGACATGCGCCTTTAAGAACAGACAATACGAGACATGCGCCTTTAAGACCAGACAATACTGGACATGCGCCTTTAAGAACAGAGAATACTGGACATGCGCCTTTAAGAACAGAGAATACTGGTCATGCGCCTTTAAGAACAGACAATACTGGACATGCGCCTTTAAAACCAGACAATACTATATGCGCCTTTAAGAACGGAGAATACTTGCGCGTTTAATGCCTTGATGTAGAGTGGTTGTGCCCCCTTAATGCTAAAAATCGTTGCCTCAGTGTGAGCCGGCCGGGTGAACCAAGATGGCCACTGTGAGCTGCAGAGTAGATAAAATCTCGCAGAGAGCGAGAAGCGCCAACTCGGGGGGCGGAGCGACGGACACGATGCTGAATAGGCTCAAGCCGGGGCCTAAATTTCTGTAGCAGGCGGGCGACACCAGCGGGGCGTTTCAGGAGACTTCCTGGATGCGGCCTACACATCGGCCGAAGCCAGGGGCTAAATTTTTGTAGCCGGCCAGAGCGTTACCTCAGAGAGGTGGGCCACAGGAAAGTGGCTGAGGGTGCCTGCGCCTTTATGGATATCCCTCTGAAGATGGATCCACTCACCATTGTTGCGCGTCCCGGTATGGAGCCGCCGCGGATGTGGGTTTCAGCGCTGTTCTGTGCAGCGTGGACGGTGTAGGGATAAACCTCAATCCATCATCCGTTTGTTAGGGAGGTGGAGAGGAACCGTCCGCCTCCTTGTACCATCCGCTCTTAATAGTGGTGGTGCAGTGGGGGCTGCTCGGACGCCACATTGTAAAGTGCCTCTGTACAGCCGAGGGTATAACCTGGTGGGCAGGGCAGATGTCCGGCAATAAAGGCCTGGCTGCAGAAGAGGATACTGGAGGTGACACGCCAGTGCTCGTCTGATAAGTGAGGGGGGAGATCGGTGCCCTTGAAGGGGCCCGTCGCCCCTAGAATCAGCTCAGGCAGTGGCTTCCCACGTCGCAGGAGAGGATACGGAGAGGTGAAACTCCCGTGCTCGCCTGTTGTTGGTTCGGGGGAGATCGGAACATGAAAGAATCCGTCGCCCCCTTCGTCCGGTAAATGGTAAAAGGTAAAAGTAAAAAGATTCTTTGGGTCTGAATAGCAGACCCGTCCGTGTGCCTCCTACGGACACTAAGCAAGAACTGGTTAGCTGGGAGCCAGCAGAGGGGTGTATACTGCAGGGGAGGAGCTAACTTTCTTTGTAATACTTAGTGTCAGCCTCCTGGTGGCAGCAGCATACACCCATGGTCTGTGTCCCCCAATGAGGCGAAGGAGAAAACAATACTGACATTACAGCAGAATATCACAGAGGATTCATTTTATCAGGTAAAATATTTCACTGAGTTTTTAAAATATTTTACCTCACAAACTATATACTCTGCGATCTCCTGCTGTAATGTCAGTATTGTCTTTTGCTTCCTCCCCTGCCCAGGAGCTGTTGTATGATCTGTACACGGTCAGACAATTTTTAAAATGAACTTTCGTTCGTTGGAAAACCCCTTTATACAGTTAGTGAAAGACCAAGAACGATATTATTTACGTTTGTTATTATTGCATGTAAAAGGCCCAACAAGTTTTGAGAGCATTAAATCTGCAAATGGTGTTACACATCAAACATTTAAAGATGCTGCATTAGCACTAGGATTATTAATATATACGGTAGTTATACAGATTAATATAATAGATGCCACTGTTCTGAACATGCCTACACAACTTCGGGAGAGGTTTGCTTACATCTGTGTTTTTGGCCCACCTACTAATCCCCTAGAGTTGTGGAATGAGTTTAAGGAACATTTTTTTTTTTTAAAGACTACTGTCACAGACACCGCAATAACACAGAAGATTGCATCAATTGTGAAGGCTACGCTATGACAGATGTGCAAGATGTGCTGCTAATCCATGGGAAGTCGTTTGATTATTTCAATATACCAAGACCAGCAAACAAACAAAACAAAACAAAACCCCAAAAAAAAAAGTCAGCCTCAAGAGGACTACGATAAGGAATATGAGTTGACAAGGGCTGCAGAGATGAAAAATTCTGAACCAGGAGAAATGTTTTGCCTACGAGGCCATAGTTCAAGCTTTACAAGACACCACATTAAGACCCAAGTGCTTCTTTATTGATGGCCCTGGTGGCAGTGGAAAAACCTACCTATACCATCTACTCATACATTATGTACGAGGACAAGGAGACGTTGTCTCACCTACAGCCACAACAGGAATAGCAGCTAATTTGCTACGAGGACGACGAACAATGCACTCTCTATGGCATACCAATTCCTATCAATGAAACATCTGTTTCCAGGATTAAAAAAAGTGATACCAAAAGTTACAATATACTAAACTTTTTATCATTGATGAGTGCATAATGGCACAAAACCATGCTTTGAATGTCATTGATAGACTTCTACGTGATGTCATGACAACACGTTGCTGACAAAAATCAAGTACCCTTTGGTGGCAAAGTTTTCATTTTTGGAGGAGACTTCAGACAATGCCTTCCGGTACTTGCTAATGGCACAAGAACAGAAATTGTAGACTCCTGTGTTAAATATACAAAACACTGGAAACACTATGACTGACCGCCAGTATTCAATAACATGCGCTCCAGTGAGCCAGAATACAGTAGTTCGTTGTTTAAACTAGGAAACTGAGATGTGAAATGAACGCAACCTTGGAGAGGATGTCAGAAATTCCTCCTGACATGCTGTGCACTGGCCGTTTAGTGACTGACATCTTTGGACAAAACATTACCATAAATGCCAATGACCGTGTTAACACTGCAGCATCACATGCAATACTCTGTCCAAAAAAAAGGAGATTTTTGTGTACTCACCGTAAAATCTCTCTCAGCCTCTAATTGGGGGACACAGGACCATGGGCAGGGCCGTATTTGCCACTAGGCACTTGAGGGCACGTGCCTAGGGCGGGGACAATGCAGGGGGTGGCACCTGAGCAAGTTTTTTTTTTTTTTTTAATTAGTCCTGGGTCACCTCCCGACTGACCACCCCCCATGCCCCCCACCCACAGCCGCCCACCCGCGCGCTCCCACCCACCCTCCTTGAAGACGATACTCACCCTGCTCCAGCGATGCCTGGTCTCGGCTTCTGCAGCTCGTCCTGAATGAGCGGTCACGTGGTACCGCTCATTAAGGTCATGAATATGCGCATATTCATGACCTTAATGAGCGGTATCACATGACCGCTCACGCAGGAGGAAGGTGCTGCGCCGGGAGTCGGGACAGAGCCAGAGGGATGTCGGCGCGACTGCGTGGTGTGGGACAGGTGAGTATGAGGGACGGGGGGGGGACAGGGGAGGGGGGATGAAGGAGGACGGTAAGCCGCGCCATGCAAGATGGGAGCGGGGGGTGGAAAGATGAGTCATGCATATAGGGGGGAATATGAGCCATGCATACAGGAGGGGGGAATATGAGCCATGCATACAGGAGGGGGGAATATGAGCCATGCATACAGGAGGGGGGAATATGAGCCATGCATACAGGGGGGGGGGGGAATATGGGCCATGCATACAGGGGGGAATATGGGCCATGCATACAGGGGGGGGGAATATGGGCCATGCATACAGGGGGGGGAATATGGGCCATGCATACAGGGGGGGGAATATGGGCCATGCATACAGGGGGGGGAATATGGGCCATGCATACAGGGGGGGGAATATGGGCCATGCATACAGGGGGGGGAATATGGGCCATGCATACAGGGGGGGGAATATGGGCCATGCATACAGGGGGGGGAATATGGGCCATGCATACAGGGGGGGGAATATGGGCCATGCATACAGGGGGGAATATGGGCCATGCATACAGGGGGGAATATGGGCCATGCATACAGGGGGGAATATGAGCCATGCATACAGGGGGGAATATGGGCCATGCATACAAGGGGGAATATGGGCCATGCATACAGGGGGGAATATGAGCCATGCATACAGGGGGGGAATATGGGCCATGCATACAGGGGGGGAATATGGGCCATGCATACAGGGGGGGGGAATATGAGCCATGCAAGATGGGAGGGGGCGGTTGGTGGAGAGATGAGCCATGCATAGAGGGGGGGAATATGAGCCATGCATACAGGAGGGGGGATATGAGCCATGCATATGGGATGGGAGGTAGATGAGCCATGCATACAGGAGGGGGGGTCATTATACAGTATTGAGCATCACATGGGCTCATTATACAGTATGGAGAACTGTGTGTGGCCATTATACAGTTTTGAGCATCATGTGTGGCCAATGGCCGTTATACAGTACTAGATGGTTGCCCGATTCTAACGCATCGGGTATTCTAGAATATGTATGTCCACGTAGTATACTGCCCAGTGACGTAGTATATTGCCCAGTTACATTGTATATTGCCCAGCGACGTAGTATATTGCCCAGCGACGTAGTATACAGCACAGAGCCACGTAGTATATTGCACAGCCCATGTAGTATATTGCCCAGCTATGTAGTATATTGCCCAGCCACGTATGACACAGGTAGTATATTGCCCAGCTATGTAGCATATTGCCCATCCACGTATGACAGGTTAAAAAAATAAAAAATAAACATACTCACCTTCCGCAGGCGCGTTGTAGCTCTGTCGCCTGTGTGGGGTGCAGGCGACATCTTCCGGTCCCAGGGTGTGATGACGTCGCGGTCACGTGACCGTGACGCAGTCACGTGACCGTGACGTCACGGCAGGTCCTTGTCGTGCAGGACCTGTCATGACGTCGCGGTCACATGACCGTGTAGCGGTCACATGACCGTGACGTCACGGCAGGTCCTTCTGCCAGACCATCTGTGCCACCGGAACGTGCCGGTTGCATCGCGAGGAGCGGGAAAGGCGGCGTAGGTGAGTATATAATCGTTTTTTATTTTTTTAATTATTTTTAACATTAGATGTTTTTACTATTGGCGCTGCATAGGCTGCGTCAATAGTAAAAAAACTTGGCCACACAGGGTTAATAGCAGCGGCAACGGAGTGCGTTACCCGCGGCATAACGCGGTCCGTTACCGCCGGCATTAACCCTGTGTGAGCGGAGGGGAGTATGCGGGCGCCGGGGCAGTGAGTGCGGGGGAGTAAAGAGCGGCCATTTTCTTCCGGACTGTGCGCGTCGCTGATTGGTCGCAGCAGCCATGACAGGCAGCTGGCGAGAGCAGTCAGCGAACGAATAACCATTACAGACAGAAGGACAGACGGAAGTGACCCTTAGACAATTATATAGTAGATGGAGCATCATGTGTGGCCAATGGCCATTATACAATATGGAGCATCATTGTGTGGCCAATGGCCATTACACAGTATGGAGGATCATGTGTGGCCGTTATACAGTATTGAGCATCATGTGGGATCATTATACAGTATGGAGCATCATGTGTGGCCGTTATACAGTATGGAGCACTATGTGTGGCCGTTATACAGTATGGAGCACTATGTGTGGCCATTATACAGTATGGAGCACTGTGTGGCCATTATACAGTATGGAGCATCATGTGTGGCCATTATACAGTATGGAGCATCATGTGTGGCCATTATACAGTATGGAGCATCATGTGTGGCCAGTGTACAGTATGGAGCATCATGTGTGGCCATTATACAGTATGGAGCATCATGTGTGGCCATTATACAGTATGGAGCATCATGTGTGGCCATTATACAGTATGGAGCATCATGTGTGGCCATATTTATTTGTTTATAATTATTGTATGTAAAACAGTGTGATCAGCAGTGCTAAATGGCTGTGGTTGGGACCTGGATATGGGTGTGACTAGTTGTGAAGTGGGTGTGGTCAGAGGCATGGCCTAAAATTTGCCGCGGCGCGCTATGCGCGCCGCAAACTTTATACCTCCTTCCCTTCTTCAAAAGTTGGGAGGTATGGTACCGCATTTGCCAGATCATGGCAAGTGCCGCAAATCCCATAGGGAATGAATGAGGACGAACGCAGTGTTGCCGTAAGTGATCCGTTACGCGGCACATTCAGAAAAACTGCCCTATCTGCTGCAAAAGGCGACTTTCACATCAGCGATTCTTGCCAAAGTCACTGCCGATAGTGTCATACTCAAAGGGGGAGGCAGCACTAAAAGTGCCTAGGACAGCAGAAACTCTAAATACGGCCCTGACCATGGGTGTTATGCTGCTGTCCACTAGGAGGTGAAACTATGCATAATCTGAAAAAGATTAACCGTGGCTCCTCCTCTGCAGTATACACCCCTGGACGGCGTCAGCCTTCTCCAGTTTTGTGCAAAAGCATTAGGAGGAACGTAACATGAACAACATAACCATGCCTATAAGAAGGCAACTATGTACGTGCTCAAGAAAATTTGAGAACTCAACAGTAACAACGGCCCGGAAGGGCAACAGGGTGGGAGCTGTGTCCCCCAATTAGAGGCTAAGAGAAAGATTTTACGGTGAGTACACAAAAATCTCCTTTACTCTGTCGCCTCATTGTGGGACACAGGACCATGGGAGGTCTCAAAGCAGTCCCTGGGTGGGAAGCAATGGACGAATATTGTGCAGACAGGCCACTACACTTGGGGCACCGCCGCCTGCAGAACACATCTACCCAGGCTCGCATCCGCTGAGGACTGGGTATGAACCCTGTAGTGTTTAGTAAATGTGTGTAAGCTAGTCCAAGTGGCAACCTTACACACTTGTTGTGCCGAAGCCTGGTACCAAATGGCCCAGGAGGCCCCTACCGCCCGTGTAGTGTGTGCCATATTACCGGCTGGAAGAGGAAAAGTCTTAAGGCGGTAGGCCTCATGTATGGTGGATTTGATCCACCTGGCAAGGGTAGCTTTGGAAGCTGGCAGACCCTTGCGGCCGCCTTCCGGAAGAAGGAAAAGAGAATCAGACCTCCGGAAGGACGCAGTCCTAGACACATATATACGCAATGCCCTGACGAGGTCAAGCGTATGCATAGCCTTCACTCTATGAACCGGGACTGGACAAAGGGATGGCAGTGAAATTTCCTCATTGAGGTGGAAGTTGGACACAACCTTCGGGAGGAAGGATGGGACCGTGCGGAGAACTACCTTGTCCTGGTGAAAGGCCAGGAAGGGCCGTCTGCAGGAGAGTGCTGTCAGTTCAGACACCCTGTGTAGCGAGGTGATTGCCACCAGGAAAACTACCTTCTGCGAGAGAAGGCGGAGCGGGACCTCCTTAAGGGGTTCGAAGGGTGGTTCCTGCAATGCTGTCAGGACCAGGTTGAGGTCCCACGTTTCTAGTGGTCATCTGTAGGGGGGAACCAATCGGGAAACCCCCTGAAGAAAAGTCCTTACTTGCGTCTTGGTAGCAATACGCCTTTGAAAAAGCACCGAGAGGGCTGACACCTGGCTCTTAAGCGAGCCCAGGGACAGCCTGGCCTCCAGACCCGATTGGAGAAAACCAAGTACTTTGGGTAGGGAATAAGGGAGTGGGGTCTGGCCACGAGATTCGCACCAGGTAAAGAAAACTTTCCAGGTATGGTAATAAATCTTGGCAGAGGCTGGCTTCCATGCCCTGATCATGGTTCCAATGACGTCCGGCGAGAGCCCTGCCTGGGTTAGAACCCAGGTCTCAAGGGCCACGCCGTTAAATTGAGAGCCCCTGAGTTCTGGTGGTAGAACGGGCCTTGTGATAAAAGGTCGGGGCGGTCGGGGAGACGCCAGGGGGCGTCTGCTGTAAGTTGTACGATGTAGGCGTACCATGTACGTCTGGGCCAGTCCAGTGCGATTAGGATGGTTGGAATTCCCTGTTGCTTGATCTTCCTCACCACTCTGGATATCAGGGGGAGAGGTGGAAAAATGCACAGAAGCTGGAACTGGGTCCAGTCCTGAACCAGGGCATCTGCTCCGAGCGACCGCGGATCGTGTGTTCTGGCCATGAAGTTGAAGACCTTGGCATTGAAGTGGGATGCCATTCGGTCCACATCCGGGGTCCCCCAGCGATGGCAGATCTGGCGAAAAATTTCGGGATGGAGAGACCACTCTCCCGAGTCTATTCCTTGTCGGCTGAGGAAGTCTGCTTCCCAATTGTCCACACCCAGAATGTGGACCACCGAGAGAACCGACCCTGTGTCCTCCACCCAGTGGAGGATATGTGACACTTCTCGCATCGCCTGGGTACTGCGGGTTCCCCCTTGGCAATTCACATATGCCACAGCCGTGGCATTGTCCTACTGTATTCTGATGTGAGAGGCTGCCAGTAAGTGATGGAAGGCCCTCAATGCCAGGAGGATGGCACGAATTTCCAGGATGTTGATGTGCATGGTCGCTTCCACTGGGGACCACTTGCCCTGTGGTGTAGGTGCACTGCACCCCAACCCGTCAGGCTCGCATCAGTGGTCAGAACCTTCCATTGACCTGTGAGAAAGGATTTCCCCTTTGCTAGCGAGGTTGGCTTGAGCCACCAGTGCAGGGACCTCCTGGTTGACGACGTTAGCCGGAACTCCCTGTCGAGAGAGAAAGGGTCTTGTCCCAGGACTTGAGGATGGCTAGTTGGAGAGGCCCGAGGTGAAACTGGGCAAATGGGACCCCTTCTATTGCTGCTCCCATCCTGCCGAGGACTCATGGCGAACCGGAGAGATCGAGGGGGTTTGCGGAGGAGGGTGCAAACTCCTAGGCGGAGAGCCAGTGCCTTGTCCTTGGGAAGGAGCACTAGACGCCTGGAAATGTTGAACAGCATTCCCAGGAAGGTCAGACTGACTCTGGGTTGGTGATTACTTTTGTAGGTTGACTAACCAGCCCATGCGACTCAGTGTCGATTGTGATTGAGACGCTGAGCTCGCAGTCCTTGAAGGTGGGAGCCTTGATGAGTAGATCGTCCAAGTATGGAACGACTACTATGCCTCTGGAGTGCAGGACCTCCATGGTGGCTGCCATGACTTTGATAAACACTCTGGGAGCTGTGGAGAGTCCAAAAACGGGAGAACCACGAACTGGTAGTGGTCCTGGTCGATTGCAAACCTGAGAAATCTCTGATGGGCAGGTGCAATCGGTATATGCAGGTATGCGTCTTGTATGTCTTTGGATGCGAGATATTCTCCCTTCTCCATGGACGCAATGATGGACCGAAGGGACTCCATGCAGAAGTGACGGACCCGTACATATATGTTGAGTTGCTTTAGGTCCAGTATGGGCCGCAAGCTGCCTCCTTTCTTAGGGACTATGAATAGATTGGAGTAGAACCCTCGGAAGCGCTCGGACGTGGGGACTGGTACTATGACTCCTGCTTGAACAAGCGAGGAGACCGCTTGTTGGAAGGCATGAGCCTTGGCTGGTGGTTTCGGTGGGACACAGGAAGAATCGGTCCGGTGGGTTGGAAGTGAACTCTATCTTGTATCTGGAAGACACTAGTTCCCTGACCCACCTGTCTTCTTTAATAGGCAGCCAGACTTGATGAAAGAGCAAAAGTCTGAGCCTACGGGTGTAGTGTCTTCCGGAGTCCGTGAGTCAGGATGAGGAGAAAGTCTGAGATTTTCCTCCTCTGGGCTTAGACTGGGCTGCTTTTAACTGCCAGTTCTGGTCCGACCTTTGCGTCGATCGTGAGTTGTCACTGCGTGGGAAACGGTTACGATTTTGTGCTGGACGAGAGACGGACCAGCCAGAAGAATTCCAAAAGGATCGGAATCGAGCTTGGTTACGCTTCTTGTAAGTGCGTTTAGGTTTCAGTTGGGGAAGAGAGCTACTCTTACCCCCGGTGGCGTTGGATATCATTGTGTCCAACTGTTCCCCGAAAAGTCGCCCGCTGAGGAGGGGAGGTGCATGAGGGACTTTGAGGCTGGGTCCGCTTTGCATTCCCGCAGCCAGAGGATACGCCGAATTGTGATGGTGTTTGATGCTATCCCCGCTACACCCCTTGCTGAATTCAGAGCTGCATGAAGCATGTAATCTGCTACGACTGCCATTTGAACTGCTTGGTCCGACAGCTCAGGAGCGGATGCTTGGAGGCCAGGTTGTAAATTTTTGGCCCAGGCCAGAATGGCCTTGGCAGCCCAAACTGAAGCCAACGCGGTAGCCAGGGATGCCCCTGTGGCCTCGAAAATTGAACGAGCCATGCGTTCTACCTGCTGGTCTGCTGCGTCCCTGAGGGTTGAGCCATCTGGCAGTGAAAGGAGGGTCTGTGCTGCTAGTCTAGAGACTGGGGGGTCCACTTCGGGTGGGTCTGTCCACTCCTTGGTATCCTTCTGCGGGAAGGGGTACCTCGCCTCCAGATATTTGCGATTAGCGAATTTTTTCTCAGGCTGTGAGAGCTGCTTTTTAAGGATCGCCTTAAACTCTGGGTGCTTAGAGGAAACCTTAGGCGGCTTCAGAGGTCCTCCAAAGGAAATCTTGTGTTATGGGGCCTCTGGTGGCGGATCAGAAATGTCCAGCACCCGATGGATGGAAGAGATTAAGTCCTCAACTAGCGCTGTATTGCTAGGGGGGATTGGGATCAGGGACCCCTCCGTTTCCTTGTCTGAGTCAGAATCACAGATGCCTTCCGAATCCTGTGTATCACTGACGCGTCCCCTGCTGGGTGAGCTGGGGCGGAGGCCTTCTCTGGTCGGGGATTGTGGAGATCTGCATTGTCTGCCCCTGGAAGGGGACGGTCTAGATGACCTGGAACTACGGTCTCTCCCTAGAGGGGGATGACCGTGTGCTATGGGATGACGCAGATGGACTTGACCTGTGGGTCCGCTTGCGTCCTGACTTAGACGTGGATGTGCCAGGGTCGTCCTGTCCCTCAGTCAAGCTCTCCCTTTGCTGGGTAACGGTCATAGCCAAGGCATGACTCTGCAGAGCCTGAAGCAATGTGGAGGTTAGGTTATCTATAGACTGCGTCATAGATTGCAACATCTGAGTGACCCATTCCGGCATGGCATTAGACACCGAAGCATTGGCAGGGGCTTCTTGGGGCTCTGACACAGCAGTCTGAGTGCAGTCCTGGAAGTGCGGGTACATGCTGCCACTGGGGAGAGGGGAGAGCGGTCCTGCAGGCTATGCAGAATGCGTAATAGCAGTCCTGCCTTGTTCTCTTGGACCTTGAGCCCGGCATAGTGCACAGAGTGCACTATGGGTGTATACTGCAGAGGAGGAGCCACGGTTAATCTTTTTCAGATTATGCATAGTGCCGCCTCCTAGTGGACAGCAGCATAACACCCATGGTCCTGTGTCCCCCAATGAGGCGACAGAGTAATGAGGATGTACACCTTCTCAACTCAAATAATGGATAGAATGAGTGGCAAGTATGTTGTATATACAAGCAACGATTCTATGGATGGTGATGAACGTGAACAGTACCCAGTGGAATTTTTAAATTCTGACGCCATCGGCAATACCATCACATCGGCTCCAACTTAAAATTGGCACCATTGTCATGCTACTGAGAAACCTCAATACCAACAAAGGTCTCTGCAATGGAACTCGGCTGATTGTCACTGACTTACACCCCATCATCATACAGGCTAAAGTGAGTACTGGATCAGCCAAAAGGGACATTGTATTGATTCCACGCATAGATTTGTGTCCTTCTAACACTGGGTTACCCTTTAAATTAAGAAGACGGCAGTTTCCAGTAAAACCTGCATTCGCAATGACTAAACAGATCCCAAAGACAGACTCTCAACCGAGTGGGTATTTCTTTACTTGAACCAGCCTTTGGACATGGACAGCTATACGTTTCTTTCTCCAGAGTGAAGCAACGCTCCCATGTAAAAGTGAAAGTTATTAATACACCACTTCAATGAAAGTTATGTAATTTTTACAAGGAATGTTGTTTATAAAAATGTTTTAAATTAATCTATTTAATATGCAATATGATTATAATTGACTAGATGGTGGCCCGATTCTAACGCATCGGGTATTCTAGAATATGTATGTAGGTGTGTATGTAGGTGTGTATGTAGGTGTGTATGTAGGTGTGTATGTAGGTGTGTATGTAGGTGTGTATGTAGGTGTGTATGTATGTATGTATGTATGTATGTATGTATGTATGTATGTATGTATGTATGTATGTATGTATGTATGTATGTATGTATGTATGTAGGTATGTAGCGCTGTGAGTGGGGGTTAAATTCCACGCCAATATCGCCGATTAGTCGCGCCCGGCTGGCCGATCAGTGTAGCATGGTTCAAGTCTGGCGCCAACTCGCGACCGGACTGCGCCTGTCGCTGATTGGTCGCAGCCGGCTGGGCACGACCAATGACCGAAGCATGGTTTAAATCCCGCGTCAATTCGCGGCTGGACTGCGTCTGTCGCTGATTGGTCGCAGGATGTTGGGGGTTCGGGGCGCAGGATATAGCACAGCCCACGTACTATATAGCACAAGTCATCTGGGTAATTTTGCAATGCATCTCTGGGAACGGAGACTGGCGGCAGCCTCGCTGCTCCCATCGGTGGACGGCGGAAGGTGAGAATAGCACAATTTTTTTTTTTTTTTTAATGATCTTTATATCTTTTTACTATTGATGCTGCGTAGGGCAGCATCAATAGTAAAGTTTGTCACACAGTGTTAATGGCAGTGTTAACAGACTGCGTTACACCGCGGTGTAATGCAGTCAGTTTAACGGACTGCTAAAACGCTATGTGGGCGCGACCAATCAGCGACTTAGGATTTCCGTGACAGACAGAAACAGACGGAACGCATCGGGTATTCTAGAATATGTATGTAGTTTATTTATGAAGTTTTCAGAATAATGCAATTTATACACAGGATTCGGCCGGCCGGGCGTGACCAATTAGCGAAGCGTGGTTCAAATTCCACACCAATTCACAGCCGGACTGCGCCTGTCGCTGATTGGTCACGCCCGGCCGCGAACAATCAGTGAAGCCAGTGCCTGCTCCAGGTTTTTGAGGGCCCCGGGCGAAAGTCTCAGTGGGCCCCCCCTCTAACACATACCACGATTCATGATGCACAGATTCAGCAGAGAAATATAGCACAGCCAAGTAGCATACAGCCCATGCAGTATATAACAGCCCACGTCACATTGCCCAGCCACGTCACATATTGCCCAGCCACGTCACATATTGCACAGCCACGTCACATATTGCACAGCCACATAATATATAGCACAGCCACATAATATATAGCACAGCCACATAATATATAGCAGCCCATGCAGTATATAACACAGGCCACGTAGTATAGAGCTCAGCGATGTAGTATATTGCCCAGCCATGTAATATATACCACAGTCACGTAATACATTGCCCAGCCACGTAGTATAGCACAGTCCACGTAGTATATAGCACAGAGACATAGTATATAACACAGCCCATGCAGTATCTAACAGCCCACGTAGTCTATAATAGCCCACGTAGTATATAGCAATGTGGGCACCATATTCCTGTTAAACAAAAAAAAAAAAAAAAAAAAAAGAATTAAAACAAAAAATAGTAATATACTCACCTTCCGGTCCCAAGAATGCATTGCTGTCTCGCGAGACAGCTACGTCAACATCTCGCAAGACCGCAATGCATGGACCGGGGCGTCGCGAGGAGCAGCGGGAAAGGCGACGGAAGGTGAGAATATAATGATTATTTATTTTGTTTATTATTTTTAACATTAGATCTTTTTACTATTGATGCTGCATAGGCAGCATCAATAGCAAAAAGTTGGTCACACAGGGTTAATAGCAGCGTTAACGGACTGCGTTACACCGCGGCATAACGCAGCCATTAACCCTGTGTGAGCACTGACTGGAGGTGGCACTGACAGTAGGAAGGTGCGAATTCGTGGGCGAACTGTGCCCGTCGCTGATTGGTCGCAGCCACTACCAATCAGCGATGCGGGATTTCCGTGACAGACAGACGGAAGTGACCCTTAGACGAATAATATATATATATATATATATACTAGACTGTGGCCCGATTCTAATGCATCGGGTATTCTAGAATATGCATGTCCCCGTAGTATATGGACAATGATGATTCCAGAATTCGCAGCAGACTGTGCCCGTCGCTGATTGGTCGAGGCAACCTTTATGACATCATCGTCGCCATGGCAACCATTATGACATCGTCGCCATGCTGTGCCCATCTCTGATTGGTCGAGGCCGCCCGACAAACCGTCGACCACTCCATATAAGGTATGGTCTACAAACCGCCGACCACTCCATATAAGGTATGGTCTACAAACCGCCGACCACTCCATATAAGGTATGGTCTACAAACCGCCGACCACTCCATATAAGGTATCCTGTTTGTAGACCATACCTTATATGGAGTGATTTCCAGGACAGACAGACAGACAGACAGACAGACAGACAGACAGACAGACAGACAGACAGACAGACAGACAGACAGACGGAAAAACCCTTAGACAATTATATATATATATATATATATATATATATATATATATATATATATATATATATATATATATATATATTTTATATACACACACACATCCATACACATGTATGATTTATAGGTAGATGGATAAGTATCACATACAGTGGATATACATACATAAATTAACTGTTAGAATGCCAAAGGTCTGCAATGCTGTAATTGCTACAAAGGGAGCATTCTTTGATGAAAGCAAAGTTTGAAGGAGAAAATTATTATTTCAAATAAATATCTTTTTCGAACCTTCTCAATGTCTGGACTAGATTTTAAATTCATTTGTCAACTCATTTGACTAATAAAAGAATGAGTTTTCATGGAAAACACAAAACTGTCTGGGTGACCCTAAACTTTGGAACGGTAGTGTACATATGACAGACAGATAGGTGGATAGATAGATGCACATACACAGAGGTTTCATAGCTATGAGATAGATATAGATAGTGTGATATATAGACAGATATTTAATATTGTAAGGTGATCACAGGGGAGATATGTCATCCAGTTTGTAAAACTTGGTGATATGAACCCGGATTTAATGCTCCAGTGTCACAGATGCGGAGACTGGAATTAACTTTAACAGGGCTGGGTTTTTTGTGAACAGCTAAAGAGATGGGCAGGACGGCTGTTCACCATATCTCCACCTCAGGGTGTGGTCCATAGAGATAGATCGATATAGACAGATAGTTAAATAGATAGCTAGATAGATATGAGATGCATAGAAGATAGATACTTCGATGATAGAAAGAAATGACATACATACATTAAATATGATGTACAATAACAAATTGTATTGTGGTACCGTGTTAGCCAGAAAAATCAATGTGAATACTTTTCTGCCCAATGATGACAGAAGTGTTCTTGGAGTGATACCTTTATTCGCTAACCAGAAAAAAATACATTAAATATAGATTGAGACAGACAACAGATGATAGAGACGTAGATAGATGATAGATCAATATAAAATACACATATACATAGATACAGGGATAGATAGATAGATAGATAGATAGATAGATAGATAGATAGATAGATAGACAGACTATAGAATAAATGTGTTTTTGTCCTTATGTGAATTCAATGTAAATGAAAGCACCTTTGCCAAATTTTTCCATGTTAATAAAATGTTACCTTTACCTATTTTGCTTTCATTTTAACACAGGGGGAAGGGGTGAGTGCACATAGGAAAGAGTATACACAGGGGGAGACAGCTCAAACTAGAGAACACATGAGGGAAGAAGACAGCACAGTGATGGAGAGAGCGAGCAGACGAGGGGGAGAGCACATGGGGCACACAGGTCAAAGAAGAGATGACATGAGAGGAGAAGACAGCAGATGGGGAGAGAAAGCGCACGGGGGAGACAGCTCAAACAGGACAGCACATGAGGGGAGAACACCGCACAGGAAGGAGAAAGACAGCAGACAAGGGATAGCACATGGGGTAGACAGGTCAAAGGAGAGCACAGATGGGAGAAGTCAGCACATGGGGAAAGAGTGGATAGGCGGGGGAGCACATGGGGGGAAAAGATTCTCAACGCTGCAAAGCCTGCCCCCATCGTGATATTGCCGCCCACCCAATGCTATAGCATTGGGCCTCCATCTAGTAAATTAATAAAAAGATGAATAAATAACAAACCAACCATAGCGGAGGGGTACAATTGTGGCACCCTCTTAGCTGATGCACTTGAGGGTTTGTCAGTCGTCAGTGTCTTAGCAACTCGACAAGGACTGGGTGCGATATCTGAGAAGTAAAGGATCAGGTAAATCGTATACAGTAGACACTTCGCAAAACAATTTTGATTACTAGACATCACCACTACCCACAAAATGTGCTGATATACATTGGGGTAGATTTGTTATTGAAGAAGAAATTGGAGATTTAATCGATAGCCAGTGGAAAATGGTTACCATTAGCAGTGTTCCCCTGACACCAGTAGTGAAATCTCCCTCATCTCCTATTCTGCAGTTTCATATCTCGGATGCAACTTCAGAAGATGATAAAACACACGAATGATGTGTGGTATCCAAGAGACATTTACGAGGGGTAGGGGAATAACTACCAGCATACAAGCTGCAGATGTACACAGCATATGGACCAGGGACAGGACAGCTGACACCGAGTAGTGGCCGTTCTTGGGTATTGCAGCTAAGCTATTATTGAAGTGGATGGGAGCAGAGCTGCTGCACCAAAGTACCGACACTACCCAGTTTGGAGTTTCCCTCCCATATTTCTTTAAAATACCCCAATAAGTCTGAACAAAGTTATTTACACCACAAAACCCCTAGTTTAGATATTCATTTCACAGTTGATAAAGCAAACCGAATCAAGTGTTCTAATCAGATTTACAATATGCAAAGAAGCAAAATACTTACCTTTAATGGGCATGGCCACGGCAGATATTCGTCCATAGTAAGGCTTTGGTGTTGTAACAAAGTCTAAAGAGATCTGAAATACATAAACTACATAAGAATAGCTAAGAAGAAGAGGACGTTATAGTTCTTACTATGTGACATTTCCAATCTACTCTTGAGAATTCCATTAAATGAGATCTGTTTTCATGCAATTTCCCTAAGGAATTATTTTAAAGGGAATCTGTCCATAGGACCAACCATCCTAAGCCTCCTATCTGGGCATGCAGTTCATAGGAAGCTGAATAAAATGATATTAATATCTGTGATCCAATGTCTTATTGCAAAGAAAAACAGCACCACCTGAGCGAGAATCCGCCCATCAAGAATCCTACTAATTAAAATGAGGGCAACGCTCTCCGCATCAGTTGGGTTTCAGACCATGAGAGGACCTCCATAAAATAATTTTTGTACAACCATCACCAATTAAACATCACAATTTCTAACTATACATCCAAACTTAAAGTAGTGCACTTAAACCAGTAAAAAGAAAAAAAAAAAAAAAAAAAGGGGAGGTGATATAAGGGTCCAGTCATAAGCTCCGAAAAATCCCATTAATGGTAAGAATTTTCCACTTCTCCCATGACAGCACCACCTAAGAGATTTATATAGAACAAATCCACCTTCGGGAGGGACCACCACTTGTAACATATTTCTCCCAAAAGAATAGATCAGCAGAGGAAGAAAGCTCAATTCGATAATGTTTATAAAAAGGTGGAAGGAGAAGACCACGTTGCTGCCTTACTTATCGGGTTGATAGACACTTCCGCCTTCTCTGCCCAGGAGGAGTAGGCTAACTTAATGGCCTCCCTAATCCATCTAACTAGGGTACCCCTTTGTCACCGCTAGTCCTTTCCTAACCCCCTGGAAAAAAAAACAAGGCCTCACGCTTCCTCCACTGTCATCACAGCCAAGTACCCTACCAGCGCCCATCAAACATGTAGGGTGTGAAGTCTGTACTCCTCTGCATTTTTAGGACCATTAAAAAAAAGGAGGCGAGAACAATTTAGCTCTATAGAATTTTGTGGCCACTTTCGGAAGATTGTCTGAAGACCAGACACAGCCTATCTTAGCCTCAAAAATCTGAGTAAACGGCTGATTAACGCCAGTCCGTATAGTCAGTGACATACAAGCCTTGTTAGTTACTGCCACCAAAATTACAGATTTTTAAAAAAGGTGAGAATCTTGATTGACAACATTTCTAGTGGTTTACAGTGGGGCTTGGTTAACGCTTCTAGGACCAAATTTAAATCCCAGGGAGGTATCTGAGCTAGGTATCATCCTCAATCTATCACATGCTTTGCTAAAATCTAACAATCCATCATTTAGCCACCAGGTTATAGTTCAATAAGACCCCTATGGCCAACACCTGCACCTTAACAGTGCTAGTGGATAGGCCCAGATCCATACCCATCTGGATGAATTTTAATGGCATTAATTGGTAACACTACCAAACTTTCCCCTGAACTAGAAAAGAACCTAGCCTAGGTTCTACCATATATTTTAGTTGTTACTACTGTAGTTGACTACTTTTAAGCACGGTAAATACCAAATTCAGGGCAAAGCCCAACTGAATTAATAATGCCCTCAAATTCCAGGCCATCAAAGGCCTGACTGCAGTGGATGGAAAATTGGACCCTGACTGAGGAGGTCCAGAATTTCTGAGGGGGATCTATGGATCTCATATGGACATTATTCTTATCCATGAGAACCAGGGTATCTTTGGCCAGAATGGGGCAAACAATGATTCTCACTTGGTCCTCCCTGATTTTCCTCAGTACCGCTGGAATCAATATCAGAGGAAAGGCATAGGAAAGGTCAAAGTCCCAAGGAATCTGCAAAGCATCTACTGCCTGGGGTTTTTCTATTGCATCTAGAGAGCAGAATCTTTTCACCTTCCTGTTTTGTTTGCCAACAGGTCTATGTCTGGGTGGCCCTATCGATCCACAATTTGAAGGAATATTGTCCGATATAGCTCCCATTCTCCATGTCTTTGACTTAGGAAATCTGCTCTCTCATTTTCCTTTCCCTTTATATG
This sequence comes from Ranitomeya variabilis, assembly GCF_051348905.1. Classification (NCBI taxonomy): domain Eukaryota; kingdom Metazoa; phylum Chordata; class Amphibia; order Anura; family Dendrobatidae; genus Ranitomeya; species Ranitomeya variabilis. The sequence continues at coordinate 629,482,014 of NC_135234.1, read as the reverse complement.
CAACGCTGTGAGTATCAAAGGATGTTCTGTGATCTGAAAGATCTCCTTCGCTACCACCATCGGAGAGTGGGATCTTGTGCCCCCTCGATGGCTGATGTAGGCTACTGCTGTCCTATTGTTTGACAGGATACAAACATGATGCCCTTGCAGATAGGACAAGAACTTTGCTTTTCACATATTTTACCGCCAGAAGATCTTTCATATCTGATGAACATTTATTTTTGTTTCCTGACCAGATTCCCTGGACCACACAATACTACAGATGAACTCCCTATCCATCTTAGCTTGCATCTGTCATTACATCTACGATCTGATATAACCAAGGAACCCCTAGTGACAGATTTCCTATTTCCACCCACCATACCAGGGAAATTGATAGTCACCAGAGAAAGATCCATCTCTCCTAATTCTCAGTATTTTTTCACCACTCAGAATGTCCTGTTGCAATTGTCTGGAGTGTACCGGAGCCCATTGGATTGCTGGAATACACAAGGCCATCGTCCCTAGTTGCGACATTGCCTTTTTAGAGTCATGGTAGGTGTGGTTACTACCACTGAGACCAAGGCCATTACCTTGACCCTCTTTCGGCAACAGACACTGCTTATTTTGGACTATATAAATAACTTGAGAAATTGAACACTCAGTGGTACCAGTTTTGATTTCTTTAGGTTTAGAAGCCAACCCAGCCAGGCCAGGATAGTCTTGACTTCTATCAGCAGACAATTGCAGTGTTCTATTGAACTTGGACCTTACCCGGCGCCTGCGCACTGCAGTACTTTGCTCTGCCCTCAATAGGGCAGACAAAGTACGCCTGCGCCGGAGCAAGACGACAACAAGAGGACATCGTATGAAGATAGGAGGCACCGGACCTGGACCGTGACGCCCATCGGATCGGACCGTAGCGGGACCGCCCCTGGGTGAGTATAATCTAACCTTTATTTCTCATCTTTCAGGTTACATCGGGGGCTTATCTACAGCATTACAGAATGCCGGTGTCTGCAGCTCATATACGATTTTGGGGGTGACAGGTTCCCTTTATGACTTTTTCACAGTGCGGAATATAAATATTAGATCATTCTTATAGGTTTCGTGCAATACCCTGGGTTTCATGTAACCTTAGTCAGCTGTCTCCGTTAGTCCCATAGACTTTCAATAAAGATGAAAGTAGCATGCAAGAACACCACTCTGTTTAAACTCCTCAAGATCCCCTCCATCATTTTAGCGTCCTATTAGGGATCCTGAGCTGGAACCCCTGTGCAATAAGACATTTATGATCCAATCCAGCATTTTGTCCCCCCCCCCCCCCCCCCCAAATTGTTAGGGATCATGAATGGACGCACAGTTCATGTAGTTATGAACTCACCGGCCGCATCTTCACCTGTTTTCAGCCCCATGTAACAGCTTTGTAATAAGCCGCAAGTGTGGGTTGTGTGGTCCAGAAGTCACTTTTCTCCATACATGTCTATGAGACATGAGCACCTTGTTCTACAGTAAACTGTCACAGAAGTGTAATGAGAGGATTTTATAAAGGGACCTCTGCTTCACAAAGCAACCTCTGTTATTTGGCAGGACACAACTGCAGACACATGGGCCTGAAAAAAAAGGGCTCCCGGTGAGTATGTGACCACATGAATTTCACTTACATATGTGATCCCTAACAGGAGAAAAAAAAAAAAACCTTGCTGGAGTATTGCTACAAAAGGTTGTTCTAACCAGTAATACCCCTTTAAGTTTTCTCTTCAGCCTAAAATTTAACTTACCATGCCACTCTTTACAGTAACATTTTTACTCTGCACAGGGACCCTCTGTGCCAGGCTTAGTTTTCCATAATTCCCAGTGGTCACTCCAGTGTTGGAAAGTATACTGGCCAATGCCTGGGAATCTGCAACAAAATCTACAGGAGCCGCACCTCCTGTAGAAATGAAGGTAAAATTATAATAAACATCACGACCTTAAAAAAAATAAAATCTGCACGGCTAAGAAATTTGGTTACTCACCAGCCTTCTTCCTGGGATCTTGCTTCCCTGCAAAAGAATTCCTCTCTGATGTACTCTTTTCATGCCTGAAAAACACAAGGAATATCATTGATGTTCAACAGGAACCAGTCATCAGAAAAATATTAATAATTATTATTTTTTATCATTATTATTTACCAGTAGCCCTAGTGCTACACTGGAGGTAAATACCATTTCAAACATGTTATCTAGCAGCAGGGAGTTGGAAAAAAAAAAAAAAAAAAAAGAAGAAGCTATTCTTCTCTGCAGCCTGTCGGTTTGTGGGTGGGTGGTGCCAAGCAGCAGTGCAGGGAGAATATAACTTCCATTTTCTCCCTGCAGCCAACCACAACATTAGACATGCGACCGTGTTTAAACTGGTACTTACCAGTACATTAGCACTATGGCTGCTGGTAAATAACATTTGTTTCTGAGGAAAGTTTCCCTTTAATACCAGTCATTTTGCAGCACTTCACTGACAGATGACTCTTGGAGCAAGATAAGCAAAATGTTTTGGTACCACAAGTGAAGGCTTGTCTGCCATAAGGCAGTGAAAGGACAAAGATTAATGTATGTGAATGCATTTCTTTGGCATATTTGCATGACGTTATGCAGCAGCTTGGTGATCATCAGTTGACAGACGAGAGAAACTCCTAAGCAAGCACGACCAGCAAGTGATACAAAACCACAAGACATAACCCTAGAAAGCGAGCGATAATCATACATTGGCCAACTAATTGGGTAGTGATGTGACTAACTAGATGGTGGCCCGATTCTAACGCATCGAGAATTCTAGAATATGCATGCATGTACAGTATGTATGTACAGTATGTATGTACGTATGTATGTCACGCTGCGAGTGGGGGTTAAATTCCACGCCAATATCGCTGATTGGTCACGCCCGGCTGGCCGATCAGCTAAGCGTGGTTCAAATCTGGCGCCAATTCGCGGCCGGACTGCGCCTGTTGCTAATTGGTCGCAGCCAGCCGGGCACGACCAATGACCAAAGCGGTGTTTAAATCCTGCGTCAATTCGCGGCTGGACTGCGTCTCTCGCTGATTGGTCGCAGGATGTCAGAGGTTCGGGGTGCAGTGTGCAGCGCAGCCACAGGTTCGGGGTGCAGTGTGCAGCGCAGCCACATAGTATATAACAGCCCACGCAGTAAATAACACTGCCCAAAGTATATATCAGTCACGCAGTATATAACACAGCCCACGTAGTATACAGCAGTGTGGGCACCATATGTCTGTTTAAAAAAAATAAATAAAAATAAAAAATCGTTATATACTCACCCTTCGGCGTCCACCGATGCGCACGAACGGCAAGGCTGCCGCCAGCTTCCATACCCAGAGATGCATTGCAAAATTACCCAGATGACTTAGCGGTCTCGCGAGGGGGCACTGACTGCAGAGGAGTAGGGAGCGGCCATTTCGCAGCCGGACTGTGCCCGTCGCTGATTGGTCGCAGCCGCGACCAATCAGCGACTTGGGATTTCAGTGACAGACAGATGGAAGTGCCCCTTAGACGATTATACAGATACTAGATGGTGGCCTGATTCTAACGCATCGGGTATTCTAGAATATGCCCAGCCACGTAGTATATTGCCCAGCCACGTAGTATATTGCCCAGCCACGTAGTATATTGCCCAGCCACGTAGTATATTGCCCAGCCACGTAGTATATTGCCCAGCCACGTAGTATATTGCCCAGCCACGTAGTATATTGCCCAGCCACGTAGTATATTGCCCAGCCACGTAGTATATTGCCCAGCCACGTAGTATATTGCCCAGCCACGTAGTATATTGCCCAGCCACGTAGTATATTGCCCAGCCACGTAGTATATTGCCCAGCCACGTAGTATATTGCCCAGCCACGTAGTATATTGCCCAGCCACGTAGTATATTGCCCAGCCACGTAGTATATTGCCCAGCCACGTAGTATATTGCCCAGCCACGTAGTATATTGCCCAGCCACGTAGTATATTGCCCAGCCACGTAGTATATTGCCCAGCCACGTAGTATATTGCCCAGCCACGTAGTATATTGCCCAGCCACGTAGTATATTGCCCAGCCACGTAGTATATTGCCCAGCCACATAGTATATTTGCTCAGTGACGTAGTATATTGCACAGCGACGGAGTATACAGCACAGAGCCACGTAGTATAGACTTAAAATAAAAAATAAACATATACTCACCTTCCGAAGGCCCGTTGAAGTCCTGGCCCTTTGTGCGGTGCACGCGGCAGCTTCCGGTCCCAGGGTTGGCATGAGCGCAAGACCTGTGATGACGTCGCGGTCACATGACCGTGATGTCATGGCAGGTCCTTCTCGCAGGACCTGTGATGACGTCGCGGTCACATGACCGTGACGTCATGGCAGGTCCTTCTCGCATACCATCCTTGCCATCGGAACCTGCCGCTTGCATGGAGCGGTCACCGGAGCGTCGCAAGGAGCGGGAAAGGCGGCGGAAGGTGAGTATATAATGATTTTTTTATTGTTTTTAACGTTAGACTTTTTTTTACTATTGACGCTGCATAGGCAGCATCAATAGTAAAAACTTGGTCACACAGGGTTAATAGCGGCATAACATGAGTTACCCGCGGCATAACGCGGTCCGTTACCGCTGGCATTAACCCTGTGTGAGCGGTGACTGGAGGGGAGTATGGATCGGGCACTGACTGGGGGAGTATGGAGCGGGCGCCGGGCACTGACTGCAGGGGAGTAGGGAGGGACTAATCGGACTGTGGCCATCGCTGATTGGTCGCAGCAGCCATGACAGGCAGCTGGCGAGACCAATCAGCGACTTGGATTCCATGACAGACAGAGGCCGCGACCAATTAATATCCGTGACAGACAGACAGAAGTGACCCTTAGACAATTATATAGTAGATCTCCCCTCTGTAGTTTACCACACCTGTGCTTTACACACTCTCCCTGGGTCTAGCTCTGAGTTTGCCACTGCTCCTAGTGTTATAGCCTGCAGCGATGATGTCATGTGAGCAGCACTGCAGCCAATCAGTGTTCTCAGCAGCTCACGCAGTAAACTCAGGCAGATCCGCTGATCATTATTGACTGTAGTGCCAGCTGAGGAACAGGGGTGTTGCTTTATATATTACAGATCTTCACTTTGTACTGCCTCCATTAAACCGGGTGTATAAAACACTTCTAAGCTATCCTATGGATAGGCAATACGTGTAAGAACAGATGGGCCCTTATCAATCTGAAGAATGGTGGGCATACAGTTCCATAAGTCAAGCAGTAGTGACAATGTGCAACCACCACTTTTATAACAAATAAATGGAGCAGTGGTCCCACATACTCACTATGGCTACGTTCACATTTGCGTTGTTGGGCGCAGTGTAGTCGACGCATACCGACGCAAGCGTCATGCGCCCCTATCTTTAACATGGGGGGGGCATGGACATGCGCCGGTATGCTTTATCATGCGTTGTATGACCCATGAGCTTTTTTGGCGCACCAGACAGGGAGCGGACGACGCTACTGGACGTAGTATTGATGCGTCACATTTCCGAAGAAAAACGCATGCAACGCACCTGCGTCAATGCGCCAAAAAACACATTAGTGTCTATGAAAAACGCATAGGGCGCAGTTGCCTGCGTTGAGCCGCGTTTTTTGACTAAATGTATTTTTTGGGGAGCGTTTTGGATCTTCAATTGTATAGGACAACGCATGCGTCAAAAAACGCTGCGTTGTGTATGCGTTTGACATGCGTTGTGCGTTGCGTCGACGACACTGCGCCCAACAACGCAAATGTGAACGTAGCCTATCACTCCATTCAGAGGAATCTAGGACCCCAATTTTCAATAGTGGGGAGTCCAGCAGTCAGACCATTCCATGCAGGAATCCATCCCATCCAGAAATGTGACATTCGCACCAGGGTTCTCAAGAAACAGCAGAAGCTCCAGATCTTTTTCTAGATTCCACATGCAAAGTCACAATTAAGCCAAAACACATACTTGTCTGCTGGCAATACAGAGCTTTCCACATCTTCAGTGACTGGATGGAGCGGCGTGGACTTGATCTTTGTGACCTCCTGACTTTGGAGGAGTGGTGAATTCATACTTGAGGATTGCACATTAGCAGTCCTATTCATCTGCTGTAATACTGGATTCTCCTATACAGACAGAAGAAAAAAAAAAAATCCAAAAGTGTTATTTCATATTCTATTAAAGTTTAACAATTATTGAATATGACAGAACTACTGCTCACCTGCGAGTGAAGTTTACTATCCAGGCTGGAGGATACAGGTTCCTCTAACTTACGGTCACGGACATGTAAAAGCGAATTTTGCTTAAACACAGGTGGTTTCTTAACGCTCACTACAGAAGGAGGAAAGGATGCTAAAATGAATAAACCCCAAAATATAGTATGGAGTACGGGGAATATTAAATATTTATTGAGGTTTTTATTATAAAACATCTTATTTCAATTTTAGAGTTTGAGTATTAATTTATATAATGTATTATGACATGTTCACACAGGTTTTGGAGGGCTGTGTCTGCACCGCAAACTTTCAGCCATTTACAATACATGTAAAGAAAAGTTTTCGAAACCCCATTTCACATGTGAAAAAAAATAATAAAAATCTGCACGAAACTGGGAACGTGCTGCAGATTTTCAAATACAGTCATGGCCGAACATGTTGGCACCCATGAAATTGATTTCCCCCAGAAAGTTACTGTAATTCCACAAGTTTATTTTGTTTGTGTATTGGAACAAAAAAAAACAAAAAGCCGGATTACTCACCGGTAATGCTCTTTTAATGAGTCCACGACAGCACCCCACATGAGAGAGAGGGATCCGCCCCATAGGAACAGGAAACCTACAGAATAAAAGGAGGCGGTCCCCTCTCCCCCTCAGTTTAGTTTACAGAGTAAAAAAGGGAACCGCCAAAGCTTTAGTATTAATTCTTATTCAGCAAAAATATCTTAAACTCTATACAACCATTATTTGTGAATTTAAAAGGAAGAGCTGTGCATAACTTAGGGAGGGTAGTAAATGGGTGCTGTCGTGGACTCATTAAAAGAGCATTACCGGTGAGTAATCCGGCTTTTTACCCTTCGCCACGACAGCACCCCACATGAGAGATTTTCAGAGATTCATTATTTGGGTGGGATTACTGTATTAAGAACAGCTCTACCAAAGGTCAGATCAGAAGATGTAGATAGATCAAGTCTATAATGGTTGTAAAAGGTAGAAGGTGTAGACCAAGTTGCGGCCTTACATATTAAATGGATCGGTACGTCCGCTTGTTCCGCCCAGGAGGAAGCCATGGCTCGTGTCGAGTGCGCTTTAATACCCGCTGGAGGAATCTCGCCTTTTGATGTATAGGCCAAGCAGATAGCATCTCTGATCCATCGAGATATGGTAGCTCTCGTGACCCCATGTCCTTTCTTGTGGCCCTGAAAGGAGATAAACAGAGCCCTACTCTCCCTCCATGTCTGACACCTTTCTATATAGGTCAGGATGGCTCTTCTGACATCTAAGGTGTGGAATTTATGCTCTTCTGGAGTTACAGGTGGATCAAAAAAGGAAGGGAGAAATATCTCTTGGGACCTGTGGTAGGTGGACGCTACCTTAGGGAGGTATGAGGGGTCTGGTTTTAGGACTATCCGATCCTGGAATATCAGTAAGAAGGGTGGGTCTACTGATAGGGCCTGGATGTCGCTAACCCGTCTAGCTGAGGTTAGGGCTACCAAGAGGGCTACTTTATATGTCAGGATTTTTAAAGGTATTGAATCTAGTGGCTCAAATGGGGAGCTAGTTAAAGCCTCTAGCACTAGATTTAAATCCCACGGGGGTAGACGGGGGATATGGACCGGTTTACTACGTTCACAAGATTTTATGAATCTGGAGATCCACCTATTAGCTGCTATATTGCATCCATATAGGGCTCCTAATGCCGAGACCTGAACTCTCAAGGTATTTACAGATAATCCTAACTCTCGGCCTTTCTGCAAGAACTCTAAAATAGGTGTGATTGGAACTTGCTTAGTGAACGGTACTGCGTGAAAGTCTAAAAATTTATTCCATACCCTACTATATATTAGGGTGGTAGATCTTTTCCTGCTCAATAAGAGGGTGTTAACTAGTTCTGCTGAGAACCCTCTTGATCTTAGTAGTTGCCTCTCAAATTCCACGCCGTCAAGTGAAGACCTTTCACTTGCGGGTGGAAAAAGGGGCCTTGGGACAGCAGTTCCTTGTCTGATGGGAGGATCCATGGATCGCATAGGCACATGGTCTGGAGACAAGAGAACCATGGTCTTTTCGGCCAGAATGGTGCAATGAGGATCACTCTTGCTTGTTCTCTCCTGATTTTTCTGATCACTAGAGGAATCAGAGACATTGGAGGAAAGGCATATGCCAGCTGGAACCTCCAAGGATGGTGGAGAGAGTCCAACATATCTGGGTGATCCATGACGTTCAGGGAAGCGAACCTTTTTACTTGCCGGTTGTCTCTTGTGGCAAATAGGTCGATTTGTGGTATCCCCCATGACTCTGTTATCACACTGAATATGGATCTGTTTAAGGTCCATTCCCCTTGACGTAGCTCGTTTCGGCTGAGGTAGTCTGCCCTGATGTTTTCTACACCTCTGATATGCAGGGCTGTTAGGGATGTTAGATGAGTCTCTGCCAGCTGAAAGATGTCTGCAGCTATGGTCATTAGACTTCCTGATCTTGTGCCACCCTGACGATTCACATATGCCACTGTGGTGGAATTGTCCGAGTAAATTCTTACATCTGCTCCTTGAATCTGCGGAAGAAAGTGATTTAAGGCACATTCTACCGCTTTTAACTCCTTCCAATTGGAGGAACATGACAATTCTGCCTGGTCCCAAGTATCTTGGGCCAGACTGTTTTTCATATGTGCTCCCCACCCAATAGGGCTGGCGTCAGTGGTAATTATTTTAGACGGGTCTATTATCCATGGCACACCCTCTGAGAGGTGGTCCATGTCTAGCCACCAGGATAGTGATTCTAAGACATCTTTGGAAAGAGTTATTTTGCTTTCTAGATGTCCGTTTTTACCCTGAGCCGACAATACCTCATACTGTAATTGACGAGTATGAAATTGTGCCCATGGTACAGCAGGGATACATGATGATAATGACCCCAGTAAGGACATGCTCTTCCTTAGTGTCATGTAGGGGTTGCGTATTGCGTCTGATACCCTTGATTGTATAGTCAGTTTCTTTGCCTGGGGGAGGAAGCATCTCTGACTTACTGAGTCTAGCTGGATTCCTAGAAATGTCTGGACGGTTTCTGGATTCAGCCGGGATTTTTCGAAGTTGATGATCCAACCTAACTCCTGTAGGGACGAGATCGTGTTAGATAGACGAGTTTTACACTGAAGCATGGAATTTCCCACCACTAGAAAGTCATCTAGGTAGGGTATTATCAAGGTATCTTGTTGACGTAGATGAGCCATTACTTCTAATATCACCTTAGTGAAGATGCGGGGAGCCATAGAAAGCCCAAATGGCATTGCAACATACTGAAAGTGACGAACCTGTCCTTCCAGGATGACTGCTACCCTTAGATACTTTTGATGTTCCGGATGTATGGGAAGATGATAATAAGCATCCTTTAAGTCTATTCCGGCCATGACACACCTAGGAAACAAGAGTTTTATGGTTGAACTAATAGATTCCATTTTGAAGGTATGATTACGCAGGAAGGCATTTAACCTCTTGAGGTTTATGATGGTTCTAAATGAACCATCAGGCTTATTGATCAAGAATAAAGGGGAATAGAACCCCCTCCCTTCTTGGTCTTGGGGAACTTCTATCAGGACTTTTTTAGACAGAAGAGATAGGATCTCTGATTCCAGAGCCCTTTGTTGGTCTTGACCTTTTGGAGATGTTACTATAAAGGAATCCCAAGGGATTCGCTCAAATTCCAATTTTAGGCCGTATTGTACAATGTCCAGAATCCACTGGCTGGATGTTATTTGTTCCCATCTGGGGAAGAAGAATTTCAATCTGCCGCCTACCTCCTGGTTAGCGGTATTTGCGTTTCGGGTTATGGGACCCGCTAAAAAAAGCATCTTTTTGCTTCGGGTCCTTCGATTCCCATCGCTCCCTTTGTTCGAACGGCTTGTTCCTGGTAAAGGGACGTCTTTTGAAGGCTCTCCTGTAGGATGGAAGATACTGGTTAGGGAAGCCTTTTTTCCTTTCACCTGCTTTACTTAGGAGCTCATCCAGTGCTTTTCCGAAAAGGAACTCACCCTGGCAGGGGATCGCACAAAGTTTTGCTTTGGCCTGTGCGTCCCCTTTCCAGTTCTTTAGCCAGAGTGCTCGCCGGGCTGTGTTCACTAGGCCGGCTGACCTGGCTGCTAGGCGTAGCGAGTCCACAGAGGCATCAGCCAGGAATGCTACTGCTTCTTTGATTAGAGGGAATTTCGGCAGGATTGACTCTCTCGAAGTTCTACCTCTAATCTGTTCCTCCAATTGCTCCATCCACACTAGCAGTGACCTTGCAGTGCAGGTGCTGGATATGGCGGGTCTGAACGCCCCCGTGTTGGCTTCCCACGACCTTTTTAGTAAAGCTTCCGCTTTACGATCCAGCGGGTCTGTCAGGACTCCTGAATCTTCCACCGGTAAGACCGACTGTTTGGTTGTGGAGGCTACAGCGGCATCCACCTTCGGCACCTTTGACCAGGTATTTAGTTCCTCGTCACTGAAGGGATAGCGTCTTTTAGAGGATGATGGTAGAAAACCTCTATTTTGCTTATCCCACTCTTTTTTTACTATTTCTTTAATAGTTTTTATGACGGGGAAGGACCTACGTTTTTTCTGTCCTAACCCCGCGAACATGATGTCCTGAGCCGTTTTACTTCCTTTCTCCTCTGAGCACCCCATCGTGCTTCTGACCGATTTTATTAAATTGTCCACACTGCTGTTGGGAAGACAAAGTCCTCCTTCAGCCTCGGATGAGCTCGGCTGGGATTCCGCTTCGTCTGAGGATATACATACGTCCTCTGACTGTGAACTGCTCGGAGATTTGGACCTACTAGGCTGACGGGTACTGGTAGTACTAGTCTGCGCCAACCCCTGCATTTCTTCCCGGATTATAGCTCGGACATCTGACGGAGTCATTATGTTTTCCTGTCGTAAGGTTTGCACGATACACTCCGAACATAGTTTTTTGACATAATCATCCGGGAGGGGCTGTGTACATAAAGCACATTCCTTGTGCTTGGACTTGTGTGTCCTTTTCTTAGTCTAGAGGAAGGATACAGGAGGAACATATATCAGCATATAGGAAGAGACTCTTTCAAAAACTCACCCAGTGAAGCTGACAGGTACCGGTTCTGGAGGCGGATTTCGTTTGGTGGTAGAACCCTTCCCTGGAGGTCGATCACCACTCTTTGTGCTGCTCCTAGCGCTCCTCTCCTTGCTAGGAGAACGCTGTTGCACTGCGGGCAAGTGCGCATCGTCAGCCGGTGAAGCCATCTTACACACACCGGCCCGACGCTAGCGCTGCATTTTTAAAACTGCCGCCCATTCTCCTGCCTCCCCGGACCAACCCGGAAGTGCTCCAGCGACTTCCGGGTTAGACGCGCCGCTCTTACTCACCATGCGGCGGCTAGGGATATTAAGCCGGCCGCTGCAGCGCGCGCGTCCTCACGGTGCCGGGCGGACCCACGGTGACCGGACCCGGACCGTGGATGTTTGGCCAGACGAGGGGGGAGGCTGCAAGCAGGGGCTCCCCCGCCGCTGCTTCTGGAACCGCAGCCCCTGCCGTTCCCACAGACACCGACGCAGGCGGGTGCATGGCCCAGGGATCCTCTTCATCTGTAGGTAAGCCGGGTCCCTGTAGGAACAGGAAACCTAAACTGAGGGGGAGAGGGGACCGCCTCCTTTTATTCTGTAGGTTTCCTGTTCCTATGGGGCGGATCCCTCTCTCTCATGTGGGGTGCTGTCGTGGCGAAGGGTAAAAAACAAATTGGACATATTTCAAACAAAATGCCAAAAGGTGACAAAACATGTCACGCTGCAGCACCTTTCCGAAATTGTGGGTGAACAACTTTAACTGTTTCAGGAATATGATGCTTGTTCAAACTTGTGTGTAGCAAGTAACCAGAGTGGACGATATACAAATCACATCTAAAACCAGATAAAAAGTGGAGAGGTTGACTCAATGTTTGCATTCTGTGTGCCACACTAAGCACAGAGAACAGAAAGAAGAAGAGAACCAAAATGGTTGAATAATATCAACAATCTCAATGTTACAAGTCCATCACCAGAGCTCTTGATTTCCTTTGTCCACGGTGCGCAACATAATCAAGATGTTTACAGCCCATCACACTGTAGTTAGTCTCCCCGGACGTGGACAGTTGGGGAAAGAAAAAAAAAAAAAAAATTGATGAAAGGTTGCAACGCAGGATATTCCGGAAGGTATCATTGTAATCAGTATAATGGCACCGACCTGACACTGTAGGTTACTGTGCACAATCCTGCGGAGGTTCCCTTTAAAGGGAATATGGGACAAGCTATTACTTTGTGCATACAGGCAATAGAATAGTTAAATGGAACCTGTCACCCCCAAAATCAAAGGCGAGCCAAGCACACCGTCATCAGGGGCTTATCTACAGCATTGTGTAATGCTGTAAATAAGCCCCGATGTATCCTGAAAGAGGAGAAAGAGGTTAGATTATACTCACCCAGGGGCGGTCCCGTTGCGGTTTTGGTCCGATGGGCATCGCGGTCCGGTCCGGGGCCTCCCATCTTCTTACGATGACGTCCTCTTATAATCCCGCTGCGGCTCCGGCGTACTGTCTGCCCTGTTGAGGGCAGAGCAAAGTACTGCAGTGCGCAGGCGCCGGGAAAGGTCAGAGAGGCCTAACACCTGCGCACTGCAGTACTTTGCTCTGCCCTCAATAGGGCAGACAAAGTACGCTGGAGCCGCAGCGTGAAGACAAGAGGACGTCATCCTATGAAGATTGGAGGCCCAGACCGTGACGCCCATCGGACCGGACCGCAGCGGGACCGCGCCCCCCCGGTGAGTATAATCTAACCTCTTTTTCTCATCTTTAAGGATACATCAGGGGCTTATCTACAGCATTACAGAATGCTGTAGATAAGCCCCTGATAACGGTGGGCTTAGATCACCTTCGATTTTGGGGGTGACAGGTTCCCTTTAAGCTACTCTTACCTGTACACCTCATAGCTGTGGTCTAGAGGTTGAGAAATGCACTTTTAAATTTTTTATGTTAATGATTTCTTCCAGGCTTCGGGGCAAGCGGTGCTGGAGGAAATCCCTGCTTCCCCTTCATTATAATATCACCCCCTCCCATCCATGTCACGCTGACCTGTGATGTGCAGCTGCGGCGATGTAATCATGCAGCATACAATTACGCAGTTATGGGTGCCTTATCTTCCCTTCTATGGGCAGTGTCAACATCATCCTGCTCCTACACAGGCAATTCAGTACTACTACGCAGCGACTCACTGGCGCCTCAGAAGCAGGACGAAGACACTGCCCAGAGAAGGATGGATAAGGTACCCATAAAATCACAGAGAAAAAAGCAGAGATGATTACCTGCTGAAGCCTTCAAACAAATGCACTATCAGGGTGCAGCGGACCCGATAAATGATGGCAAAAACACGGGTGCAAAAAATACCGATGAAACAACCACTTTCAATCCAGTGTTGGCTATTTGGCATTAGTGCACAAAAAGATAAGCGATAATAGTCTGTATGTGGCATTGTTCACACAGGCAATGCAGAGCATCTGGTTTACAGCCTATTACTAACGCACATACAGACTATTATCGCTTATCTTTTTGTGCACTAATGCCAAACAGCCAACACTGGATTGAAATACGTAAGCTACTTACCGGTAGCGGTGTTTTTTCAGGAGCCCATGACAGCACTACGAGAGGGGATCCGCCCTTCAGGGACAGGAAACCTACAGACATAAAAGGGCGGTACCTATCTCCCGCATCAGTTGGTTCCAGAGCATGAGAGGACCCCCTTGGTTAGTAACACAGTTACAGCATAAATTATAGTACAATTCATCATGTGAATGAAAGTAGGATTTAAGAAAAAAAAATGAAAGTGTTGAGCCATCCGAGAAAGTATAGGGCAGGGAATATAAGGGTGCTGTCATGGGCTCCTGAAAAAACACCGCTACCGGTAAGTAGCTTACGTATTTATTCAGTCGCCATGACAGCACTATGAGAGACTTTCAGAGAAGAAAAGAAGATTTAGGGAGGGATAACTGCCTCAAGCACCCTTCTCCCAAACATGAGGTCGGAGGAGCCACCCAAATCCAATCTATAGTGCTTAAGAAAGGTAGATGGAGAAGACCATGTGGCTGATTTACAAATGTCTTCAATCGACACCTCTGATCTTTCCGCCCAGGATGTTGCCACGGCACGAGTGGAGTGAGCTTTTATACCTTCTAGGATCTCCATGCCACCTGCTGTATAAGCGAGAGAGATCGCCTCACTGATCCATCTGGCTAGTGTGTTTCTAGATACTCTAAGACCTTTCCTAACTCCCTTATAAGATATAAATAAGGAGTTATCTTTTTTCCAGGTATCTGTAACTGAAATATATTTAAGAAGACCTCTTCTTACATCTAAAGAATGAAATCTATATTCCTTATTAGTAGGATTAGAATAAAACGAAGGTAGCGCCACCTCTTGTAACCTATGAAATTTTGAAACAACTTTTGGAAGATAAAGGGGATCAGGTTTCATAACTCTATCCTCCCTAAACTGCATGTATGGAGGTTGTCTAGATAATTCTTGTAGATCACTAACCCTTCTTGCGGACGTGAGAGCAACTAAAAGGGCTGTTTTGACAGACAGGATTTTTATTGGGACAGTATCAATAGGTTTGAATGGGGCTTGTGTTAAGGCGGAGAGTACAAGATTTAGGTCCCAAGGAACTATTTTTTGCTTAATGACTGGTCTGGATCTTATAACTGCCTTGAAGAACCTGGATATCCAGTGATTGCTGGCTAAGTTAGAATTGTATAGCGCCCCCAGAGCCGACACTTGAACTCTGAGAGTGCTTGTGGCTAAGCCCATTTCTAGACCCTTTTGTAAGAATTCTAAAATTTGATTAATACAAGGTTCCTGGTCAATTTGTGCTCCTGAACTTGATAGGAATTTTTTCCAAACCCTGACAAAGGTTTGTCGTAGAGGTTTTTCTACTTTTTAGCAGTGTATTTACAAGATCCCGAGAAAACCCCTTCCCCCTTAGTGATGACCTCTCAAATTCCACACTGCTAGGTGTAAATTGGCTACTCGTGGATGGAGAACTGGGCACTGGGAGAGAAGATCTGGTAATTCTGGGAGAATCCATGGTTGGGTAATAGACATCTTCCTCAGCCAAGGAAACCACGACCTCCTGGGCCAGAACAGGGCTATCAGGAATACTCGGGCCTTGTCTTCCCGTATTTTCCTCAGAACTATAGGAATTAGGTTTAGAGGGGGAAAGGCACAAGCGAGACTGAAGTGCCTAGAGATTAGAAGAGCATCCACCGCATATGGGTTGTCTCTTGGATTTAAGGAACAGAATTGGTGTAGTTTTCAGTTTCCCTGGTTGGCAAAAAGATCTATTTCTGGACATCCCCATAAATGCACGATCTGATTGAAGATGGCCGGATTTAGTGACCAGTCCCCTTGTCTGAGTTTGTTGCGGCTTAGATAGTCGGCCACGGTATTGAGCTTTCCCTTTATGTGAAGAGCCGTAAGAGAAAGGCGATTCTCGGCCATCTCAAAAATACGATCTGCGACCTCCATTAATGAACCAGACCGCGTACCTCCTTGATGGTTAATATAGGCTACGGTTACCTGGTTGTCTGAGAACAGCCTGACGTGTCGACCCTGTAGGGGTATAAGAAAACTATTTAACGCTCGTTCTACCGCTAACAATTCTTTTAGATTGGATGATGAGTTTTGTTCAGACTGGGACCACAGACCCTGGACTCAATTATTCCCCAAGTGTGCCCCCCAACCCCTGGGGCTAGCATCTGTAGTTATTATCCGTGTTACATGATTCGTCCAGGGAACCCCTCTACGAAGATTTGGTATGTGTGTCCACCAATTTAATGAATGAATAGTTTCAATGGACAGTGAAAATTTGCTGTCAAGATGAGCTCCTAGCCGACGAGAATTCTGTAGGACATCCCACTGCAGTGTTCTGGTGTGATATTGAGCCCAGAGAACCGCCGGAATACAAGATGTAAGTGAACCCAAAAGTGACATCGCTCCTCTTACAGAGACTAATGGATTGCTAATCATTCTGGTGGCCAGCCGTTGAATACTATCCACTTTTGAATCCAGCAGGCGACATTCCTGCTGACTAGAGTCTATGACAAGACCCAAAAACTCTTGTGTTTTCAAGGGCTGTAAACGAGATTTTTTGATATTAATGATCCATCCTAATCTGTGCAACGCTGCTATCACCTTCCCTAATTGGTCTTTGCAATGTGACTCCGAATGTCCCACAATCAATAAATCATCTAGGTAGGGAATTATTAAGATGTTCTGTTCGTGAAGGTGCGCCATAACCTCTACCATTATCTTAGTAAATACACGGGGTGCAACTGCGACAACAAAGGGAAGTGCCTAATATTGAAAGTGTTCTACTGTGCCAGCAAGTGAAACCGCCACCCTAAGAAAACATTGATCTACATGGATTGGGACATGATAATAGGCATCTTTTAGATCCAAGACAACCATGAAGCAATTGTTAAAGAGAAGCTTTACTGCTGTCTTTACAGACTCCATTTTGAAGGACGGGACCAGCAAAAATTTATTCAGGCTTTTTAAGTTGATGATGGTACAAAATGATCCATCAGGTTTTTTGACCAGGAACAAAGGGGAATAGAACCCCTTACCTCTTTCTTTCGTGGGCACTTTAATCAGAACCCTTTGTTGCTGGAGTTCCTAAACTTCCGACTCAAGTGCCAATTGCTCTGCAGGGGAAGAACGGATAGGTGTCAGTTTAAATTTGTCCTGAGGAACTTGATAGAACTCAAACATCAGACCCCTTTCAATAATACTGAGAATCCATGGGCTATTGGTGATCTGTATCCAGGCCGGATGGTAGGCTAAAAGCCTACCCCCCCACCTGGTCCGTCAGTCATTGTGGCTTTCTAAAGTCCCGAGAGGAATTAAACATATATCCTCTACCTCTTCTCCTGTTGCTGTCATATCTGGTTGACTGTTTGAATCTCTGTTTGATCTTCTGCGGCTAGACCATCCCCTGTAATCCCATCTATAAAAGGGTCTTAAGAAAGGAAAACGCTTTTTATTGTCTCCTGCCTTTTCCAATAGTTCATCCAGAACTGTTCCAAACAAATGAGCTCCTTCACAGGGAATGCTACACAGTTTTGATCTGGCCTGTAAATCTCCTGGCCAACATTTTATCCACAGCGCTCTACGGGCTGCGTTAGACAGGGCTGAAGATCTGGCGGCCAGTTTAACAGAATCTGCCGACGCATCTGAAAGGAACATTGCTGCATCCTGAATTATAGGTATGGAAGATAAGATCTCATTTCTGGGAACTTTATTTTTGAGTTGATCCTCTAGGTGACCCAGCCACACCATTAACGACCGAGCTGTGCAAGTGGCTGCAACTGCTGGCTTTAGGGAACCTGCTGATGTTTCCCAAGCACCCTTAAGGAAGACGTCAGCTTTCCTATCCAGTGGGTCCTTTAGATTTCCTAAATCTTCGAATGGAAGAGGTTTTTTGCACGCCTTGGCCACTGCAGCATCTAGTTTCGGAGCCTTGTCCCATGAGGATGATGCTTACTCCTCAAATGGATACCTCCTTTTGAACGCTGGTGGAAGTGAACCCTTCCTTTCGGGTTTTTTCCATTCATTTGTAATCAATGTTTTTATCTTATCCACCACTGGAAAAGACCTTCTGGATTTCCGATCTATACCCTTGAACATTATATCTTGAATGGAGCATTCTGACTGGGTCTCCTCAATCCCCACTGTGTTGTTTACTGCTTTAACTAGGTGGTTAACCCTATTGAGTGACAGACAGGCCTGGCCGGATTCCAAGTCCCCCGAAGAGGAGGATGATGGGAGGGAATCTGAGCTCAGTTCACCCGAGTCTGAACCTATATCTGAGATTGGGGATGTAACTTCCTTCCTCTTTTTGGCATCCGTTTTCTGAGACCTGGATTTTATAGAACCTTGACTTCTTGTCTAACCATCTCTCTTAGCGTAGAAGTAAGGTCAGGGGCCTCTTCCTCAATTAAGTGTTGTATGCAGGATCTACATAATCTCCTTTTATGCCCATCTGGGAGCGGTTCCCCACACTCGGCACACTCCCTATGTTTGGCCTTGGTAACACATTTTCTCCCCTAGCAAGGAGAGAGGGAATATAAGGAGCGATAACAGTCAGTAAGTGAACTTTCACATAGATCACTTACCCAGCCCTGCATCGAGTGGTACAGTAGTTGGGGGGTCCTTCCTAGCCGGTGATTCTTTACGGCTTGAGGACTTGCTTGATCTTGACTTGTGTCTCTAACTCCACCAGCACGACTGCCACTAGAACGCCGCTGGGAGATTGCCTGAGACTCTTCCAAATCTTGAAGCTGCTGCTTGTCCAGCTGCGGTGCTCCCTCTGGCGATTCCATCTTAAGAATGGATCAGGAGCACCTTGCAGCAGTCATACCTTCTTTAAAAACCCCCAAGGTACCGCCCCCGGATGGGGGTCAGCAGGATCTCCAGGTGGCCTGCCCGGTACCATAAACTGAAAGGGCGTGCTCCCCTCCCTCAGGACCGCGCCCCTGTCGCCGACCAGTGAGACCCCCGCCCCTCCCTGGGCTCGAGCCCGGCTCGGATGCCGGAGCGCCGCTATCGGCCGGAACGGCGCTACTGCGCATGCCCCGCCGCGTCATCAAGCCGCGCCACCTAGTCGCATCATCCGGACACGCCCCTTCCGGTTGCGACCGCGGCTTTGCAAGCTGACACGCGACCGAGGACGCCAGCACCGCCCGGACCGACGCGCACACCCCCAGTAGGTAGCGGACAGACCCCAGAGGCCCCAGCAGGCGCGGACACCGAGGAGAGCCGCATACTCACCAGGTACCCGCGCGATGGACCACATCGGAAGCCAGCCCTTTATCTAAGGCTGCTTCCCCTGCTGTCACCGACACCAGGCAGTTTCCCTGCGGTGTGGTGCTTCCAGCACTCTGATTAGGCCAAGGTAGGGGACCCCCGCTACCTGCATCGGTCTGTCAGGAGTGGGACCTTCTTTTTCTTCGACCTTCATAATGCCTGCCTGAAGAGGTTCCCCTGTCAGGGACAGGAAACCAACTGATGCAAGAGAGAGGTACCGCCCTTTTATGTCTGTAGGTTTCCTGTCCCTGAAGAGCTGATCC
Source organism: Ranitomeya variabilis (assembly GCF_051348905.1). Lineage (NCBI taxonomy): Eukaryota > Metazoa > Chordata > Amphibia > Anura > Dendrobatidae > Ranitomeya > Ranitomeya variabilis. The sequence continues at coordinate 629,462,639 of NC_135234.1, read as the reverse complement.
CCTCTCTCGTAGTGCTGTCATGGCAACTGAATGAAGTGGTTGTTTCATCGGTATTTTTTGCACCTGTGTTTTTGCCATCATTTATCGGGTCCGCTGCACCCTGATAGTGCATTTGTTTGGAGGCTTCAGCAGGTAATCATCTCTGCTTTTTTCTCTGTGATTTTTTTCAATTTTAAGTCCTCTTTTTGTGTCTGTGAGCTTTTACATAAGGTACCCATAACTGTGCAAGTGCATGCGTGGGATTACAGCACCGTAACTGCACGTCACAGGTCAGGGTGATGTGCATAGCGGGGGTGGGTGCTACTGTAATGTTGAGAGGAGGCAGATTTCCTTCAGGCACTGCACACACCCCAGAGCCTGGAAGAAATTAATACCATAAAAGATTTATAAAGTGCATTTCTCAACATCTACACTGCAGCTATGAGGCATATATTTATAAACTTTATCAAAAGCAGTCATTTGGTTTTGATGTCCTGCGACAGGTAATACATGTGACATTAAACCTTATTCTTATGTTAATTAACAGTAGGAGCGAGTCAAAATACTAAATTCTGCTCAATATTAGATAAAAAATAACCAGAACTAAGTTTGTCCAATTGATTCAGTCCTCCATAACCATCACAGCAGCTCATGTGGCCACCTGGGAAAACCATTTGCCCAGCCCTGCTCTGTAGCATCATGCATATAACTAGGTGCTTTCCATATACCTTTTGGCTGCATGTTGGCGAAACAAGATATCCTGTCCAGATTGGAGGATGCGGACTGACATCTTAGCACAGCGTACATAGAACTTCTGACCATCTTCAAATAAAATATATAAATTGCAATGAGGAAAAAACAAAAGAAACTCTGTTTTTATCATTTCATACATACACATTGTAATATCAGTCTCAGAATTTAAACAAGCTAGAAATACAGATAGAAAAGATAATAGAAGAATTCTGACATCACCAAAGAAAGGAGGTTTGGAGAGTTATTCAAAACTACACGTAGTGTTATAATTATCACTCTGTCTTGCATAATTTGGACCATGTGGACATAGATGCAAATCCTTTCAGTGTAAGGCTATGTGCCCACGTTGCAGAAATGCTGCGGAAATGTCCGCAACTCCCTGCCGCGGGTAAAACGCATGCGGAATTCGCATGTATTTTCCCGCAAAACACAGGTGTTTTTAGCTTGCAGAATGCTTGTGTTTTCCACACGATTTGAAGCGTCGCTTGGAAAAGTAATTGACAGTTGGTCACACTTGTCAAATATAGTGCTTGACAAGTGTGACCAACTTTTTACTATTGATGCTGCCTATAGAATGTTAAAAAATAAAAAAAATATGGTTATTCTCACCATCCGACGGCCCCCGATCTCCTCAGCGGAACTCCCGGTAAGTTCCGTTCCCAGGGATTCTTTGCCTGAAGGACCTTTGTGACATTACAATCGCGTGACCGCAAAATCATCTCAGGTGATTCGCACAATGCAACCCTGGGAACAGAAGCCACCGCATGCACCGCTGAGAGGCGGGAGGACTCCAGGGGCCATCAGAAGGTAACTATACCCCTAATTTTTTTTTTCTTACAGAAATATGGTTCCCAAGGGCCTGGAGGAGAGTCTCTTCTCCTGCAGACCCTGGGTACCATCCGCACATGAAGCGCTCACTTTATGCATGGTGGGCGTAGCCACATGCGTAAAGTGAGCATTTCGATGCAATCTTATGGCTGCGGAATCACTGCGATTCCGCAAAAATAATGGACATGATGCAGATTTTACCGGTATGCGATTCCGCAGGTGGGAAAATCCGCAGCATGGGCACAGCAACTGCAGAATCCCTTAGGATTGCATGGGAATGCGGTTTTTAAGCGTTTCCGCTAAAGCAAAAAAAAACACTGCAGAAAGGCATAAAAAAACGCAACGTGGGCACACAGCCTAAAAAAGTGCTGTAAGCTGCAACCATATGTTGCCTAAGCCCAGTATCCAAAACTCCCAAATCCCTATACAAATATACATACACAGTGAAGGAAATAAGTATTTAATCCCTTGCTGATTTTGCAAGTTTGCCCACTAACAAAGTCATGAACAGTCTATAATTTTAAGGGTAGGTTAATTTTAACATTGAGAGATAGAATATCAAAAATAAAATCCAGAAAATCACATTGTATTAATTATATAAATTTACTAGCTGTCTAACGCTCGGCACGCTCACTGCTATCTAATTAACGCTGCTAGTGATTAAACTAAAGTAAATAATGACAACATTCAATAGCGCTTACGCAGGTGGTAAATTAACTTAAAATGAAGTTAATAATAATTAAAAATCAGAATAATACTAATACATTTTATTCAGTGTAAAATCAAAAGCAAACGGATTTGTGTGGTAATGTGTGGGGACGGAGCCTCGTGTGGTAATGTGTGGGGACGGAGCCTCGTGTGGTAATGTGTGAGGACGGAGCCTCGTGTGGTAATGTGTGGGGACGGAGCCTCGTGTGGTAATGTGTGAGGACGGAGCCTCGTGTGGTAATGTGTGAGGACGGAGCCTCGTGTGGTAATGTGTGGGGACGGAGCCTCGTGTGGTAATGTGTGAGGACGGAGCCTCGTGTGGTAATGTGTGAGGACGGAGCCTCGTGTGGTAATGTGTGGGGACGGAGCCTCGTGTGGTAATGTGTGGGGACGGAGCCTCGTGTGGTAATGTGTGGGGACGGAGCCTCGTGTGGTAATGTGTGGGGACGGAGCATGGTAATGTGCTGGGGGGGCGGGCATGTGTGTGGTAATGTGGTGGGGGACAGGATTGTGTGTGGTGATGGGGAGGGGTGGCGGGATTGTGTGTGGTAATGGGGTGGCGGGATTGTGTCGTAATGTGGTGGGGGGCGGGATTGTGTGTGGTAATGGGGGGGCGGAGCCACTGTGCAGGGGGCGGGATTAGCGAGTAATCACGATGCCTCATATATATAGATTTGCATGTTGCAGTGAGATAAGTATTTGATCCCCTACCAACCACTAAGAATTCTGGCTCCTACATACCAGTTAGACGCTCCTAATCAACTCGTTACCAGCATTAAAGACAGCTGTCTTACATAGTCCAAAAAAGAAGAGAATGTCCAGCTTCACCGAATCTGTAAAAAAGTGTTTTCTTTATTCGCAAACTTTAAACATAGAGGATACAGACTTCAGCACAAACCATATGGGTAAGAATCTCAACGCGTTTCTGGGGACTAAGCTCCCTTACTCATGACAACAAATTGTCATGATTAAGGGAGCTTGGTCTCCAGAAATGCATTGAGATTCTTACCCATATGGTTTGTGCTGAAGTCTGTATCCTCTTTCTTTATTCGCAAACTTTAAACATAACTCTTTTTTACGGATTCGGTGAAGCTGGACATTCTCTTTTTTGGACTTTATACGCTTGGACACAGTGGGTCCGTGCTCCCGGAGATTGGTTTATGCATCACGGGTGAGCTGGTTTATATTCCTTCTGTCTTACATAGTCACCTTTATAAAAGACTCCTGTCCACAGACTCAGGCTAGTTTCACACTAGCGTTTACCTGATCTGCGGCAGGCTGCGGACTTCCTCCGTGAAGCCCCGCCCTCGGCCGCACCTCCGCCGCTAGCTCCGCCTACTTCTGCATGCGGCCCGCATGTGACCTCCGTACCTATCTAACATTAGGTACGCAGGTCGTGCAGCTGTATGCGGATGCTGCCGCATGCGTCGTTTTGACGATGCGGCGACCAGCGTAGGACGCAGCCTGTAGCATTTTTTTTTTCCGCATCGTCAAAACGACGCATGCGGCAGCATCTGCATACAACCGCACGACCTGCGTACCTAATGTTAAAGATAGGTACAGAGGTCGCATGCGGGCCGCATGTAGAAGTAGGCGGCGCTAGCGGCGGAGGTGCAGCCGAGGGCGGGGCTTCACGGAGGAAGTCTGCAGCCTGCCGCAGATCAGGTAAACGCTAGTGTGAAAGTAGCCTTAGTCAGACTAACCTCTACAACATAGGCAAGACCAAAGTGCTTTATAAGGACGTCAGGGACAAGATCATAGACCTGCACAAAGCTGGAATGGGCTACAAAACCAGTAAGACGCTGGGTGAGAAGGAGACAACTATTGGTGCAATAGTAAGAAAATGGAAGAAATACAAAATGACTCAATCGACATCGATCTGGGGCAACATGCAAAATCTCACCTCGTGGGGAATCCTTGATCATGAGGAAGGTGAGAGATCAGCCTAAAACTACACGGGGGAACTTGTTAGGCTTCTTTCACACTTCAGTTGTTTGGCGTCAGTCTGCTCCGACATAGTGACGGAATGACGGATCCGTCACAATTGTTGAGAAAACGGTTCTAACGGATCCGTTTTTTTGACGGATCCGTTACTTGGGGGTTGTCTGGGAAAAGTATCTTTTTGGAGCATGCGCAATTGAAAACGCGGATTGGGGCCATTTTCCTGAAGCCCCGGGCAGCAGAGCGCTCCATCTGCGCACGCGCGGCCACAGGAAAGATGGCCGCGCCCACCGGTAAACGGCGAATAGCGAAGACCGCGCTGTTTTGAATCTCCTGGGCAGTGGATCTTCGCTTTGGACATGCGCACACCACTACGCCACCAACGTAATGATGAGCAGGTTTATGGGGGAGAAACAGCGCTGTCACCACGCCCATATGACCAGACCAGCGTGAGTGACAGCAGAAAACGGCGAGTTTACAAAGGTATTTCGGCAGCTTACGTAGGTTATAAAGGCACACAAAGACACTAATGTAACGCCCAGCTCTGCCCCTATTTAAAGGTATTTTTAGCTCATCTTCAAAAAACGGGGTGACAGGTGCCCTTTAAAATTCTGCAGAGACCGCAAGGTCCCCCTGCTCAAGAAGACACATGTGGGGGGCGTGGCCTGACTGCCGATGGAGCAGGTCGCATAGAGCGGGAGCTCCGTTCCCAGGAACCACTAACCAGCGCACAGCGGCATACTCAAAGCGCCTCCAGCCTCGAATCTTCCCGTACCAGCTCCTTACCTGCTGGTGAGTACATGGGGAAGTCCAAATCCGGCTCACGGGACCCCTCCAGGCGCATTGTTGATTTCTTCGTGGCCTCCTCCCAGCCGCCCGAGTTCCAAGATGGCGCCGCTATCACCCAGGTCCTCTCGCGCAGCGCGCCGAGGCTCACAATCCTCTTCCTCGAGCGCAGCTGCAATTGATCTCGCCGATACCCCAGTCACAGCGTCCTTTTTAACAGACATGCTGGGAGAGCTGCGAACCTCACTACAAGAAGATATGCGTTCTATGTTGGCTGAGCTTAAAGGGGAGGTAGAGGAACTGGGGAGTCGCACAGATCATCTTGAACACAAAATGTCTGAACTGGTGGCTTCACATAATGATCTCTAGGACGCTCATGAGGATTTACACTCACTAGCCACTAAGATTCACTCTAAGACCCTGGCCCTGGAGGACAGGTCCAGGAGGAACAATATAAAGCTCAGGGGTATTGAAGAGGAGGTTGGATCAGAGGATCTGAAACCCTTTTTACAAGACTTTATTCTCGCAGTCCTCCCACAAGCTGTTAAGGAAGGGGTTATAATTGACCGTATCCATCGGATCCCTAAGCCCTCAGGGTTGGGGCCCTCCGTTCCTAGAGACGTATTAGCACGCATACATTTCTTGGTTATGAAAGAAGAATTTCTGCAAGCTTTAAGAAACAAACCGACGTTACCTGAACGTTTTGCAAGCATTACTGTCTTCCCTGACTTATCCCCAGGAACTCTAGCCCTGCGCAGAGCTTTTCTACCCTACACTACAATCCTGAGAGAAAGGCATTATATATCGCTGGGGATTTCCCACCAAGCTCTGCATTCGCAAGGATGGATCGACTACTACATGCCTGAACCCCTCACAAGCAGCAAAGACCTTAAACCAGAGGCATAGCTAGGGGTTCAGCTCGGGGGGGCGAGACATCTGAGTAGGCCCCTAACCCCTGATTACAACTACGGTGTGGCACTGTAATTGTGTGTATCAGAACCTCAGCCAATGATCCCCCTGTAACTAAAAAAAATCTCCACAAAGACCAACACTACCAGTCCTACAGAACATAGATCACTGCACAGTTACAGATGGTGACTTACCACTGACATTCTTTCTGATGGAGTCGTCACTTTTCCCGTCTTTTCCATCTGGCCCAGACCGACATGACAACTTCTTCCAGCAACGACTCGGCTGCAGAGAATACAACAAAGACACATTTCACTTCTCATATTCCAGCCCCATCACCATCTATTCCAAACCTGCACAAACTCCTCATCCTACTGATACCCCAATAATGAGCCGCTGCTGCCATATGTGTCCCTATTACTGCCCCTGATACCACAATACTGAGCCGCTGCTGCCGTATGTGTCCCTATTACTGCACCTGCTGTGTGGTACAAAAGCATTGTTCCTCACACTGCTTCACATAGTAATGCCACCATTGTGCCCTTACATAGTAAAATGTCTATGTGCCTTCACAGTAGCCCCAAACTCTTTACAGCCCCCACAGTGGTCCCAACACTGTATAATGACCCCCACAGTAGCTCCCACACTGTATATAGGCCCCTACACTGTATGATGGCCTGACAGCAGCCTCCAAACTGTATAACGGCCCTTGCATTATCTCTCACACTGTATAATGACCCCTGCAGTAGCTCCCATGCTGTATAATGGAACTTGCAATAGCTCCCACTCTTTAGAATCTGGTCACTGTCTGTGGGCTGCTACTTGCACAGCCCTGATATACTTAAAGAGCTAAATAGAAGAAAATAGGACCAGCCAGTGGGTGCGTATAGAGGCCAGTGTATGGGTATAGCTCCCTGAATTTATCCAGGTAACCCTAAAAAAACACTCTTGTCTGGACAAGACCCCAAAGAGGGAAAGGAGGCAACCAGAAGAAAGAGGGGGAGATAGAATGTTACCAATCTAAAGAAGAAAGTACAGCCCCTGACTCGTCTGCTCCTCTCTTTTTCCCTTTTCACCCTTTGGGGTCTTGTTGTCTAGACTGAGCATATGTTCAGGGGCTGGCAACCATATGTGATTTTCTATACACACTTACTTGTGATGCTTTTTTCTTCTGTCTGGCTATTTATCATACTGTATAAACTCACCCATAACTTTTTTTTTAATAAAAGGTTTTATAATGGGGGTTTTGTGTTTACAACCTTGGATTTACTGATATGAGATCATACAGACACTGGACTGATGGATCCTGACCCCAGCTATAGGAATACATACATACATACATCTCCTATAGCAGGGGTCAGGATCCTACCAGTCCAATGTCTGTATGATCTCATATCAGTAAATCCAAGGTATATATACTGACAACACTGGTCAGTAATGTACACTGATAGACGTGACCCCGGCTGCAGGACCCCACAGATGAGGATATAGTATATATATATATATATATATATATATATATATATATATATGTGTGTGTGTGTGTGTGTGTGTGTGTGTGTGTGTGTGTGTGTGTGTGTGTGTGTGTGTGTGTGTGTGTGTGTGTGTGTGTGTGTGTGTGTGTGTGTGTGTGTGTGTGTGTGTGTGTGTGTGTATATATATATATATATCCGATATAATCATCTGTGGGGTCCTGCAGCCGGGGTCACATCTGTCAGTGCACATTACTGACCGGTCTTGTCTATCTGATCGGGTGATGCTTGGGCGATTTGCACTCAAAGTGACCCGATCTGAGTAAAAGTTCAGGATGCTGCCATAAATCTACAGTGTCTCAGAGACTGCAGATACAGCATGTGGCTGGGTCTTACCTGGAGAGGAGCAGCGTCCTGTCACCTCCTCCCTACACAGTGCAGACACCTCTGGCTGTACAGGCCGAAGTGTGAGCTGTTACTTACAGCACTGTGTACCCTGTCCTGCTCCTCTCTGGAGGAAGACCCAGCGTCATTGTCCTGACTTCTCTGCCGCAGACACGTTCACTGAGCGTGCAATGTCGTGTCTGCTCTGCTGGATACAGGTACAGTGTCAGCACTGGGGGGAGAGGGCATAGCTTCACTGCCTTTCTCCAGCCCCTGCCCGAGGTAGAGCAGGGAGATCGTATCTCCCTGCTCTACCACAGAGCTAATTAAGGGTACCGTCTCACAGTGCCACTTTTGTCGCTACGATGGTACGATCCGTGACGTTCCAGCGATATCCATACGATATCGCTGTGTCTGACACGCAGCAGCGATCAGGGACCCTGCTGAGAATCGTACTGACTGCCGGCCGGAATGTAAGAGCAGAGCACAGCGGTGACGTCACCGCTGTGATCTGCTTTCACTTTACGGCGGCACTCAGTCAGAGCGGGAAGCAGACTGCAAGGGACCTGACGGACACCGGAATGTGAGTATGTACGGTTTGTTTTTTTTTAACTTTTACGATGGTAACCAGGGTAAACATCGGGTTACTAAGCGCGGCCCTGCGCTTAGTAACCCGATGTTTACCCTGGTTACCCGGGGCCTTCGGCATCGTTGGTCGCTGGAGAGCGGTCTGTGTGACAGCTCTCCAGCGACCACACAACGACTTTCCAACGATCACGGCCAGGTCGTATCGCTGGTCGTGATCGTTGGAAAGTTGCAGAGTGTGAGAGTACCCTAAGTGTAGTGTAGCTCCGGGTGGGCCCCTGTGAGCGGTGGGCCTGGGGCGGCCGCACCCTCTGCCCCCCTGGTAGCTACGCTACTGCCTTAAACCAATGGGGCCTGAAAACTCCTGGATCCCCTTCTCCATCCTCAGATTCTCCCAGGTCTGGAGGTACTAAAACCGGAAGACGCCGCATTGTCCCGGATTGGAAGGTTGTCTGACGTTACAAACTTTATTGGTTCATGGCTGGCTTTTTCTCCTTTTTTCCAGCATAGTTCTATTTTAATTTTTGTCTCTTTTTGCAGTCCTTTTTTTGCTGAGTCTGGTTTCCTTGCTTGGGACCCTCCTCAGCTTTTTGCCCCACAGGTAAACTGCGTATCACCTTCGGATTCAGAAATTGCCTGAATGGACATTTGTGTTAATGGTTTATTGTTTGTCTTATTCTCCCTTCCCTTTTCCCCCTCTCCCCATCTCACTTTTTACGGGTAATTTTCGATAGTCCACATTCTCGTTACAAGATGTTACAGTTTATTAGAGTGCATCACTCCATTTATACTCTATTATCACACATTATGAGTATTTCACTATATTCTATTAATGTTAATGGCCTCAACTCTCCTGGTAAAAGGTCGCTTGTAAGGCGCCAATTCTCTAAGGCCCATCATGATATTATATGTATTCAGGAAACACATCTGTTAGAACATGATAATGTTAGAATGTACTCAGGCCTATAACCACCAATTTTTGCGAACGGCAAAACCAAAAAGGCTGGGGTTGCTATTTTCTTTAGTAAAGCTAACTCTTTTCAACTAATCAGTTCTATTGCTGATCCCATGGGTAGATTCATTATTGTACTATGTTTAATCAATAATACTCCCTATACTATTGCCTCCATCTATGCCCTGAATTTTGGCCAAATTAAGTTTTTGAATAGTTTCTTCCAGACGTTAGGCAACTCCCAACATGGCCGTAAACTGGTTGTGGGAGATTTTAACATCCCCGTGTCTAAAAATTTGGACTGCTCATCCTCTTCTCTGTCTAGGTGTGAAGCAGTCAGCTTATCAGCTCCTATAATCTTCACAATATCTGGAGATATCTCCATTGCAATGAACGCGATTATATGTTCTGGTCACCTAGACATGGCTCCTATAGTAGAATTGACTATTTTGGTGGATGATGTGGCCCTTCCCCATTGTACATCTGCGGATATAGGCAACATAACCTGGTCTGATCATGCGCCGGTGTCTGTTTCCCTGAAATTGGCAATTAGGCCTCCCTCACAATGGCGCCTCAATGACCACCTCCTAACTGACCAATCGAACTCTCAACTTAGAGAACTCTCTAAAGGAGTTTTTCACTATCAATGACTCCGCGGAGGTGCACGATGACTCTCTGGTTTGCGCACAAGGCGGTAGCTCGAGGCCTCTTTATTAAGATGGCTGCGACAGCCAAACGGAAATACAACATGAGCCTCCAGGCTGCCTTGGGTGTGGTGGCCCGACTGGAGTCCCGTCATAAGTCACTCCCCTCTCCACAAATATCCGACCTCTCTGCAGCACGCCTTCATCTTCGCCAGCTGCTCCTCCGCAAAGCAGAAAATGTGGTTAGGAAATCTAAAGCTAAATTTTATTCAATGGGTGACCGGGCAGGTGCTTTACTTGCCGCGTTTAAAAAAAAAAAAAAAAAAAAGAAGAAAAAGAAAGAAGAAGCTCAATCCAAAATCCACTATCTACTTAAGTCTGATGGTTCACGCATTTATAACCCGATCCACATAGCAGAAGAATTTGCATCATACTATTCCTCATTATACAATCTGGACTCCGATGCAAATACCCCTCAACCCTCTCAGGCCTCTATAGTCGCCTTTTTGGAGAAAGCAAATCTCCCTTCGGTCAACCCAGTTCAATTATCTTTCCTTAACGCTCCCATTGTAGACTGAAATATCACAAATTATTAGAGAGACTAAAAAACGCTCCGCACCAGGCCCAGATGGTTTCTCTCTTCCTTAGGCCTCTTTCACACGTCAGTGTCTCCGGTACGTGTAGTGACAGTTTTCTCACGTACCGGAGACACTGACACACGTAGACCCATTTAAATGAATGGGTCTATGCACATGTGCGTGTTTTCACACGGACCGTATGTCCGTGCTGAAAACACGTCGACATGTCCGTTTTCTACCGGCAGCACGGACCACAATACGGACAGCACACGTGCACACGGAGAACAGTGTGCACTCTCCTCCGTGTGCACGTACCGCCCGCAGGAGAGACAGCGCTACACTAAGCGCTGTCCCCCCTGCGTGTGGTGCTGAAGGCGGAATTCATCTCTTCTCCCCCTCCGGAGAGAAGAGATGAAAGATCAAGTTTTTTTTTTTTTTGTGAAAAATAAAGTTTTCATGTGTCCCCCCCCCCCCCCCCCCTCAGTGCGCCGCCTGGCCCCTTGCCGCAGAAATACTCACCTAGCTCCCGCGATGTCTCCTCTGTCCTCTCCGCGCTGGCAGCTTCTCCTGTGTGAGCGGTCACGTGGTACCGCTCATTACAGTCAGGGAATATTCACTGACTGTAATGAGCGCTCCCACGTGACCGCTCACACAGGAGAAGCTGCCGGCGCTGAGAGGACAGAGGAGACATCGCAGGAGCTGGCCGGGTGAGTATTTCTGCAGCAAGGGGCCAGGCGGCGCACTGAGGGGGGGGGGGGGGGGCTTTTGGACGCGGACGCACATGCAAACTTTATTCCCCCCCCAAAAAAAAAAAAAAAAAAAGATCTTTCATCTCTTCTCTCCAACGAACGCTGGGGGAGAAGAGATGAATTCTGCCTTCAGCACCACATGCGGGGGGGACAGCGCTTAGTGTAGCGCTGTCTCTCCTGCACGGTCCGTGTGGTCCTCAGGCGGCACACGGGCGGCACACGGATGCCGCACGTATGTGCCACTTGAGCACACGGACATACGGACACGGATATCTCCGGTACCGGTTTTTTCCGGTACCGGAAATATCAGGACGTGTGAAAGAGCCCTTATTCTCAGTTTCTCCCTATTATCTCTCCTTATCTTCTGCGCCTATTCAACCACTGGCTTTCAGTCGGTACCATCAGAAGTGAAGGTTTAGAAGCCTCTATTGCAACTCTCCCCAAACCGGGGAAACATATGACATCCCCAGGAAATTTTCGCCCCATCGCTCTTTTAAATTGCGATATTAAAATTTATGCTAAAATCTGGGCTAACAGGTTACTGGCGGTTCTTCCCTCACTCGTTCAACCAGATCAAGTTGGGTTTGTGCCGGGTAGACAAACTAGAGATGGCACGAGACGCCTGATTGACTTGCTGGATGAGGTGGCGAGGGGGTCCCTCCCCAGTGTGTTCCTGTCTCTTGACGCAGAAAAAGTGTTTGACAGGGTGCACTGGGGCTATATTGATCTTACCCTTCAAAAATTCGGCCTCACCGGGCAAATCTCCAAAGCTATTATGGCCCTTTACTCCAACCCATGTGCCTCTGTCCGTGCGGCTGGTACGGGAGTACTTTATCTCTAATGGGCCTCGCCAAGGCTGCCCCCTCTCCCCCATTATCTTTGCTCTGATCATGGAACCCCTCGCTGCTATTGTGAGACAATACCCGGACATAAGGGGTGTGAGGGTGGGAGATCATGAACATAAAATCGGCTTGTACACAGACGATGTAGTTCTAACCTGCTCCGCTCCTCTCGACTCACTGACTGCGGTCTCCACTATCCTTTCTCAATTCGCTGAAGCCTCTTATTATAAACTTAACCAAATCTACAATCTTTCCTCTTTCTCCCAATCCCCCTTCAACGGCAAATTCAAACTAAATACCCTTTAATTTGGTCTCCCCTTGGTTTCACATATCTAGCATATCTAGGCATACAGATAACTCATCTTAAAGATATCGTCCGTATTAATTGTGACACAACCCTTTCTGAAATTAAGAAATATATAGACCTATTCTCCAATTCTCACCTATCCTGGATGGCAAGAATTCAAACTTCTAAAATGTTAATTCTCCCTAAACTCATATTTTCAGATGTCTCCCTCTTATCCCCTCTAGGTATATTTCAGCTTTCCAATCAATTATTGACCGATTCATTTGGAATAGCAAGCCCCATAGAATAAAATGCTTATTGATGTCACTTCCACACTCAAAGGGTGGTCTTGGCGCCCCAAGGGTTCAACTATATCATAAAGCTGCCCTTCTAGAACCCCTTAAAATTTGGTGGGAGGGAGATTCTCCTCTTCCGTGGTTCAATATTGAGTCACACTATGCCCCTAGAAGGTCCCTCAGACTGTTATTGGAACTTTGTTTGCTCCGCCCTCCCTCATGTAGCTCATCTCTTAGATCAATTAGCTCTGCTTCTAAAATTTGGTCTGAATTGTGTCCTAAGCATCTCCCATCTCTATATCACTATGTTTCTCTTCAGGCCTTGGATTGTGCTATCGATGGGATGTCTGTCCGTCTGGAGGGGATGTGGGGTGCTCCGAGTGAGTGATCTATATAACACGGCTGGTTTGATTTCATTCTCGGACCTTGCTGACCGCTACTCCTTGCCCAGTGGGGCCTTTTTCCAATACTTTCAACTACGTAGCCTCTTGAGACCTCACATCTTGTTCAAGGCATCCACATCTCCTTCGGGGGAGGAGACTCAAGTCCAGAGATTTTTCAGACCAAACACCGTGATTCCTCATGGTATTTCCATTATATATAAAGCTCTTCTGTCCCATGGTATTGCAGATAAAAAGCATTCTATGTCCTCTTGGGAAGCTGCCCTCTCGTTTGAGGCTCCCCCTGAAGACTGGAATAACGCTATGACACACCCTTCCAAATTCTCTTCATGCCTTGGTCACCTTGAGCAGATTAAATAAAAAAAAAAAAAAAAAAAAAAAAAAAAAAAAAATCTTCAATGGTATTTCACTCCTACTAAGTTATCTAAATTTCACCCTTTCCTCTTCCTCCTTGTGCTGGAAAAATTGCAACCTTATTTGTTCGCTGGCTCATGTCTGGTGAGGATGCCCTCGTATCCAAATATTCTGGCATCAGGTCGAGTCTATTTTAGCGGAGGTCACCCGTCTCCCCTTCGTTCTAACCGGCCCTTTAGCTGTATTGGGTATTTCCCTTCTGGACTTCCCACCCCCTCTTCAACCCATAATTTCTAATATCCTTGTTGCAGCTAGATACTGTATCACGAAACATTGGAGGTCCCCTACTGTTCCCTCTAGGTCTGAGTTAATTGTGAGGGTTAATCTATATTATAGCTATGAATCAATCACAGCTAATTGTCTCTCCAAAAAAAAATAAATAAATAAGGTTCTCGCGTGGTGAGACCCCTGGATCTCGTCCTCTTGTCATCTCCTGATTCCCCCCTCCTCCTAAGTGAGCAGGTTACATATTACTGTTTACTTTTTATATGACACGGTATTCTCTCATGTCTCTGTGGTTGTTTTCTTGTGGACCCCTTGTATTTGATTATACCCGTCCCCCCCATTTTATACCTGTTGTATCTTTTATTCAATAAAAATTTGAATGGTTAAAAGAAGGCACATGTGCAGGCCCGTGAGTGATTGGGAGAAGGTGCTGTGGTCAGATGAGACAAAAATAGGTATTAAGCTTACCGTTAATTATGTTTCCAGGAGTCCATCCTGACAGCACTATGGAGGACGTCCTCCTCCCCCTTGCTGGGACAGGAAACACACGAGAGTTCAAAAGGCCCGGTCCCACCCCCATTCCTCAGTGTTGTAACAAGAACCGTCTCAAGAGAGATGCAAAAAAATAATATTTAATGGTAAAGAACATAACACCATATTAGGAACATATTACATCATATGTTAGCATAATACAGACATGTCGGGTTCATATTACAAAAGCATAGTTATATTAACAGGGAGAGAATTACCCGTGCTGTCAGGATGGACTCCTGGAAACATAATTAACGGTAAGCTTAATACCTATTTTCCAGGACGTCATCCTGACAGCACTATGGAGAGTACCAAAGCACCTCCTCAGGGTGGGATTACCGCTTGGAGAACTTCTCCCGAATGCAGTATGCTGACCGGACAACACATCAAGTTTATAATGTTTGCAAAAGGTATTCGCACTAGCCCATGTAGCGGCCTTACAAATCTGCTCTAGAGAGGCGCCTGCCCTCTCGGCCCAAGAAGTAGCCATCCCTCTAGTAGAGTGTGCATGAAGACCTTTTGGAGGAGGGATGCCCTCCGACTGATAGGCCTCGGAGATCACAGATGTGATCCATCGAGCAATGGAGGCCTTAGAGGCCTTCTTTCCCCTATTTTTACCGCCGAACAAAATAAACAGATTTGGGTCGATGTGCCATGGGTTGGTGGCTGACAGGTAGTTGATGACCGCCTGTCTGACATCCAAGGAATGCAGAGCTTCCTCTTTAGAATTGGAAGGGTTACAGCAAAAGGATGGTAACACTATCTCCTGATTCCTATTTTTTAGAGTTCCCACTTTTGGAACGAACGAGGGATCTAGTTTAAGGACCACACTATCGTCTCTAATCTGGAGGTACGGGTCCCGTGTGCACAGGGCTTGGATTTCCCCCACCCTCTTAGCCGTGGTGATCGCCACTAGGAATGCCGTTTTACGTGTCAGGGCTGAAATGGACATATTATCTGCCGAGGCGTAATTATCTTTGCAGAGGAATCTCAGGACAAGGTTAAGATCCCAAGGAGGAGATAACTGTCTAATGGTGGGGCGCAACCTTTGGGTGGCTCTGATAAATCTAACTATCCAGGGGTGTGTTGCCAGGGGATAGTCTAGAAAGGAGCTAAGTGCCGAGATCTGCACCTTCAAGGTGCTCGGCCTAAGCCCTTTATCGAACCCAGCCTGCAGAAAATCCAGAATTCTGGGTAAGTCGGGAGTGCCTGCCGCAACCTCAGACCTGCCACCCTCCAGACAGAAACGCCTCCAGATCTTCAAGTAGATTGCTGACGTGACCGGCTTCCTACTAGCCTTGATAGTGGATATGACCTGGTCAGACAGGCCTCTTGCCTTCAGGATGTTCCTTTCAGGATCCAGGCTGAGAGGTGTAGCTTCTCTGGGTCCGGATGGTACACTGGGCCCTGGTGGATTACGTCTGGTCTGTGAGGGAGCTCCACTGGACTCTATCGCCAGGTCTACCAGAAGGGAGAACCAACTCCTTCTTGGCCAGTATGGGACTACCAAAATTACTCGAGCCTGTTCTTCCTTGATCTTCCTGAGGACAGCCCCGATTAGTGCTAGAGGAGGGAAAGCATATGAGAGGGGCTCTGTCCAACTCTGACTTAGACCATCTATTCCTTCCGGCAGATCCCGAGGGTTCAGCGAGAAGAACCTTGAGACCTTAGAGTTTCTCCTGTTTGCGAAGAGGTCTATACTGGGAGTACCCCAACGCCGGCACAGCTCCCGGAAGATGTCCTGGTTGAGTTCCCACTCTGTTGCAAACACTCTTCTTCTGCTCAAGTAATCCGCTATGACGTTCTGGGAGCCTTCCAAGTGGATTGCAGAGATGGAGAGGATCGACCTTTCTGCCCAGCGAAATATTCTCCCCGCCAGCTGCTGGAGAAGATGGTGCCTTGGACCTCCTTGGTGTTTTAGGAAGGAAACAGTTGTCACGTTGTCGGACAATATCCTGACATGACGATTCTCCAGAGTGCGACGATTTCTTCTCAGGGCTTCCCAGACAGCATACAGCTCTCTGAAGTTGGATGAGTTGCCGGCTACGTCTGGAGGCCATCGTCCCTGGAGGATCCTCCCTTCTAAGTGAGCCCCCCAGCCCCAGGCGCCCGTAGTAACTACTACGTAGGGATCGGTGGTCCATAGTACCCCGATTCTTAGATTCTTTGGGTCTGTCCACCAAAGGAGGGATCTTCGTACTGGACCTGGTAGATATAAAATACTGTCCAGAGAAGATTGACGACGGTCCCACTTGGAGAGGATTAAGCTCTGCAGTGGTCTTGAATGGAACTGTGCCCATCTTACGCATGGTATGCATGCCGTCATTAGGCCTAGGACTCTCATGGCCATCCTTATTGAGACTCTGCGTTCTAGTAGGAGTCTGATCTGAATCTGTAATGTCTCCAGCTTGGATTCGGGCAGTAGGGATACTCTGTTTGCAGAATCCAGACAGACACCCAGGAAGACCTTTTTGTGTTCCGGAATCAGGTCTGATTTCTGCCAGTTGATGATCCATCCCAAGTGTTCCATTACCATGATGGTCCGGTTTCTGTGATCCGATAGGATCTCTGGTGTTCTTGCTATCAGAAGAAAGTCGTCGAGATAAGGGACTATTATAATCCCCTGGTTTCTTAGGGTACCGTCACACTGTCACACTTTGATCGCTACGACCGTACGATCCGTGACGTTCCAGCGATATCCATACGATATCGCTGTGTCTGACACGCAGCAGCGATCAGGGATCCTGCTGAGAATCGTACGTCGTAGCAGATCGTATGGAACTTTCTTTCGTCGCTGGATCTCCCGCTGACATCGCTGGATCGTTGTGTGTGACAGCGATCCAGCGATGTGTTCGCTTGTAACTAGGGTAAACATCGGGTAACTAAGCGCAGGGCCGCGCTTAGTAACCCGATGTTTATCGTGGTTACCAGCGTAAACGTAAAAAAAACAAACAGTACATACTCACATTCCGGTGTCTGTCCTCCGGCGTCTCAGCTTCTCTGCACTGTGAGCGCCGGCCAGCCGGAAAGCGAGCACAGCGGTGACGTCTGACGTCACCGCTCTGCTTTCCGGCTGCTGTGCTTACACAGTGCAGAGAAGCAGAGACGCCGGGGGACAGACACCGGAATGTGAGTATGTACTGTTTGTTTTTTTTACGTTTACACTGGTAACCAGGGTAAACATCGGGTTACTAAGCGCGGCCCTGCGCTTAGTAACCCGATGTTTACCCTGGTTACCCGGGGACTTCGGCATCGCTCCAGCGCCGTGATTGCAACGTGTGACCGCAGTCTACGACGCTGGAGCGATAATCATACGATCGCTGCGACGTCACGGATCGTGCCGTCGTAGCGATCAAAATGGCATTGTGTGACGGTACCCTTAGGAAAGCCACTATCTCTGACACCAGCTTTGTAAACACGCGAGGTGCTGAGGCAAGTCCAAACGGCAGGCACTGGAACTGGTAGTGACAGGTCCCGGACGGCAGAACTACCGCGAACCTCAGAAGTCTCTGAGATAGATGATGGACAGGGACCTGATAATAGGCACTCTTCAAATCGAGAGTGCACATTACCGCGTTCTGATCTATGAGAAGGATTGCAGAACGGATGGACTCCATGCGAAACCTCTTGTACCTGACCCAGGCATTCAGAGGTTTCAAATTTACAATTGTACGAGAGTCGCCTGATGGTTTTGTTATGGAGAACAGGGAGGAGTAGTGACCCTGGCCTACTTCTAGCGGTGGTACTGGTATTATGACTTTTGAGGAAAGCATGTCCATTAAGTCTTTTAACATGGGAGAGTCTTGCATAACCACCGTGGGTACGATGTACCTGTCTGGTGGAGGGGAGTAGAACTCTATACTGTAGCCCTCTGACACAGTGCGAAGGACCCATTGATTCTGCGTGACTCTGCTCCAGTTTACAGCGAAATGGCGAAGCCTTCCCCCTATAAGAGTGGCGTCATTGTGATTTAGACTTAGAGGAGGGGCTGAAGAAGAAACTTCTGTTCTTACTGCCGTGGCCACGGGAACCCCTATTAAAGCCTCTATTGGACCTTCCCCCTCGGAAGTCGGACCTGTAGTCGGACTGTCTTCTAAAGGGAAACCCTCTCCGAAAGGACTGAGGCCTCTTAGGCTTGTCCTCTGGAAACCCTTTTTTCTTGTCCGAAGCTGACTCTAATATAGTGTCGAGGGAAGGACCAAACACCCTTGCGCCCGAGAAGGGGATTGAGCATAATTTAGTCTTGGACGCGTTATCACCCGACCAAGACCTTAGCCAGACTGCCCTTCTAGCCGCATTAGACAATGATCCATTTCTGGCTGAAAATCTGACTGACTCAGCCGTCATGTCAGATAGAAAGGCAGTAGCCGATTTCATTATGAGGAGAGAGTTTAGGATCTCAGACCTTGGGGTCTTATTAGAGAGATGCTCCTCTAATTGACCCATCCAAAGGTGCATAGACCGGGCTACCGAGGTAGCTGCAATGTTGGTCTTAATTAGAGCCGCAGAAGACTCCCAGGCTCTCTTTAGCAATATGTCCGCCTTTCTATCCATCGGATCGCGCAAGCTTGATGAGTCCTCGAATGGAATAGCTGTCTTTTTTGCGACCTTCACCACCGGGACATCCACCTTGGGTATCTCGTCCCATAGTTTTACGTCATCCGGCTCAAAGGGTATGCGCGCCTTAAAATCTTTAGACAGTCAGCCGACGTTCTGCCTCCTTCCACTCTTCAAGCACCATAGCCTTGATATGTTCGCTAACTGGGAAGACGGTCTGCCGACGCGACATAAGTCCCCCAAACATCAGGTCCTGCCTGAATTGCGGTTTAGATGCCTCCTCTACTTGCATGGTGCATCGCACTGCCTGCACCAGCTCATTCGTGTCCTCCGCCTGGAAAAGGTACTTCCTTTGATGGTCCTGGCTTCCAGATGGAAGCTCGCCCTCTTCCTCAGAGACAAGATCTTCAGAGTCAGACTTGTCGTCCGAACTATAATCCAGCTCCCGTCTGGCCCTTTTTCGGCTGGGCATAGGGCTGGACTTTTCCACCATGGTGGCCAGAGAAGCTTGGACCTCTTCTCTTATTAAGGACCTCATCTCAGACAATAGGGAGGGTTGCTCGTCTCTCATAACCTTTGATGTGCAATCTGCACATAAGGTCTTACCATGAGTGTCCGGGAGCTTTGCGCTGCATATCGGACATCTACTGGACTTCCCAGAAGCCTTTCCAGATTTCTTAACTTGACCAGGGGGGACCGCTGGAGTTCCCTTATCCTTAAACAATATAAGATAGGGAAAGTAGCAGGGTGGCTCTTACTACCAGGGTGCAGGGGGAGTTTGCGCTCTGCGCACTTACCCCATCCTCAGGTGGCATGCTTTCCATGGCTCCGGAGTATCGGTGCTCCTTGCGGTTGTCAGCGTCTGAGCGCTGTAATTCCTGAGTTCTCGCTGGAGCGCACGCCTCCCCTGTATCTCCAGCTTTACCGAAAGTGCCGGCAACGAATGGCACAAACCGGAAGTGACGCGGTCCCCGGAACTTCCGCCGGAAGAGTCAGAGCCCGGCGTTCCACGCCGCATGGAGGCTGCCGACCTCGGGGACCGCATCCGCAGCCGAGAGCCCCCCCACCGGGAGGAGCGGCCGCTGGTCTTTGGAGCAGAGGGACCCCCCTCTGGAGGGTTTCTGCCCTGAGCCTCTTGACAGGGGGAAGGATCTGGCAAGCCGCACAATCCCCCTGAGCTCCGGTAAGCTGCGCAGCTTCTCATGTGTCCCTTGCAGGGACAGGAAAAACACTGAGGAATGGGGGTTGGACCGGGCCTTTTGAACTCTCGTGTGTTTCCTGTCCCAGCAAGGGGGAGGAGGATGTCCTCCATAGTGCTGTCAGGATGACGTCCTGGAAAATTGAGGTCTTTGGCATTAACTTAACTCGCCGTGTTTGGAGGAAGAGAAATGCTGCCTATGACCCAAAGAACACCGCCCCCACTGTCAAGCATGGAGGTGGAAACATAGTTTGGGGGTGTTTCTCTGCTAAGGGCACAGGACTACTTCACCGCATCAATGGGAGAATGGATGGAGCCATGTACCGTAAAATCCTGAGTGACAACCTCCTTCCCTCCACCAGGACATTAAAAATGCGTCGTGGCTGGGTCTTCCAGCAAGACAATGACCCACGACATACAGCCAAGGCAACAAAGGAGTGGCTCAAAAAGAAGCACATTAAGGTCATGGAGTGGCCTAGCCAGTCTCCAGACCTTAAACCCATAGAAAACTTATGGAAGGAGTTGAAGCTCCGAGTTGCCAAGCGACAGCCTCAAAAAATCTTAATGATTAAAGCTACTTTCACACTAGCGGCATTTGGCCTCCATCGCAATGTGTCGTTTTGGAGAAAAAACACATCCTGCAAAAGTGCTTGCAGGATGCGTTTTTTCACCATTGACTTGCATTAGAGACGCATTGCGACGGATTGCCACACGTCGCATCCGTCGTGCGACGGATGCGTCGTGTTTTGGCGGACCGTCGGCACAAAAAAACGCTACATGTAACTCCGCCCCGCCTCCCCGCACCTCACAATGGGGCAGCGGATGCGTTGAAAAACTGCATCCGCCGCCCCCCGTTGTGCGGCGCTTTCAACGCTAGCGTCGGCATGTCGCATTGCGACGTGCAGTGCACGACGCTAGTGTGAAAGTAGCCTTAGAGATGATCTGCAAAGAGGAGTGGACCAAAATTCCTCCTGACATGTGCGCAAACCTCATCATCAACTACCAAAAACGTCTGACTGCTGTGCTTGCCAACAAGGGTTTTTGCCACCAAGTATTAAGTCTTGTTTGCCAGAGGGATCAAATACATATTTCTCACTGCAAAATGCTAATAATTTTATACAATGATTTTCTGGATTTTATTTTTGATATTCTCTCTCTCAATGTTAAAATTAACCTACACTCAAAATTATAGACTGTTCGTGCCTTTGTCAGTGGGCAAACTTACAAAATTAGATAAAATATAGAAAAAAAAAAAATGTCACGTAACGCTGTTTGCATTGCTTCTTAAAGGCTACCATTTTTTCTAGTCCTTTAGCTAGGTACTTTTGCAAAAAAGTATTACAAATCAATCATAGCTCCTGCTCTTTGCTAAACCTGGGAAGGAGAGAAAGTATCTCAGGGAATGCACAGAAAGTCAATAGACAAGAGGAAAATAGGTACACTATTGTAACTGTCCTGATACATGAAAGCAAGCAAAAGCAGCAGCATCCTGGATAAACAAAGACCTCACATCCAGCCTATATTACTGGGAGGAACACTCCCTACAATAGAAACTTGGATTAGGCTACAAACTGCATTTCATGGGTCTTCAAATGAAGGAATTAAGAGTTCAGACAAAGTTAGTGCAATATTATTAACTATAGGTAACCACTAACCTATGTAAGAAAACATTTGTCAATGTCAAAAGGTGTCCATAACCTAAATACGTAGATGTAAGAGCATGTACAGTGCCAATCACGCAACATTATCTACCCGGTTTTACCGTGTTCTTGCAGCGGTTGGATGATTGAGCAATTGATGACGCCCTCATTGGCACTCTCTGAGCCAAGCTAAGTTTACCGGTAGCAGGAACTGGCACCCCAACATCAGAGAGAATACTAGCCAAGGCTGCTGGATCAGCTTTAAATTCAGCATTTCCACCTTAAACAGTGAAAAAAAAGTTATATTCTACACATACAACTTTTCTTTAATATTTTGTTTAGTGATCTGTCAGTACAAAAGGTTTCACAAAACAAGACCATAAGTGTCAGGAATCAGAACAGCTAGTCGTGGCCATAGTTCTATTCTGCAAGGGATTTTTGCTACTGAGAATTTCCCCGACATTGACGCTGCAGGGAAAATGAAGGCCTCTCCTAACAATAAACTATGGATTGTGGTTACACATATGAATGCACGGCCAAGATTTTTCGGAGGCATATAGATCTACTGAGTCAAATTATGAAAACAGTCCAAGGTTCAAAGAAGTCACTTTCAATTACCTTTCACATCAGAATCCTTGGACCGATTCTTCTGACCAAAAGTGACTTCAGCCAATGGTTCTCTCCTGTGTCTCGCTGGAGGACTCACAAATGGTCGTGTATCTGGAGCTACTCGAGGCCGATCCAACTTCTGCGAAAAGTTGAAAGGCTGGGGACGAGTGCAAGCTTTCTTTTTCACGGCTTTACCCTTAAAAAAAATAAATAAATTAAAAAAAAAAATTTGCATGTGGATTAATTTTCCAATACCAATTTTCTGCTGCCAGTCATTAATACCATAAGACGCGCAAGGGACAGAAGCAAATACAAAAGTTAAATACCACAAGGCAAAGGAAAACTAAAATGCCAAAGTTTGTCATACCTTCTGAAACTGGTTCTGCCAAGATTGATGCAGCTTTTGGAAATCAGGGGGTTGGTTTACTTTGGAGAGAATTGGCAGTCTGCTTTTGGGAAGGTCCTGTGGCCAATGTTTCTCCAGTGTTGGATTTTGCTTTTCCGGCTGAAAACGTGCTGAAGCGTTGGGCTCATTTTCTTTCCCTTTTTTCCCGCTGCTCTTCTGAACAATGGGAGATTTGTATCCAAACCCATATGTACCGTCATTGTAAGACTGCATTTCCAGTAAGCAGATACTTTAGGCACTTTTCGAATTAAGGCTCAAGCAACCTCCAAAAGAAAAAAAAAAATCTGTCAAGGGATAAAAGAGAAAAAAGTTAAGAAACAAGCAGACGTAGAAAAGGAGGCAGACATAAAAGCAAACAGCGGGGCAGAGTTGCCTTACAAAATATTCTAGGTTACCAATACATGTGCAGGAAAGATTAACACACTGACCACTGATGTCATTATTGACCCCCAATCAGCAACTATCAGACGCTAAAGCCCCAGGACACCAATATTGGTCATATAATACCATATAATTTTGATTCATTGGAGTACGTGAATATCAGTAGGCAGTGCTGAAAGAATAAACTTAGCTACTGATATAAATGAGCAGCGGCCAATGTGTTAAGGGGTTGTCCACTACTTCACAGCTTGTCACCACCACTACCGTCATAAATCAGCTAAGAGCTCAGAAAAAGATATTCTGGCTAATGGGAACCTGTCAAGTTACAAAAATGCTATTAGCCTGCAGACTTTGGGTTAATAGCATCCTGAACCTGCCTGGCGCCAGTACCGAGAGCCCCAGTGCCAGGAGGAAATTAACTTATTCCTACCAGCAGCCTCCAGATTTCAGTCACAGGCCGGAGACACATTAGTGTATGGCATCGGATGCGATCTGCTAATGATACTCGGGTCTAGCCCTGCTGCAAGCGTGGTCCGAGTGTCAGTGCTCCTGTAATAGTAAGCAGGTAATGAGTATGTCACAACGGAACAGACAGACCAACAGTTGAGGGGTTTAATAACAGGAATCAGGTTCTCTTCGCAGGGAGGAAGCAATGGGAAATAACTAGCAATAAAACAGTGCAAAAGTATGGGAGTGAAACAATGTAACCGAAGTAAGCAAGATTTCTTGAAAAAAAATAGAATTATTCTTACCGTTAATTCGGTTTCTAGGAACCTTCCACGACGGCATACGGAGGTTGCCTCTTTGCCCTAATGGGGAACAGGAAATGGAGGGGTTAAAAGGCCCTCCCACCTCCCTCTCACCAGTGACTTATAACTGAAAACCATAGCACCGGTTTACCTTATAGGGAGGGAACTAGCGCCGTCGTGGAAGGTTCCTAGAAACCGAATTAACGGTAAGGATAATTCTATTTTCTCTAGTCACCTTCCACGACGGCATACGGAGGAATACCAACTAATTTGGCGCTAGGGAGGGACAACGGCCTGGAGTACTTTCCGGCCGAAGGCTAAATCCTTGTTTGGCATTGCATCTAATCTGTAATGATTGGAGAAAGTATGCAACGAAGACCATGTAGCTGCCCTGCAGATTTGCTCTGCTGATGCACCTGCTCTTTCTGCCCAGGAGACTGAGGTTGATCTAGTCGAATGAGCCTTGATTCCCACTGGAGGGGTTTTATCCTGAGCAAGGTATGCTTCTGCTATCGCTTTCTTGATCCAGTTGGCAATAGTACTTTTGGCTACCTTCTTTCCTTTGTTTTGTCCTGATGGATGGACAAATAGATTCTGGTCAATTCTGTAAGAACTAATTTGTTCTAGGTAAAATAATACAATGCGCCTGACGTCCAGCATATGGAATCTCTCTTTTGGATTTGCAGGATTTTGGCAAAAAGAAGGTAGAACAATTTCCTGAGAGCGGTGGAAATCTGATACGACCTTTGGAAGAAAGGAAGGGTCTAGGCGCAGTATTATAGAGTCATCTCGAATGGACAGGTATGGTTCGCTCATTGAGAGGGCTTGTAATTCTCCCACCCTCCTTGCTGATGTAATAGCCACTAGAAAAATTGTTTTATAGATCAGATTTTTCTGGGAGCAGGAGGATAAAGGTTCGAAGGGGGGACCTGTGAGCCCTTGTAACACCAGGTTGAGATCCCACAGTGGTACTGTTATTTGTTTCTTAGGGTTCATTCTAGAAGCTGATATCATGAACCTCTTAATCCAGCGATGATTTGCCAGATCCTGATCAAATATTGAACTGAGGGCGGAAACTTGAACTTTAAGGGTACTAGGCCTGAGGCCTATTTCTAAGCCTTTTTGCAGAAAGTCTAGAATTTTTGATAAATTTGGATTGAAGGGATCTGGCACTTCAGGAAGACAAAAAGATGAGAATTTCTTTCAGATCTTATTATATATAGCAATGGTTACCGGTTTCCTAGATTTTTGAAGTGTGGAAACCACTGCTTCTGATAGCCCTCTGGCTCTTAATATTTGGGCCTCAGTAGCCATGCCGCCAGATTCCATTTGTGGGCATCTAGGAGATGGATTGGTCCTTGAGAGAGAAGGTCTTCTATCGGAAAATGGAACGGGCCATCCGCCTGTAGATCCACTATCAGGTTGTGCCAACTCCTCTTGGGCCACAACGGAGCTACCAATATGGTTGGTGTTTGTTCTTCCCGCACTTTCTGCAAGACTCTCGCCAATATCGGAATTGGTGGAAACGCATAGGCCAGCCGAAAATTCCACTTCTGGGCTAGTGCATCCACTCCTTTGGAGCCGTCCCTGGGGTTTAGTGAGAAGAAGGCTTAGACTTTCGCGTTTTGGCTAGATGCAAAGAGGTCGATTTCTGGAAGACCCCATTTGTTCACCAGCATCTCGAAACTTCGGTTGCTCAAACACCATTCCCCCGGATGTATGTCCTGGCGACTTAGATAGTCTAACTGAATGTTGGATGAGCCTTTCAGGTGAACTGCCGTCAGAGATAAAATATGTCTTTCTGCCCAGGAGCATAGCCGGGCAGATATGTTCTTCAGGCAGTTGTTCTTTGAACTGCCCTGAGGTCTGATGTGGGCCACCGTGGTCACATTGTCCGAATATATCCCAACGTGATGTCCCTTGACAAGATGACCTCCTACTAGTAGGGCTTCCTCTACAGCTTTTAGCTCTCTGTAGTTTGAAGACTTCCTGCTTGTTGACTGGTCCCAGAGACCTTGGAATGGGGTGTGATTTATCATGGCCCCCCAGCCTCTTTTGCTGGCATCCGTTGTAACCGTAGTCAGTGGGACTTGTGTCCAACTGACTCCCTTTTGTAAATTTTTTGGGGTCATCCACCATGCCAGGGAGGCCTTGACACAACCTGGTGTGTACAACTTTTTGTTCAAAGAACTGGGATGACCTGCAGGATATGTGCCTGAAGAATTCTGGAATGGGCCTGGGCCCATGGTACCGATTGGATGCAGGCTGTCATCGATCCTAGAAGAGACATGCCTTCTCTGATTGTAGGGGATCTGGTGTCCCTGAATGTCTTGACCTTTGATAGTAGGGTTAGACGATGTTCCAATGGGAGGAAGGACATTTGTCTTGCAGAGTCCAGAAGAACGCCCAGGAATTTCTTGCATTTGGAGGATCGTAGGTGAGATTTCTCCAGATTCGGCACCCATCCAAGAGATGTCAGAATATCGAGAGTCTTGGATACATGAGACTCCAGGGTTTGTTTGGTAGGGGCCACTAACAAAAGGTCGTCTAGATACGGCACTATACAGACGCCTTGCCTCCGGATAAAGGAGACTACTTCCCCCATTATTTTGGAAAATACTCTTGGAGCAGAGGAAATTCCAAATGGGAGAACGTTGAATTGATAGTGCTCTATCAGACGCCCCCTCTGCACAGCATATTTGAGATATTGGCGATGTCTCTGGTGAATGGGGATGTGAAAGTAGGCATTTTTCAGATCGAGAGTGGCCATGAAGGCGTGTGGACCTATCAAGGGAATGGCATTTTGTACTGATTCCATCTTGAATCTTCGGTACTTGATATGCCGATTGAGACCCTTTAGATTTATAATAATACGGGACTCGCCCGATGGTTTGGGAACCAGAAATAGACGAGAGTAATGCCCCCGATCCCTCTCAGATTCCGGTACCTGGGATATCGCATTTGACATCTTTAGGGCCCTGAGACCCGACTCCAAAATGGACTGGTCTTTCAGGGGGGGAAGGGAGGTGACTTTTAGACCCCGTGGGGGGGGGGGGGGGGGGGAGGAAAAGAATTCTATTAGGAGACCCTCTTTGATGACATTGAGGACCCAGGGGCAATTGGTGATGTTTTGCCACTGGGAAACAAAATTTGAAAGTCTCCCCCCAACTGGGTCGAAGTCACCGATTCTCCTGTTGAGACAGCTGCTGCTGTTGCTGAGGGATAAGGATGTTTCTCCCCCCTCCCTTCGGGTAACTCCACCTCCCGGACTAGCCTTTCCCTCTCTGAGAGGTTTGGGCCTGAAAGGGACCAAAAAACTTCTTTTTGGGAGTTTTTTGTTCTGGGAGGGCTTTCTTTTTATCGGTCGCTTTCTCCAAGATGTCATCCAGAGAAGGCCCGAAGACGTAGTTACCTTTAAATGGTATGGGGCACAATTTGGCCTTGGAGGTGATATCACCAGACCACATTTTTAACCACAGCGCCCTTCTAGCCGAGTTAGTCTGTACTAATGACCTAGCAGCAATTCTGATAGTTTCCATAGAAGAATCTGCTAGGAATCCTCCTTCTGGATTATCCTTTTTTTAGCTGGAGAGGGTGGCGGAGGGGGTGGGGGGGGTAAAGGCCGCTTGGGAGGATTGCACCTCTTGCTTGACCAAAGAGCGGATTTCTTCTAGTAAAGAAGGTTGCTCTGCCCTGACAACCTTGCCAGTACAGGTCCTGCAGAGTTTTTTCTCCCATAATGGTGGCAGCTTAATGTTACAGATGGCACACTTCTTTTTAGTAGTAGTTTTGGGGGCAGACTTTTCTCCCTGTAATGAGAGGGGAGAGTGACTAAAGGATGTCCCCAAGTTACTAACTAAGGACCCCTGTCCCTGCGGCACTTACTGTGGCAGGGGCAGCGCTGGGCTCTGCAAGCGCAGGGCAGGTACTGCTCTCCATGACAGGATAGTCTTACCTGCGACGTTTTCTGGCAGGTTTTATACCCAGCGGTATGTTCCTGCCCCCAGCGATGTGGAAACACCTCCTCCCCTCCATGGTCCAGCGTGGAGGACGCCATCCTGCACGAGACACCGCCGGCGGAAGTGCCTCCAGGGAGCGCAGAAAGGACTGGAAGTGACGCGCGCGATCACTTCCGGGTCGCCAGCGGCATGTGGAGGGGAAGGAGACCGGAGAGCTCCAAGAGGACTCCGGTCAGGAACGCTAGCCTGCTTTGCCCTCACGGGGGCGCGGGAAGGCTAGGAACAGGTCCCGAGGACACCGCAGCGCGGCGCGACGGGAGCAGCATGAGAGGGGAGGTAAGATACGACCCCATGCTGCCCGGTTACATACAAGCCAGCGCATGTTAGATGCAGCAGTTACCGGCCACCACTGCATACAAAGTAAACCTCTCCTGTCCCATGGGGAACAGGAAAGACACTGGTGAGAGGGAGGTGGGAGGGCCTTTTAACCTCTCCATTTCCTGTTCCCCATTAGGGCAAAGAGGCAACCTCCGTATGCCGTCGTGGAAGGTGACTAGAGGAAGAACACTTATCAGTCTGATGAGGACTTGCTTGAAGGGTCGTCTTCTCCAACGTAGGCGCCGAGAAACAGTGGCACTTGTCGTCCCTCTGTTGTCTGGGCTGAGTAGTCTCTAAGAGCCTGCTGCCTGGGGTTTCGGGAGTTAATGTGGTATGCACAGGCTTGGAGTCTTTAGCTTTTACAGCACAGCCAGGAACTAGGGGCTCTGCACTGTTAAGTCACTGTACCGGGAATCACAGTCTCTGTACTGATACTGCGGGGACCAGGGGGTCGATGTCTCTGCATGGGCCAATGTCTCTACACGGGTCTCAAAGCGCCCCTCTCCAGTCACAGCAGAGTCCACTTTCATGTACTCACAAGATGCAGTCTTTCTGGGCAGTCTCCCTCTATTTGTCTTCAGACCAGAAGTTCTCTCTCTCCCAGAGCGCAGCTGCCCCCTGCTCTGACCGCTGCTCAGTCCCTTGCGCCCGTGCCTTTCCCGCTCCCTGCCCGCTTCCTTCCTGTCCCAGTCTCTAAGTCTGCCCCTTGGGGAACCTGCAGCACAGCTCAATGGTCCCAGGCACAGAGCCGAGAAGGTAACCGCCCTCAGACTCTTCTTGTGTTTTACCTCCTTACACTCCAATCCTCTCACATCAGGGAATCAGAGCACAGCAGAGGAGGAGACGGAGAAAGTAATTTCTCCATCTCAGGGGCCAGCATCAGCAGAAATCACACTGCAGTGTTTCACACACAAGATAGGGAGACAATATATATTTTTTTTTTTTTTTTCAGAATGTAGAAAGTCACGGCCCAGTCCAGTATAATTACCCTGATTGGAGGCCTCGCAGTGGCGTTCCCCTGACTACTGCTGGCATCTGCGTGAAGTCTCCGGTGTCATCTGACGTTAGCAGTGGTGGGATCTGCGAGACCCCCCAGCTGTGTGACAGTGATCTTAATGTCCATGGTTGGGTAATATACGGTAAATGCACCCTTACTCGCTGAGCACTGATCACACTCTGGAAGCCGTAGTCTCCTCGTGTGGTGAACATCTCTTGCAGAAGCCGTAGCACTGCCTGCACCAGAACCCTAATCTGAGTGTTGAAAGTTTAGAGACCTCATTTATATAAACTGTCTTTGTTGCCCATAGCAACCATTCAGATCTTCGCTTTCATTTAATAAACTAGTCTGATAATCTGAAAGCTGCACAGTTATTGGTTGCTACAGGCAATATTTTTCTATTAGACAGTTATGATAAATTTGCCATATTGAGTCAGAGCAGATCTGTAGGAGAGAGATACAGACTGGGTGTACCAAATGTCCAGACGGCTGCCGCATCAGGCGCTATAGGACAGTGGGGGAAGAAGCGCCATTACCCTGCCTCTCTGCTAGATGAAGGGGAGGGTGCGCTCCTCACAGGATGGCATTGTGGCACCATGGCCCATAATGTCTGCTCTCTAATGTCGCTATAAGAGGCTGCTTTGGAGGGCACAGTGACTACCGGCGATCAAGAGCCACTTAGTGATCCGGCCACTTTCAGCGCCTACATGTAATATTGTAAGCTTGTATGTTCGGCCATCTCTGATAGATTACAAGGGTTGCCGGTAGCCTTGGCGACGAGCTGTAAACAAAAATCCTTCAGTTCTTGAAAACTGAGCAGGTATCTAATAAGTAAATTGTACGTGTTTGCTTTTAAAAGCACTTTGCAATTTTTACAGATAATTTGAGAATAACACTGACAGCTGATAGACAGTATACATCAGGCACCAGCTGCACCTCAGCCATGTATGTTTAACGAAGATGTCCAGCCACCAGAATCCGATACGTGCGCGTGACATCCTACTACAGCCGCCAGCCTCCCGCACGACGCCACCAGCCTCCCGCACGCGCGCGATGTCGCCGGCCGCCAGCCTCCCGCACGCGCGCGACGTCGCCCGGCAGCCAGCCTCCCGCACGCGCGCGACGTCGCCCGGCAGCCAGCCTCCCGCACGCGCGCGACGTCGCCCGGCAGCCAGCCTCCCGCACGCGCGCGACGTCGCCCGGCAGCCAGCCTCCCGCACGCGCGCGACGTCGCCCGGCAGCCAGCCTCCCATACATACGCGTCCCATACATACGCGTGACGTCGTCCAGCCGCCAGCATCCCATACATACGCGTCCCATACATACACGTGACGTCGTCCAGCCGCCAGCATCCCATACATACGCGTCCCATACATACACGTGACGTCGTCCACCCGCCAGCATCCCATACATACGCGTGACGTCGCACAGCCGCCAGCATCCCATACATACGCGTGACGTCGCACAGCCGACAGCATCCCATACATACGCGTGCAGTCGTCCAGCCGCCAGCATCCCATACATACGTGTGACGTTGTCCAGCCGCCAGCGTCCCATACATACGCGTGACGTCGCACAGCCGCCAGCATACCATACATACGCGTGACGTCGCACAGCCGCCAGCATACCATACATACGCGTCCCATACATACGCATGACGTCGTCCAGCCGCCAGCATCCCATACATACGCGTCCCATACATACGCGTGACATCGTTCAGCCACCAGCATCCCATGCATACGCGTCCCATACATACGCGTGACGTCGCACAGCCGCCAGCATCCCATACATACGCGTGCAGTCGTCCAGCCGCCAGCGTCCCATACATACGCGTGACGTCGCACAGCCGCACGCGTCCCATACATACGCGTGACATGGCACAGCCGCCAGCTTCCCATACATACGCGTCCCATACATACGCGTGACATCGCACAGCCGCCAGCATCCCATACATACGCGTGCAGTCGTCCAGCCGACAGCATCCCATACATACGTGTGACGTTGTCCAGCCGCCAGCGTCCCATACATACGCGTGACGTCGCACAGCCGCCAGCATCCTATACATACGCGTCCCATACATACGCGTGACATCGTCCAGCCACCAGCGTCCCATACATACGCGTCCCATACATACGCGTGACATCGCACAGCCGCCAGCATCCCATACATACGCGTGCAGTCGTCCAGCCGACAGCATCCCATACATACGTGTGACGTTGTCCAGCCGCCAGCGTCCCATACATACGCGTGACGTCGCACAGCCGCCAGCATCCTATACATACGCGTCCCATACATACGCGTGACATCGTCCAGCCACCAGCGTCCCATACATACGCGTCCCATACATACGTGTCCCATACATACGCATGACGTCGCACAGCCGCCAGCATCCCATACATATGCGTGCAGTCGTCCAGCTGCCAGCATCCCATACATACGTGTGACGTTGTCCAGCCGCCAGCGTCCCATACATACGCGTGACGTCGCACAGCCGCCAGCATCCCATACATACGCGTCCCATACATACGCGTGACGTCGCACAGCCGCACGCGTCCCATACATACGCATGACATGGCACAGCCGCCAGCATCCCATACATACGCATACGCGTCCCATACATACGCATGACATCATCCAGAAGCCAGCATCCCATACATACACGTGACGTCATCCAGCTGCCAGCGTCCCATACATACGCGTGACGTCGCACAGCCGCCAGCATCCCATACATACGCGTCCCATACATACGCGTGACGTCGTCCAGCCGCCAGCATCCCATACATACACATGACGTCGCACAGCCGCACGCGTCCCATACATGCAGGTGACAGTACAGCCAGTGTCCGATCGGTGCGGTCTGTGGATCAGGCAGTATCGTCAGGGGCTGCCCCCAGCGCAGGGTTCCTGTCCCGCTCACAGGCCGTATCCTTGGCGCAGTGCCCCAGCTGATGATGACGGAGGCAGACGAGGTTGGGCTCAGTCACAGCCGCACAGCGATGCCCTCCCCGCAGTAGCCCCTGCGCCGACAGGCTGCTGCCCCGTGCCCTACAGACGGGCGGGTTATCGTGGTGACCGCAGAGTAAACCAACTGTTTACACAAACCTGATCCTCCGCCGGTCCGGTACGGTGCGACACATGCAGCTGCCCGGCTCCAGCTTCGGTCACGGCCGTAACGAGCACCAAGCTTTGCTTAAGTTACACAATTTGTAAAGTGCTGCGCTCCCTGATTGGTTAAAGGATGACGCAAAAAGTCACGTGGTCACGTCCCTTACGACCAATAAGCTTTAAAAAAAAGTTGTGACGAAGGTGCACTATTATCACGTGACGAGATTCTGATTGGTCGCCAGCAGGGATCTATCTGGGAGCCGTTACAGGCAGCACAAAGCAAGCAGTGCACGGAGCAGGGATAATTGCGCAAGCGCACTAGCGCAGTGTGTATATGGAGCGCCATAATTGATCTCCACGTGACCGTCGCGGCAATGGCTGAATGACATACGGCAGTGTCGTACTTCAGAAGTTCTCATTTTCTCTAGTGTCAGACATCTTATCACATAAACTATTGCTTATGCTCTATAGAGTTAAACAGATCCTGGAACTTATTTTTCTTCACAGCTAGCGAAGTTTCATATTCTTGCACTTTTCTGGAGGGGGGTTTTAGTCCTAGGCTGTAGCGTTGTGAGCAGCTTGCTAATCTACCTTCTAGAGCAGCTGGCAAGCTCTCCTCTTGCCTTTGGTGAATGGGAACATTTTTTTTTTTTTTTGCACAGGATCCAGTGAGTTTGTGAATGTGAGCAGGGCTTCTTTAACCAGGCAGTGGTCCAGAAATATAGGAGCGCCTGGAAAATCCTCTCAGAAAGTGCAAACGTGCGCTGGCCACCATTCATCGTAGTTAGGTGACAACAGCTTCCCTGACTGACACATGGCGATGTAGGTGCATCCAGAAGTGGCCGCCGACCACCTACAAGAGCAGTGCCTTCACTGTGCCATATACACAAAAGTTGGGTGCAGGATGTAATTTACCTACCTGCTTTATTATTATGCAGGTACATAGCCTGGCTGAGGTGACGTGAAGGCACAGCAGACCACCCAGTGGGACCATTTCTTCTATTGGATGATCACAAGTTCAAATCCCCTATTCTATCTATATATATATATAAAGCTGAGTGTATGTGTGTATGTATCAAGCCATGCCCACTCCACATAGCCACATGCAAGGCCCCGTCCACACGGCCCACATTGTTAGCGCACTCGGCAGAGTCACATTCACCTCGAAAGCCACCCTGCAAAACTCATCCGCTGTGACTCCCCAGCCGCTGCCAGCTATAATCAGGGCCGCCGCTTTCAGAGTATCAGTGCATGGCAGGCACAGGCCACATCTAGTAGCTCCATCTGGTCTAGAATGGAGTTGCTCCTGTGAGGCATGATGTCAAGGGAAAAGGAGGAGCCTTACGGATTACCCCGCTGTGCTCCCAATAGGAAGTTGCTGTGCACATGTGAGGTGAAAATGAGAGGTGTGAGATGAAAATAAGAGGAGTGAGGGGAAAAAAGTGGAGTGATCGGAAAATGACAGGTGTGAGGGGGGAAATGAGAGGAGTGAGGGAGAAATTGAGAGGTGTGAGGGGGAAAATGAAAATCCGTAGTGTTGAATATATGATGTGAAATGTTTTTATGTGCACTATAATCATAATAATTTGTTATAACTAACCACAGTAAGTTACTATTCCTGGGCAACGCCGGGCTCTTCAGCTAGAAAGATATATAAAACAAACCCTTATAAGTTTGAATTTGCCGTAATCGTTCTCACTGGCAGAATCATATTTCCAGGTTCTTTTTACTGCACAATGTGTTTTCGTAAAAACAATGGCAGAATTGTGTTTCTTTTCATTATGTCACACCAATGTGTTTCCCCTTTTTCGCTTCATAATATGGTAAAATGAATGGCATCATTCAAAACTACAACTCGTCCCTCAAAAATAAGTTCTGTGGCTGTGTAAAAAAAGTTATGAATCTGAACAAGTAGAGGACAACTGAAAAAAATCTGAGTCTGCAAAGGATTAAAGGGCAATTTCATTAAGGGCTCGCTCACACTTGTGTATAAAAAAAATGGGTCCCATTCTCATCCAGAAAACTGGGAGGAGTGTGCGATTATTTTCTCTGCTCTCATCCATATGTGATCCGTGTGACGTGTTTTTACCTTCAACTTTACATACTATAATACTCTATGTACTGTATATACTCGAGTATAAGCCGAGATTTTCAGCCCATTTTTTTTAGGCTGAAAGTGCCCCTCTCAGTTTATACTCAAGTCACCCCCACCGATCTGTCTCCCATCACCCCCACCGGTCTGTCTCCCCTCTCCCCCGGTCCGTCTGTCTTCCCAGGGGTGTTTCATACCCCCTCCTTCACAGCAGCAGTGGTGGAGCATGGCGATCCTGGCATGTATTGAGTCTTTGAGGGAAGTGGAGTGCTGGGATCTGGGGCCGGGTAAGGGCTTATTTTTGCGTGCCGATCTGACGTTTTTATTTATGCCATATTGGTGTGTATACGATCTTTTGATCGCACGTTATTGCATTTTATTGCAATGTTGTAGCAACCAAAAAAACAATTCTGGCATTTCGATTTTTTTTCTCACTGCACCGTTTACCGATTGGATTAATTCTTTTTTATATATTGATAGATCGGGCGATTCTGAACGCGGCGATACCAAATACGTGTATTTTTTTTATTGTTTTATTTTGGGGCAAAAGGGGGGGTGATGTGAACTTTTATATTTTTATTTTTTTTTTTACTTTTTTTTTTTTACTTTCTTCGAAAGCAGGTCAGAGGGTTTCTGGGCATCGTGGGCTACTACCGCCAGTTTATTCCTACCTTCGCCATCATAGCCGCTCCTCTGATGGACCTCCTTAACCCCTTCACCCCCAAGGGTGGTTTGCACGTTAATGACCGGGCCAATTTTTACAATTCTGACCACTGTCCCTTTATGAGGTTATAACTCTGGAACGCTTCAACGGATCTTGGCAATTCTGACACTGTTTTCTCGCGACATATTGTACTTCATGATAGTGGTAAAATTTCTTCGATATAAATTGCGTTTATTTGTGAAAAAAACGAATATTTGGCGAAAATTTTGAAAATTTCGCAATTTTCCAACTTTTAATTTTTATGCCCTTAAATCACAGACATATGTCACGCAAAATACTTAATAAGTAACATTTCCCACATGTCTACTTTACATCAGCACAATTTTGGAACCAAAATTTTTTTTTGTGACGGAGTTATAAGGGTTAAAAGTTGACCAGCAATTTCTCATTTTTACAACACCATTTTTTTTTAGGGACCACATCTCATTTGAAGTCATTTTGAGGGGTCTATATGATAGAAAATACCCAAGTGTGACACCATTCTAAAAACTGCACCCCTCAAGGTACTCAAAACCACTTTCAAGAAGTTTATTAACCCTTCAGGTATTTCACAGGAAGTTTTGGAATGTTTAAATAAAAATGAACATTTAACTTTTTTTCACACAAAATTTATTTCAGATCCAATTTGTTTTATTTTACCAAGGGTAACAGGAGAAAATAGACCCCAAAATTTGTTGTACAATTTGTCCTGAGTATGCTGATACCCCATATGTGGGGGTAATCCACTGTTTGGGCACATGGCAGAGCTCGGAAGGAAAGGAGCGCCATTTTACTTTTCAATGCAAAATTGACTGGAATTGAGATGGGACGCCATGTTGCATTTGGAGAGCCCCTGATGTGCCTAAACATTAAACCCCCCCCCACAAGTGACACCATTTTGGAAAGTAGACCCCCTAAGGAACTTATCTAGATGTGTGGTGAGCACTTTGACCCAACAAGTGCTTCACAGAAGTTTATAATGCAGAGCGGTAAAAATAAAAAATCATATTTTTTCACAAAAATGATCTTTTCGCCCCCAATTTTTTATTTTCCCAAGGGTAAGAGAAGAAATTGGACCCCAAAAATTGTTGTGCAATTTGTCCTGAGTACGCTGATACCCCATATGTGGGTGTAAACCATTGTTTGGGCGCAGGGCAGAGCTCGGAAGGGAAGGAGCGCCATTTGACTTTTCAATGCAAAATTGACTGGAATTGAGATGGGACGCCATGTTGCATTTGGAGAGCCCCTGATGTGCCTAAACATTGAAACCCCCCACAAGTGACACCATTTTGGAAAGTAGACCCCCTAAGGAACTTATCTAGATGTGTGGTGAGCACTTTGACCCAACAAGTGCTTCACAGAAGTTTATAATGCAGAGCCGTAAAAATAAAAAATATTTTTTCACAAAAATGATCTTTTCGCCCCCAATTTTTTATTTTCCCAAGGGTAAGAGAAGAAATTGGACCCCAAAAATTGTTGTGCAATTTGTCCTGAGTACGCTGATACCCCATATGTGGGTGTAAACCATTGTTTGGGCGCAGGGCAGAGCTCGGAAGGGAAGGAGCGCCATTTGACTTTTCAATGCAAAATTGACTGGAATTGAGATGGGACGCCATGTTGCATTTGGAGAGCCCCTGATGTGCCTAAACATTGAAACCCCCCTCAAGTGACACCATTTTGGAAAGTAGACCCCCTAAGGAACTTATCTAGATGTGTGGTGAGCACTTTGACCCAACAAGTGCTTCACAGAAGTTTATAATGCAGAGCCGTAAAAATAAAAAATCATATTTTTTCACAAAAATGATCTTTTCGCCCCCATTTTTTTATTTCCCCAAGGGTAAGAGAAGAAATTAGAGCACAAAAGTTGTTGTGCAATTTGTCCTGAGTACGACGATACCCCATATGTGGGGGTAAACCACTGTTTGGGCGCATAGCAGAGCTCGGAAGGGAAGGAGCGCTATTTTACTTTTCAATGCAAAATTGACTGGAATTAAGATGGGATGCCATGTTGCGTTTGCAGAGCCCCTGATGTGCCTAAACATTAAAAACCCCCACAAGTGACACCATTTTGGAAAGTAGACCCCCTAAGGAACTTATCTAGATGTGTTGTGAGAACTTTGAACCCCCAAGTGTTTCACTACAGTTTATAACGCAGAGCCGTGAAAATAAATTCTTTTTTTTTTTTCACAAAAATGATTTTTTAGCCCCCAGTTTTGTATTTTCACAAGGGTAACAGGATAAATTGGACCCCAAAATTTGTTGTCCAATTTGTCCTGAGTATGCTGATACCCAATATGTGGGGGGGAACCACTGTTTGGGCGCATGACAGAGCTCGGAAGGGAAGGAGCGCCATTTGGAATGCAGACTTAAATGGATTGGTCTGCAGGCGTCACGTTGCATTTGCAGAGCCCCTGATGTACCCAAACAGTACAAACCCCCCACAAGTGACCCCATATTGGAAACTAGACCCCCCAAGGAACTTATCTAGATGTGTTGTGAGAACTTTGAACCCCCAAGTGTTTCACTACAGTTTATAACGCAGAGCCGTGAAAATAAAAATTATTTTTTTTTTCACAAAAATGATTTTTTTAGCCCCCAGTTTTGTATTTTCACAAGGGTATCAGGATAAATTGGACCCAAAAAGTTGTTGTCTAATTTGTCCGGAGTATGCTGATACCCCATATGTGGGGGGGAACCACTGTTTGGGCGCATGACAGAGCTCGGAAGGGAAGGAGCGCCATTTGGAATGCAGACTTAAATGGATTGGTCTGCAGGCGTCACGTTGCATTTGCAGAGCCCCTGATGTACGCAAACAGTACAAACCCCCCACAAGTGACCCCATATCGGAAATTAGACCCCCCAAGGAACTTATCTAGATGTGTTGTGAGAACTTTGAACCCCCAAGTGTTTCACTACAGTTTACAACGCAGAGCCGTGAAAATAAAAAATCTTTTTTTTCCCACAAAACTTATTTTTTGGCCCCCAGTTTTGTATTTTCCCAAGGGTAGCAGGATAAATTGGACCCCAAAAGATGATGTCCAATTTGTCCTGAGTACGCTGATACCCCATATGTTGGGGTAAACCCCTGTTTGGGCACACGGGAGAGCTCGGAAGGGAAGGAGCACTGTTTTCCTTTTTCAACGCAGAATTGGCTGGAATTCAGATCGGATGCCATATCCCGTTTGGAAAGCCCCTGATGTGCCTAAACAGTGGAAACCCCCCAATTATAACTGAAACCCTAATCCAAACACACCCCTTACCCTAATCCCAACAGTAACCCTAACCACTCCTCTAACCCAGACACACCCAACCCTATTCCCAACCGTAAATGTAATCCAAACCCTAACCCTATCTTTAGACCCAACCCTAACTGTAGCCCCAACGCTAGCCCTAACCCTAGCAATAACCCTAGCCCTAACTCTAGTCCTAACTCTAGCCCTAACCCTAACCCTAATGGGAAAATGGAAATAAATACATTTTTTAATTTCTTTATTTTTCCCTAACTAAGGGGGTGATAAAGGGGGGTTTGATTTACTTTTATAGCGGGTTTTTTAGCGGATTTTTATGATTGGCAGCCGTCACACACTGAAAGACGCTTTTCATTGCAAAAAATATTTTTTGCGTTACCACATTTTGAGAGCTGTAATTTTTCCATATTTGAGTCCACAGAGTCATGTGAGATCTTGTTTTTTGCGGGATGCGTTGACGTTTTTATTGGTAACATTTTCGGACACGTGACATTTTTTGATTGCTTTTTATTCCGATTTTTGTGAGGCAGAGTGATCAAAAACCAGCTATTCATGAATTTCTTTTGGGGGAGGCGTTTATACCGTTCCACGTTTGGTAAAATTGATAAAGCAGTTTTATTCTTCGGGTCAGTACGATTACAGCGATATCTCATTTATATCATTTTTTTAATGTTTTGGCGCTTTTATGCGATAAAAACTATTTTATAGAAAAAATAATTATTTTGGTATCGCTTTATTCTCAGGACTATAACTTTTTTATTTTTTTGCTGATGATGCTGTATGGCAGCTCGTTTTTTGCGGGACAAGATGACGTTTTCAGCGGTACCATGGTTATTTATATCAGTCTTTTTGATCGCGTGTTATTCCACTTTTTGTTCGGTGGTATGATAATAAAGCGTTGTTTTTTGCCTCGTTTTTTTTTTTTTTTTCTTACGGCGTTTACTGAAGGGGTTAACTAGTGGGCCAGTTTTATAGGTCGGGTCGTTACGGACGCGGCGATACTAAATATGTGTACTTTTATTGTTTTTTTTATTTTATTTAGATAAAGAAATGTATTTATGGGAATAATATTTTTTTTTTTTTCATTATTTTGGAATATTTTTTTTTTTTTTTTTTTTTACACATTTGGAAAAATTTTTTTTTACTTTTTTACTTTGCCCCAGGGGGGGACAATACAGATCGGTGATCTGTCAGTTTGCATAGCACTCTGACAGATCACTGATCTGCGAGAAGTGCAGGCTGCTTCACAGTGCCTGCTCTGAGCAGGCTTCTGTGAAGCCACCTCCCTCCCTGCAGGACCCGGATCCGCGGCCATCTTGGATCCGGGTCTGGAGCAGGCAGGGAGGGAGGTAAGACCCTCGCAGCAACGCGATCACATCGCGTTGCTGCGGGGGGCTCAGGGAAGCCCGCAGGGAGCCCCCTCCCTGCGCGATGCTTCCCTGCACCGCCGGCACATCGCGATCATGTTTGATCGCGGTGTGCCGGGGGTTAATGTGCCGGGGGCGGTCCGTGACCGCTCCTGGCACATAGTGCCGGATGTCAGCTGCGATATGCAGCTGACACCCGGCCGCGATCGGCCGCGCTCCCCCCGTGAGCGCGGCCGATCGGCTATGACGTACTATTCCGTCCTTGGGAAGTAGGGCCCACCCCACATGGACGGAATAGTACGTCTAATGACAGAAAGGGGTTAAAGGGATGAAGGTGGCTATGGCCAAGTGGTCTCCAGAAGTTGAGATGGCCTTCCAGTACCTGAAGCTAGCCCTGTGTAAATAACCAGTGTTGGTGGCTCCTGACTTCTCCAAGCAGTTTGTAGTCCAGACAGACTCATCAGATGTCGGCCTGGATTCTGTCTTGTCACAGGAGGTGAACGAGGAAGAGCACTCCATAATATACTGTATCTAAGTTGGAAGCTGTCTTCCTGCGAGAATAACTACTCTATCGTGGAGAAAGAGTGTTTGGCCATCAAGTGGGCGTTGGACACTCTAAGGTGCTACCTCTTAGGCA
This sequence comes from Ranitomeya variabilis, assembly GCF_051348905.1. Classification (NCBI taxonomy): domain Eukaryota; kingdom Metazoa; phylum Chordata; class Amphibia; order Anura; family Dendrobatidae; genus Ranitomeya; species Ranitomeya variabilis. The sequence goes on along the minus strand of NC_135234.1, from coordinate 629,422,350 downwards.
GGAAGTTTAGACTAGTGTCAGACCACGACCACTGAGGTGACTATGGGAAAAGAAGGGGAACAATGCTCGAGTGACCAGTTGCTTCCTAGCACTTCAAGATTTTAGATTCCATGTAGAGCATAGGCCTGGAAATCTACATGGCAATGCTGAGTCTCTGTGGGTCCCCTGTTTGATGGTGGAAGGTGCCAAGTCCCCTGGGAGGGCTCATGTAAGATGGCCACCAGACTGGTCCTTGAGGGGAGATATGTGTCTTCAAGGTTGGTAGCCTCTTTGATGTAAGCCTGGAAAAGCAAGCTAAAACAAATATAGTTCTGAGAGAGTTAATAGGGCATATCAGGGCCGGGTTTACGAGCAGTCAGAGAGATGGGTGGAACATATCCCCACCCCGGGTCTTGTTACCGCAGATATAAATCAGACCTGTTGTTTCTTATGCAGTGTCTGTGAGTGGAGGTGTACAGACCTCCAGTGTTGTTTGTCTTTGCTAAGAACTAAAGAGCTGGAAAGTAACCCGACCGGACGTATGGACTATTTACTTTATGTTTTCACTTTGTGCTAGAAAAGGCTGTTTTGTTTTGTTATCCTGAGCGTTTTATGGATTTTAATAAGCCAGCCTGGACGTTTTACTGAAACAACTTCTCAAGCCTACCTAAAAACTCCAGAGTGAGTAGAAATTATACCGTGTGTAAAAATCAGATGCCATACAGATGGTCAATGTGTCATACGTGTTTTTTTTCTCTCATCCATAGACTTTCATTGGCGAGTCTCGTCCAATGTACGTGGCCACTTGCAGCATGCTGCAATTTTTTTCTCATGCCGAATACAGCTGAGAAAAAATTTGCAGATCTGCACTGCCTTATTAAATAACAATGGTCCGAGTGCAATCCAATTTTTATCAGATTGCACTCGTTTTATAATCAAGTGTCAGTGAGCCCTTATTGTGAAAATAGTTAATTGCCCCTTAGCTATTAACAAGTTAACCTAAAGTGGCTCTGTCAGCAGAGAATGACTGTTCAAACTAAGTCCAGCAGCTTGGTTCTGCAATGAAGCACCGATTATTGAAATACACCTTCACACCTGCTTGTTTTCCCCTCGCTATCCACACCCAGCCATGTTACTTGCCAGATCTGGTGAATCCAATCATCACTTAAACAGAACTTGTTTGGCAATGTGAAGAAACTATTACATTAATTCAATAAGTCTGATGTTGTACATGCCAATCTTAATGAAGGCATGTGGTGGAGTAAGAGATGCCTTATTCATCATGAGATGCACACCACTTAATGAGTCAGATACATTTTCCAATTGGCATGCTCCTATGCCAGAAATCTAACTTCAGCCTGAGACTGGAGTAAGATTTTTGGTGTAAAATACTCATGAATTAGATGGGTGGACCTTGCCATGCCCCAGTCTCGCTTACCTATATTGCACCCATTTTGGGCTGGACTAAACTAGCACAAAACTGTCAAAAGTCGCAACATTTAAAAAAAAAAAAAAATGTAACACATTACAAGGTGTTTTACACCAGAACGTAGACACTTTGAGGTATTGGACCCATTCTCAAAAAAGCATTCAATGCTAAGTTTTAAAGAGATTCAAATACAGATCCCAAATTATTGAAATCTATTAGTCTGGGAAGGGTTACAAAGTCATTGCTAAGGCTTTGAAACTCTAGTTAACCACAGTAAAAGCTGTTCTCCACAAATGTAGAAATCCCAGAAATGACTGATCTATCGAAATTTCAACAAGAGTACATCAACACTAGTGATGAGCGAATATACTCGTTACTCAAGATTTCCCGAGCACGCTCGGGTGACCTCCGAGTATTTTTTAGTGCTCGGAGTGTTACGCCACTTCCTTATACTTACCTGTCTGGCCGGCGCGCTCCCGATGCTCCCTCCTGCTCTCCGTCTTCCAGCTTCTCCGGCGCTCGTCCCTTCAGCGGTCCGCGCAAGCTCCTTTCGTCGCTGGGGCTTCTGGGAGGTCGTGACCCAGCGGCTCCACCTCCAATATGGCGGCGCCCGTCGGGTACTTCTTCCCAGCGCCTGCCCTGCTCAGACGCCTTTGCGTCTATTACTTTCGCTGGCTTAGTGCCAGCGTCACCTTAGGTTCCTAGGCTCCGTTCCTTGCATCTTAGCCTGTGACTCTGACTGTCTCTGTTTGCCATCCCTGCCAGTCCTGTGTTCCTGTCGTGTCCTGCCTGTCCTGTGTTCCTGCCATACCTGCCAGTCATGTGTTCCTGCCGTACCCTGCCAGTCCTGTGTTCCTGTCGTGTCCTGCCTGTCCTGTGTTAATGCCGTACCTTGCCAGCCCTGTGTTCCTGCCGTGTCCTGCCAGTCCTGTGTTCCTGCCGTACCCTGCCAGTCCTGTGTTCCTGCTGTATACTGCCGGTCCTGTGTTCCCGCCGTGTTCTGCCAGTCCGATGTTCATGCCATGCCTTCCAGTCTGGCGTGCCTGCCGTTCCTGCCAGTCTAGAGTCTCCTTGTTTTCATCTTACGTGTGCTTCCATCCTACCGGTCAGTACTTTGTCTTTGCTGCCTCCATCTGTCCAGTACCTCCACCATTCTAGTCTCTTCAGTAGCTCCGTCTCTCCCGTCTTCCGTTGTCTCTTTGTTCTATCTTCAGTCGTCCCTTTGGCTCCGGCAGTTGCGGCTTCACCCTCCTTGGGCCTGTCCCTAACTCTCCCTGTATAGGGGGTGGCATCATCTGGTTCACTCGCCCTCGGGGGCTCTGAAGCCGTGACCCAGAGGATCCACTTCCTTAGTCCTGATACGGAGATTTAGTTTTCATCACCTCAGCTGAATGATTTACATCTCTTTGCCAGCATAAGTACATGTGGGGATTCCCTAGCAACCAGGCAACCGCCACATGTACTTATGCTGGCTAACAGATAACAGATGTAAATCATTCAGCTGCGGCACTGAAAACTAAATCTCCGAGCACTAAAAAATACTCGGAGGTCACCCGAGCGTGCTCGGGAAATCTCGAGTAACGAGTATATTCGCTCATCACTAATCAACACTCATCTAAGACGTCACAAAAGGACCAAGATGAAAGCTTTCACTTGCTTTGGTGTCCAATTCACACAATTACTTTTTAAGGGAAACTCTGGGTAAAAATCGCAAACGTAAAAAAAAATAGCATGGGGCAGCAAACCACCTTTTCACAATAAAAGTACCTTCACACTCAGCAACTTTACAACGAGAACGATAACGATTCGTGACGTTGCAGCATCCTGGATAGCGATCTCGGTGTGTTTGACACGCAGCAGCGATCTGGATCCCGCTGTGATATCGCTGGTCGGAGCTAGAAGTCCAGAACTTTATTTTGTCGCTGATGACCCGCTGTCATCGCTGGATCGGCGTGTGTGACGCCGATCCAGCGATGTGTTCACTTGTAACCAGGGTAAATATCGAGTTACTAAGCGCAGGGCCGCGCTTAGTAACCCGATATTTACCCTGGTTACCATTGTAAAAGTTAAAAAAAAAAAAACAGTACATACTCACATTCTGATGTCTGTCACGTCCCCCGGCATCCACAGGGTTAAAACTGCTTTCGGCAGGAGCGCTGTAAAGCGCCGGCCGTAAAGCAGAGCTGACTGCCGGCGCTGACACATTCAGTGCACGGAAGCTCTCGGCAGCAGCTCGTGCATTTAGCAGCGCTCTTGCCGAAAGCAATTTTAACCCTGTGGACGCCGGCGGGGGACGTGACAGACATCAGAATGTGAGTATGTAGTGTTTTTTTTTTTTACTTTTACAATGGTAACCAGGGTAAATATCGGGTTACTAAGCGCGGCCCTGCACTTAGTAACCCGATGGTTACCCGGGTGCTGCAGGGGGACTTCGGCATCGTTGAAGACAGTTTCAACGATGCCGAAGTCGCTCCCCTGATCGTTGGTCGCTGGAGAGAGCTGTCTGTTTGACAGCTCCCCAGCGACCACACAACGACTTACCAACGATCACGGCCACGTCGTATCACTGGTCGTGATCGTTGGTAAGTCGTTTAGTGTAACGGTACCTTAAGAGCACAAAGGCTCGCATTTGCCAAAAGACATCTAGGGTACCTCTAGACTTTTGGGATAATATTCTGTGGACTGAATCAAAGGTGCAACTTTTTGGACAATATGGGTCTTGTTACATCTTGCAGAAACAAAACACTGCATTTTACGATAAGTATGGTACATTATTTCAGCAGTCAAACATGGCATTGGTAATGTGATTTGGTGTGTCTGATTTGCTTCTGCAGGGCCTGGACTATTTGCTGTACATAATGAACCATTGATTCTGATCCATCAGAAATTCTTGAACAAAAATATCCGACTTAAATCCGAAGGGTTATGCAGCAGGACAAAGACCCAAACCACACTAGCCCAACCATCTTTTCTAGTGGCCAAGCCAAAATCCTGACTTCAATCCCACTGAGATTTTGTGACAGGACCTTTAAAAGGACCTTTCAAAAAAATTTTCATGTTGAACTGGACACACCTTAGGCTGCGGAGCGGAATTATATTTTTTTTGTTATTTCACCTCTTTTGTGGCGATAATAACAATAAAATACTTTTCAGCTAATTAATTAACTTTAATTAAGTCCAATTGGGTGTTTACTAGATAGATTTCACTTGTGGCGCGTACTTGTGCCTCCGGTATGACGCTGACCAATCATAAACAAGTAGCATCATAGAAGTGCAGAAGTCCCTAGATGATGTCATCAGGGTCATATTACCCGAGTCCACAGATCCTGCCAGTCAGAGTGTGCAACCTAAATAAGTTTTAAAGATATAATACACAGTACAGAAGTATGGCGCTACTGACTCCAGTATCAATTCAAATCCTTTAACCCTGTTTGGTCGACCTGAGTATAAAGATAAAATAATTTTCAGTACAAAATACACATCCATACACATAAAAGTGATCCGACTTCTTGTGCTTAGTTGCTGCAAATGTTTTATTAGCTGGTTAAGCAGACATGGCACTTGCACAATACATTACTACAATGCTAAAAGGGTTGTGTCCCATTCAAACAGGAAGGATAATATAGCACCAAAGTCGCTTTACAGCTATCTCATTTTTAAGCATTTCCTGTTTTTGGGAAGCAGCCGGAGCCCAAAACCAACTTGTGAACTTACATGTATGTGGTCAAAGTTTACGGAAGAGCTACACCTGTCACATTTACTAGGTTCATGGGGACAAATATTCATCTTTCTTTCTTAAAGCAGACACTATGTATTCTAATATGTTCAGTATTTGAGTTCATTGTACACAAATGTATGAAATATTTGAGTTACTTCCATTCTTGGCCTGAAGTTCTCTGGAGATGAAAAGTTGAATGGGAAAATACATCATATATAGGTATATCTGTAGTCTGAGAAATCATTAGACTAGAAAATACACAACACAGTCTGGGACATAGGCACTTAAGAGATGTTTTACAATGACAGAAATGATTACTGATAACACATGAATTCAACACATGACATTCAAAATTAAAAAAGGTCACTCGTAGTATAGCACAGGCTGCTCCATGTTCTTTAGGTGTGTGATGTTGAGGGGTGTTACGTGGGCACCAGGCTTTCTAGATCTGTAAATGTCATTTTACTTCTCCCCTTCAGAAGACTGTTCCTTCCTGGACTCGGTCACAACTTGCTGTTAACCAATCGACAAAATGATTGTTATATACAATATATGGCCCATTAAATGGATGCACGGGAAAAAAAGGAATTATCACATGATCTGTAAGTGACCAGGCTGCCCTTACCTCTGTAAAGAGATTGTGCCACTTACTAGGGTATGTAGATATAGCCTCATTTTATTTATGAGGCAGAGTGGAGAGCTGTTACAAAAAGCAACTAATGGTCTTGTAGACTTGACGCAACTATTTATTATGTATGTGGTCATCCATTCATTTGAATATGTGACATGTCATACTGCATTTTTGTCCTAGTGGACACCAGGTTCCCTGGAGAGAAAAGTAGACTCCTGGGAGTCAAATAAACCAGAATCGCAGTGACCAGTTGATTATTAGACTTCTCCATCCTACATGAGATAATATACATTAGATTAATGTTGCCCGGACTCAAAGATTTTGGTAATATTGTCGACCATTTAATGTATATTACGGTATTCTGTCTTTCCACTGACATTAAACATCAATTGAAAGAAGACTCAAATTTGTTAGATTTCAATAATCCCAATATATTGTTTTTAAGGCAGGTTTCACACGTCCGCTCTCAGATCGCAATATCCAATCTGACTCCTTGCTTTCTTGATCAGGGATAAATGCATCATAGGCATATATATTACAGTTAGCTCAGGTCAGGAGAGCCAGCGGTTGGGCCAGATATTGCAAATCGAGCATAATCCGTGTTTCATAGAAATGAAAATTCGGCCAATGGAAGATAAGCCATTGCAAGGAGTGTCTATAAGTGGATCACTGCCAATAATTGTGATAAAGGATACAATGGATTTCCTTTATAAAAATATTTTTGATAGAAAGTAACTAATTCTATCAATAGGCAAGAAAAACATTACTGCTTTTTGTCATCTAAATTAGGCAAGATTCTGAAATGATAATCCTAATAAATGCATTATATAGGCATCGACATATAGTCATTACAGCTTACCTCTCCATCTCGAGTCTCAATAGTTTTAATCACAACAGTTTTCCTGGAGTGAACTTCAGAGCTGTGATCTAATTCAGGAGCTGTTGAGAGATTAGAAAAAATGCATGCTGCATTTCAGGACTAATATGGTGAGAAGCAAGAGAAGGTGACCATACTTAACTCCTCGTGACATTCGCCAAACATGTATGACAGGGCCGAACCCCTGTACATGTACGGCGTGACAATTGCGTGAGTTCACTCTGAGCGACAGCGCGATCAACAGTGGGTGTCGGCACTATGAGAGCTGACACCCTGCAGCAATGCCCACAATCAGTGCTATCGCCGATCTCAGGAGTTTAACCAATCTGATGCCACTGTAGCACAGCAGGAACTCCCTCTCTGCTCCTATTGGCACAACACAATTGCGATCGTGTTGTGCCGGTGGTCACGTGGTACCGCTCATTACAGGGATGAATATGCGGCTCCACCCCTATGGGGGGGGTACGTGTTTACACGGACCCATTGACTTTAATGGGTCCGTGTGATCCGTGCGCTCCCACGAACACTGACATGTCTCCGTGTTTTTCAAACGGACACACGGTCCGTGAAAACACGCTGACATGTGCAGAGACACATTGATTTTAATGTGTCTACGTGAGTCAGTGTCTCCGGTACGTGAGAAAACTGTCACCACACGTACCGGAGCCACTGACGTGTGAAACCGGCCTTAATACCCTGCAATGCAAAATTCTGAGTATTAGATCAGTGATCAGGGCAGGTAAAGTTGATGTTCCATCCTGGTTGCAAGGTAAAAAAGTAAAGCAAAAGATTTTAAAAATTGTACAAATATTTTTTTCTAAATCACAAAATAAAATAAATTGAAAAAAATATTAATCTAAAAAATGCATATATTTATGTAAAAACAAGAATAAATAAATAGAGTACACATATTTGGTATCGCCAAGTCCAGAACGATCTGACCTCTTAAACTGTCCCACTAGTTAACCCTTTTAATGAACACCATAAAAAAATTAAAATACGTGGTAAAAAACTGTGGGTTTTTTCCATACCACTGAACAAGAAGTGGAATAAAACATGATCAAAATGTCGAATGTAAATAAAAATGGTATAGCTGAAGACGTCACCTTGTCCAACAAACAACAAGTTGCCATGTAGCTCCATCAGCAGAAAAGTAAAAACGTTACAGCTCTCAGAATAAGGCTATGTGCACATGATGTGGATTTAGTGCGGACCCGCAGCGTTTTTTTCCGCGCAGAAACGCTGCAGATCCGCATTGTGATTTACAATAGATAAGTACAATGTAATTCAATGTGAAAAAAAAGCTGTGCAGATGGTGCGGAAAACGCGGATTTAAAAGAAGTGCATGTCACTTCTTTTGTGCGGATCTGCAGCATTTCTGCATCCTTCCATTATAGAAATCCGCAGTGGTAAAAACCGCAGAAAATCCACACAAAATCCGCATCAATTCCACATAAAAACCGCACAAAATCCGCATAAAATCCACGGCAAATCTGCACCTGCGGATTCTGCCAGGAGATGCAGATTTTGTGCAGAAAATTCTGCACCCCATTCCGCAAGGTGTGCACATAAATGTCTCACATAAGGCGTGATCAAAGAATACACTGACCTCGACCATGGTACTATTATAAAGCAATTTTTTATTATTAGAATAATTCTCATAAAAATAACATATAACTACTACAACAAGAAAGGGTACTGGAACCACAAAAAGCGGGACAACTCTGCCATAGGTTAGCCCAGAACAACAGACTGGCTTGTACAAATGTATATTAATCGGGTGGACTGTATGCTTATAGAAGTGACACATATAGTAATGCACTTTAAACAGTAAATATATGTATATAGTAAAGTATGTCACAGCTTTTTATATCATGAAACATAATTATATAAAAGTGACACGTATATTCATGCACATAGTTATCATCTAGGTATAGGTTATGCATATAGACACCTTGTTATGCCAGTAGGGTGGACTGTATGTATATAGGAGTGACACATATAGTGATGCACTAATCTATTAATATATAATACATTGTTTTGTATGTAGGATGAGCCCCCTTTTTAAGGGGCTTTGTATATAGTTAATTAACATTCAAATAGGCACATAAGCGCACTTGAATATGTTTTCACTAGGGTTTCTTTTAATCAATTAACCATGGGCCCCCTGTAGGGATATTTTATGTAGTTTTAGATATAGTATTTATTATAATGAGTTTCTACCCAATCAAGATTAGACTATGGGATGAACACAAATTGCTTCATTTGTTTCCCCTTCCTTACTTCCCTTTTCTTTGTTTTTTTTCATCATTAGTGGGCAGTGCGCTTGCGCGGATCACGGACCTGTGGAGAGCGGCGAACGGTCGCTAGGGAAACGAGGACGCAGAGTCGTACTTACAAACGACCTGTTGCTTCCGACCCCATGACCGGGATCTGGATCTCCATTGGCTACAGGACACTGTAGATCTGCGCAAGCGCCGGAATGTCCCCCGCACTAGGAAGTCCGTACACTAGCATAGCATGGAAGTCACTAAAGAGGAGTTTCCTGTTTCCGTACACTTACGTGTGAAGATATGTAATGCGGGTAGCGGCGCATACAATAGTAGTCATATCACTCCACCTGATTAGAGTTATCATTGGTTCCGGGGCCCAATTACCACCATGCGTACTATATTTAAGCCGGCTAACCCCCTGCCCTGACACGCCTCCTGAAGAAGCGGTGTGAAACGCGCGTCGGGGCAGAGGGACGCCGAGGTCTATCCCCATGTGGCTGGCAATAAGGTATGCCTTATGACACATATATATGTATGCTTTTTGTATGTGGGGGAATATTTGTCATGACATTAGGAGGATTAGCGTTTAGCTACTTAGCTATTGGAAAGTAAATACAGGTCCTTCTCAAAAAATTAGCATATAGTGTTAAATTTCATTATTTACCATAATGTAATGATTACAATTAAACTTTCATATACTATAGATTCATTATCCACCAACTGAAATTTGTCAGGTCTTTTATTGTTTTAATATTGATGATTTTGGCATACAACTCCTGATAACCCAAAAAACCTGTCTCAAAAAATTAGCATATCAAGAAAAGGTTCTCTAAATGACCTATTACCCTAATCTTCTGAATCAACTAATTAACTCTAAACACATGCAAAAGATACCTGAGGCTTTTAAAAACTCCCTGCCTGGTTCATTACTCAAAACCCCCATCATGGGTAAGACTAGCGACCTGACAGATGTCAAGAAGGCCATCATTGACACCCTCAAGCAAGAGGGTAAGACCCAGAAAGAAATTTCTCAACAAATAGGCTGTTCCCAGAGTGCTGTATCAAGGCACCTCAATGGTAAGTCTGTTGGAAGGAAACAATGTGGCAGAAAACGCTGTACAACGAGAAGAGGTGACCGGAACCTGAGGAAGCAGTGGACTGAGTCTGGTGTGGAAACATCCAGAGCCACCGTGCACAGGCGTGTGCAGGAAATGGGCTACAGGTGCCGCATTCCCCAGGTAAAGCCACTTTTGAACCATAAACAGCGGCAGAAGCGCCTGACCTGGGCTACAGAGAAGCAGCACTGGACTGTTGCTAAGTGGTCCCAAGTACTTTTTTCTGATGAAAGCAAATTTTGCATGTCATTCGGAAATCAAGGTGCCAGAGTCTGGAGGAAGACTGGGGAGAAGGAAATGCCAAAATGCCTGAAGTCCAGTGTCAAGTACCCACAGTCAGTGATGGTGTGGGGTGCCATGTCAGCTGCTGGTGTTGGTCCACTGTGTTTCATCAAGGGCAGGGTCAATGCAGCTAGCTATCAGGAGATTTTGGAGCACTTCATGCTTCCATCGGCTGAAATGCTTTATGGAGATGAAGATTTCATTTTTCAGCACGACCTGGCACCTGCTCACAGTGCCAAAACCACTGGTAAATGGTTTACTGACCATGGTATTACTGTGCTCAATTGGCCTGCCAACTCTCCTGACCTGAACCCCATAGAGAATCTGTGGGATATTGTGAAGAGAAAGTTGAGAGACGCAAGACCCAACACTCTGGATGAGCTTAAGGCCGCTATTGAAGCATCCTGGCCCTCCATAACATCTCAGCAGTGTCACAGGCTGATTGCCTCCATGCCACGCCGCATTGAAGCAGTCATTTCTGCCAAAGGATTCCCGACCAAGTATTGAGTGCATAACTGAACATTATTATTTGATGGTTTTTTTGTTTGGTATTAAAAAACACTTTTATTTGATTGGTCGGGTGAAATATGCTAATTTATTGAGACAGGTTTTTTGGGTTATCAGGAGTTGTATGCCAAAATCATCAGTATTAAAACAATAAAAGACCTGACAAATTTCAGTTGGTGGATAATGAATCTATAGTATATGAAAGTTTAATTGTAATCATTACATTATGGTAAATAATGAAATTTAACACTATATGCTAATTTTTTGAGAAGGACCTGTACAGGTAGACAGGTATATTTACCCCTAAATGTTATTACATCATACGGATTCATAAAAGCTATACAGTTGTGGCAGCCGATTGATATACATTTGTACAAGCCAGTCTGTTGTTCTGGGCTAACCTATGGCAGAGTTGTCCCTCTTTTTGTGGTTCCAGTACCCTTTCTTGTTGTATTAGTTATATGTTGTTTTTATGAGAATTATTCTAATAATAAAAAATTGTTTTATAATAGTACCATGGTCGAGGTCAGTGTATTCTTTGATCACGCCTTATGTGAGACATTTAACTGTTAATGGTACAGTGTCCCCCAGAGGGAGTTATGTTGAGAAATAGCATTGAGCAAATCATTGTGTATATATAACGTGTGCACATAGCCTAAAGCAATGCAAAAACAATTATTTTTTTCAATAAAATATTTTTTATTACAAAAATGTGGTATCGCTGTAATTGTACTGACCTGAAAAATAAAGTTGTCCTATCACTTTTACCACATGATGGACGGCGTAAAAAAAACAAAAACATTTCCTAAGTTGCTGGTTTTTATTCATTCTGCCTCCCAAAAATCGGAATATAAAGCAATCTAAAAACGTTGTGTGACCGAAAATGGTACCAATAAAAATGTCAACTCGTCTTTCAAAAAACAAGCACTCACATGACTTTGTTGGCAGAAATATAGAAAAATTACAGATCTTAAAATATGGTGATGCAAAAACATTGTTTTGCAAAAATAAAGGCTCTTTTAGTGTGTGACAGCATTCAAACACAATAAACAGTATGCAGTAAATCTGGTATCACTATAATCGCACTGACCCTAAGAATAAAGTCGTCTAATCACATATGCTGCCCAAAGAATGGCGTAAAAAATAATAAAACCAATTCTTCACTTGCTATTGATTTTTTAATTCTGTCTTCCAAAAATCGCAGTAAGGCTCGGCTCACATTTATCCTTCGCTCTACGCTGAGCGCTTACATCGGGTTTTCCATGTAAAGCTCTGTAATACGTGATTCAGAAAGAACTCGCAACAGAAAATTCCTTATAATGAAGCAGATAGGGATACTGTGGACTCCGTCTGGCCTATGACCTGGATGTAGCCATCTTTTTAAGCATGCATAAAAACAAGGTTGACCAGTTTTGTGCACCTCTGAAAAGAAGGACACAGCTGAACAGAGGCCAGACGGAGTCCTGAATTACTTTGCTGCCTCATTATAGTAAATGGATCCCTCTGGGGGTTCACGTGAATCACATCATTGGGAGATATTGATGGAATCCCCAATGTATGTAAGAGCTCAGCATAGAGCGCCGGATAAATGTGATCCCAAATGTTATGTAAAATGTTCTCAAGAAAAGCTTCAACTCAATCCACAAAAATAGCAAGTTACGGTAAGTCCTTCATCTGTCAATAGAAATATAGGGGGCTTACACGTTACTGAAAGCACAAAGGCTCTGGCTCAAAGCACTAAGGCTACTCGCCTCCAAAATAAATCAAGTGAATTCTGCATTCCCAATCCAAATGCCCGTTTCCTTCTGAGCCTCACAGTGTGCCTAAATTGCAGTTAGCATCCACGTTTGGCATTTCTGTAGCGATGAGAGCCCACTAAATTTACGGGGTCAGTGTCTACAGAAGCACGAGCTGGGTACAATGTACTAAGTATTACAATGTACGGGCACTAAAATGTATGACTACTCTAATGTACGGGCACTACACTGTACTGGGCACTACAATGGCAGATTTGCAATTTTCACTCAGCAACATTCACTACTGCTTGTTTCTGGCAAACACCTATGGAGACAAAATCGTTACTAATTCTGTAGATAAATTCCCAAAGGCGTGTAATTTCCAAAATGGAAACTTGAAAGGTGATTCTACTCTAGCATTTAGAGGCTCTGTATTTGGAGTATGCAAACTATTTTACAATAATTTGTTCTCGAAGAGTCAAATAGCGCTTTTTCCATTCCGAGTGTTGCCATGTGGCTAAGTCGTACTGTACAGCCACATTTTCGATATTGCCATGTTCAGCAGAAATTATATTACAAATTTTGGTGCCATTTTTTCCTATTGTGACAATATAAAATCTGGTGTTAAAACTATTTTTTGGCTGTAAAAATGTAATTATTTTTTCTTCACAGCCCAATGGTATAAAAATCTGTGATACACCCGTGGTGTGCATGAGATCACTGCACCCCTAGATGAAATCATGGAGAGGTGTAGTTTGTAAAATGAGGTCACTTATGGGAGGTTCTGCTTTTCTGGCACGTCTGGGGCTATGCCAATGTGGCATGGTACCCGCAAACCATTCCAGCAAAATGTGCACTGAAATATGGCCCTCCTTCCGTTGTGAGCTTTGCACTGTGCCTTAAGGATATGTGCACACGTAGGAAAAGAGGTGCAGAATTTTCTGCACAAAATCCGCATCTCCTGGCAGAATCCGCAGCTGCGGATTTGCCGCTGTTTTTTTGCGGATTTTTTGCGGATTTTCAGCGGTTTTGGGCCACTGCAGAATTTTAACATGGAGGGGTGCAGAACCGCTGCCGGTCCGCACAAAAGAAGTGACATGCACTTCTTTGAAATCCGCAGCAATTCCGCACTGATTTTTCTGCACCGTCTGCACAGCTTTTTTTTTTCCCCATTGAATAACATTATACTGTACATCACAGTGCGGATCTGCAGCGTTTCGGCGTGGAAAAATCCGCTGCGGATCTGCAGCAAATCCGCATCATGTGCACATAGCCTAAAAGTAGTTTTCGACCACATATGAGGTATGGGCATACTCAGGAGAAAATGGACCATGAAATATGTTATGCAATTTCTCCTAATATCCCTTTTGAAAATTGAAAGCCTTGGGCCAAAGTAACATTTTAGTGGAAAAAATGATAATTTTCCATTGACTCAGCCCAATGTTATACAATTCTGTGAGCCACTTGAGAGTTAAAAATGCAAATAATAATAAATGAATTCCTCAAGAGGTGTAGTTTCTTTCCAAAATTGGGTCACTTGTGAGGGTTTCTGCTGTTTTGGCATGTCAAGGGGTCTTCAAATGTGACATGGCATCCACAATCTTTCCCAGCCAAAATTGCGCTCCGGAATTCAATTGGCCTTGAATTCCCTTCTGAGCCCTGTCGTGTACTCAAACAGTAGTTTTCCACCACATATGGGGTATAGGTATACTGAGGAGCAATTGCACAACAAATGTAAAGGTACCGTCACACTAGGCGATATCGCCAGCGATCCGTGACGTTGCAGCGACCTGGATAGCGATATCGCTGTATTTGACACGCAGCAGCGATCTGGATCCCGCTGTGAAATTGCTGGTCGCTGCTAGAAGGTCTGCACTTTATTTGGTCGCTAGGTCGCCGTGTATCGCCGTGTTTGACAGCAAAAGCAAGGATACCAGCGATATTTTACACTGGTAACCAGGGTAAACATCGGGTTACTAAGCGCAGGGCCGCGCTTAGTAACCCGATGTTTACCCTGGTTACCAGCGTAAAAGTTAAAAAAACAAACAGCACATACTCACCAGCGCGTCCCCCAGCCTCTGCTTCCTGACACTGACTGAGCGCCGGCCCTAAACTGAAAGTGAAAGCACAGCGGTGACGTCACCGCTGTGCTGTTAGGGCCGGAGCTCAGTCAGTGTCAGGAAGCAGAGGCTGGGGGACGCGCTGGTGAGTATGTGCTGTTTGTTTTTTTAACTTTTACGCTGGTAACCAGGGTAAACATCGGGTTACTAAGCGCGGCCCTGCGCTTAGCAACCCGATGCTTACCCTGGTTACCCGGGGACCTCGGCATCGTTGGTCGCTGGAGAGCGGTCTGTGTGACAGCTCTCCAGCGACCACACAGCGACGCTGCAGCGATCGGCATCGCTGTCGCTATCGCTGCAGCGTCGCTTAATGTGACGGTACCTTTAGGGTCCATTTCCTGTTATCCTTGTGAAAATGAAATATTTGGGGATTAAGCAATATTTTTGTGGGAAACGTATTTTTTTTCATTTTCACAGCTCAACGTTATAAGATTTTGTGAAGCACCTGTGGGTTCAAGGTGCTCACCACACATCTAGATAAATTACTTTAGGGGTGATGTTTCATCACTTGTTGGGAGTTGCCACTGTTTAGGCACATCAGGGGGTCTGCAAATGCGATGTGGTGTCCGCTATCTATTCTAGGCAATTTTGCGCTCCAAAAGTCAAATGGCGCTACTTTCCTTCAGAGCCATGGCGTGCAGCGAAACCATAATTTTCCTCCACATATGGGTATCGGCGTACTCAGAAGAATCTGCACAACAAATTATATGGTCCATTTTCTCCTATTACTCTTGTAAAAATGAACATTTTTGTTGGAAAAATGTAAATGTTAATTTTTTTCTTCCACATTGTTTTAATAGCTGTGAACCACCTGAAGGGTTAATAAACTTCTTGAATGTGGTTTTGAGCACTTTGAGTGGTGCAGTTTTTAAAATGGTGTCACTTTAAGGTATTTTCTGTGATATAATCCCCTCAAATTCACTTCAAACATGACTTGGTCCCTAAAAAAAACAGTTTTTAAATTTGGATGGAAAAATGAGAAATTGCTGACAAATTTTTAACCCTTCTAACTTCCTACCAAAACAAAATTATGTTTAAAAAATAATGCTGATGTGAAGTCTTGTGGGAATGTTATAAATTATGTTGTACAGCATGACTAACTGGTTTAAGGATATAAAAATTTAAAGTTTGAAAATTGCAAAATTTTCAACCAAATTCCGATATTTTCACAAATACAAAAATTTCGACCTAAATTTACCACTAACATAAAGTAGAATATGTCTCGGAAAAAACATTCTCGGATTCACTGGGATACGTTAAAGCTTTCCATCGTTAAAGTGACACTGGTCAGAATTGTAAACTTTGGCCTAGTCAGGAAGGTGAAAACAGGCTTCGGGGTGAAGGGGTTAAAGGGGTTTTCCAACGAGCACATATTAATTACATATTAATCAATAGATCTTAGAATAAAAATAAGTTCCATAATTGGATGTGTTAAAAAAATGTTCCATTCCCCAAATAATCTTTTACATGTGCTCCTGCTGTGTACTGTGAAAAAGCTGTGTCTGACTGTACAGAAACAGTTGGATATATCACAGCTCCTGGGAAAGTGAGGAAGCAAAAGAGAATATGCAGGCATCGAGAGGAAGTCAAAGAGCAGCCACAGCACACCTCTTGAAGTTCCATTCGCCCGAATGCGGGGACAATGAAGCTGACACTGATTGGATGCAGGGCTTGTGTGACTTAACATCCTCAGGTGAGCCCTCTGAATGCCAGTTCTGGAACAGTGCTGACACCGGAGGTGATTATAAGGGTATGTTTCCACGGTCAGGAATCACTGCATGTTTGACGTTACGTAGAGCCGCAGCATCAAACACGCAGCGTCCAGATGTTACAGCAAAGTGGAGGGGATTTCCTGAAATCCCGTCTCCACTATGCGTTAAAAGACGCAGAAAGCAGCATGTCTGTTTACATCGCTGTACCGTAAATTTCCCATAGACTATCATTAGATGCGATAAAAGCGCATTTAATGATTAGTCACATACAGGTCCTTCTCAAAAAATTAGCATATAGTGTTAAATTTCATTATTTACCATAATGTAATGATTACAATTAAACTTTCATATATTATAGATTCATTATCCACCAACTGAAATTTGTCAGGTCTTTTATTGTTTTAATACTGATGATTTTGGCATACAACTCCTGATAACCCAAAAAACCTGTCTCAATAAATTAGCATGTCAAGAAAAGGTTCTCTAAATGACCTATTACCCTAATCTTCTGAATCAACTAATTAATTCTAAACACATGCAAAAGATACCTGAGGCTTTTAAAAACTCCCTGCCTGGTTCATTACTCAAAACCCCCATCATGGGTAAGACTAGCGACCTGACAGATGTCAAGAAGGCCATCATTGACACCCTCAAGCAAGAGGGTAAGACCCAGAAAGAAATTTCTCAACAAATAGGCTGTTCCCAGAGTGCTGTATCAAGGCACCTCAATGGTAAGTCTGTTGGAAGGCAAAAATGTGGCAGAAAACGCTGTACAACGAGAAGAGGTGACCGGACCTTGAGGAAGATTGTGGAGAAGGACCGATTCCAGACCTTGGGGAACCTGAGGAAGCAGTGGACTGAGTCTGGTGTGGAAACATCCAGAGCCACCGTGCACAGGCGTGTGCAGGAAATGGGCTACAGGTGCCGCATTCCCCAGGTAAAGCCACTTTTGGACCATAAACAGCGGCAGAAGCGCCTGACCTGGGCTACAGATTACAAATTTTGCATGTCATTCGGAAATCAAGGTGCCAGAGTCTGGAGGAAGACTGGGGAGAAGGAAATGCCAAAATGCCTGAAGTCCAGTGTCAAATACCCACAGTCAGTGATGGTGTGGGGTGCCATGTCAGCTGCTGGTGTTGGTCCACTGTGTTTCATCAAGGGCAGGGTCAATGCAGCTAGCTATCAGGAGATTTTGGAGCACTTCATGCTTCCATCGGCTGAAATGCTTTATGGAGATGAAGATTTCATTTTTCAGCACGACCTGGCACCTGCTCACAGTGCCAAAACCACTGGTAAATGGTTTACTGACCATGGTATTACTGTGCTCAATTGGCCTGCCAACTCTCCTGACCTGAACCCCATAGAGAATCTGTGGGATATTGTGAAGAGAAAGTTGAGAGACGCAAGACCCAACACTCTGGATGAGCTTAAGGCCGCTATTGAAGCATCCTGGGCCTCCATAACATCTCAGCAGTGTCACAGGCTGATTGCCTCCATGCCACGCCGCATTGAAGCAGTCATTTCTGCCAAAGGATTCCCGACCAAGTATTGAGTGCATAACTGAACATTATTATTTGATGGTTTTTTTGTTTGGTATTAAAAAACACTTTTATTTGATTGGACGGGTGAAATATGCTAATTTATTGAGACAGGTTTTTTGGGTTATCAGGAGTTGTATGCCAAAATCATCAGTATTAAAACAATAAAAGACCTGACAAATTTCAGTTGGTGGATAATGAATCTATAATATATGAAAGTTTAATTGTAATCATTACATTATGGTAAATAATGAAATTTAACACTATATGCTAATTTTTTGAGAAGGACCTGTACATAGTAACTGCGTAAACGCAGCTTACTACTCATGTCTACAAATTTAAATAATCTCTTACCTGTCAGACCGCCGGAAGTCTGCATCCACTGCAGTTCTTGCGATAACTTAGCTTACTGCGATAACTGCTGTGCACGTGACCGGGGGTTATCTCCGGTCACTAGGCTAGTTCTCACAATCAGCTGATCACCTGATTGTGAGAACAATGCTGTGTAGGTGATCACTGGAGAGTTATCTCCGGCAGTCATCTACAAGCTCTGCTATGTCTGGATGTCAGGCATCCAGATGTAGCAGTGCTGGACTCGTCGTGGAACACTCGTTATTAAATGGAGTGCATCGGAACAGGGAGTATACTGTTGGTTTATTATTTTTTATTTTTTTCCAGGAGAACGATGGCGTCGCAGGAATGAGCGTACAATAAAGATGGCAAAACTGTGTGGTGTTTTATTTCATTAAAATACTTTATTCTGAATGTGTGCGTGTTTTATTAACCCTTTACCAACTATAAAATTAGTAATGGTAGGTATGTTATTGACACCTCTCCATTACTAAGCCGGCTTAATATCACAAAGGTGACATTAACACCTTATTACCCCATATGCCACTGCTACAGGGCAGTGGGAAGAGAGAGGCTATGTGCCAGAATTGGCGCATCTTACAGATGCGCCATTTCTGGGGCGGCTGGGAATTGGTATTTGTAGCCAGGGGTGGCCAATATCCATGGCCCCTCTCTAGGCTATGAATATCAGCCCGCAGCTGTCTGCATAGCCTTTCTGGCTATAAATTTTTTTGGGGGTCCCCCTATTTTAATAGCCAGTAAAGGCTAAGTATACAGCTGCAGGCTGATATTCATAGCCTTGTAAGCTCCATGGTTATTAACCCCTTCCTACGCTACAAACATCGTCCCCCAGTTACTGGCTTTCCCACTCTGGACTTGAAAATTGCGCGGGAGCCCACGCAATTTTTTTTCCATTTTTTTTTAAATTAAACAGATATTGTATTTAAGGCCGGGGTTACACTTGCGAGGAACTCGCACCTCAATACCCGACACTGTCACCGGCACTCGGGACCGGAGCGTTCAGCTGCATACAAATATATGCAGCCGCACACTCTGGTCCCGAGTGCCGGATGCAGTGCCGGGTATTGAGGTGCGAGCGTCATGCGAGTTTCTTGCAAGTGTGACCCCGGCCTAATGCAGATTTCGTGTGTGTGTGTGTCTTTACATAAGGCCAGGGTCACACATACGAGAAACTCGGACGAGTCTCACATCTTAATACCCGGCACTGCCGCAGTCACTCGGGAGCGCCGCGTGCGGCTGCATAGAAACACATGCAGCCGCACGCTCTGCTCCCGAGTGCTGGCAGCAGTGCCGGGTATTAAGATGCAAGACTCGTCCGAGTTTCCCCCATGTGTGATCCCAGCCTAACTCTTTATGTACCATTTTATTATGTTTATTACTAAACAAAGGGCTTGGTATTATCTATCGATCTATCTGATCTATCGTATCTATCCCATATCTATCGTATCTATCCTATCTATTTATCTATCGATATATATATCTAGCTATCCATAGATATATCTTTCTATCTATAGATATATCGATAGATAGATATATCTATGGATAGATAATAGCTATATCGATAGTATTTTATTCTGAATACCTCTCCTCACATGTAAAGCGCCATGGATTAAATGGCGCTATAATAATAAATAATAATAATAAAAGGTCAATAACTGGGGAATGAGTATTCTTAGAAACACTTGTTCCGAACTATCAGTTTGTTGAAACTGGCTGGCAGAACGCTCGTTCGTGGCAAGTGATGTTTTTTTAGCCAGCTTAAAAATCATTGTTGTCGGCTGCACATTATCCTGTGTAAATAGGACATAATATTATATGCACACAGAACAATGGTATTACCGATGGAAAGGTGATCGACCAATCTAACGCTTTATTAGCTTGCATGTGGTTCATCAGCAAATGTTTAACAGCCGAGGTCAACAAGATTAAAAAACAGTATTAATGGACTATGAAGGAGAATCACCTACCTGGGTTTTTAATACTGAGAGACGTCATGGAATGAATCGGTACAACAATCCTAAAAAAAAAAAACAAAGGTTGAGTGAAAAATAACATTTCCTAAAAAAATTCATATAATGTACAAATCTTTTATAGGATGATTGCATTGACATGGATCGTCTTAGAATAACAATAATATATAACCATCTGGCTCCGGATGTATTTGTCCACTTGTCTACATGCCCATTTTCATGTGCAGCCATTTATTTCAGCTTACTAAAAGACTTTGTTAGTTGCCTGTTTAGTCAGTTTAGAGCAGTATTTCCCAAACTCCAGTCCTCACGGCTCCCAACAGGTCATGTTTTCAGGATTTCCATAGTGCTGCACAAGTGGGAGAACTCCTGATACTTCCATCACCTGTGCAATACTAAGGAAATCCTGAAAACATGACCTGTTGGGGTCCGGGAGGACTGGAGTTTGTGAAACACTGGTTTAGAGTATGACCTTAGGGTATGTGCACACAAAGTTTTTTGAGAAGTTTTCTGGAGCAGATCTGCTCAAAAAAAAGGTCTGAAAAATTGCTTCAAAATACTTCAAAGATTATTATTATTATTATTATTATTATTAATTTCTATTGGAGAAAAAAGTTTATAAGTTCAGTCATTATAGCATTTTGTTCTGCTGCACATTTTGAAAAATACCTGGTGAGAAAGTGACTATTGATAAAATCTGCCCCATACTAAACAAATGTCCACTCAAAAAAGGATACAAAAACACTTCAAAAAGTATTCAAGACCACTATAAGGGAAAGGAAACCTCCTCCAAAAACTCTCCATGGCTATGTGTACACGGCACCTTCTGGGCACTGGCATATGCATCAGGTTTTCCTAGGCAAAGCTGCTTCAGGAAAATGCTGATGCTTGTTTTCCTGAACCACCTCATCGGCGGCTTTGTTGTCGTTTTTGCGTCATTTGCTCTTTTGAAATATACAAAAAAGTTTAGTGTCTGCTCACCATCTCCTAGAGCGCGCGGATCCTGCTGTGCAGCAAGTTTTTCAGAAATTGAAAGGAATAAGTGCAGCGCTGTAAGTCCATAAAATCCATTTTCTTTTAATCCATAGCTTCAAATAACATTAAAACAATTAAGTCAATGATTAAGATGCACATTTTTGCGTTGAAACGCGTATGATTTTAATGTCTGGACTATGACTTAATTGTTTTAATGTTATTTGAAGCTATGGATTAAAAGAAAACGGATTTTATGGACTTACAGTGCTGGACTTATTCCTTTCAATTTGCTCTCTTGCTCTATACTGTCAAGTGTAGACAGCAGACAACTTCCACTAGGAGGCATCCTAGTCTCTGAAACCCTGAAGCAGTTAAGCAGGACATTTGACAGAGCATGGGCACAGCAACATAGTTTGACATTGCTGTGAATTATGGACATTTTATGGGGCACTTTTACCAGGCGGACATCAGGTGGAATCCGCCTGAAAAAAACAACGTGTGTCACCACACCAAAGTGAAAGCGTTTGTTGAAGAAAACTCATCGTTCATGACCACCTCAAAAAAACTCTGTGCACTTAGCCTTAAACATGGCTGGTATGTTCACGTGCAGCTGTTTTTTACGCATTTAATAAATATGGTACATATCCTTTGTATGGGGCCAAGTTCACACATTCAGTATTTGGTCAGTATTTTACTTCAGTATTTGTAAGCCAAAACCAGGAGTGGAACAATCAGAGAAACAAATCACCGCTTCTGTATTTATCACCCATTCCTGGTTTTGGCTTACAAATACTGAGGTAAAATCCTGACCAAATACTAAATGTTGTGTGAATGTGGCCTTATGTTATTCTATGTATAATATAAGACTATTATTGTATAATCATCTCATAGATAAATGTCATATGACTTTTTCAAATCTACAGTACTTCAATATTAAAAATATCAGCTACTACAATTGATACTACTACTACTACATAATAATGAAAACTTGCCTTTACAGGTTGATTTAACACGGATGGGAAATATATTTCATTACAAATTTTGCACCATTTTGCTTTTGCAGGCTTTTTGTTTCTCTGCACATTCAACTTTATTGTGGTATGTGGTCATAAATCAACTAAGAGGAGATCATAAAAAGAAAAATTTTTAAAAAAAGTTAAGTTGTCTGAAGAGACAATTTGCATACCTCCCAACCGTCCCGGATCCAGCGGGACTGTCCCGATTTTGACAGTCTCCCCCGCTGTCACGGCCGGGACAAGTATGTCCCGAACTGGTTGGGAGGTGTGCAATGTATCAGCCGGTCATCCCTGCACCCGCAGAGCCTTACACCACATATTGGCTGCTCTGTTCGCACAGGACCTGTCATGAGGTCACAGGAGGGGAGAAGTCAGGGGTCACATGATCGGGACCTCCGTGGATTGCAGGACTCGGCTGTGCTGGTTGCCAACTTGCCATGGTGCTGCTGGATGAGGTAAGTAAGCTGCCTTGTGTGGGGTCAGGAGGTGTACAGTGTGGATGTAGCAGAGCCATGTCTGTGTATGAGGTGTATGGAGCGGAGCTGTGTGTGTATGAGGTGTATGGAGCGGAGCTAAATGTGTACGAGGTGTACAGAGCGGAATTGTGTGTGTATGAGGTGTATGGAGTGGAGCCGTGTGTACAGAGCGGAGCCGCATGTGCAAAGTGTACGGAGCGCAGCCCTGGGTGTAGGAGTAGCTCTATGTGGCCATTATATGGTACGAAGTATCATGTGCGGCCAATCTACAGTATGGAGCATCATGTGCAGCCAATATACAGTATGGAGCATCATGTGCGGTCATTATACAGTATGGAGCATCATGTGCAGTCATTATACAGTATGGAGCATCATTTGCGGTCATTATACAGTATGAAGCATCATGTGCAGCCAATATACAGTATGGAGCATCATGTGCGGTCATTATACAGTATGGAGCATCATGTGCAGTCATTACACAGTATGGAGCATCATGTGCAGTCATTATACAGTATGGAACATCATGTGTGGCCATTATACAGTATGGAGCACCAAGTGCGGTCATTATACAGTATGGAGCTTCATGTGGGCCCATTATACAGTATGGAGCATCATGTGTGGTCATTATACTGTATGGAGCATCATGTGTTGCTATTATACAGTATGGAGCATCATGTGCGGCCAATATACAGTATGGACCATCATGTGTGGTCATTATACAGTATGGAGAATCATGTGTGGCCATTATACGGTACGAACTATCATGTGCGACCAATATACAGTATGGAGCATCATGTGCAGTCACTACTGATCAGACTGATACCTAGTCCCGACCTATTCAAGCGCGCTTTGAAAACCCATCTCTTCAAACAAGCCTACCACATCAACCACTCAGTAAACTAACTTTGCCCTGTTCCCTCCTTCCAAATATTACTCTGAATCTGCACCCTACTATTCATCTGTCTCCACACCCTCCATACACATAACTGCACTTGTTACTTGACTATTGCACTTAAACACACGGGCTGATGACCGGATCATGCAGCTTTGTATGAAAATCCCTATTTATTATAATTGCCAGACCTGAAATAACAAGCACTTTTCACCTATTGTGTCCCCCCATTTCCTTGTAGATTGTAAGCTTGCGAGCAGGGAACTCACCCCTAATGTCACTGTTTAAATTGTCTTAAGTCGTACCGAATTTATTGTTTGTACATGTCCCCGCTTAATTGTAAAGTGCTGCGGAATATGTTGGCACTATATAAATAAAAATTATTATTATTATTATACAGTATGGAGCATCATGTGCGGTCATTATACAGTATGGAGCATCATGTGCAGCCAATATACAGTATGGAGCATTATGTGTGGTCATTATACAGTATGAAGAATCATGTGTGGCCATTATACAGTATGGAGCACCATGTGTGGCCATTATACAGTATGGAGCATCATGCGTTATGATCTGGTGGCCTAGGAGCAGCATGGACGAGCTCTGGAGTAGGTGGCCTCTATACTGACCGCAGACCCTGAACTTAACATCGCAACTATAAGTAGCCGTGGGATGTTCCTGTCACTCCCTCGACACCTCGTCACAGCCGGAGGACTAATTACCCCTAAAGAAAGATACAGGAAAACTATCTTGCCTCAGAGAAAAACCCCAAAGGAAAGACAGCCCCCCACAAATATTGACTGTGAGAGGAGAGGGAAATTACAAACGCAGACTGAAAACAGAATTTAGCAAAGGAGGCCACGCTACCTAGAAAGAAAAGACAGGACAGAGTACTGTGCGGTCAGTATTAAAATACTACAAAAATCCACCACAGAGAATACAAAAATCTCCACACCTAACTAAAGGCATGGAGGGTAACTCTGCGACTCCAGAGCTTCCAGCTTGGCTGAATAAATCCTTACACAGACAAAGCTGGACAAGAAAAACATAGCAATTCACTGAACTATAAAGTCCACCGCATGTGGACTGCAAAAACAAAGCCAGGACTTATCTTTGATGATTTGGACAATCCAGCAGGAGAAACCAAGCAGAGATGTGAATCCTAAAGAAAACAATGGACAACTGGCACTCACTAAAGGGTGAAGCCAGACTAAATAGCCCCGTCCAAAGTGGAAGCACCTGATGACTGCTGTGAAGGACAAACAGCAGCACTACCACTTATAACCACCGGAGGGAGCCCAAGAGCAGAACCCACAACAGAATTCACAACAATCATGTGCGGCCAATATACAGTAGGGAGCATCATGTGTGGTCATTATACAGTATGGAGCATCATGTGGAGCCATTATACAGTATAAAGCATCATGTGTGGTCATTATACAGTATGGAGCATCATGTGCAGTCATTATACAGTATGGAGCATCATGTGTGGTCATTATACAGTATGGAGCATCATGTGGGGCCATTATACAGTATGGAGCATCATGTGTGGTCATTATACAGTATGGAGCATCATGTGTGGTCATTATACAGTATGGAGAATCATGTGTGGCCATTATACAGTATGGAGCACCATGTGTGGCCATTATGCAGTATGGAGCATCATGTGCGGCCAATATACAGTATGGACCATCATGTGTGGTCATTATACAGTATGGAGAATCATGTGTGGCCATTATACGGTACGAAGTATCATGTGCGGCCAATATACAGTATGGAGCATCATGTGTGGTCATTATACAGTATGGAGCATCATGTGGAGCCATTATACAGTATAAAGCATCATGTGTGGTCATTATACAGTATGGAGCATCATGTGCAGTCATTATACAGTATGGAGCATCATGTGTGGTCATTATACAGTATGGAGCATCATGTGGGGCCATTATACAGTATGGAGCATCATGTGTGGTCATTATACAGTATGGAGAATCATGTGTGGCCATTATACAGTATGGAGCATCATGTGTGGCCATTATACAGTATGGAGCATCATGTGTAGCCAGTATACAGTATGGAGCATCATTTGCGGTCATTATACAGTATGGAGCATCATGTGCAGCCAATATACAGTATGGAGCATCATGTGCGGTCATTATACAGTATGGAGCATCATGTGCAGTCATTATACAGTATGGATCATCATGTGCGGTCATTATGCAGTATGGAGCATCATGTGCGGCCAATATACAGTATGGAGCATCATGTGCGGTCATTATAAAGTATGGAGCATCATGTGCGGTCATTATACAGTATGGAGCATCATGTGTGGTCATTATACAGTATGGAGCATCATGTGTGGTCACTATACAGTATGGAGCATCATGTGTGGCCATTATACAGTATGGAGCACCATGTGCGGTAATTATACAGTATGGAGCATTATGTGGGGCCATTATACAGTATGGAGCATCATGTGTTGCCATTATACGGTATGGAGCATCATGTGCAGCCAATATACAGTATGGAGCATCATGTGCGGTCATTATACAGTATGGAGCATCATGTACAGCCAATATACAGTATGGAGCATCATGTGCGATCATTATACAGTATGGAGCATCATGTGCGATCATTATACAGTATGGAGCATCATGTGCTGCCAATATACAGTATGGAGCATCATGTGTGGTCATTATACAGTATGGAGCATCATGTGTGGTCATTATACAGTATGGAGAATCATGTGTGGCCATTATACAGTATGGAGCACCATGTGTGGCCATTATGCAGTATGGAGCATCATGTGCGGCCAATATACAGTATGGACCATCATGTGTGGTCATTATACAGTATGGAGAATCATGTGTGGCCATTATACGGTACGAAGTATCATGTGCGGCCAATATACAGTATGGAGCATCATGTGCAGTCACTACTGATCAGACTGATACCTAGCCCCGACCTATTCAAGCGCGCTTTGAAAACCCATCTCTTCAAACAAGCCTACCACATCAACCACTCAGTAAACTAACTTTGCCCTGTTCCCTCCTTCCAAATATTACTCTGAATCTGCACCCTACTATTCATCTGTCTCCACACCCTCCATACACATAACTGCACTTGTTACTTGACTTAAACACACGGGCTGATGACCGGATCATGCAGCTTTGTATGAAAATCCCTATTTATTATAATTGCCAGACCTGAAATAACAAGCACTTTTCACCTATCGTGTCCCCCCATTTCCTTGTAGATTGTAAGCTTGCGAGCAGGGAACTCACCCCTAATGTCACTGTTTAAATTGTCTTAAGTCGTACCGAATTTATTGTTTGTACATGTCCCCGCTTAATTGTAAAGTGCTGCGGAATATGTTGGCACTATATAAATAAAAATTATTATTATTATTATTATACAGTATGGAGCATCATGTGCGGTCATTATACAGTATGGAGCATCATGTGCAGCCAATATACAGTATGGAGCATCATGTGTGGTCATTATACAGTATGGAGCATCATGTGTGGTCATTATACAGTATGGAGAATCATGTATGGCCATTATACAGTATGGAGCACCATGTGTGGCCATTATACAGTATGGAGCATCATGTGCGGCCAATATACAGTAGGGAGCATCATGTGTGGTCATTATACAGTATGGAGCATCGTGTGGAGCCATTATACAGCATGGAGCATTGTGGGGCCTGTTGTGAAATTGGATTCTGGGCTCCCCCGGTGGCCACTTGTGGAATTGTACTTGTGTGCATCATCCCCTCTGTTTACCTGCTCCTATCAGGATGTGGGAGTCGCTATATAACCTTGCTCCTCTGTCAGTTTCATGCCGGTCAACAATGTAATCAGAAGCCTTTCTGTGCATGTTCCTGCTACTAGACAACTCCCAGCTAAGTTGGACTTTTGTCCTTGTGTGTTTTTGCATTTTGTTCCTGTTCACAGCTGCTGTTTCGTTACTGTGTCTGGAAAGCTCTTGTGAGCGGAAATTGCCACTCTGGTGTTATGAGTTAATGCTAGAGTCTTAAAGTAATTTCTGGATGGTGTTTTGATAGGGTTTTCTGCTGACCATGAAAGTGCCCTTTCTGTCTTCTTGCTATCTAGTAAGCGGACCTCGATTTTTGCTAAACCTATTTTCATACTACGTTTGTCATTTCATCTAAAATCACCGCCAATATATGTGGGGGCCTCTGTCTGCCTTTTGGGAAAATTTCTCTAGAGGTGAGCCAGGACTGTCTTTTCCTCTGCTAGGATTAGGTAGTTCTCCGGCTGGCGCTGGGCATCTAGGGATAAAAAAACGTAGGCATGCTACCCGGCCACTTCTAGTTGTGCGGCAGGTTTAGTTCATGGTCAGTATAGTTTCCATCTTCCAAGAGCTAGTTCTCATATATGCTGGGCTATGTTCTCTTGCCATTGGGAACCATGACAGGGGCCATTATACAGTATGGAGCATCATGTGTGGTCATTATACAGTATGGAGCATCATGTGGGGCCATTATACAGTATGGAGCACTGTGTGGCCTGTTGTGAACTCTGTTTCCGGGCTCCCTCCTGTGGTCGTGAGTGGTACTATGTGAGTTCTCTCTTTGGGCTCCCCCTGGTGGCTCTTTTTGTTATTCTGCAGGTTTGTGGCTGGGATCAGCTGTCTCGTCATCTGCTAGTCAGGTTTCCTATTTAATTCACCTGGTCCTTCATTCCTTGCCTGTTGTCATTGTATTCAGTGCTATTCTGATTCCTCCTGTCTACATCCGTTATCAGTCTCTCCAAGAGAAGCTAAGTTCTGTTTGCTTATTCTTGCTCATCTGTGTTCAATATGTTTCCTAGAATATTATGAGTTTTGTCCAGCTTGCTAATATGTGATATCTCTGCTTGCTGGTAGCTCTGGGGTGCTGAGTTGCTCCCCCCACATCGTTAGTTGGTGTGGGGGTTCTCGCATTCTCTGCGTGGATATTTTTGTATAGGGTTTTTTTACTGACCGCACAGATCCCTTGCTATTTTCTGCTATCTAGTGTTAGCGGGCCTCATTTGCTTAATCTGTTTCATCTCTACGTTTGTCTTTTCCTCTTAACTCACCGTTATTATTTGTGGGGTGCTTCCTATATCTTTGGGGTTAATTCTCTGAGGCAAGTGAGGTCTTACTTTCTCTTTAGGGGTAGTCAGTTTCTCAGGCCGTGAAGAGACGTCTAGGATTTCAGGAAACGTTCCACGGCTACCTATAGTGTGTGCGGTTAGGATCAGGTTTGCAGTCAGTCCAGTTACCACATCCCCAGAGCTCGTCCTATTATCTCTGACTTAGCTGGTTAGATTTGTGATCCTAAGCCACTGAGGATCATAACAGTACAACAGGCCCAAAAGTGTTAAATGCATCGCAAAAGTGGGATAAGAGAAATCCTGAGTTCAATTTTTTTTTTTTTTCTGCTCTGCAGTGTGTCCTGCTTCTCTCCTCCCCTTAATCTCTGGGTGGCTCTGAATTTAGCTGTAGACATGGATATTCAGAGTTTGACTTCTAGTGTGGATCATCTTACTTAAAGAGAACAAAGCATTCAGGATTATGTTATTCATAGTCCTATGTTAGAGCCTAAAATACCTATTCCTGAGCTGTTTTCTGGTGATAGATCTAGGTTTTTGAATTTTAAGTATAATTGCAAGTTATTCCTTTCTTTGAGACCTCGTTCCTCGGGTGATCCTGCTCAGCAAGCTAAAATTATTATTTCCTTGTTACGTGGCGACCCACAGGATTGGGCTTTCTCACTGGCGCCAGGAGATCCTGCATTGCTTAATGTGGATGCGTTTTTTCTGGCGCTTGGATTGCTTTATGAGGAACCTAATCTTGAGGACCAGGCAGAAAAAGCTTTGCTGGCCCTCTCTCAGGGTCAGGATGAAGCGGAGGTCTATTGTCAGAAATTTAGGAAATGGTCAGTGCTTACTCAATGGAATGAGTGTGCCCTGGTG
This sequence comes from Ranitomeya variabilis, assembly GCF_051348905.1. Classification (NCBI taxonomy): domain Eukaryota; kingdom Metazoa; phylum Chordata; class Amphibia; order Anura; family Dendrobatidae; genus Ranitomeya; species Ranitomeya variabilis. The sequence goes on along the minus strand of NC_135234.1, from coordinate 629,392,769 downwards.
GCAATTTTCAGAAAAGGTCTTTCTGAAGCCCTTAAAAATATTATGGTGGGGTTCCCCATGCCTGCGAGTCTGAATGAGTCAATGGCTTTGGCCATTCAGATTGATCGGCGTTTGCGGGAGCGCAAACCTGTGCACCATCTGGCGGTGTTTTCTGAACAGAAACCTGAGTCTATGCAATGTGATAGGATTCTGACCAGAATTGAACGGCAAAATCATAGACGTCAGAATGGGTTGTGCTTTTACTGTGGTGATTCAGCTCATGTTATCTCAGCATGCTCTAAGCGCACAAAAAACTTCGCTAAATCTGTCACCATTGGTACTGTACAGCCAAAATTCATTTTGTCTGTTACTTTGATTTGCTCTCTGTCATCTTACTCTGTTATGGCGTTTGTAGATTCAGGTGCTGCCCTGAATCTGATGGATTTGTCATTTGCCAAGCGCTGTGGTTTTATCCTTGAGCCATTACAGTTCCCTATTCCATTGAAGGGAATTGATGCTACACCATTGGCCAAGAATAAACCTCAATACTGGACTCAAGTGACCATGTGTATGACTCCTGCACATCAGGAGGTGATTCGCTTTCTTGTGTTATATAATTTGCATGACGTTGTCGTGTTGGGTCTGCCATGGTTGCAGGCTCATAATCCAGTCCTGGATTGGAAAGCAATGTCTGTGTTGAGTTGGGGTTGCCAGGGAATTCATGGCGATGCTCCCTTGGTATCAATTGCTTCCTCTACTCCTTCTGAAGTCCCTGAGTTTTTGTCGGACTACCAGGATGTATTTGATGAGCCCAAATCCAGTGCCCTACCTCCTCATAGGGATTGTGATTGTGCTATAAATTTGATTCCTGGTAGTAAGTTCCCTAAGGGACGACTGTTTAATTTGTCTGTACCAGAGCATGCCGCTATGCGGAGCTATGTAAAAGAGTCTTTGGAGAAGGGACATATTCGCCCCTTCTCGTCCCCTCTTGGTGCGGGATTCTTTTTTGTGGCCAAAAAGGATGGTTCGTTGAGACCCTGTATAGATTATCGCCTTCTAAATAAGATCACGGTCAAATTCCAGTATCCCTTACCATTGTTGTCTGATCTGTTTGCTCGGATTAGGGGGTCTAGTTGGTTCACCAAGATAGATCTTCACGGTGCGTATAATCTTGTGCGTATAAAGCAGGGCGATGAATGGAAAACAGCATTTAATACGCCCGAAGGCCATTTTGAGTACTTGGTGATGCCTTTTGGACTTTCTAATGCCCCTTCTGTGTTTCAGTCCTTCATGCACGATATCTTCCGAGAATATCTGGATAAATTTATGATTGTGTATCTGGATGATATTTTGGTCTTTTCAGATGATTGGGAATCCCATGTGAAGCAGGTCAGGATGGTATTTCAGGTCCTGCGTGCCAATATCTTATTTGTGAAGGGTTCCAAATGTCTCTTCGGAGTCCAGAAAGTTTCCTTTTTGGGCTTTATTTTTTCTCCTTCTTCTATTGAGATGGACCCAGTCAAGGTCCAGGCTATTCATGATTGGACTCAACCTACATCGGTTAAGAGTCTTCAGAAGTTCTTGGGTTTTGCTCATTTTTACCGTCGCTTCATTGCTAATTTTTCTGGTGTGGTTAAACCTTTGACGGATTTGACCAAGAAGGGTTCTGATGTGACTAACTGGTCTCCTGCGGCCGTTGAGGCCTTTCAGGAGCTGAAGCGCCGATTTTCTTCGGCTCCAGTTTTATGTCAGCCAGATGTCTCTCTTCCCTTCCAGGTCGAGGTTGATGCTTCTGAAATTGGAGCAGGGGCTGTTTTGTCACAGAAGCTCTGATTGCTCTGTGATGAAGCCATGTGCCTTCTTTTCAAGAAAATTTTTGCCGGCTGAGCGAAATTATGATGTTGGTAATCGGGAGTTGTTGGCAATGAAGTGGGCATTTGAGGAGTGGCGACACTGGCTAGAGGGAGCTAAGCATCGTGTGGTGGTCTTGACTGATCATAAAAATTTGATTTATCTTGAGTCGGCCAAGCGGTTGAATCCTAGACAGGCTCGTTGGTCGTTGTTTTTCTCACGTTTCGATTTCGTGGTCTCGTACCTTCCTGGTTCGAAGAACGTGAAGGCTGATGCTCTTTCTAGGAGTTTTGTGCCTGACTCCCCTGGAGTTTCTGAGCCGGCTGGTATCCTCAAAGAGGGTGTAATTTTGTCTGCCATTTCCCCAGATTTGCGACGGGTGATACAGGAATTTCAGGCGGATAGACCTGACCGTTGTCCATCAGAGAGACTGTTTGTCCCAGATAGATGGACCAGCAGAGTTATTTCCGAGGTCCATTCTTCGGTGTTGGCGGGTCATCCTGGGATTTTTGGCACAAGAGATTTGGTGGCTAGATCTTTCTGGTGGCCTTCTTTGTCGCGGGATGTGCGTTCCTTTGTGCAGTCCTGTGGGATTTGTGCTCAGGCTAAGCCTTGCTGTTCTCGTGCCAGTGGGTTGCTTTTGCCTTTGCCGGTTCCTAAGAGGCCTTGGACGCATATTTCCATGGATTTTATTTCGGATCTTCCGGTCTCTCAGAGAATGTCTGTCATCTGGGTGGTTTGTGATCGTTTTTCTAAAATGGTCCATTTGGTGCCCTTGCCTAAGTTGCCTTCCTCCTCCGATTTGGTTCCGCTATTTTTTCAGAATGTGGTTCGTCTGCACGGCATCCCTGAAAACATTGTGTCTGACAGAGGATCCCAGTTTGTGTCCAGATTTTGGCGTTCCTTTTGTTCTAAGATGGGCATTGATTTATCTTTTTCGTCGGCCTTCCATCCTCAGACGAATGGCCAAACCGAGCGAACTAATCAGACCTTAGAAACTTATTTGAGATGTTTTGTTTCTGCTGACCAGGATGATTGGGTGACTTTTTTGCCATTGGCCGAGTTTGCCCTTAATAACCGGGCTAGTTCGGCTACTTTGGTTTCGCATTTTTTTTGTAATTCTGGTTTTCATCCTCGTTTTTCCTCGGGTCAGGTTGAGTCTTCTGACTGTCCTGGGGTGGATTCTGTGGTGGATAGGTTGCAGCAGATTTGGAACCATGTGGTGGACAATTTGACGTTGTCACAAGAGAAGGCTCAGCGCTTTGCTAACCGTCGTCGCTGTGTGGGTCCCCGACTTCGTGTGGGGGATTTGGTGTGGTTGTCTTCTCGTTATGTTCCTATGAAGGTTTCGTCTCCTAAGTTTAAACCTCGTTTTATCGGTCCTTATAAAATTTTGGAAATCCTCAACCCTGTGTCATTTCGTTTGGACCTCCCGGCATCGTTTACCATCCATAATGTGTTCCATAGGTCTTTGTTGCGGAGGTATGCGGTGCCTGTGGTTCCTTCTGTTGAGCCTCCTGCTCCAGTGCTGGTTGAGGGAGAATTGGAATATGTGGTGGAGAAGATCTTGGATTCTCGTATTTCAAGACGGAGGCTTCAGTATTTGGATAATTCCTGGGTTGTCGCCTCTGATGTTCATGCGGCCGATTTGGTTCGTGCCTTCCATGTGGCTCACCCTGATCGCCCTGGGGGTTCTGGTGAGGGTTCGGTGACCCCTCCTCAAGGGGGGGTACTGTTGTGAACTCTGTTTCCGGGCTCCCTCTTGTGGTCGTGAGTGGTACTGTGTGAGTTCTCTCTTTGGGCTCCCCCTGGTGGCTCTTTTTGTTATTCTGCAGGTTTCTGGCTGGGATCAGCTGTCTCGTCATCTGCTAGTCAGGTTTCCTATTTAATTCACCTGGTCCTTCATTCCTTGCCTGTTGTCGTTATATTCAGTGCTATTCTGATTCCTCCTGTCTACATCCGTTATCAGTCTCTCCAAGAGAAGCTAAGTTCTGTTTGCTTATTCTTGCTCATCTGTGTTCAATATGTTTCCTAGAATATTATGAGTTTTGTCCAGCTTGCTAATATGTGATATCTCTGCTTGCTGGTAGCTCTGGGGTGCTGAGTTGCTCCCCCCACATCGTTAGTTGGTGTGGGGGTTCTCGCATTCTCTGCGTGGATATTTTTGTATAGGGTTTTTTTACTGACCGCACAGATCCCTTGCTATTTTCTGTTATCTAGTGTTAGCGGGCCTCATTTGCTTAACCTGTTTCATCTCTGCGTTTGTCTTTTCCTCTTAACTCACCGTTATTATTTGTGGGGGGCTTCCTATATCTTTGGGGTTATTTCTCTGAGGCAAGTGAGGTCTTACTTTCTCTTTAGGGGTAGTCAGTTTCTCAGGCCGTGAAGAGACGTCTAGGATTTCAGGAAACGTTCCACGGCTACCTATAGTGTGTGCAGTTAGGATCAGGTTTGCGGTCAGTCCAGTTACCACATCCCCAGAGCTCGTCCTATTATCTCTGACTTAGCTGGTTAGATTTGTGATCCTAAGCCACTGAGGTTCATAACAGTGGCCATTATACAGTATTGAGCATCATGTGTGGCCATTATACAGTATGGAGCACTGTGTGGCCATATTTTTTTGTTTATAATTATTCTTTATGAAAGTGTGATCAGCAGTGCTAATTGGGTGTGGTTGGGACGTGGATATGGGTGTGACCAGTTATGAATGGATGTGGCCAGAGGTGTGGCCTAACATTTGCTGCGGCGCGTGCACCGCAAACTTTGTCCCTCTTTCCCATCTTCAAAAGTTGGTAGGTATGAATTTGCATATTTCCCAGAGGAGCATTGCGGCTTTAAGTATCCTCATCTCGACATGCTTAACATGTCACTCTCCACAAGGAGAAACGATGCTTCTTAAAAAAAAGTTACAAACTTTCCTGTCAGAATGAGTGCACTGACGGATTATTAGGTAAGAGGTCCAACAGAAAACAGCTTAACTATGTGAGGTGTTTTACAATTGGTGGAGGCTGCCAAGTCTGGTCACATGCTCCAACACCAGCCGCCATTGTATGGACAGAAGTGCTACTCAATGTGTGAGGAAATTACACTAACAAGAGAAAGTGACCTAACTTTTTAACTGAGACTCTCTCAGTTCATTTTGACAGTCAAAAAGGAAGGTTTCTAACGTTTTTTTCTGAGCTCCTCTCAGATGATTTATGAGCGAGTGTGCTTGTTACTCGAGATTTCCGAGCATGCTCGGGTGTTCTCCGAGCATTTTGGGCAAGCTCGGAGATTATGTTTGAGTCGCCCAGCTGCATGATTTGATCTAGCAGCCTGAACACATGTGGGGGTTGCCTGCTTGTTAGGGAATCCCCACATGTATTCAGGCCACAAATCATGCAGCTGCGGTGACTCAAACATAATCTCCGAGCTTGCCCAAAATACTCGGAGACCACCGGAGCATGCTCGGAATTCACGAGTAACGAGCACTCACTCATCACTATTTATGACCAAAGACTACATGAAAACTGAATGTGCAGTGAAAAAAAGAACCTGTAAAAGCAAAACAGTGGAAAATTTGTAATAAAACCAAATTGCAAAAAAATGTATCCCCAAACTCATGTATTTAAGTTAAAAAATGTCTTCAAAAGTGGCCAACCTGTGGAGAATAAAAGTCTGCAATCACTCTATGTCTATGTTCTCAGGATTTACACAATAATGCACAAGTGATAACTCCATCACCTGTACAATAGCAATACTACAGTAAGTATATCCTGAGAGCATGACCTGTTGGTGGGAATTGAAAACTGAATTTGAGGAACACTGCTCTAGGTGACTGCCGAATAACGAATTATGACATTGTGCGATGCACACACTGTCACGATTTCCATGTATTCCCATGTGATCTGCATACTTGTGGTCACATGCCATCTAGATTCTTATACACTTCCCTGAGTAGAACATTGAGCGAAGCGGGGGGGTAGTGTAGTCGGCACTTGACCACAACAATGGCAATTGCATACATATGGTCAGGTGACTGCCCACTTACATGTGGAATGCAGAGGATTCATTACAGTATTCTTATTGAACACTCTCACTATTCGACAGTCTGCAGGCAACACAGAATGATTGTAGACTTTTTTTTCTCAGCCTGGAAAACTCTTAATTTTAGCACTAGTTTACTATATTTTAAATAATATGCTTATAAATACCCTAAGTATAAAGTACAGTTCTGTATATTGTATTCTAAAAAGGGGCATAACAGTTCACACAGATATATACTATGTGTACAATATGTATGTGTATATTATCTCTAATGCTACATTGCAAAGGGAATCTATCAATGGGATCAACCCTCCTAAGCCATCTATATGGGCATGTAGGTCATTAAAATATAGTGATACCTTGATATCTGAGATCTGATGTCTTATTCCTGAGAACTTCACATTTTTTTTGTTAAGATCTATGGACCGGAAATAGATCTCACTGAGAATTTGCATTTAAGAGTTAATTTATAGGAATGGCGGCATCACCAATGTGACACATGTAGATTAGGAGAGCAGACTGTCAATCATTACATGTCTCACACTGCTAACGCCCCCATTAATTTAGATTAACCTTTGATTGCAGATTCTCAGGGAGATCAGTGTCCGGTTCATAGATCTTAACAGCTCATTTACATGTTAGGAAAATGTGGATTTTTAGGAGGGACCATCCTACTGAGAGGTTCCCTTTAATCTTCCCATAACACTGACTATCATGTACCAATGAATCATTCTTCACCTGCTTTCCTCTCCTTCTAGGAGTTTTCTGTATGTTGCAATCTCAATATCTAATGCCATCTTGACATTGAGGAGATCTTGGTATTCTCTCAAATGTCGCGCCATTTCTTCTTTCATATGTTGCACTTCTTGCTCCAGACGTGCAATCGAACCCTGGTAATTTGCTGCTTCTAACCCAAATTGTTCTTCCATATCCTTCATCTGACGGAGAAGAGCTTCATTCTATACAGGAGAATAAAACATCATGCATCTATATCAACCTCATTACTATGACTAGATGTAGGCAAATATAAGGGAATACTGTGGGTTGTATGTACGCATGTATGTATACTGTGTGTATATATATATATATATATATATATATATATATATATATATATATATATATATATATATATATATATATATATATATATATATATATATATATATATCTCAAGGTTAATGAAAATAAATGACTCACTATCCCTTTAAGTCCATCAATCTCGCAGGTCAAGCTGTGGATCTGTCTCCGGGATTCGTTCATTTCCTGCTTGGCCTGACGCAATGCCTCATTATGGCGGCTTGCAGCATCAGACAGGTCAGCAAACTATATGGAAAGTAACAGAACAACTTTGTTTAGGTATTGCCTATTGATAATGAGATTCTCTACTATACATATTACAGCATAATGATATGAAATAATTATACTAAATTAGATCATTTAAAATTAAAACAAAATATTGTCAATGACTGATGAAATCACATTGGTTATATGCACAAATATGGAGCTGCTGATTTAACTGTTTTATTCTTTATTAGTCTGTCATTCACGATTTTACTTGTGATCTACAAACCATTTGCACCTTCTATATAAAGAGGCATATTTGGTTTAATAATGGTCTAATGTTATTATCAACAATTTCCATTTACCGTACCTTGGATTTATACCACTCTTCAGACTCTTGCAGATTCTTGGCAGCAATGTTCTCATACTGGCTGCGAATATCCCTAAGTGCAGAGGTCAAGTCAGGCTGCTTGGTTGCTTCGATTTCCATGTGAATTGGTTGTACCTGTACTGAGACTTGCACATCTCGGAGTTCCTGTGTTGGGGTGACATTACAAACTTTAATATGCAGTATATATATATTTATGCCACCCAGCACTTCACCCCGCACACTCATGATTCATTTTGTAATAAATTCATAACTATTTTTGTTCCTAAAAAAAAATCTGTTCCAATCAGAATGTTATTTGCATGATACTCACTAAATTAAAATTCCAAGAGGTGCAGAGTCCCTACACATAGTTTAACCCCTTATTTCAATTTTTAAATTTCTGTTTTTGCTCCACTTCTTCACAGAGCCATAACTTTTTTATTTTTCTGTCAATATGGCCATGTGCGGGCTTGTTTTTTGAGGAACAAGTTGTACTTTTGAATTACACCATTGGTTTTAACATATCGTGTACTGGAAAACAGGAAAAAAAATTCAAAGTGTGGTGAAATTGCAAAAAAAGTGCAATTCCACAGTTGTTTTTTTGTTTTGTTTTTACCATGTTCGCTAAATGCTAAAACTGACCTGCCATTATGATTCTCCAGGTCATTATGAGTTCACAGACACCAAACATATATAGGTTCTCTTTGATTTAAGTAATGAAGAAAAAAAAAAAATGTGTAAAAAAAAAATAAGAAAAGGCGCCATTTTTCAAGACCTGTAGCGTCTCCATTTTTCATGATCAGCGGCTGGGTGAGGGCTTATTTTTTGCGTGCAGAGCTGACATTTTTATTGATTCCATTTTGGTGTAGATACGATTTTTTGATTGCCCGTTATTGCATTTTATTGCAATGTAGCACCGACCAAAAAACGTAATTCTGGTGTTTTGAATTTTTTTCTTGTTACGCCGTTTAGCGATTGGGTTAATTCTTTTTTGTATTGATAGATCGGGCGATTTTGAACTCGGCAATACCAAACATGTGTATATTTTATGTTTTTTTAATTCTTTTAATTTGAATGGGGCCCAACGGGGGTGATTTTAACATTTATATTTTTTTATATTTTTAAAAACATTTTTTTGTTACTTTCTGCATGCTTCAATACTTTGATCGCTTCTGCTACACACAGGCGATGATCAGATCGCCTGTTTGTGTAGCAGAAATGCTCACTTGCTATGAGTGCTGACCGCGAGGTGGCGTTCACAGCAGCCCGGCAATGACAACCATAGAGGTCTGCTTCAGACCTCTGGTTGTCATGCTGACCCCATCGGTGACCCGCAATCATGTGACTGGGTCACCAATGGGCGGGATTTTCATCGCACTTCCAGTAAGCGCGAGTTAAATGCCTCTGTCAGAAATTTACAGAGGCATTTAACTAGTTAACAGCCACGGGTAGATTGCGATTTCACCTGAGGCTGTTTCAGGCACATGTCAGCTGTACAGATCAGCTGTCATGTGCCTGGAAAGGTGCCAGCTCAGCGATGGAGCCCGCACCAAACAGGGGGAGTCTGACACGGGCGTACTGTTACTCCCAACATCGGAAAGGGGTTAAACTGTAACCGTCGTTTAAATTTTTATTTAATAAATCAATAGTGAAAGTGAAAATAAGACACTTTCTGGTATGTCTTATCAGAGAAATATGTTTCTTTCCCCATCAGGACTGATTGTTCACTCTCAATTCTTAGGGTACCGTTACACAAAACGATTTACCAACGATCACGACCAGCGATACGACCTGGCCGTGATCGTTGGTAAGTCGTTGTGTGGTCGCTGGGGAGCTGTCACACAGACAGCTCTCCAGCGACCAACGATGCCGAAGTCCCCGGGTAACCAGGGTAAACATCGGGTTACTAAGCGCAGGGCCGCGCTTGGTAACCCGATGTTTACCCTGGTTACCATTGTAAATGTAAAAAAAACCCACTATATACTCACATTCCGGTGTCTGTCACGTCCCCCGCCGTCAGCTTCCCGCACTGACTGTGTCAGTGCCGGCCGTAAAGCACAGCACAGCGGTGACGTCACCGCTGTGCTCTGCTTTTACTTTACGGCCGGCGCTCACAGTCAGTGCGGGAAGCTGACGGCGAGGGACGTGACAGTCACCGGAATGTGAGTATGTAGTGGTTTTTTTTTTTACATTTACAATGGTAACCAGGGTAAACATCGGGTTACTAAGCGCGGCCCTGCGCTTAGTAACCCGATGTTTACCCTGGTTACAAGCGAACACATCGCTGGATCGGTGTCACACACACCGATCCAGCGATGACAGCGGGTGATCCAGCGACGAAAGAAAGTTTCAAACGATCTGCTACGACGTACGATTCTCAGCGGGGTCCCTGATCGCAGTAGCGTGTCAGACACAGCGAGATCGTAAGTATATCACTGGAACGTCACAGATCGTGCCGTCGTAGCGACCAAAGTGCCACTGTGAGACGGTACCCTTAGGTAAAATCTGTATTCAGTGAAGACAGATTGTTATATTATTGAGATAGGAGATGACAGGTTCTACTGATAAAATTCTGTTTAGAGAGGAGGAGTGGGAGGCCGAGATTCTCATTCATCCCATCTATTTCCTGTAGAACCTTAGCAGTAGCAACTTCTATCTTCTATTTCTAATGTAACAATCTGTTTTCACTGAAGACAGATTTTACCCCAGAATTGAGAATTTTGAAAATGAAAGATGTCCTGGCGCAGTAAGAAGCAGATTTCTCTGCAAACATATATTACAAAGTTGCTTATTTTCATATGTATGATTGATTTATGAAGTAAAAATTAAAATGATTTTAAGGTCCATTTACACTGCAAGATTATCATGAACAGGCTATGAGGCTATGTGCCCATGATCAGGAAATAGTAGCGTTTTGGACGCAGCATATTTTTGCGGCGTCCAAAACGCTGCTCTCTAATCACGCAGTTAAATCCGCATGTAATGAATGACTAAGAATTGGAGAAGTTTCCCAAGACTTTTTGAGGAGAATTTTGGAAAAGATCTGTTCCATAAAGACAACTCAAAAAACTCTGTATGAATATAGCCAAAGGATATGTGTACATGGCATCCTGAAACAATGCTGCAAAGAGCCCATGAGATGAACATATTGAACAGCAATGTCAAAGCAACATTGCTGTGCACATGTTCTATCTTCTGTCACTTCTTATAATCTCATCATGGTTCATAAACCCTGAAGTATTTAAAAGCATGGACATGCTCATTCTTAGGGCGGCTTCCGCTGGGAGCCCGCCTGTTCTCTATATTTAACAGTATTGCGTAAAGCCACCGCTGGCAGAGTCACTACATGAACCAGGGCAAGACCGCCTGCAAAGCCTCCACGGGATAATGACTATCCAACATTCTCCTGAAGTGACTTTACCTGGAAAAACGTGCCAGCTGCGCTTGTGTCTAAATACTGTCATGCGCACATACCCACTTGGTATGTGAAGATGGATTTTTTAAAGGAGTTTTTGTAGAAGATACTGAGTGGAAACTCTACAAACCCTCCTCAAAATTCTAAGAAGATTTTGAATATCTACTCAAGTTTCTGCTCCAAAAACACGGAAAAAAACTTCTTGTACACAAACTCTCAGATGTTTATTTTTCTGCTACTGATTTTAAAAATCCCCTGGAAGGATCCATTCTTCCTTACTTGACTGTAGTGAGGAAGAACTTGAGTTGAGCAGTATTAACCATGCATTTATATAACGACCATATCCATGATTCATCAAGACCGGCGTTGTTCTCATAGCTCTTGATGAAGGGGCATGTTGGAGTCAGAGGCACCTGATCCATTAAGAGGCACACGCCTTTTAATGAATCAGGCACATCTTAAAAGTGGATTGGAGAAAGATTTGTGGTGCAAGGAACACCACAGCTTGTCATGAATTAGACAAGCAGGTTTTGTCCACCCTGTCCCACCCCAGCTCTGCCCATTTTACAAGAGCTGACCAAACTTAGCATGAAAAAGTTAAAAGTCGCAATTTTGGGGCACAAGCACAAATTACGTAAAAATGTGCGACTTTTCAAAGACTTTTATGACCTGGTATAAACACTTTGATAAATCAGGCCTTTGGGTTTTTTTTAATTAATGAGTAAAGAACATGAGTCTGCACGGTGCAAGACCTCAATATTATGGAAGTTTTTTTGAGACAACCCTGTGGCAAAGATAATATCTTCTGCCATGGGTGTTACACACTTACTTCTTCATGAAGTTTCTTTAGAAATTCTATTTCATCCATCAGAGATTCAATCTTCCTTTCAAGTTCCAAGCGAGAGAGGGTTGCATCATCTACGTCCTGCCAGATAATAAGGAAATTAGTTATATGCTATTACTTACTATATTAAAGGGAACCTGTCACCTGTTTTGGCCGCTATAAAGGCCCCGTCTCACATAGCGAGATCGCTAGCGAGATCGCTGCTGAGTCACAAGTTTTGTGACGCAACAGCGACCTCCATAGCGATCTCGCTATGTGTGACACGTACCAGCGATCAGGCCCCTGCTGCGAGATCGCTGGTCGTGTCGGAATGGCCTGGACCTTTTTTCGGTCGTTGAGGCCCCGCTGACATCGCTGAATCGGTGTGTGTGACACCGATCCAGCGATGTCTTCACTGGTAACCAGGGTAAACATCGGGTTACTAAGCGCAGGGCCGCGCTTAGTAACCCGATGTTTACCCTGGTTACCAGCGTAAATGTAAAAAAAAAAAAACAGTACATACTCGCCTTCTGATGTCCGTCAGGTCCCTTGCCGTCTGCTTCCTGCTCTGACTGACTCCCGGCCGTACAGTGAGAAGTGAGAGCACAGCAGTGACGTCACCGCTGCGCTCTCGCTGTACGGCGGCTCAGTCAGAGCAGGAAGCAGACGGCAAGGGACCTGGACACCGAAAGGCGAGTATGTAGTGTTTGTTTTTTTTGGTAACCAGGGTAAACATCGGGTTACTAAGCGCGGCCCTGCGCTTAGTAACCCGATGTTTACCCTGGTTACCCGGGTGCTGCAGGGGGACTTCGGCATCGTTGAAGACAGTTTCAACGATGCCGAAGTCGTTCCCCTGATCGTTGGTCGCTGGGGAGAGCGGTCTGTGTGACAGCTCCCCAGCGACCACACAGCGACTTACCAACGATCACGGCCAGGTCATATCGCTGGTCGTGATCGTTGGTAAATCGCTATGTGAGACGGGGCCTTAAGATGCGGCCACTGCCTTCCAGGGCTTATCTACAGCATTCTATAATGCTGTAGATAAGCCCCCAATCCAACCTGCAAGTGAAGAAAACTAAGTTTTATTAAACTCACAATGGGGGGCGGTCCAGAGCGGTCCGGTCCAATAGGTGTCGCAGGTCCGAGTCCGGCGCCTCCCATCTTCTTGCGACATCGCCCTCCTGCTTGCTTCATCGCTCCCTGGCATCGCGCTCCTACACAGGCGTACAGTACAGACCAAATATTTGGACACACCTTCTCATTTAAAGATTTTTCTGTATTTTCATGACTATGAAAATTGTTCATTCACACTGAAGGCATCAAAACTATGAATTAACACATGTGGAATTATATACTTAACAAAAAAGTGTGAAACAACTGAAATTATGTCTTATATTCTAGGTTCTTCAAAGTAGCCACCTTTTGCTTTGATGACTGCTTTGCACACTCTTGGCATTCTCTTGATGAGCTTGAAGAGGTAGTCACTGGGAATGGTCTTCCAACAATCTTGAAGGAGTTCCCAGAGATGCTTAGCACTTGTTGGCCCTTTTGCCTTCACTCTGCGGTCCAGCTCACCCCAAACCATCTCGATTGGGTTCCGGTCTGGTGACTGTGGAGGCCAGGTCATCTGGCATAGCACCCCATAACTCTCCTTCTTGGTCAAATAGCCCTTACACAGCCTGGAGGTGTGTTTGGGGTCATTGTCCTGTTGAAAAATAAATGATGGTCCAACTAAACGCAAACCGGATGGAATAGCATGCCGCTGCAAGATGCTGTGGTAGCCATGCTGGTTCAGTATGCCTTTAATTTTGAATAAATCCCCAACAGTGTCACCAGCCAAAGCACCCCTAAACCATCACACCTCCTCCTCCATGCTTCATGGTGGGAACCAGGCATGTAGAGTTCATCCGTTCACCTTTTCTGCATCGCACAAAGGTACGGTGGTTGGAACCAAAGATCTCAAATTTGGACTCATCAGACCAAAGCACAGATTTCCACTGGTCTAATGTCCATTCCTTGTGTTCTTTAGCCCAAACAAGTCTCTTCTGCTTGTTGCCTGTCCTTAGCAGTGGTTTCCTAGCAGCTATTTTACCATGAAGGCCTGCTGCACAAAGTCTCCTCTTAAGGCCGGGGACACACACAACGTATAAAAAAACGGTCTGTTTTTCACGGACGAGAATCGCACAAATGTTTCCAAAACAGTGATCCGTGTGCAGTGCGAGGATGCGATTTCCTCGCATCAAATGATCCCTTTGACATCCGTGTGACATCCGTATGGCATCCGTATGCCGAGATTTTCTTGCAGGCTTGCAAAACCGACATCTAATGGATTTATGTGCTCAAATGTTCGTTAAAACATATACACAGTATACATATATATATATATATGTCATTGAGACACATATATATATACACTCACTGGCCACTTTATTAGGTACACCTGTCCAACTTCTTGTTAACACTTAATTTCTAATCAGCCAATCACATGGCGGCAACTCAGTGCATTTAGGCATGTAGACATGGTCAAGACAATCTCCTGCAGTTCAAACCGAGCATCAGTATGGGGAAGAAAGGTGATTTGAGTGCCTTTGAACGTGGCATGGTTGTTGGTGCCAGAAGGGCTGGTCTGAGTATTTCAGAAACTGCTGATCTACTGGGATTTTCACGCACAACCATCTCTAGGGTTTACAGAGAATGGTCCGAAAAAGAAAAAAAATCCAGTGAGCGGCAGTTCTGTGGGCGGAAATGCCTTGTTGATGCCAGAGGTCAGAGGAGAATGGGCAGACTGGTTCGAGCTGATAGAAAGGCAACAGTGACTCAAATCGCCACCCGTTACAACCAAGGTAGGCCTAAGAGCATCTCTGAACGCACAGTGCGTCGAACTTTGAGGCAGATGGGCTACAGCAGCAGAAGACCACACCGGGTACCACTCCTTTCAGCTAAGAACAGGAAACTGAGGCTACAATTTGTACAAGCTCATCGAAATTGGACAGTAGAAGATTGGAAAAACGTTGCTTGGTCTGATGAGTCTCGATTTCTGCTGCGACATTCGGATGGTAGGGTCAGAATTTGGCGTAAACAACATGAAAGCATGGATCCATCCTGCCTTGTATGGAGCATCTTTGGGATGTACAGCCGACAAATCTGCGGCAACTGTGTGATGCCATCATGTCAATATGGACCAAAATCTCTGAGGAATGCTTCCAGCACCTTGTTGAATCTATGCCACGAAGAATTGAGGCAGTTCTGAAGGCAAAAGGGGGTCCAACCCGTTACTAGCATGGTGTACCTAATAAAGTGGCCGGTGAGTGTATATTCTGTATTTATATTTAATTCAGCACGAAATATGTTAAAAGCCGGTAATTCAATTGCCGGCTTCTCATTTCTCCTTCACAAACCCGACAGGATATGAGACATGGTTTACATACAGTAAACGATCTCATATCCCCTTTTTTTTTTGCATATTCCACACTACTAATGTTAGTAGTGTGTATGTGCAAAATTTGGGCGCTGTAGCTGCTAAAATAAAGGGTTAAATGGCGGAAAAAATTGGCGTGGGCTCCCGCGCAATTTTCTCCGCCAGAGCGGTAAAGCCAGTGACTGAGGGCAGATATTAATAGCCAGGAGAGTGTCCATGGTTATTGGCCCCCCCTGGCTACAAACATCTGCCCCCAGCCACCCCAGAAAAGGCACATCTGGAAGATGCGCCTGTTCTGGCACTTGGCCACTCTCTTCCCACTCCCGTGTAGCGGTGGGATATGGGGTAATGAAGGGTTAATGCCAGCTTGCTGTTGTAAGGTGACATTAAGCCAGATTAATAATGGAGAGGCGTCAATTATGTCACCTATCCATTATTAATCCAATTGTATGAAAGGGTTAAAAAACACATACACACATTATTAAAAAGTATTTTAATGAAATAAACACACAGGTTGTTTTAGTATTTTATTGTTCTCTCAATCCATCCAGAACACCCTTGCTTGGCAAAATAATAAACCCACAATATACATACCCTCTGATGAACTGTCAGGTCCCACGAGGTAATCCATCTGAAGGGGTTAATTATTTTACAGGCAGGAGCTGCGCTAAAGCACTCGCTCGTGTCTGTAATCCCCGGGTGATGAAAGGAAAGCAGAGTGATCTGTACTGAGTTGCGGTGAGGCGCCCTCTGGTGGATGTTCTCATGAACTGGAGCCTTGGAAAAGTTCCCACGCTCGAGTTCATATGAGTTCATCCACCAGAGGGCGCCTCACCGCAACTCAATGTGAGTACAGATCACCCAGCTTTCCATCATTCCCCGGGGGTTACAGGCACGAGCCAGTGCTTTAGCGCAGCTCCTGCCAGTAAAATAATTAACCCCTTCAGATGGATTACCTCGTGGGACCTGACAGTTCATCAGAGAGGGTATGTATATTGTGGGTTCATTATTTTGCCAAGCGAGGGTGTTCCGGATGGATTGAGAGAACAATAAAATACTAAAACAACCTGTGTGTTTATTTCATTAAAATACTTTTTAATAATGTGTGTATGTGTTTTTTAACCCTTTCATACAATTGGATTAATAATGGATAGGTGACATAATTGACGCCTCTCCATTATTAATCTGGCTTAATGTCACCTTACAATAGCAAGGTGGCATTAACCTTTCATTACCCCATATCCCACCGCTACACGGGAGTGGGAAGAGAGTGGCCAAGTGCCAGAATAGGCGCATCTTCCAGATGTGCCTTTTCTGGGGTGGCTGGGGGCAGATGTTTGTAGCCAGGGGGGGGCCAATAACCATGGACCCTCTCTAGGCTATTAATATCTGCCCTCAGTCACTGGCTTTACCGCTCTGGCGGAGAAAATTGCGCGGGAGCCCACGCCAATTTTTTCCGCGATTTAACCCTTTATTTTACACGCTACAGCGCCCACATTTTGCACATACACACTACTAACATTAGTAGTGTGGTATATGCAAAAAAAAAGGGATATGAGATGGTTTACTGTATGTAAACCATGTCTCATATCATGTCGGGTATAGGCAGGAGTAATGAGAAGCCGGCAATTGAATTACCGGCTTTTCTCTAACACCGCTGCGTATTTCTCGCAAGTCACACTGCTGGTCCGTGTGGAATCCGATTTTTTCTCGCACCCATAGACTTGCATTGGCGAGTCTCGGCCGAGATACGCTGACAATCGCAGCATGCTGCGATTTCACTCGGATCCTGAAGACGGTGGAGAAAATATCGGATGATGGGAGCTGCACCATAGATTAACATTGGGCCAAGTGCTATGCGATTTTTTATCGCATAGCACTCGTCCGTATTACGGTCTAGTGTGACCCCGGCCTAACAGTTGTTGTAGAGATGTGTCTGCTGCTAGAACTCTGTGTGGCATTGACCTGGTCTCTAATCTGAGCTGTTCTTAACCTGCGATTTCTGAGGCTGGTGACTTATGTGAGCCAGTTTCTTCATAGCGCTTGATGGTTTTTGCCACTGCACTTGGGGACACTTTCAAAGTTTGCCCAATTTTTCAGACTGACTGACCTTCATTTCTTAAAGTAATGATGGCCACTCGTTTTTCTTTACTTAGCTGCTTTTTTCTTGCCATAATACAAATTCTAACAGTCTATTCAGTAGGACTATCAGCTGTGTATCCACCAGACTTCTGCACAACACAACTGATGGTCCCAACCCCATTTATAAGGCAAGAAATCCCACTTATTAAACCTGACAGGGCACACCTGTGAAGTGAAAACCATTCCCAGTGACTACCTCTTGAAGCTCACCAAGAGAATGCCAAGAGTGTGCAAAGCAGTCATCAAAGCAAAAGGTGGCTACTTTGAAGAACCTAGAATTAGAATATAAGACGTAATTTCAGTTGTTTCACACTTTTTTGTTAATATATAATTCCACATGTGTTAATTCATAGTTTTGATGCCTTCAGGGTGAATGTACAATTTTCATAGTCACAGAAAATTCTTTAAATGAGAAGGTGTGTCTAAACTTTTGGTCTGTACTGTTCTTATCTGCCCTGTTGAGGACAGAGCAAAGTACTGCAGTGGGCAGGCGCTGGGCCTCTCTGACCTTTCCCGGCACCTGCGCACTGCAGTACTTGGCTCTGCCTTCAACAGGGTAGACAAAGTACACCTGCGCAGGAGAGCGATGCCGGGGAGCGATGAAGAAGCAGGAGGGCGGCATCACAAGAAGAAGGGAGGCGCCGGACCCGGACCTGCGACACCCTTTGGACCGGACCGCCCCCCGGGTGAGTATAATAAAACTTTTTTTTTTTCACTTGCAGGTCAGATCGGGGGCTTATCTACAGAATTATAGAATGCTGTATATAAGCCCTGAAAGGCAGTGGCCGCATCTTATAGCCTCCAAAACAGTTGACAGGTTCACTTTAACATGTACTAACACTTTTGTGACATAGTTTTCTTTAAACCAGCTTGAAAGTAAATTGATTTTTTCACAAAAAGGTTTATCTTTCAGGGGTCCTCCATTCCATAGAGAACCTGGTGATGATGTTAGTATTAAGAGTTCGTCCTGCTATGTGAGGATTTGTAAATACTGTAATTGGGGTGGTCATAATCAGGAAGTTTCATAATATATTGTACAGAACCGATTCATTGACCCAGATCTACACAGTAAACACGGAACTAAAGGTGTCAAGGGCCTTCACAGTTACATAAAAAAAGCAATTGGTAGGTTTACGAAGAAAAATGTGCCATAATTCTTTCAACTAATGTGAAAAAATGTACCGTAAATGCCATGCTCCACATTTATTATCAATGAAAAGCAATGAACATAATGAAGCAAGTGTGAACAAGTGCAAGCTGCTATGGCTGCTTAATATGCAGACAAAAGAATACAGAAGCTCTCTGTATGCACTAAGATGAATGCAAACATTCAACGTATGAAATCTAAACTGCATTACTGCTATATAAAATATACGTATGAAATGAAGGTAGTTAGTGAACAACTTAGCCAATTCACTGATGGGATTCTTGTAAATATCCCTGTAATGGAGTAAATCAATGCAAAACAGAAAAGAGGGGCAAAATGGAAAGGTCAGGGATTTTTACAAGGTACTTAGAGGGATTGTCCAGCTGTACGGTACATGACTGTGGTCACTTTATGTGACAGCAGACTTGTGAATCCTGACAGCAAGCGCACAGGGTGCTGTAAGAATTCGCCGTTGCTGTGAGCGGGCTGTCATGTGAACGCAGGTATGTGAAATGCACACTCCCGGCCATATTCTGACAATACTTATTCGACCTTACTCAATTCACTTGTATTGATGGAGGCTGTGCACTTCGAATTGGGAGGTGACCACATCTACGAAAATCACATACTTTTGGTCACGCACCCGCACACTCCCAGTGCCCATACCTGAGAATCCTGACAATGCACAGTTTGCTGTAAGAATTTGTAAGCCTCCAGTCATAGAGTGGCTGCAGTCTCATACCCTAAGGCTGAAGAACCCCTTTAACGCAATTTTTTTGAGTAAGTGACAGGTCCTCCTAAACTGTCAATATGAGTATGTAGGTTATAGAAAGTTGAATAGAATGATATATTGATATGTGTGATCTAATGTTTTATTTCAGAGTAAACCACCCTCTTTTCAATATGTAAATGAGCTGTTAAGATCTATCGACAGGACACTGATCTGCATGAGAATCTGCCTCCAGAGCTAATTTTAAATGCAAGAGGAGTTACCAGTGTGAGACATGTAATGACTGACATTCTACTCTGCTGATCTACATGTTTCACACTGGTAACTGCCCCGTTCATTTGAAATAAGCTTTGGAGGCAGATTTTGAGGGAGATCTGTGTCCGACTCATAGATCTTAATAGCCAATTTACATAGCATGAAAAATGTGGCTTTCTCTGAAATAACACGTCAGATCACAGATCTCAAGGTATCATTTTATTTATGCCAATATGGGTAGTGACAGTCACAAGTAGTAATACAATTCAAGTTTCAGATATTTCATGTTTACACGTTAACAGTGCAACATTATTTGTTATTGATATATGGAGATGGCTACTCTCAGCATGCCCATGTACACACCAGTTTTCTGTTTGGAAGTGACTGTCAGTTTTTTGTCACTTCTACATGCCAATATAGATTTCTAAAGAGGGTTAATCCTACTGACAGATTCCCTTTAAGTGAAAATATTAAAGAGACAGGATAATAACTACTACACAATAACAGTAATATAACAGGAAACAGAGGACCGGATAGAGAATATTTGTTTAAAAGTGGTAATGTATAACAATTAATGCAAAGGAAAAGGGTTAATTATTATGTGACATAGGACCTCAGATATGGGAAAAGGGAAATGGAATCAGTGTGTTTACATGTGAATACAAAACTTTCTGTATTGAGTAAAATTTGTGATCAGTGACCATTTCCAACAAAAAAACTCTATTAACTGGAATCTATTAAAGGGATTCTGTCACTGGGTTTTGGCTACCTCATCTGACAGCAGCAAAATGTAAAAAGGAGACCCTGAATCTAGTAATGTATCACTTAGCTTACTGGGTGCAACAGTTGTGATATAATCAAAGTTTTTAGATGTAGCATCAGAGCTCAGAAAGCTAACCCCGCCCACACCATTGTGTACATTGTATATTAACAGTGAGCTGCTTATAACAGAAGGGGGGAGCGGTCGGACCTGGATGGATGCAGGCACCTAGTCCTGCAGTCAAAATCTGCTACTGATAGAATGCTATTTGTTTTAAAACAGCACACAGCCTAATAAGTGACACATTGCTAAAATCAGTTTCTCAGCCCTTACCTCATGCTGCCCTCAGATTACTTAGCAAAAACTGCTGACAGATTCCCTTTAATTATGAACTGTGTTATGGGACTGCGAAAAAAATGCACATTACTTACAAGGATAGACCTTACTGAAATTGAGCAAATAGCACAGTTACAAGACTCAAGGATTAGCCACAGCATTAATTAAAACCTTTATGTAAATGAAGGGTCATTGACACAATATAACTATTATACATTTAAAGTGGTTTTGCCACGAAAAAAATACATTTTAATTGATAGGTCTTAGAATAAAAATTATTTGCACAATTGGATGTGTTAAAAAAAATGTCCCTGTGCTGAGATGATCTTATAAATGTTCTCCTGCTGTTTAATGGCTGTGTCTGACCGTGCAGCGACATGGTCTGATCATACCACAGCTCCAAAGCAGGGGGAGGCAAATGCGTATACAGACATTACAGCATGGGATCACAGTTACTTCTTTCTGTGAGGTAAAAACACATTTTTAAACAGGAAGTGAAATATTTTACCTCACAGAGAGCAATAGTAAGTAAATCTAAGAATCTGGTAACGTCATCCAATAGTACATTTACTCATGTGAATAGATTAATTCCAATGCACTATATTGTTGAGTGTATTAATAGAAAAGTGAGCTTATAAGGGTATGTGCAGACAATCAGGAATTGGCAGCTCTTTGGACGCAGTACATGTCCGCTGCCATCTATTGAATGCAGGTGAATCCGCATGTGATCACTGAACCGCCCGGATTCACCGAGTCCAATACATTGCACGGGGGAAATGTCTTTTGTGGAGGATCGCATCTCCGCAAGATAAATAGACATGTTGCTGTCTGAAGAGACGGGCCGCATGTCCGTCTCCGCAGGTGAACAGCGTGCGTCTCTAGACACATAGTTGGCATGGGATTTCTTAAAAGCCCATCCACTATGCTGTAACATCTGGACACTGCGGATTGGACGCTGCACAGGTACACTACGTCCAACCCGCAGTGTTTACTGATAGTCTGCACATACCCTTAGTCTTTTATATCTACTGTATGGTCACCTTTACACAGATGATATATACTTTACCTTTCTGAACAGAACTAAATTGCTCTCAGCATCTTCTCTTTTGTGAACTTCTTCATCTAACCTACAACAGAAATTAATAGTGAGAAAAGTTACCCCTAAATATTACATAAATAAAGGGAAACCTCTTCCAAAGACCACCTCTTTCAGGAGACCACCTCTTTATCTCAACCAGATTTCATGTGACAGATTTTCAGTTCTACCATATTTTATCAACGCTAGTAATTTTATTTGAGAAGACCACACCTTAGAAGATCTCTTTTCAATGCAAATATGGTGACGATATCAAATAGGTTTTCTGTCTCTATCTGTCTGCATGATTCAGTTTGTTCCCATATGCTAATGTTCTTGTCTTTGGTTAATATGTCTGGCACAGACAGTCTGGCTGGACATCTGCCAGATATTCAAGGAGAAGCCCTCTATCTACCACACCCTTAAATTGATCACTAATGGTTAGTCTGCGATCAGAAAGGCAGGATGTAGCCATCACTGAGCAGAGGTGGTTTACATTGATATTTGTCACTTCCTATTAATAATTATGTAACTGTCAATATACTAGTTCATAGACTAGAATGTAAATAATTGATGAAAAAAGTACCCACGGCCCCTTTTTATCTTCTTAAAAAAATGTAAGTAATAAGAAAAATCTTTATCTTATATTTATAAACAGACTTGTTCTCCTGTCACTTCTCACTCTTGCCAGTTCCATAACTAGAAGTGCTATATATCCTGGTTTCCAGTAGCTAAGTAGTGGACAATACAATTTATACAGTATATGTGGAGGATTGTTTTTCACTCACATAACAGAACACAAGAAAGCCAACAGTGCACATTGTATTCTTTAAGGAAATGCTGATTGGACACATGAGTTTAATTACAGTCATTAGCATTTTATTTCAGTTTTCACTTGGGGAAAACCATTGTTAACCCTGACAGTTGGTTGGCATTCTGCCAGTTACATCCAAATGCTTTTGCTGACATTCTTGTGCAGGCCCCCATAAAAATAACGCCAAAAAATTGACGCCCCCGGAAGAAGCCAAGGGCGAAACGCGCGTCGGGGCGTCGGGGCGACAGGGGAGCACGGAATCACTTGCAGACATCGAACCCTGGACCCGTCACCGCTTTGGATTCATCTTTTTGTTTACCACCACGAGGTAATATATAGCCCAAATTTAATTGCACTAGTATAAGTATTTGCCAGTATGCCAGATCAGGGCACTAGGCTAATAATTAAATGGGTAACATCATAGTCGAGCTTAGTGGTGTCTTTATATTCTATTTATTTCTTTATATGCTTTGGAATATCCCATTTGAGTGACGTGGACCATACATTGACACATTATAGGTTTAGATGTATTCCTGCTCCCTTGGGTGCTGTTTTGTAAATTGTACCATACCTGTTTTAAATTTTAATGATATAAATAAAATATTACATTTTAAGGGTCATCTATCTTTTGGTTCTCTTCTTGCGGGCTCAGTGGTTCATACATACTGAGTTCCTCTATTGTTGAATCCCCATAAAAATAAGACTAACGTTGGCTGAACCCGTAGATACCGACCAGCTCACTTGAGAGTCTAATAATAATAATAAGCGTGGGGGGTCTTACTACTCTCCTCCAACAGATGATCTCCGAGATAATGTACAGTTTTGGACTGATGATCCTTTTGTTCTTGGTGAGATAAGCAGCCACCAGAAGAGGCAGAGGCAGAGAACTCAGAAGTGCTTAGCAAAACGAGCACTTGTGTGTATGGCAGAGTTGGGAGAAATAGCTGTGAAGCAAACAATCGTCCAAACCATCATTCAGCCAACATCTTTCTATTGTGCAAGAGGGGCTTTAGATGTAATTTTCTATTAATTTTGGTTAAATTCTTCAAGAGTCCAAAGACACCCATATTGAGAAGACAGGCACGCCTTTTGATTTTGGCAGGACTAGCTGAATATCTTATGTATGGGGGCCTCCCAACTCTGCTCCGCAGATAAGATCATGAAAAAGGATGATTGGGTATGTTGAATTTTAATGCCTGAACATTTTGTTCTCCTGGGACATGTCGTCTACAGAGGTATGGTACCGTACTCTCTTCACAGACTAAGAGCAGTGTATGCTCCGAAATAGCTTATCATAGAGTACTCACTCATTTTTTATTTAGTTAAAAGACTGTAGGAAGCAGATTTTAGGGGTTTTTTTGTCACACTTTTTTCTTTTTCCATGCAATTTTTGAAGTAAAGCCAGGAGAGTGTTTATAAGCCAAGTGGAAATATATATGAAGGACTTAGCCTTCGCCTTGCTTGATCAACTTTGGCTTTGCCTAAAAAAGGCCTACATCAAATACTAAAGCAGTGAAAGTGACCTTAAAAAATAGTTTCAACTGGAAAAATAAATTTGAAGGTAGACTAAATGAATTTGCTAATAACTGGAGATATATAAAATAAAGCTGAAGTGATCATAATAGTGAACAATATTTGGACTTCTTATGATTTTATCTGTTTAGGAACAATATAATCAACCTCTTCTCCAGTGAAAGTAGTTGCTCCTCAGCAGCAAAAGTTAACACATTAATTAGAGAAAGGTAGACTAATAAGGTGGTGTAGTTTTATTGCTTTACTCATTTACTAAGAAAAATACCAATCTCAGTTTCATTAACAATGGCAGGACTATAGCAGTGCTTTGCTGTTGGGTCAGCTTGCAGACAAAACCTGTCCCTTTCTTCACAGTGACCTTATGAGTGACATATTCCATGGGAAAATTAGGAGAACAATACCTTCACTATCTCTTGTGTTCCCACTACTTTAGTAAGAATTATCTTAAAAGTGAATAAAATGAAGGTATAAAATCAGAGAACTTCAGTAAATACCTACTAGGAAAATCATTCTTAGCAAAACTATACTTATGTCAAAACATTTAAAATAACAGCAAAATAGCTCAGATGAGCAATACATAACAATTAGAAATATAATTAATTAAAACGTTTTTTTTTTATTTTCTATTTGTTATATAGAAGACAAACTTCCCTGGAGAAGCGTCCAATGCTAAATTTCCATCTATATGGAGAACCACACCCTATTTGTTCTAACAATCGCTACCTGTTGGGGGCGCTAATTCTCATGTGATATGACGTGTCTTAAAGCTCTTACTTATGTGTTTTATATTATGAGGTCTGTTAGAAGAAGGCATTTGCTATTGGAAATAATTCAACATGTTTTGCACCTAACAAGTGTTGTGTCAATGAAAACTACGTCCCACAAGGGACCATGTCACTACAGGAAAACTATTTGTACTAAATATATGGCATATCTCTGGTTCGCAAGCCAAATTTAGGTTGTTCTACTAATTATGGTGGCTTTATTGATATTAGCTTGTGTATGTATTACTTCCTGCTAACTAATGCAGTAAAATAATTAGCATTTCTCGTTCTTATTGTGCATGTCTAACCTGCTCACATAATATTTCATCTTTTTGCAGGCAAACACAATGGTTACAATGATTTCTGACAGCTTTGCATCCAATTTCATATTAAAAGATGGGCTTGAGTTGTTTAATCTCATATTGTAATTTCCATCAGATGGTTTGTCAATATATGCTATTTCATCTATATTATGCTGTCACTGGTTTTCAATACAATAAAGTGCAACATATGTTAATAATCACCCAACTGGTGAAGAATATTTGTTTTAAATAATGCATTATCTCTTTAGGACTCTTTGAGACTTGTGCCACCCATGACCCAAACATCTCACCTCTGCTTGAGAAAACTGAGATCCTCTGCAAAGTTGTCCCTTTCTACCTGGATGCGGTCCCTGTCCTTTCCCAGGGCATCCAGATGCCGTCTTAACTCTCTCAACTCTTGTTGGCACAGGTCCTCCGCCCTTGTGGGTTCTTTAGACTTGACTTGATTGATCTCAGTCACCAGCACTGCATTCTGCTGCTCCAAGTAGCGGACTTTCTCTATGAAACTAGCAAACCGATCATTGAGTTCTTGCAGTTCTGCCTTTTCATTACTGCGTGTGGTCAGGAACTCCTGATTGATAGCCTCAGCCACTGAGAAGTCCACCCTGTCCGAAACCCGAACTGGGGTGCTGGACCTCACTCTAAAGGCTGATGAGGAACGACCAGCAGGGCCTGGGGAGGGGCTCCCCAAATGCCTTGATGTAGAAAATCTAGATGAGGAGTAGGACACTGGAGATAGGAGAGGAGCCCCAAAAGTGCGTCTGTAGGAGGTGGAAGTGGTCCTTAGTCCAGAGTGACTCATGATGATGGAGATATTGCTGCTCCAAGTTGTCTTTAGAACGTTAGCTACAGAAATGCTCTTCTGTACTTCTGATAAGCTGTGAAGAAAGTCTGTGTCTAAAGCAGGCTGTTTTATAGGACTGCATTGAGCATCATTGTGCCCCTCCCTATGGGACCACATGGATCTATTATCCTGGCCTTAGGGAGGAGGGGGCCCGCATCTCCATCCTACCACACCCACACTGTCAGCTGCTGGCCTCTCTGTTCACTGTGCTTGCCAATGCTGGCTGTGATGAAAATTTGGGACTTTATTCAAGTCATTTTACGGTAAATTGATTGGTGATGTAGCAGATTTCTGTACCTGAATATAATATCCTGCATTAAATTTAGTAAGTCTTTTTAGAGTACCAGCACTTTACATCTGTAAACATTAATTAATTGCAGACTAAAATGTCCTGGAGTAATGTGAATATCCAGAAGAGTTTCCTTAATAATTCAAGTCTTAAGTGGTTGATTATATATACTGTTTATAGTGCAGGCAATATAGTTTTAGTTGACAAGTTCCTGTTTATACACATAAAACACACTATCACAAGTAAAATGTATCTATTTCGGGTCCATCTGGCATGTGATATTGTGACTGATCCTCATTGTCATGTAATGGTTATCAGACGTAAGTGACATCAGTTTCATGTGTCAGGACATCTGCTGCATGGGTAAGCACCAGGGGGAGAGGAGGAGCAGGTCACACTATATCGGGTGTGCAAATTGCCTCTTCAGAAAGAAAGAGGACTAGAACTCTATAGCGCCACCTGTTGGAAGCAGCGATCCTACAAGTCACAATCAACCCTTTAACGAGTCTTGCAATATGACTTAGGATAAAAGCCAAATCAGAATCAAATTTTTTCAGATACTGTGTTTCGAGGTACTGCCCCTCTTCAGTCCAAAGTATGAGATCTGATTTGGCTCGGTGAGAGGCTCTGGACTGAGAGCTAAGGAGTAACCTTTCTCCTTGTGGAGAGTGACATACCGGCTGTGACATGCCAATGTAAAGAGGCTTTTTCAACGTGCAATGCTCCTCTGGGAAATTGGTTTGTATTTCTTTAGCGATTGTGGTCAGCATTGTAAATATTGAACAAAGCAATACCATAGTCCAGGGACTGCAGTGCTTAGGGTGCCATAATGCAGTCCCTAAAGGAAAATGTCACTATGATTTAGGTGACTAAACAGGGTTTAAAATTGATAGAATATGTATCTCTCCAACCAGTCATATGAGAGGTGCAGTGGTGCGGACTAGTCACAGTCTCCTTATTGGAAGCACATCCACTCTGCCTTGATTGACATCCTCTCTGGTGTTTGAGGCATACAGGTTCTCTTTAAAAAGAGATTTTCTGCTTATAACATGATCTCTTAGCAGATTTACTACTTACCCCTTACCATTCTATAAATCAAAGTACATTTTAATCAATAGATCTTGGAATAAAAATAAGTTCCACAATTGGATAAGATTAAAAAAAATTTTATATGTATTTTATAAATGTACCTTTGCTGTGTACCGTGTAATTGCTGTGTCTCCCCATGCCAGGACACAAAAGAGAGTATACAGACAGGACAGCATGGGATCACAGCTGATTCTTTATGTCATGTAAAACATTTTCCTGCCTATTTTTACCTGTTTTACCTCACAGAAAGAATCAGCTGTGATCCCATGCTGTCCAGTCTGTCTACTACTACTACTACCACTACTACTAACCATGACATACAAAGCCATCCACAACCTGTCTCATCAATACATCTGTGACCTCGTCTCCCGGTACTTTCCTGCACGCAACCTCCGATCCTCCCAAGATCTCCTTCTCTACTCTCCTCTTATCTCCTCTTCCCACAATCGCATACAAGATTTCTCCTTCGCATCCCCCTACTCTGGAACTCTCTACCCCAACACATCAGACTCTCACCTACCGTGGAAATTTTCAAAAAGAGCCTGAAGACCCACCTCTTCCAACAAGCCTACAACCTGCAGTAACCACCGATCAACCAAACCGCTGCACGACCAGCTCTATCCTCACCTACTGTATCCTCACCCATCCTTTGTAGATTGTGAGCCCTCGCGGGCAGGGTCCTCTCTCCTCCTGTACCAGTCAGGGACTTGTATTGTATAAGATTACTGCACTTGTTTTTTATTATGTATACCCCTCCTCACATGTAGAGAATGAGATATGTTCCTGCACAGGCAGCCACCATTCCACAGCAGGGACACACGTATAAGATTATCTCAGCACAGGAACATTTTATTTAACATCCAATTGTGCAAACTGTTATTATCCTAAGATCTATTGATTAAAATGAACATTGTTCATCTGAAAACCCCTTTAGCACTTTTTTTTTAACTTTAAAATGTATTTTAGTTGTCATTTGTAGTCATGAAAAAAAAAATTTGACAGCTAGTTTCTTTTTTCTTTCTACTTTCCACAGATATTGTGAAAAAAATATGAATCTAAAAATTAGGCCATACGTATTCCAGAAAAAGGCAAAACATTTTTTAATATTTGAATGACAGCATTTTTGAGCCCTTAACCCCTTTCCGACATCTGGCGTAATAGTACGCCGACGTCGGACACCCTTCCCTTTGATGTGGGCTTCGGCGCTGAGCCCACATCTTTTCTGGCACGTCAGCTGTTTTGACATACTGATAGGTAAATTAGATTGTGAGTCAATGGGGGCAGTGCTGATAATGTCTGAAAAGTGCTGTGGAATTAATGGCATTATATAAGTGAGCAAAATAAATAAAAACAAATATGGTCTTGTATCAACAAGATCTATGTGTGTCAAAGTAAACTTCCCTGGACCATGGGTGCCCGTTTATCACTCAGCAGCAATCTGGTTTTAGGGTGGTCACCCCGTTAGTCATTATGGCATGCATTCCACAGGTTATCTCGTGTTCCGTCACTGTGCCATCCTCATGGTTTGTCCTTCTTGTCTTGTCTACCATGTACACTCTGATGCGTATAATTTCTTTCATGTTTACAGATAGCTCACTGTGCGTAGCCCTACACCTACTAGTGGAGGTTGGTCCACTTCCCGTATCCTTTACCTAGGACAGTGTGTGCTTTATATCTTATCATATCCATCACCAGATCACATCCCGATGTCTACTTATGCTACCTGTTCCATGTTACCCATGTTTATTTTCTCTCCTACCTAGTATATCCTTAACATGTGTACACTCTCCAGCACTCTGTTGAACAGGACTCACAACGCACGCTGATTCAGGCCGGATCCACCTTTTTCTGCCTTCTGCGCTGCATGCTACTATCGATATTTGTATGCAGACCGTCATTTTGTTTAGTATAATATGGATCATATTATTCATCATTTTGTTTTTGTATAATTGTGCAAACAGTATTTTCTTTATTTAAAAAATATTTCTCTCATCTCTTTTGTATATACATTACAGCATTTGACAACTATATCTGATGAAGGTCTCAGTTGTCGAGACCGAAAACGTTTATATGTTGAGCTGGATGCACTAGAATAAAAATCTACTTTTTGAATCATTCTACAAATTTCTCCTGAGTGCCAAGAATTATTATATTTGCTACTACGGGTTGGATCCCCTACTTGAGCACCTCCCAAGAATCCCTGAGTGCCGTGGCCAATACTTTCTATATGCTGTTTCCGTACACGAGCACCTTGGACGATGTCTGAAACCTTTTCCTTTAATGCAGCAGAGGCGGCAGAAATTCTCTCTAAAGTTACCGCACCTAGCGATTTTCTCCAAATTCCAACTAAGGAATTAAAGAACCGTGACCTGGAACGTGAATCCAGAAGAGCGGTCAATCTTGAATTACATATCGTTACCATTGCCGAGTACCTTCGAGTCCAGAGGATCCCACGTGGCCTGCGGGTCCCCCTACAACCAACCTTCTTCAGGGAAGACAAGGAGTATTGTGAAAAATTTGAACACATTTTAAACAAATGCTCAGCCGATCTAATGACTCTCACTCTCTCCTATCTTCAAAAGAACTTGGACTCAGTCAATACTCAGATACAGGCCATCGAGTCTCAACTAACCAGCACGATGCCCCAGGAAGAATTCCAGGAATTAAAGATAAAGAATCAGGAACAACTACGGCAGCACAGATTGGAGGTCGAAAAGAGAAAGAGGTCCAAGTTCCTACGGGATACCGAAGACTACCTACAGAACCGGGTCTATCAATGGCGAGATATTCGGCCTTCCACCAGGCGACACAGCTCAAGAAGCTCTTCTGGATCCACCGACAGCAGACCCGGTACCTCAAGCTCTGCTTCTTTTTTAGGGAACAGCCGAGGTCGCAGAAGAGGAAGACGAGGCGGGGCGGCCAGTGCCACCGGGGACTCCAGAGACCAGATGACAACACGCTCACAGGTATGGATCTCCCCCTAGTGGTGAACATCTCATCAAAAAACCTGGACTCACAACAACTGGCTGTACTCCAGAAGGGTTTGTCCTTCTGCCCGGTATACAGGTTCAACTCTTTTGAACTTAATATGGACCTTCAAAGGTTCTACCGGAACCTCAGACTTCGGGTTCATTTTGCAGCACAACCTCCGGTGGTAAACCCTGCCAGGGGTGAAAAAACTCTCCTGGAACTCCAGAGCCTGGGGCTCCGGAACCACAGTTCCTACATGCCACCCCGGTCGGATCCCCCAGTTGAAACTTTTGTATCCCTTGTTGAAAGGGACATCCACTCACTAACTCGAAAAATGGAACAAGGGAAGTTCCATTTTCAGCCCAACCTTTCACCTTCTGAAAGACTGTCATTAGAGCAACTGGCGTCTGATAAATCCCTTATTATAAAACCGGCGGATAAGGGGGGAGCAACGGTAATAATGGATAGAACTGATTACCTGGAGGAGGTGTACAGGCAACTGGGGGACACTACGGTATATAAACTAATACCACACAACCCTCTCAATGAATTGGTGAAAAAAATTGCACCAATCATTGATTTTCACATACAAAATGGCACCATAGACAGTAAAATGAGAGATTTTCTCATTAAGAAAGACCCGATAACTCCCATCCTGTACATCCTACCCAAAATACACAAAAGACTAGCCAAACCTCCAGGTCGGCCCATTGTGTCCCTGACAGACTCTGTACTCTCGCCACTGTCCATAGTCCTAGAGAAAATTCTCACTCCACTCGTCAAAACCACCCGGTCCTTTCTTTTGGACACTGGTGAATTCATTCAAGTCATAAAAACCTTAGGCCCCATATCTCCCTCCTCCCTACTAATCACATGGGACGTGAATAGTCTCTACACATCCATCGTTCATGATAAAGGCCTGGCTGCTACCGATAGGCTCCTGCTAGACAATAAAGTTGACATTAAAATTCGCCACTTCTGTGCAGATCTGTTAAATCTAGTCCTGAGAGACAATTACTTCATGTTCCAAGATTCATATTATGCCCAGCTACAGGGTACTGCAATGGGCGCGAACGTAGCGCCCCCTTACGCCAATGCATACATGGCAGCCTTTGAAAATGACTTTGTGTATGAACATCCTCTATTCACCTCCCACTGTAGGGTATGGCGCAGATACATCGACGACATTTTCTGCGTGTGGGACGGTCCTCTTGAGTCGTTAATAATCTTTGATCAACACATCAATAGTATCTGGCCCGAACTCGGTTTCACTTTACAACATGACAACTCTAAAATTAGCTTTCTAGATACCCTTATCTACAAGGAAAGGGACGGCCGCCTTTCTATTGATTTATACACCAAGCCAACGGACCGTAACGGCCTCCTGTACTTCACCAGTTGCCATCCACCTTCCATAAAAAATTCCATCCCGAAGTCCCAATTCCACAGGGTTGAAAGGATTGTCTCAGATGACAAGATCAAGAAAACTAGACTAGGTGAGATGGAACAAAAATTCTCCAATCGGGGGTATCCACAACACATCCTCACAGAGGCCCAACGTAATACCTCAGTGGTTAGACCCAAAGATAACCGCAAGAGAATCCCTTTTGTCTCCACATTTCATCCCTTCTCCAATATGGTTCAGTCTACCATCAGGAGACACTGGAGTATCCTGACAAAAAGCTATCCTGGTATTCCAGAATTTGGAGCACCTTTCATGCCCTGCTACAAACGAGCTAGAAATCTTAGGGATAGGCTGGTCAAAGCGGACATTGGCTCTAACATCAGGGTGCCCAAACAATTGTTCTTACAAACCCAGAAACAAGGTACATTCCCGTGCCTTAGTTGCCAACAATGTAGCAATGTCCAGAGGGGTCCGTCAGTTTCTCACCCCCAGACGGGCAAGGCCATTCCCATAAAAGGTTTCTTTACCTGCGAATCCACACATGTGATATATATCATCAAATGCCCCTGTGGGTTGGCATATGTGGGTGAAACCACACAGCCAATTAGAGACAGAGTGGCTCAACACAAATCTACAATCCGTTGCAACAAGACACATCTACCCCTCCCCTACCATTTTTCTAAACAAAATCACAATATCTCGCAGCTCCGTTTTCAAGTCCTGGAACAGGTAGATACTCCAAGAAGGGGCCAAAGCCGCGTTAGTTTACTTCTCAAAAGGGAGGCTTACTGGATTTACTCCCTGCAGACCTTAGAACCAAAGGGACTCAATAGAGACTACGACGTCTCGGCATTTTTGTAATATCGTACACATATGTTATCATTTATTTCATATGTATTTTAACACTGTTTTGTATAATGTAACATTGTAGCTAGTATGGATGTCTTTAACTTGTGCTCCTTTTTTGTTTCTCTCCACAGAACCGTTAAACGCACCTCTCGCACGTAACACTGCACACGGTATAGTATGCACTGTATGCCTTTATATAGAGGGTTAATCATGTCTCTATATAATCGGGGTGACCCATACCAGATAGCCTTTTGATAGTCTAGTTCACATTACTGTTCCCATCATTTAGCCTTCTCTATATGCTGCAATGCAGCGTTACATTCATTCACTGTGTCCCCTTGAGCTTGCCATACAAGCGCTGTCTGTTCCCTGTGCTGATTCCCTGTTAGCCCCTCAGCTCCTCTGCGCATGAGCCGGCCTCTCCGATCACATGACCTGATGACGTCACACGTCAGGTGACTCTTCCCTGTGTGCTCTTATACCCGGAAGTGCTGCGCTTCCCCTAGCAGCCCCGGGAGCTCCCTCCTGCACAGCAGCGCAGCGTCCTCTCCACCCCTGACAGCGGCAACATCCAGGTAATACCATAACCGGTTCCAGCTCCCCGCTGGCTTGGCCTTTATCCACGTTGGCTTTAGTCCTATTTAACCCCCCTGCTCATAACTTCTGTCCACAGCGCTCCTCATTTTGCGAGTATCTCGCATTACCACAAGCGCCTATACTGCCGTCCAGTGCTTTCAGGTATGACTGACTTCCAGGCTCATGATAGCCTCCTGTGGTACCCTTAAAGCTGCCTCACACGGTCCCATATCTTTGCATTCACAGACGCATTGCTCTCCCGCTCCTCGGCTACACACACAGTGTGTGACTCATACACACTACCAGTGTCCTCCAGGTAAACTTCCCTGGACCATGGGTGCCCGTTTATCACTCAGCAGCAATCTGGTTTTAGGGTGGTCACCCCGTTAGTCATTATGGCATGCATTCCACAGGTTATCTCGTGTTCCGTCACTGTGCCATCCTCATGGTTTGTCCTTCTTGTCTTGTCTACCATGTACACTCTGATGCGTATAATTTCTTTCATGTTTACAGATAGCTCACTGTGCGTAGCCCTACACCTACTAGTGGAGGTTGGTCCACTTCCCGTATCCTTTACCTAGGACAGTGTGTGCTTTATATCTTATCATATCCATCACCAGATCACATCCCGATGTCTACTTATGCTACCTGTTCCATGTTACCCATGTTTATTTTCTCTCCTACCTAGTATATCCTTAACATGTGTACACTCTCCAGCACTCTGTTGAACAGGACTCACAACGCACGCTGATTCAGGCCGGATCCACCTTTTTCTGCCTTCTGCGCTGCATGCTACTATCGATATTTGTATGCAGACCGTCATTTTGTTTAGTATAATATGGATCATATTATTCATCATTTTGTTTTTGTATAATTGTGCAAACAGTATTTTCTTTATTTAAAAAATATTTCTCTCATCTCTTTTGTATATACATTACAGCATTTGACAACTATATCTGATGAAGGTCTCAGTTGTCGAGACCGAAAACGTTTATATGTTGAGCTGGATGCACTAGAATAAAAATCTACTTTTTGAATCATTCTACAAATTTCTCCTGAGTGCCAAGAATTATTATATTTGCTACTACGGGTTGGATCCCCTACTTGAGCACCTCCCAAGAATCCCTGAGTGCCGTGGCCAATACTTTCTATATGCTGTCAAAATATGTATGAGTGTTGTAAATACTTTCTTCCTGTTGAAGAGTTCCTTTCATGAAAAAAATTCTCATTATGGGCACAGTCATAAAGCCGTATAACAAGGACGGCAGTCGCATCGCAATGCTGTGACTGGACTGCGGCTCTCCCAAACCAAGCTTGACAGCATGTATTTCTATGCAGCTGTCATACTCGAGTCAGGTTAGCCGTCGGCCAGTCCGTGCGATTCGATCATCATCCGTGTTATACGGTGTCTGACTGCGCCCTATAAAGAAGTTGTCCGGATACTAACCCCCGCTGATTAGAGGACACCAACTCTATGACGTCCATATTCCCTAATAGGTTTATGTGTTTTAGTTAAGTGATCTTTTCATAAATGATTTGTACCAAAGATGGCTACCATCTCTCTAAAGCATTTTCCGGGCACTTACTTGGATAAGATTATTGGACATTCATCATGATCTCATTTCTGTAAGGGGATGGACATTTATAGAGGAAAGACAGCTGGGAGAGAGAGAAGAATAAAAGAGGAGAAAAAGAATGCTAAACCGATGCCAGGATAAATGCATTACATCCTCCTCAGGGAATATCCAGGCCAGACCATGGCAATTACCAGCTAATGGAAAGGTACAGACATCTGCTACTTACTGTTAATGGACCGTACCCCTTCCTGTAGAATCTGCTATGTCTATCCATCCTCTTGCATTGATCTTTGAACCAATCACAATACATCCACTTTTACACATCAGAAAGCTCCTAATCTTCCAGCAACAGACAATACATGCCAATGACTAAAAGATAATATACTGTATCTGATTTGTTCTATTAACATGTGTTAATCGTGAGGTTGGAAAGAGCAAAATTAGTTTTGAATATTTGTTATAATATTTTTTTTAACATTTCTTAGAAGGGGTATGATGATACCTAGGTAAGGGAAGCGGGGAAGTAGCTGGATAAGAAGCAACCAATATTAATGCCACCCCCAAATTAGACTCACAAGAACATCCACTGAGGGACAAATGCAATGTAAGAAGAAAGAAGGGGCTGCTTTTTATTTAGATCTGTTATTATTATTACACAAAATCGTAGTTTTCTTCACCCAAGTGAAAAAAGTGTATTGGTGTAGGATACCACATAAAAAATGCTTTTTACTACAGGGAGGTGGAAGAACAGAAGTAGGGTCGTCAGCCCAACATGATTTAAGCCCATGATATGATCATTGAATTTAAGATGACTCAAACCACAACCAAAACTACAAGGAGGGAAGCGGTAGGTAAGTGATCAGTGGGTCCCACACCAGGAATACCAGAGAAATTCATTCTGTAGACATTAGCACTTAGCAATAAATCAGTGGACATTGACATTTCGCTGTGTGTCAAGAGCCTTGCACCTATATTTGAGTTGGTGAGCATCTCATCTCAAAAATAAATTTACATAAGGCTGCTCATACGATGGCCCCGATTCATCAAAGTTTTTAACCCAGAATTAAAGTGTAAAGAAATTTGAAAAGTTGTAAAATTTTGACAAAACTCCATGTTGAGCTAAAATGTTGTGTTTCGCCATGCTCTGACAATGTAGGAGGAGCTGGAGTAGGATAGGGGCATGGAAACCCCCCTTCTCAAATTCAAGATGAGTGGTGGCATTCCTTACGCCACAAATCGTACCCCAGATTGAAGATTTGCTGTGAGGCGCACATAGAGGTTCACCCCAGTTGTCAGATGCACCAGATTCATTTAGAGATGTTCACTTCTTGATGAGGTTTGGGCCTGGACAATGTATTTTGGTGCCCTAGGCAGATGAAGCTGACGGTGCTGCCCTCCAGCCCCAGCTTGATAAACCCTCAGCATCCAAGTAAAGGAATGAGAATGAGTCAAAGACTAAGGTAAAAGGAACCCTCAAGTACCCACTCTATTTCACCAAAAAAATACCAACAAAAGTAAAAAAAGTGAGCTCAACAGACAGTGTGTTTTTAAAGTTAGATATGGAATCAGTCATTGATTGAGAAACATTTACACAATACAAGGGACAAATAGCGATATTCATCCCTTACGTCCTATATTTTATGTCAGATCCAAGGACAGTCATGGAAACTATTATGACTTAACCATAATGACGGCTGTTTGGATTCAATTAAAGTGTCCAGCATTTAGCAAATGCCCTAATGAAATCTAACCAGTCCCCATTATGGATAAAGGGATGTAGATACGTATGATTGTTTTTAAATAAACACTCCTATCAAAATTTTTATCCTCTTAGGGCCACTTGTTCACACTGTTACGGTGCGTTCGCAGCTCAGGGTCAACCGTACAGAGATTTAGCGATCTGAGTGCGCGCAGCGCCACTTTGGCTGACGTCACTAGCCGCCCTAGCTAGGGACTGCACTGCTAGGACTAGCTGCGCACGACACCGCACTGGCGCATGTTGCTGAATTGACGCAGTAAGAACGTGCCTCGTGCTGATGGCACTTAACTGGTGCTATATCAGTTCCAAACACCGACACTCAGACGACAATGCTAGGGAAGGGGATCATTTAGGAGCTTTCACCAGAATATACTGTACGCACATCCAGGGCCGGCTCCAGGTATTTGAGGGCCCCAGGCGAAAGAGTCTCAGTGGGCCCCCCTTTAACACAT
The DNA here is from genome assembly GCF_051348905.1 of Ranitomeya variabilis. NCBI lineage: Eukaryota > Metazoa > Chordata > Amphibia > Anura > Dendrobatidae > Ranitomeya > Ranitomeya variabilis. The sequence goes on along the minus strand of NC_135234.1, from coordinate 629,355,914 downwards.
GCCACGATTCATGATGCACAGATACGGCAGAGAAATATAGGTATAGTACAATGCCAGATTTCTCTTCTTACATGAGTGATAGCTATTGTAAATTCTACAATACCATACAGCAAAGGGGCTTTATATAAGTCAACCCCTTATATGCCAAATATGCGAGAGTGATGAGCGAGCCTTGCATTGCATCACCCAAAACGTCCGTATTTCTATGCAGCTACACACTCCTGTCCAAAGAATGTGCGGCTGTACAGGGTGAAATGATGCGAGGCTCTCGCAAGTGGAACTCCGAGTCCGACCTAATATATAGTAATGATTGGTCACTTAGTCACCTACTAGTCCACGTGTGTGTTCTGGAAAATAAGTCCTGATAGTCGCCTTTCTGCACTGTGTCACTCTTGGAGTAGGTGACAAGTAGATCCTGTGCTTTAGCAGATGTCTAACTCTGGTGACCTAAGGCCCACAGGTCTCAGGGTATCAGTACCTGTAATATTAGAGGCAAATCAACATTATAGAATACTTTTGGGTTTTCATTGGCTGTAATAAATAAATTAACTTTGATGATATTCTAATTTTGTGAGCAACACCTGTATGCATACAACTTGATGAATAGGCAGCATTTTGTTTGTTTAGTATAATACACCCCATAGTCCTCCATATATTATAATGTTCACCACAGTCCTCCATATAGAATAATACACTCATCAGTGCTCCATATAGTATAATACACGTCTCAGTCCTCCATATAGTATAATACACTCCTCATAGTCCTCCATATATTAAAATACACTACTCAGTACTCCATATAGTATAATACACTCCTCAAAGTGCTCCATATAGTATAATTGTTACGCCGACGGTGGAGAGTACCAAGAGTGAACCCACTGGACCGTGATACTGACCCTCCCCCGAGCGAGCGCACCATATTAGACCAACCCCTATACAGGGATCGTTTGGGAGCAAGCTTAGGGACCTCTAGAACCACAGACGCCAGGACCAGGGGTCAGCTCAGGGGAAAACAAACAGAAGGAACGGAGGAAAGGCTGGGTGGGTAGGAGAAACGAAGAACAGAGCAGGAAAGAGTAAGTAGTTACAGAGGCTGAGGAAAACCAGATGGAGGAATTATGGGACGGTGGAAGGGAAGATGTAGCTGACTGAGGAGAGAGGATGTGGAGAAGGTAGCTGGGTTGATGAGGTAGGAAGGCAGGAACCAGGGATACATGGGACAGGAGCAGAGTCTGCAAGAAAAGAGGATAAATAACTGTTAAATAGCAAGCTGAGCAGGCAAGGGTGAGCGGCAGCAAGGTAGCCTAAATATAGCATAAGGAACGCGATAATCAGGCACCTCCACTAAGGGAAGGATGCCTGAAATATCCGGCACCTGTCCATTATTGGACAGGAAACACTGCCGGGTCAGATTACTCAGGAGCATAAGAGAGGAGAGGGTGCGCGGCCAGATCATAGGGCGCCTGCGCAAAGCACAGGAGCACGTGGTCGACGGCAGAGGAAGAGCGCCCATGCAGACTCCTGGAGTGGAGCATGGGCTGAAAACTGAGGAAGCAGCGGCGTGGCCAGCAGACCCGACGTTGGCGAGCAGGGAGCACGAGGAATTCGGAGAGGTAACAATAATGCACTGCCATAGTCATCCATGTATTACAATTCACTTCCCATAGTATAATGCACCCCAAAGTTCTTCATATAGTATAATGTATTCCCCATAGTCCTCGATACAGTATAATGCAGCCCACATATAGTATAATGCTGCCACCTCACAGAGTATAATGCAGCCACCCCACAGAATATATTGTAGCCCCTGAGTATAATGTAACCCCCAGAGAATATAATGCAGCCCCCTCATATAGTATAATGCAGCCCCTGCATATGTAATATATGGTAGCCCCCTCAGAGTATAATGCAGCCCCCATATAATATAATGTAGCCCCTCCATAGAATACAATGCAGCCCTCCTCATATAGTATAATGCAGCCCCCCATATAATATAATGTAGCCCCCTCATAGAGTATGATGCAGTCACCCCTCATAGAATATAATAAACTTAACACATAGAATACATTTAATACATAGAATATAATACAGCCTTCCTCCCCATAGAATATGGCATGGCCCAATAAAAGAGTATGATGCAATCCTCCCTCATAGCATATAATACATCCCCCATAGAATATAATGTAGCCCCCCAGAGAATATAATACAGCCCCCCATAGAATGTAATACAGCCCCCCATAAAATATAATACAGCACCCCATAGAATATAATACAGCCCCCCATAGAATGTAATACAGCCCCCCATAGAATGTAATACAGCCCCCCACAGCATGTAATACAGCCCCCCATAGAATATAATACAGCACAGCACCCCATAGAATATAATACAGCCCCCCACAGAATGTAATACAGCCCCCCATAGAATATAATACAGCCCCCCATAAAATATAATATAGCCACACCATAGATTGCAATACAGCCTCCATAGAATGCAATACAGCCCCCCGTAGAATGTAATACAGCACCCTCATAGCATATAATACAGCCTCCCACAGAATGTAATACAGCCCCCCATAGAGTATAATACAGCACAGCCCCCCATAGAATATAATACAGCACAGCAACCCATAGAATGTAATACCTTATAATGTAATGTAATACAGCCCCCCTTATAATGTAATGTAATACAGCCCCCCATAGAATGTTATGTAATATAGCCCCCCATAGAATATAATACAGCCTCCACAGAATATAATACAGCTCCCATAGAATATAATACAGCTCCCATAGAATATAATACAGCCCCCCACAGAATGTAATACAGCACCCACAGAATGTAATGGAATACAGCCCCCCATAGAATATAATGTAGCCCCCCGAGAATGGTCCCACAATCCAGTTATCACTCCTTGATAGATTTTTAAAAAGAAACAATCCTCACCTCTCTTTGTGCCCTGAGCTGCTCCCGGTGCTTCAGGCTCGGCTCCAGTCTCAGCGGTTGCAGTCTGCCTGGCACACAGCAGGTACGCAATGATATGACATCATTGCGCAGTGTCAGAAGCAGAGGGGAATGATGGGAGAGGGAGCATTATCTGACGCTCTCTTCTCCCTCATTGCATTGAACTGTACCGCCATCATAGACGCCGGTATAGTTGAATGCGGCGGCGCTGGTGGGGGGGTGAGTCAGTGCTGGTTGGGGGGGTGTCGCCTGTATACCAGACAGTGTGAGTGGGCCCTGTTGTGAATTTGGTTTCTGGGCTCCCCCGGTGGTTACTGGTGGTACTGAACTTGTGTGCTTCATCTCCTCTGTTCACCTGTTTCCATCAGGATGTGGGAGTTTCTATTTAGCCTTGCTCCTCAGTCATTTCTATGCCGGCCAACAATGTTACCAGAAGCCTTTCTGTTGCATGTTCCTGCTCTTAGACTACTATCAGCTAAGTTGGACTTGTAGTCCTAAGATTGTTTTGCATTTTTGTTCCAGTTCTCTGTGTTTGAATATTTCTGAGGCTGGAAGCTCTTGTGAGCTGAAATTGCCACTCTGGTGTCATGAGTTGATATTAGAGTCTTAAAGTAATTTCAGGATGGTGTTTTGAAAGGGTTTTCAGCTGACTGTGAAGTTCCCTTTTCTGTCTTCCTACTATCTAGTAAGCGGACCTCAATTTGCTAAACCTATCTTCATACTTCGTATGTCAATTTCCTCTAAAATCACCGACAATATATGTGGGGGCTACTGTCTGCCTTTTGGGGAAAATTTCTCTAGAGGTAAGCCAGGTCTGTATTTTCCTCTGCTAGGGTCAGTCAGTCCTCCGGCTGGCGCTGGGCGTCTAGGGATAAAACGTAGGCACGCTACCCGGCCACTGTTAGTTGTGCGGTAGGTTTAGCTCACAGTCAGCTCGAGTTCCCATCTTCCAAGAGCTAGTCCTTTTGTATGCTTTACTACGGTCTCTTGCCATTGAGAACCATGACAGTTTGGCCGGCCAAGGGTTAAAATAATTGGCAGAAGAAAGGAGAGAAAAGAAGTCTGCAGAGAATTTTTTTTTTTTTTTTTCTGAGTTTGCTCATTAGTTGATTCACTTGCATCTCTGCTTACTGCAGCCTTCGTCTCTCTCTCCTTCTAATCCTTGAATGGTTCTGATTTCACCTGATTAAAATGGATCCTCAGAGTTTAGCTACAGGTTTGTATAATCTCGCTATGAAGGTTCAAAGTTTACAGGATTTTGTAATTCATGCTCCTATATCTGAACCTAGAATTCCTTTACCTGAATTTTTCTCCGGGGATAGATCTCGCTTCCAGAATTTCAAACATAATTGTAAATTATTTTTGTCTCTGAGATCTCGCTCCGCTGGAGATCCTGCACAGCAGGTCAGGATTGTAATTTCCTTGCTCCGGGGCGACCCTCAGGATTGGGCATTTGCTTTGGCACCAGGGGATCCTGCGTTGCTCAATGTGGATGCGTTTTTCCTGGCTTTGGGGTTGCTTTATGAGGAACCTCATTTAGAGATTCAGGCTGAAAAAGCCTTGATGGCCCTGTCTCAAGGGCAAGATGAGGCTGAAATATACTGCCAAAAATTTCGTAAGTGGTCTGTGCTTACTCAGTGGAATGAGTGCGCCCTGGCGGCGAATTTCAGAGAGGGTCTCTCTGATGCCATTAAAGATGTTATGGTGGGGTTCCTTGTGCCTACAGGTCTGAATGAGTCCATGACAATGGCTATTCAGATTGATCGGCGTTTGCGGGAGCGCAAACCTGTGCACCATTTGGCGGTGTCTACTGAGAAGGCGCCAGAGATTATGCAATGTGATAGAATTCTGTCCAGAAGCGAACGACAGAATTTTAGGCGAAAAAATGGGTTATGCTTCTATTGTGGTGATTCAACTCATGTTATATCAGCATGCTCTAAACGTACTAAGAAGGTTGATAAGTCTGTTTCAATTGGCACTTTACAGTCTAAGTTTATTCTATCTGTGACCCTGATTTGCTCTTTATCGTCTATTACCGCGGACGCCTATGTCGACTCTGGCGCCGCTTTGAGTCTTATGGATTGGTCCTTTGCCAAACGCTGTGGGTTTAATTTAGAGCCTCTGGAAGTTCCTATACCTCTGAAGGGTATTGACTCCACGCCATTGGCTAGTAATAAACCACAATACTGGACACAAGTAACTATGCGTATTAATCCGGATCACCAGGAGATTATTCGCTTCCTTGTGTTGTATAATCTACATGATGTGTTGGTGCTTGGATTGCCATGGCTGCAATCTCATAACCCAGTCCTCGACTGGAAAGCAATGTCTGTGTTAAGCTGGGGATGTCAGGGGACTCATGGGGACGTACCTTTGGTTTCCATTTCGTCATCTATTCCCTCTGAGATTCCGGAATTTTTATCTGATTATCGTGACATTTTTGAGGAGCCTAAACTTGGTTCACTACCTCCGCACAGAGATTGCGATTGTACTATAGATCTGATTCCGGGCAGTAAGTTTCCAAAGGGTCGTTTATTTAATCTATCTGTGCCTGAACATGCTGCTATGCGGGAATATATTAAGGAGTCCTTGGAAAAGGGACATATTCGTCCTTCGTCATCTCCCTTAGGAGCCGGTTTTTTCTTTGTATCTAAAAAAGATGGCTCTTTGAGGCCGTGTATTGATTATCGGCTTTTGAATAAAATCACGGTTAAATATCAGTATCCTTTGCCACTGCTTACTGATTTGTTTGCTCGAATAAAGGGGGCCAATTGGTTCTCTAAGATTGATCTTCGTGGGGCGTATAATTTAGTGCGAATTAAGCAGGGGGATGAGTGGAAAACCGCATTTAATACGCCTGAGGGCCATTTTGAGTATTTAGTAATGCCTTTTGGTCTTTCAAATGCCCCTTCAGTCTTTCAGTCTTTTATGCATGACATTTTCCGTGAATATTTGGATAAATTTATGATTGTGTATCTGGATGATATTTTGATTTTTTCGGATGACTGGGACTCTCATGTCCAACAGGTCAGGAGGGTTTTTCAGGTTTTGCGCTCTAATTCCTTGTGTGTAAAGGGTTCTAAGTGTGTTTTTGGGGTTCAAAAGATTTCGTTTTTGGGGTACATTTTTTCCCCCTCTTCCATTGAGATGGACCCTGTCAAGGTTCAGGCTATTTGTGATTGGACGCAACCCTCTTCTCTTAAGAGCCTTCAAAAGTTTTTGGGCTTTGCTAATTTTTATCGTCGATTTATAACTGGTTTTTCTGATGTTGCTAAGCCGTTGACTGATTTGACTAAGAAGGGTGCTGATGTTGCTGATTGGTCCCCTGCTGCTGTGGAGGCCTTTCGGGAGCTTAAGCGCCGCTTTTCTTCCGCCCCTGTATTGCGTCAGCCTGATGTTACTCTTCCTTTTCAGGTTGAGGTCGACGCTTCAGAAATCGGAGCTGGGGCGGTTTTGTCGCAGAAAAGTTCCGACTGCTCCGTGATGAGACCTTGCGCGTTCTTTTCTCGTAAATTTTCGCCCGCTGAGCGAAATTATGATATTGGTAATCGGGAGCTCTTGGCTATGAAGTGGGCTTTTGAGGAGTGGCGTCATTGGCTTGAGGGGGCTAGACATCAGGTGGTGGTATTGACCGACCACAAGAATTTGATTTATCTTGAGTCTGCCAGGCGCCTGAATCCTAGACAGGCGCGCTGGTCGTTATTTTTCTCTCGGTTTAATTTTGTGGTTTCTTACCTACCGGGTTCTAAAAATGTGAAGGCGGATGCCCTTTCTAGGAGTTTTGAGCCTGATTCCCCTGGTAATTCTGAACCTACAGGTATCCTTAAGGATGGAGTGATATTATCTGCTGTTTCCCCAGACTTGCGACGGGTCTTGCAGGAGTTTCAGGCGGATAGACCTGATCGTTGCCCGCCTGGTAGACTGTTTGTTCCGGATGATTGGACCAGTAGAGTCATCTCGGAGGTCCATTCTTCTGCGTTAGCTGGTCATCCTGGAATCTTTGGTACCAGGGATTTGGTGGCTAGGTCCTTCTGGTGGCCTTCCCTGTCGTGAGATGTGCGAGGTTTTGTGCAGTCTTGTGATGTTTGTGCTCGGGCCAAGCCTTGTTGTTCTCGGGCTAGTGGATTGTTGTTATCTTTGCCTATTCCGAAGAGGCCTTGGACTCACATCTCCATGGATTTTATTTCTGATCTCCCTGTTTCTCAGAAGATGTCTGTCATCTGGGTGGTGTGTGACCGTTTCTCTAAGATGGTCCATTTGGTCCCCTTGCCTAAATTGCCTTCCTCATCCGAGCTGGTTCCTCTGTTTTTTCAAAATGTGGTTCGCTTGCATGGTATTCCGGAGAATATCGTTTCTGACAGGGGAACCCAATTCGTGTCTAGATTTTGGCGAGCGTTCTGTGCTAGGATGGGCATTGATTTGTCTTTTTCGTCTGCTTTCCATCCTCAGACTAATGGCCAGACCGAGCGAACTAATCAGACCTTGGAGACTTATTTGAGGTGTTTTGTGTCTGCGGATCAGGATGATTGGGTTGCCTTTTTGCCCTTGGCGGAGTTTGCCCTCAATAACCGGGCTAGTTCTGCCACCTTGGTTTCTCCTTTCTTCTGTAATTCGGGGTTTCATCCTCGTTTCTCTTCCGGTCAGGTGGAGTCTTCGGATTGTCCTGGAGTGGATGCTGTGGTGGAGAGGTTGCATCAGATTTGGGGGCATGTGGTGGACAATTTGAAGTTGTCCCAGGAGAAGACTCAGCAGTTTGCCAACCGCCGTCGTCGTGCTGGTTCTCGTCTTTGTGTTGGGGACTTGGTGTGGTTGTCTTCTCGTTTTGTCCCTATGAAGGTTTCTTCTCCTAAGTTTAAGCCTCGGTTCATCGGCCCGTACAAGATATTGGAGATTCTTAACCCTGTGTCCTTTCGTTTGGACCTCCCTGCATCTTTTTCTATTCATAATGTCTTCCATCGGTCATTGTTGCGCAGATATGAGGTACCGGTTGTGCCTTCCGTTGAGCCTCCTGCTCCGGTGTTGGTTGAGGGTGAGTTGGAGTACGTTGTCGAGAAGATCTTGGACTCCCGTGTTTCCAGACGGAGACTTCAGTATTTGGTCAAGTGGAAGGGCTACGGTCAGGAGGATAATTCTTGGGTGACAGCCTCTGATGTTCATGCCTCCGATTTGGTCCGTGCCTTTCATAGGGCTCATCCTGATCGCCCTGGTGGTTCTGGTGAGGGTTCGGTGCCCCCTCCTTGAGGGGGGGGTACTGTTGTGAATTTGGTTTCTGGGCTCCCCCGGTGGTTACTGGTGGTACTGAACTTGTGTGCTTCATCTCCTCTGTTCACCTGTTTCCATCAGGATGTGGGAGTTTCTATTTAGCCTTGCTCCTCAGTCATTTCTATGCCGGCCAACAATGTTACCAGAAGCCTTTCTGTTGCATGTTCCTGCTCTTAGACTACTATCAGCTAAGTTGGACTTGTAGTCCTAAGATTGTTTTGCATTTTTGTTCCAGTTCTCTGTGTTTGAATATTTCTGAGGCTGGAAGCTCTTGTGAGCTGAAATTGCCACTCTGGTGTCATGAGTTGATATTAGAGTCTTAAAGTAATTTCAGGATGGTGTTTTGAAAGGGTTTTCAGCTGACTGTGAAGTTCCCTTTTCTGTCTTCCTACTATCTAGTAAGCGGACCTCAATTTGCTAAACCTATCTTCATACTTCGTATGTCAATTTCCTCTAAAATCACCGACAATATATGTGGGGGTGTTGTGAATTGGGTTTCTGGGCTCCCCCGGTGGTCACTGGTGGTACTGAACTTGTGTGCTTCATCTCCTCTGTTCACCTGTTTCCATCAGGATGTGGGAGTTTTCTATTTAACCTTGCTCCTCAGTCATTTCTATGCCGGCCAACAATGTTACCAGAAGCCTTTCTGTTGCATGTTCCTGCTCCTAGACTACTATCAGCTAAGTTGGACTTGTAGTCCTAAGTTTGTTTTGCATTTTTGTTCCAGTTCTCTGTGTTTGAATATTTCTGAGGCTGGAAGCTCTTGTGAGCTGAAATTGCCACTCTAGTGTCATGAGTTGATATTAGAGTCTTAAAGTAATTTCAGGATGGTGTTTTGAAAAGGGTTTTCAGCTGACTGTGAAGTTCCCTTTTCTGTCTTCCTACTATCTAGTAAGCGGACCTCAATTTGCTAAACCTATCTTCATACTTCGTATGTCAATTTCCTCTAAAATCACCGACAATATATGTGGGGGCTACTGTCTGCCTTTTGGGGAAAATTTCTCTAGAGGTAAGCCAGGTCTGTATTTTCCTCTGCTAGGGTCAGGCAGTCCTCCGGCTGGCGCTGGGCGTCTAGGGATAAAACGTAGGCACGCTACCCGGCCACTGTTAGTTGTGCGGTAGGTTTAGCTCACAGTCAGCTCGAGTTCCCATCTTCCAAGAGCTAGTCCTTTTGTATGCTTTACTACGGTCTCTTGCCATTGAGAACCATGACTGTTTGGCCGGCCAAGGGTTAAAATAATTGGCAGAAGAAAGGAGAGAAAAGAAGTCTGCAGAGAATTTTTTTTTTTTTTTCCTGAGTTTGCTCATTAGTTGATTTCTTGCATCTCTGCTTACTGCAGCCTTCGTCTCTCTCTCCTTCTAATCCTTGAATGGTTCTGATTTCACCTGATAAAAATGGATCAGCAGAGTTTAGCTACAGGTTTGAATAATCTCGCTATGAAGGTTCAAAGTTTACAGGATTTTGTAATTCATGCTCCTATATCTGAACCTAGAATTCCTTTACCTGAATTTTTCTCCGGGGATAGATCTCGCTTCCAGAATTTCAAACATAATTGTAAATTATTTTTGTCTCTGAGATCTCGCTCCGCTGGAGATCCTGCACAGCAGGTCAGGATTGTAATTTCCTTGCTCCGGGGCGACCCTCAGGATTGGGCATTTGCTTTGGCACCAGGGGATCCTGCGTTGCTCAATGTGGATGCGTTTTTCCTGGCATTGGGGTTGCTTTATGAGGAACCTCATTTAGAGATTCAGGCTGAAAAAGCCTTGATGGCCCTGTCTCAGGGGCAAGATGAGGCTGAAATATACTGCCAAAAATTTCGTAAGTGGTCTGTGCTTACTCAGTGGAATGAGTGTGCCCTGGCGGCGAATTTCAGAGAGGGTCTCTCTGATGCCATTAAAGATGTTATGGTGGGGTTCCCTGTGCCTACAGGTCTGAATGAGTCCATGACAATGGCCATTCAGATTGATCGGCGTTTGCGGGAGCGCAAACCTGTGCACCATTTGGCGGTGTCTACTGAGAAGGCGCCAGAGATTATGCAATGTGATAGAATTCTGTCCAGAAGCGAACGACAGAATTTTAGGCGAAAAAATGGGTTATGCTTCTATTGTGGTGATTCAACTCATGTTATATCAGCATGCTCTAAACGTACTAAGAAGGTTGATAAGTCTGTTTCAATTGGCACTTTACAGTCTAAGTTTATTCTGTCTGTGACCCTGATTTGCTCTTTATCGTCTATTACCGCGGACGCCTATGTCGACTCTGGCGCTGCTTTGAGTCTTATGGATTGGTCCTTTGCCAAACGCTGTGGGTTTAATTTAGAGTCTCTGGAAGTTCCTATACCTCTGAAGGGTATTGACTCCACGCCATTGGCTAGTAATAAACCACAATACTGGACACAAGTAACTATGCGTATTAATCCGGATCACCAGGAGATTATTCGCTTCCTTGTGTTGTATAATCTACATGATGTGTTGGTGCTTGGATTGCCATGGCTGCAATCTCATAACCCAGTCCTCGACTGGAAAGCAATGTCTGTGTTAAGCTGGGGATGTCAGGGGACTCATGGGGACGTACCTTTGGTTTCCATTTCGTCATCTATTCCCTCTGAGATTCCGGAATTTTTATCTGATTATCGTGACGTTTTTGAGGAGCCTAAACTTGGTTCACTACCTCCGCACAGAGATTGCGATTGTACTATAGATCTGATTCCGGGCAGTAAGTTTCCAAAGGGTTGTTTATTTAATCTATCTGTGCCTGAACATGCTGCTATGCGGGAATACATTAAGGAGTCCTTGGAAAAGGGACATATTCGTCCTTCGTCATCTCCCTTAGGAGCCGGTTTTTTCTTTGTATCTAAAAAAGATGGCTCTTTGAGGCCGTGTATTGATTATCGGCTTTTGAATAAAATCACGGTTAAATATCAGTATCCTTTGCCACTGCTTACTGATTTGTTTGCTCGAATAAAGGGGGCCAAGTGGTTCTCTAAGATTGATCTTCGTGGGGCGTATAATTTAGTGCGAATTAAGCAGGGGGATGAGTGGAAAACCGCATTTAATACGCCTGAGGGCCATTCTGAGTATTTAGTAATGCCTTTTGGTCTTTCAAATGCCCCTTCAGTCTTTCAGTCTTTTATGCATGACATTTTCCGTGAATATTTGGATAAATTTATGATTGTGTATCTGGATGATATTTTGATTTTTTCGGATGACTGGGACTCTCATGTCCAACAGGTCAGGAGGGTTTTTCAGGTTTTGCGTTCTAATTCCTTGTGTGTAAAGGGTTCTAAGTGTGTTTTTGGGGTTCAAAAGATTTCGTTTTTGGGGTACATTTTTTCCCCCTCTTCCATTGAGATGGACCCTGTCAAGGTTCAGGCTATTTGTGATTGGACGCAACCCTCTTCTCTTAAGAGCCTTCAGAAGTTTTTGGGCTTTGCTAATTTTTATCGTCGATTTATAACTGGTTTTGCTGATGTTGCTGATTGGTCCCCTGCTGCTGTGGAGGCCTTTCGGGAGCTTAAGCGCCGCTTTTCTTCCGCCCCTGTATTGCGTCAGCCTGATGTTACTCTTCCTTTTCAGGTTGAGGTCGACGCTTCAGAAATCGGAGCTGGGGCGGTTTTGTCGCAGAAAAGTTCCGACTGCTCCGTGATGAGACCTTGCGCGTTCTTTTCTCGTAAATTTTCGCCCGCTGAGCGAAATTATGATATTGGTAATCGGGAGCTCTTGGCTATGAAGTGGGCTTTTGAGGAGTGGCGTCATTGGCTTGAGGGGGCTAGACATCAGGTGGTGGTATTGACCGACCACAAGAATTTGATTTATCTTGAGTCTGCCAGGCGCCTGAATCCTAGACAGGCGCGCTGGTCGTTATTTTTCTCTCGGTTTAATTTTGTGGTTTCTTACCTACCGGGTTCTAAAAATGTGAAGGCGGATGCCCTTTCTAGGAGTTTTGAGCCTGATTCCCCTGGTAATTCTGAACCTACAGGTATCCTTAAGGATGGGGTGATATTATCTGCTGTTTCCCCAGACTTGCGACGGGTCTTGCAGGAGTTTCAGGCGGATAGACCTGATCGTTGCCCGCCTGGTAGACTGTTTGTTCCGGATGATTGGACCAGTAGAGTCATCTCGGAGGTCCATTATTCTGCGTTAGCTGGTCATCCTGGAATCTTTGGTACCAGGGATTTGGTGGCTAGGTCCTTCTGGTGGCCTTCCCTGTCGCGAGATGTGCGAGGTTTTGTGCAGTCTTGTGATGTTTGTGCTCGGGCCAAGCCTTGTTGTTCTCGGGCTAGTGGATTGTTGTTATCTTTGCCTATTCCGAAGAGGCCTTGGACTCACATCTCCATGGATTTTATTTCTGATCTCCCTGTTTCTCAGAAGATGTCTGTCATCTGGGTGGTGTGTGACCGTTTCTCTAAGATGGTCCATTTGGTCCCCTTGCCTAAATTGCCTTCCTCATCCGAGCTGGTTCCTCTGTTTTTTCAAAATGTGGTTCGCTTGCATGGTATTCCGGAGAATATCGTTTCTGACAGGGGAACTCAATTCGTGTCTAGATTTTGGCGAGCATTCTGTGCTAGGATGGGCATTGATTTGTCTTTTTCGTCTGCTTTCCATCCTCAGACTAATGGCCAGACCGAGCGAACTAATCAGACCTTGGAGACTTATTTGAGGTGTTTTGTGTCTGCGGATCAGGATGATTGGGTTGCCTTTTTGCCCTTGGCGGAGTTTGCCCTCAATAACCGGGCTAGTTCTGCCACCTTGGTTTCTCCTTTCTTCTGTAATTCGGGGTTTCATCCTCATTTCTCTTCCGGTCAGGTGCAGTCTTAGGATTGTCCTGGAGTGCATGCTGTGGTGGAGAGGTTGCATCAGATTTGGGGGCATGTGGTGGACAATTTGAAGTTGTCCCAGGAGAAGACTCAGCAGTTTGCCAACCGCCGTCGTCGTGTTGGTCCTCGTCTTTGTGTTGGGGACTTGGTGTGGTTGTCTTCTCGTTTTGTCCCTATGAAGGTTTCTTCTCCTAAGTTTAAGCCTCGGTTCATCGGCCCGTACAAGATATTGGAGATTCTTAACCCTGTGTCCTTTCGTTTGGACCTCCCTGCATCTTTTTCTATTCATAATGTCTTCCATCGGTCATTGTTGCGCAGGTATGAGGTACCGGTTGTGCCTTCCGTTGAGCCTCCTGCTCCGGTGTTGGTTGAGGGTGAGTTGGAGTACGTTGTCGAGAAGATCTTGGACTCCCGTGTTTCCAGACGGAGACTTCAGTATCTGGTCAAGTGGAAGGGCTACGGTCAGGAGGATAATTCTTGGGTGACAGCCTCTGATGTTCATGCCTCCGATTTGGTCCGTGCCTTTCATAGGGCTCATCCTGATCGCCCTGGTGGTTCTGGTGAGGGTTCGGTGCCCCCTCCTTGAGGGGGGGGTACTGTTGTGAATTGGGTTTCTGGGCTCCCCCGGTGGTCACTGGTGGTACTGAACTTGTGTGCTTCATCTCCTCTGTTCACCTGTTTCCATCAGGATGTGGGAGTTTTCTATTTAACCTTGCTCCTCAGTCATTTCTATGCCGGCCAACAATGTTACCAGAAGCCTTTCTGTTGCATGTTCCTGCTCCTAGACTACTATCAGCTAAGTTGGACTTGTAGTCCTAAGTTTGTTTTGCATTTTTGTTCCAGTTCTCTGTGTTTGAATATTTCTGAGGCTGGAAGCTCTTGTGAGCTGAAATTGCCACTCTAGTGTCATGAGTTGATATTAGAGTCTTAAAGTAATTTCAGGATGGTGTTTTGAAAAGGGTTTTCAGCTGACTGTGAAGTTCCCTTTTCTGTCTTCCCACTATCTAGTAAGCGGACCTCAATTTGCTAAACCTATCTTCATACTTCGTATGTCAATTTCCTCTAAAATCACCGACAATATATGTGGGGGCTACTGTCTGCCTTTTGGGGAAAATTTCTCTAGAGGTAAGCCAGGTCTGTATTTTCCTCTGCTAGGGTCAGGCAGTCCTCCGGCTGGCGCTGGGCGTCTAGGGATAAAACGTAGGCACGCTACCCGGCCACTGTTAGTTGTGCGGTAGGTTTAGCTCACAGTCAGCTTGAGTTCCCATCTTCCAAGAGCTAGTCCTTTTGTATGCTTTACTACGGTCTCTTGCCATTGAGAACCATGACATGGGGGCTACTGTCTGCCTTTTGGGGAAAATTTCTCTAGAGGTAAGCCAGGTCTGTATTTTCCTCTGCTAGGGTCAGTCAGTCCTCCGGCTGGCGCTGGGCGTCTAGGGATAAAACGTAGGCACGCTACCCGGCCACTGTTAGTTGTGCGGTAGGTTTAGCTCACAGTCAGCTCGAGTTCCCATCTTCCAAGAGCTAGTCCTTTTGTATGCTTTACTACGGTCTCTTGCCATTGAGAACCATGACAGGGCCCCCCGTCTCGCCAGGGCCCTGGTACTTGCCCGGGTGCGCCGGGTGCTGACGCCGGCCCTGCGCACATCCACACCCACAAGATTTCAATTTATACTAGCACATGGCCGAGTGGCCATGCCGAGCTTTTATAGTTGCAGCCTTCCGGGACCTTGCCAGTGGTCCAATCAGAGCCACTTGAGGACCTGGGCATGTGACCCCCAACCTCCAATGAGAGGTCATCCCACGGGCATGCTCAGTAGGCAAAAAGCAGGAATGTCTGCTCGCTGCTGACTAATGCTGGTTACAATAGCTGGACCTGGGACAGCAGCAGTAACCAGATTCACAGTATCAGCTTGAGCAAGATACTGGGACCAACGTTTCTGCTGAGCAGGCTCCTCTGCGGCTGGGGAAGAATGGGAGGCCGCAGAGGACATGGTTTGAGATTCCCCCTGTGAAGTGGCGGTAACATGAATGTTCAGAATTTTACATGAGTATTTGTATGCCCAAACCAGGAGTGGTTAAAAAATGCAGACGTGGTGATGTGTTTCCATTATACTTTTCCTCTGATTGTTCCATTCCTGGTTTTGGCTTACAAATACTGATGTAAAATAGTGATCCAATACTGAATGTATGAATGTGTTCTAAAGGGCCTTAAGCCCTAGTACCTAAGCTACTTACCTGCCGGTTGTGGTTCTTCTTTGGCACAGAGCAGTCGCAGACCACTGCTGCTGGGGATTCAGCTGCCTCTGCTGATATCACGTTGACAGAGTGATGGATTTTTTTCCGCTCCACTCTGTTAACAGAGTGGGACAGTTAGGCCGGCGTCACACTCGGCGTAAGACAATACGGACAATACGGAAATGTTCCCAAAATAGTGATCCGTAGGCAGGGTGTGTCAGCGTATTTTGCGCATGGCATCCTCCGTATGTAATCCGTATGGCATCCGTACTGCGATATTTTCTTGCAGGCTTGCAAAACCGACATCTAATGGATTTATGTGCTCAAATGTTCGGGAAAACATATATACAGTATATATATATATATATATATGTGTGGCGCCCCTAGGGGTATTTGCCACAAAAATAGTTATTGACACCAAATACAAATGCTAGAATAGCAAAGCTGCACTACCATCTCCGGCCAGAAGGGGGAGCTCCAGAGACTCCCCTTGATCTATTCTGGTCTGAGAAAAGGACTGGCAGTTGGGTTGAGGAGCTGAAAGTGAGAGGTCGTATAACTGAACTCCTAACAGCCCTATGACGGATTATAGGCCCGTAGTACCCATAGTAGGAAAAGAGGAATAGAGAAAAAGGACATTGTGAGAACCGGGTAGCAATAACCTCTACCCAGAATAGGCGCAGAGACGGATACCGGATCCGTGGCTATATTCATTATATATAATACAGCAACCGGAAGGAAGTGAGGTGATATCGGCTTCACCAGGGTAAGACGCAGCAACAGACACAGAGTTCAGCGGTACTCCCAGAGGGGGTAAGCCGAAAAAAAAGGACTCGGGTTGTCCGTCAAACCAGAGAACAGAAGAGACAGATTGGGTCGGCAGCCAGTTCACACACAGCAGCAGGGCCATACAGAAACTGCGCATAATAAGAGGTGGAAATCCTGACAGGGTCAAAGTAATTCAGAGTTCTTAAACAGACTCCGGTGACAGTATTGATTGCAAATCCCTGTTTGTTGAAGTAAACTGGTTAAACGTTTCAGCGCCTCAGTCTTTCATTTGGACAATAGCCATCGGTCCAGGATCGGGGTCATCACAGCTGAGAGGACCTGCTGCTGATCAAGTAAGTGTCTGTTCCTTCATGATATTCCTTACATTGTGCATCGCCTGAGGCCACAGCACCGGGTCAAGCCACTAGTGACATCCCCCTCAAGAGATGGACCTCATTGATCTGGTGCTGGGTACCTCGGTCTCACGGGCGTCACAACTGGCGTCACGAACAGGATTGGGCCAGCCCATACACCGGGTATTGTGTGCCATAATTGGAGTCTGAAACTGTGAAAATTTGGATGAAAAATCTTGGAAATTGACTTTGTTAAAGAAAATCCCGTTCCCCATTGAAAACTATTGAAAGTGACTTTTCTCCATTGGTTATAATGGGGTAAAAATGGCCGCCATCCCCTGATGTAATCATCTCATAACCGTTAGGCACAAAACTGTTAATCGAGCTACGTCATTACCCAAGCCCCAGTCTAACTGAAAAGCTTCAAAATCCACCATTACAGAGCGTGCGGCAGTTAGAGGCAGCAGGGGGCGTGTCATTGTCATCCTGCTGCACAGAGGAACGAATCTACATTTTCTAGACGGAAGCTGGGACCGGAGGGGTCTGGATTAACTAAGGGGGTACAGTATGTTGCAGCACGGAGACGCCGCAGCACCCGGCGACGCTAATGCAGCTGAAAGACAGAGTGTCGATAGAGAGCCTGGCAGCACAGCAGTGCAAGGAGTGGCGCCCATCATGCTGGTGTTGATGCCATATACCCCGGGTGGCCCATGGCTTCCAATGTATGAAGGTGAACTTAATACCCTTGACGGTTTCAGGGAAAAGATGCTGGCTCATTTTGATATGTTCCCCGTGCGTGAAGCTCAGCGTGTTAGTCTCCTGATGATGCAGTTAAGTGGCCATGCTAAGCGAGAAGTCACGGCATGGGCAACTGATCTAAAAGGTACTGTTGAACGCATATTTGCTGGATTAAAAGCTACATTTGAAACCACTGCCAGCAGCAAAGCTAAAGTACGATTCTTTAATTGCAAACAAAAAGCTAATGAGGGCGTGAGATATTTTGCCTTAAACCTGCAGGAAGCCCTTAAATCACTTATACTGGCTGAACTAATTTTTAACACAGGAGCCGATAAACTGCTAAGAGACCAATTTATTGAGGGACTCTACACCCCTTCTCCCCGGGACATGTGAGCATGCTTGTTTTTAAGAACCCTGAATTGACATTTGCCCAACTAAAGGAGAGCGCTATACGTCTCCAGCTGGCAGAGGCACCTCGGGATCAAGATCTCACACAACCCATGGCAGATGCACTTCAGCAACGGGGAATGCCAGTGACATCAGCTACGTCCGGTGCCAGTGCTAAGTCCCTGGGGCCCATTACTAATGAGGCTCTTCAGCAAAAGCTTGACTCTTTAACTGATGTTGTTGCTTCAATGGCTAAAACCATGCAGGAGATGAGAGAACCCAGGATGGAGTTGGCAAACCGTAGAGAGGATGTTCCATGGATGAGGTCCCGGAGATACCCGACATGGAGAGGACGACCCCGTGACCGCTACCAACCGGATGGACAGCCCATTTGCCGCCGTTGCCAGCAGCCAGGCCACTTTGCACGAAATTGTGATTTAAACGGGAATCCCCTGGGAATGCGAGCCGCTTCGCAGGAATGAATTTTCAAGGCCCAACACCCTGGCACGACAGGTACATCGGAGGACGACCCATCATCCCCATCGTGCTGGACGGAATTCCCCTCAACGCTTTGCTGGATACAGGTTCCCAGATTTCATCTATACCATATATCCTTTATAAGAGGTACTGGGCTGAGGTAGATATTGATAAAGGACCCTCCGATGTTGAACTAGATATATGGGCCAGTAATGGTAAGTTGGTACCGAAACTAGGATTCAGGGAGATGACCATAAAGATTGGTAAAGCAGAATTGAAGAAACTGGGTATAATTGTCGTTGATGTTGACCGACAGAACTGTGAACCAACTGTATTGATAGGAATGAATGTGTTAGAGAGCTGCTTTTCCGAAGTTATTTCTGTCTTACAACAAATTGCTGAAACTGCCCGATCCTGCCAGCAGAGAGTTCTCCGGAGGGAAATAAAAGTATTAATGTTAAGGCAACAGATAGAAGTTGCAGGTGGAGAAATCGGCAGTGTGAGGGTGAGTGATCCAACATCTATTGTAATCCCACCAAAAACAGAAATGCTGGTATGGTGTAGAGCGGCCATTGGTACTAAAGGACGAGACTATCAAGCCTTAATAGAACCAGCGTACACCGACAGCAGGCCCACTATACTCACGGCACGAGGGGTGGTCGAGGTACACCGGGGACGGGTGCCGGTACGACTTTTGAACTGTGGAGAGGAAGAGGTCACTTTGCCAAGGTACGCTACAGTGGCAAAGTTATATACTGTTGACAACAATGCCATCACAACCGTTGAGCCCTTAGAATCGACCTGTCAGGTGGAAAATAACGGCTCAGATGGAGAATCGGAGGATTGGTGCCAACAGCTAGACATGGGTGTAGATTCAACACCTACCCATCAAAGACAAGGGGTGTATAGATTAGTGACGGAATATGAACAGGTCTTCAGTAAACACCCATTGGACTTCGGACGGATAGAAGGGGTGGAACATACAATCCCCACCGGTGACCATCCCCCGATAAAAGAAAGATATAGACCCATACCGCCCGCTCACTATCAATGCGCGAAGGACATGCTGAGAGAGATGAAACAGGCCGGGGTAATAAGAGATAGTTGTAGCCCTTGGGCGGCCCCTCTGGTGATTGTCAAAAAAAAGGACGGAACCATGAGAATGTGCGTAGACTACCGGCGGATTAATAACATCACCCATAAAGATGCCTATCCCTTGCCTAGGATAGAAGAGTCCTTGACTGCTTTGAAATCTGCTAATTATTTTTCCACCTTAGACTTAACAAGCGGGTATTGGCAAGTCCTTGTGGCTGAGAGAGATAAAGAAAAAACGGCATTCACCACACCAATGGGTCTAAGCGAATTTAATCGCATGCCGTTCGGACTCTGCAACGCATCCGGTACTTTCCAGCGACTGATGGAATGTTGCCTCGGACACAAGAACTTCGAGACCGTTCTCCTGTACCTAGATGATGTGATCGTCTACTCAAAGACTTACGAACAGCACTTAACAGACCTGGCAGAGGTGTTCGAAGCCTTATCCAAGTATGGTATGAAAATCAAACCATCCAAATGTCACCTTCTCAAGCCAAAGGTACAATACTTAGGGCACATCGTGAGTTCGGAGGGAGTAGCACCGGATCCCGAGAAAATAACTGCCATAAGGGATTGGCCAAGACCTACCAACGCAAAAGAAGTGAGGCAATTCTTGGGATTAGTGGGTTACTATCGTAGATTTATAAAAGGATTTACCAAATTGGCAGCGCCCTTGCAAGATGCTTTGATAGGGCAGACGAAGAAACCTTCAAACCGAAACCCTCCTTTTCAGTGGAACGACGAAAGAGAAGACTTCTTTGAACAACTAAAGAAGGCACTAACCGGAGAAGAAGTTCTGGCGTACCCGGATTACCATCAACCTTTCATCGTCTACACCGATGCCAGTAATGTGGGATTGGGAGCAGTGCTGTCACAAAAGCAAGAAGGTCGGGAGAAAGTCATCGCCTTTGCAAGTAGAAAACTCCGGCCTACTGAAAGAAATTCTGAAAATTATAGCTCCTTCAAATTGGAGCTACTGGCAGTAGTTTGGGCTGTGACTGAACGTTTCAAACACTATTTGACCGGTGCAGAATTTATTGTCTATACTGACAACAATCCATTGACCCACCTAGACACGGCTAAATTAGGTGCGTTAGAACAGCGATGGATAGCCCGGTTATCTAATTACAACTTCGTGATCAAGTATCGAGCAGGTCGCAAGAATGGAAATGCCGATGCCCTATCCCGGATGCCACACTTGAGAGATGTAGAAGAAGAAACGGGGGAGCTTGAAGAAATTGAACTACCAGCCTTTCATCAGCCCAAGGTAAAACATCGTCAGTCAAATACCTATCAGAAACAACAAGAAGTGAATTTTAATCCGTTAGCACACCATAGATGGGCTGACACCCAAGATAGCAATCCAGCTGTGAAGCTAGTGAAGGAACTATTGACTGAGCAAAGTGCATATCCCGATGAGGATGCCCCAGAAGAGACGCATCAACTCTGGAAAGAGAGAGGCAAAATGTTCCTGTATCAAGGGAAACTCTGTAGAAGATACACCAATCCGAAAACACATGAATTGGTTTGGCAGATTATCGTGCCTAAACAAGATGTGAGGATGGTCCTCGAGGCTTACCACAATGGTGCTGGTCACTTTGGTTGGAAAAAGCTAGAAGTACTTCTGAGAGAAAGATTTTATTGGGTCGGGATGAGAAAATCAATCGAACAGTGGTGTAGAAACTGTGGCCCGTGCAACCTCAGAAGGAACGATCAAAAGAGCCAAAGAGCACCACTGCGGCCCATAATCACCAAACAACCACTTGAACTGGTAGCCATGGACCACGTGAAGTTGACACCGAGCCGGTCCGGTTACGTCTATGCCTTGACCATCGTGGATCATTATTCGCCCTTCTTGGTAGTAGTACCTGTAAAAGATCTGACTGCAAAAACAGCAGCCAAAGCATTCCAAACGTACTTTTGTAGACCCCATGGATATCCGGAACAAGTTCTCACTGACCAGGGTACAGCCTTTGAATCAGAGATCTTCAGAGAATTCTGTAATATGTATGGTTGCAAAAAGATCCAGACGACGGCCTATCATCCGCAAACAAATGGCTTATGTGAGAAGATGAACCATATTGTGATAGACCTACTAAAGACTTTACCTGAAACGGAAAGGAATCTATGGCCAGAGAAATTGCCTGACTTGGTGGATCTGTATAATCATGTCCCGGTGAGCTCTACCAACTGCACCCCAGCTTATCTTATGCGTGTAAGACCCGGCCAATTGCCAATAGATCTAGAAATGGGAATTCTGAAACCAGACGCAGAAGTTCAAGACTCCAATTGGGATGTCGTACGGCAAAAGCAGTATCGCCAAGTGCAAGAGAGTGTGTAAAGAAGCCTCCAGCAAACCAGAGAAAGACAAGAGCGAACTTTCAACCAGAATGCTCTAGCAACTCCATTAAGACCGGGTAACCAAGTACTCAAGAGCAATCGTCGAACCAATAAACTGGATAATCAATGGGAAGCTGTACCCTACACAGTTTTACCAACAAGAATGGATAATCCTAAAATGTGTCTCATTAGCAAAAACGGAGGTTTAACATCTGTACTAGTGTCAAGAGACAATCTTAAATTATGTCCGGAAACGTTGAAAGAGCCAGAAGTTGTCCAGCCAGAATCAGAAGTTATTCAACCTATACAGGTTCAACCAGTAAAGGAAAAAGAGGAGGAAATGTATCACACCTGTATAGGAGACTTTCCCAAAACCCTACTAACATACCATGGTGCAGTAGTGGTTCCCATGGTGGCCTTTTATCCAACACCGAATCCAATATTAGAAGTCCCAAGACAGGAAGAGGCTGACCCCGTACTACAAGAGGTTCCAGGTCAGGAAGAACAGATTCCTGATCAGAGTGATCCCATTCACGGTGGACTTGTCAACCCCATAGTGGTGGAATTATCTTTAGCAGAGAGGGCAGATACTATATCCGCAGTAGACAGTAGTACACCACATAAAGAGACACCGCTATTACGTAGATCCCAGCGTAGTACCCAGGGTCAATTGCCGGCCAGGTATGCGGATTACCAACTATAAGACTATAGTCATTGTTATCGTTCTGTAACGTTTAAGCCCAGTACCTACAGAGACTTACCTGTATGAACTTCTTGCATATTCTTGAACTTTTTATCAGCCCGGAAACACTAAATCAAAGCTCCGGAAAGACTGCTTTGTGAACTTTGCTTCCTAGTACCTTCAAGGATAGAACTGTATTAATGGACGCTATTTGAAGTGACTTTTTACAGAATTCCATTTTTTTTTTGTTTCTTTGAGTGGTTTTTGTAACTTTTCATTTTTAAGACTCTGTACATATCAATTGTTATTTCAAAATGTTATCATCCCACAGTCCCGGAGTACTGTTCTTAACTAAGGGGGGATGTGGCGCCCCTAGGGGTATTTGCCACAAAAATAGTTATTGACACCAAATACAAATGCTAGAATAGCAAAACTGCACTACCATCTCCGGCCAGAAGGGGGAGCTCCAGAGACTCCCCTTGATCTATTCTGGTCTGAGAAAAGGACTGGCAGTTGGGTTGAGGAGCTGAAAGTGAGAGGTCGTATAACTGAACTCCTAACAGCCCTATGACGGATTATAGGCCCGTATTACCCATAGTAGGAAAAGAGGAATAGAGAAAAAGGACATTGTGAGAACCGGGTAGCAATAACCTCTACCCAGAATAGGCGCAGAGATGGATACCGGATCCGTGGCTATATTCATTATATATAATACAGCAACCGGAAGGAAGTGAGGTGATATCGGCTTCACCAGGGTAAGACGCAGCAACAGACACAGAGTTCAGCGGTACTCCCAGAGGGGGTAAGCCGAAAAAAAAGGACTCGGGTTGTCCGTCAAACCAGAGAACAGAAGAGACAGATTGGGTCGGCAGCCAGTTCACACACAGCAGCAGGGCCATACAGAAACTGCGCATAATAAGAGGTGGAAATCCTGACAGGGTCAAAGTAATTCAGAGTTCTTAAACAGACTCCGGTGACAGTATTGATTGCAAATCCCTGTTTGTTGAAGTAAACTGGTTAAACGTTTCAGCGCCTCAGTCTTTCATTTGGACAATAGCCATCGGTCCAGGATCAGGGTCATCACAGCTGAGAGGACCTGCTGCTGATCAAGTAAGTGTCTGTTCCTTCATGATATTCCTTACATTGTGCATCGCCTGAGGCCACAGCACCGGGTCAAGCCACTAGTGACATCCCCCTCAAGAGACGGACCTCATTGATCTGGTGCTGGGTACCTCGGTCTCACGGGCGTCACATATGTCATTGAGACACATATATATATATAGTCTGTATTTATATTTACTACAGCGCGATATCTGTGAAAAGCCGGTAATTCAATTGCCGGCTTTTCATTTCTCCTTCCCAAACCCGACAGGATATGAGACATGGTTTACATACAGTAAACCATCTCATATCCCCATTTTTTTTGCATATTCCACACTACTAATGTTAGTAGTGTGTGTATGCAAAATTTGGGCGCTGTAGCTGCTAAAATAAAGGGTTAAATGGCGGGAAAAAATTGGCGTGGGCTCCCGCGCAATTTTCTCCGCCAGAGTGGTAAAGCCAGTGACTGACGGCAGATATTAATAGCCAGGAGAGGGTCCATGGTTATTGGCCCCCCGTGGCTAAAAACATCTGCCCCCAGCCACCCCAGAAAAGGCACATCTGGAAGATGCGCCTGTTCTGGCACTTGGCCACTCTCTTCCCATTCCCGTGTAGTGGTGGGATATGGGGTAATGAAGGGTTAATGCCACCTTGCTATTGTAAGGTGACATTAAGCCAGATTAATAATGGAGAGGCGTCAATTATGACACCTATCCATTATTAATCAAATTGTTTGAAAGGGTTAAAAAACACACACACACATGATTTAAAAGTATTTTAATAAAATAAACACAGCGGTTGTTTTAATATTTTATTGCTCTCTCAATCCATTTGCAGACCCTCGCTTGGCAAAACAATAAACCCACAATATACATACCTTCTGCTGACCCGTCACGTCCCACGAGGTAATCCATCTGAAGGGGTTAAAATAATTTACAAGCAGGAGCCCTGCAAATGCAGCTGTGCTCGTGCTTGTAATTCCCCGGCGAATGAAGGAAATGTAGGTCATTGACCTACATTTCCTTCAGTCGCGGTGATGCGCCCCCTGGTGGATGTCCTCATATGACCTGGAGCGTGGGAAAAAGTTCCCAGGCTGCAGTTCATGAGAGCATCCAGCAGGGGCGCATCACCGCGACTGAAGGAAATGTAGGTCAATGACCTACATTTCCTTCATTCGCCGGGGAATTACAAGCACGAGCACAGCTGCATTTGCAGGGCTCCTGCTTGTAAATTATTTTAACCCCTTCAGATGGATTACCTCGTGGGACGTGACGGGTCAGCAGAAGGTATGTATATTGTGGGTTTATTGTTTTGCCAAGGGAGGGTCTGCAAATGGATTGAGAGAGCAATAAAATATTAAAACAACCGCTGTGTTTATTTCATTAAAATACTTTTAAATCATGTGTGTGTGTTTTTTTAACCCTTTCAAACAATTGGATTAATAATGGATAGGTGTCATAATTGACGCCTCTCCATTATTAATCTGGCTTAATGTCACCTTACAATAGCAAGGTGGCATTAACCCTTCATTACCCCATATCCCACCGCTACACGGGAGTGGGAAGAGAGTGGCCAAGTGCCAGAATAGGCGCATCTTCCAGATGTGCCTTTTCTGGGGTGGCTGGGGGCAGATGTTTTTAGCCACGGGGGGCCAATAACCATGGACCCTCTCCTGGCTATTAATATCTGCCGTCAGTCACTGGCTTTACCACTCTGGCGGAGAAAATTGCGCGGGAGCCCACGCCAATTTTTTCCGCCATTTAACCCTTTATTTTAGCAGCTACAGCGCTGAAATTTTGCACATACACACTGCTAACATTAGTAGTGTGGAATATGCAAAAAAAATGGGGATATGAGATGGTTTACTGTATGTAAACCATGTCTCATATCCTGTCGGGTTTAGGCAGGAGAAATGAAAAGCCGGCAATTGAATTACCGACTTTTCACTAACACCGCTGCGTATTTCTCGCAAGTCACACTGCTGGTCCGTGTGGAATCCGTATTTTTCTTGCCCCCATAGACTTTCATTGGCGATTTTTTTGCGCAATACGCTGACAAACGCAGCATGCTGCGATTTTGTACGGCCGTAGAAAGCCGTATAATACTGAACCGTAATATACGGCTGATAGGAGCAGCCCCATTGAGAATAATTGTGCCGTTTATTTTGCGAGTTTTACGGACGTATTTTCTGCGCTCTTACATCCGTAAAACTCGCCAGTGTGACGCCGGCCTTAGGCAGCAGGAATCCAGCTGTCGATCAGAATGACATCTTCGGAGTCCTGCCCTATTAAACAGAGTGGAGCGGAAAAGATTCCATCGCTTTGCTGACGTGACTTGTGGTCTGTGACCACAATGTACCGAGAAGAATGGCATAGTGCACAACAGGCATGTATGTAGCAACTACCTGCTTAAGCACACTTTTTGTTTTTCAGAAATATCTTTTAACCCTTTCAAGTCGCAGCCCTTTTTCGTTTTTGCGTTTTCGTTTTTCACTCCCCTCCTTCCCAGAACCATAACTTTTTTATTTTTCCGTCAATATGGCCATGTGAGGGCTTATTTTTTGTGGGACGAGTTGTCTTTTTGAACGACACCATTGGTTTTACCATGTCTTTTACTAGAAAACAGGAAAAAAATTCCAAGTGCGGTGAAATTGCAAAAAAAGTGCAATCCCACACTTGTTTTTTGCTTGGCTTTTTTGCTAGGTTCACTAAATGCTAAAACTAACCTGCCATTGTGATTCTCTAGGTCAGTACGAGTTCATAGACACCTAATATGTCTAGGTTATTTTGTATCCAAGTGGTGAAAAAAAATTCAAAACTTTGCTTAAAAAAAAAATAATGCCATTTTCCGATACCCGAAGCGTCTCCATTTTTCGTGATCTGGGGTCGGGTGAGGGCTGATTTTTTGCGTGCCGAGCTGAAGTTTTTAATAATATCACTTTTGTGCAGATACGTTCTTTTGATCGCCCGTTATTGCATTTTAATGCAATGTCACGGCGACCAAAAAAACGTAATTCTGGCGTTTTGAATTTTTTTCTCGCTACGCTGTTTAGCGATCAGGTTAATGCTTTTTTTTATTGATAGATTGGGCGATTCTGAACGCGGCGATACCAAATATGTGTAGGTTTGATTTTTTTTTTATTGTTTTATTTAGGATGGGGCGAAAGGGGAGTGATTTAAACTTTTATGTTTTTTACGTTTTTTTCATATTTTTAAAAGCATTTTTTTTTTACCTGTGCCATGCTTCAATAGCCTCCATGGGAGGCTAGAAGCTGGCACAACTCGATTGGCTCAGCTACATAGCAGCGATCATCAGATCGCTGCTATGTAGCTGAAATGCAGGTGTGCTGTGAGCGCTGACCACAGGGCGGCGCTCACAGCAGGCCGGCATCAGTAACCATAGAGGTCTCAAGGACCTCTATGGTTACTGTCCTGACACATCGCCGACCCCCGATCATGTGA
Organism: Ranitomeya variabilis; assembly: GCF_051348905.1. NCBI lineage: Eukaryota > Metazoa > Chordata > Amphibia > Anura > Dendrobatidae > Ranitomeya > Ranitomeya variabilis. Next base: position 629,329,236 of record NC_135234.1, on the reverse strand, counting down.
CGGGGGTCGGCGATGACGTCATTTACGGAAGCCCGGCCGGAAGCTTTAGTTAAATGCGGCTGTCTGCGTTTGACAGCGGCATTTAACAGGTTAATAGCGGCGGGGGAATAGCGATTTCACCCGCTGCTATTGCGCGCACATGTCAGCTGTACAAAACAGCTGACATGTCGCAACTTTGATGTGGGCTCAGCCCCGGAGCCCACATCAAGGGGGGATTCATGGCATGCGCAGTACATGTACGGCGCATGTCGTGAAAGGGTTAATATATTGCAATCATCATATCACATGGCACTGTGTACTCACAATTGCTCATTTTACCTTTCTACACAGCTAATTCTTCCCTTTTCCATTAAGTCTATGACATGACGTGATTAATAACTGACGAGCTGAATCCTTCTAAGTCATGCTTATATACATTTGTATCTCATGTCATGAACCTACAACTCCCAGTATGTCCTTAACAATTCTAAATACATAAATAAATACACGCCCATTTATGACCTAAATAAGCCTCCTATAGCATATGGCCTCCACATTGTCCTCTTTAATGATCTACACCTGCCACACTGTCTGCCATTATCAGCTATAATCTCTACACCATCCACCCTTATGAACCATGAACTATACCATGGGGGGAGGGATCTGCTTCTGACACTGTTATCGGGGTAATGTCCCCAATCTGGTATATATGACCCCCTCATCCTGGTATATATGTCCCCATCATCCTAGTATAATATGTCCTCATCATCCTGGTATATATAGCCCCATCATCCTGGTATATATAGCCCAATCATCCTGGTATATATGGAGTTCATCCTGATATACTGTATATGGCCCCCCATCCCAGTATATATGTCTCCCCCATCCTGGTATACAGTTAGGTCCATATATATTTGGACAGAGACAACATTTTTCTAATTATGGTTATAGACATTACCACAATGAATTTTAAACAAAACAATTCAGATGCAGTTGAAGTTCAGATTTTCAGCTTTCATTTGAGGGTATCCACATTAAAATTGGATGAAGGGTTTAGGAGTTTCAGCTCCTGAACACGTGCCACCAAAATTAGAAAAATGTTGTCTCTGTCCAAATATATATGGACATAACTGTATATGTCCTTATCATCCTGTTATATACAGTATAGCCCCCATCCTGGTATATATGGCCCCTCAATCCTGGTATATATAGACCCCATCACGTCGCACAAAAAAAAAAAAAAGATTCTACTTACATTTCCTCCTCTCCCTTGCAGCGCAGCATCCTATTGTGATGTCGGCAGCTGATTTCAATGTGTAAGAAGCATGTGACGTTACTGCCATGCGCCCCCACACGCCAAGGTCATCTGCTGGAATATTCGCTGATCACCACGCCAGGGATTATGGGTGTGGAGAGCAGTGAATATTCATTTTCATTAATAGCCAGACACTGTTAGCCGCAGCCTCTGCAGGAAGCCATAGGCAGGGTTATGGGCATGGGGAGTAGCGAATATTCATTTTCTTTAATAGCAGACACAAGTATTAGCCGCAGCAGCCAGCTCCTGCGACCCTTCTACTAAACCGCCGCTGCCACAGCATACTACGGTATCTTTTTTTCTTTTGCTACCAAAGTGTGCCCCCTACAGGGAGGCAGAAAGTAGCGCTTGAGGCAGGTGCCTACCCTGTCTACCCCTTGTCCCAGGCCAGCCTTGAATGAAGAGCGTATGACTCCAGCACATCCACTCATTAATACCAGCATGAAAAACACCGGTCTTGATAAATTGGGGTCTATGTCTATCAAATGCACCCCATTAAAAGGATGCACTATGCTCTGCTCTGCATTTATTTTTTCAGGCATTTTTTCCCATAAATGTTTTTTTTATAAAACTTAAAAAACACCAGGAAAAATCACATGCACAAAATGTCATAAATGAAAAATAGTACGACTGGCCTATTAGCAGTCAGCAGCACAGATGACATCAGGCCTTCGGAAGCGGTGCATGATGTCACTACATTGCACCATCTACTCTGGATGATTGAGGAGGTAGAAGGAGCTGATCCTCGAGGGAGCTGAGACTGGTGAGAATTATGTGAGTTTGATGCTTGGGGCTTTTTTTTAACTTTCTCTATGAAGAGAAGCACTATGGGGTACATTATTATGACAGAATTACATTAGAAGTGAATGGGTGACGTTATAAGTATATTGGGATGAGAATATGGGACATTGTAAGTGTATGAGACTAATTAGTAATATATAGGAGCCAGAATGGGGACATTATAAGTATACTGTATAGGGGCCAGAATGGGGAATATTATAGGTAGATGGGGACATTATATTTATATGAGGGCAAGAATAAGGCACATTGTAAGTGGATAGAGGATGTTATAAGTTTTACAGGTATATTTTATAGTATATAGGGGCCAGAATACGGGCTATAAAAGTAGGACATTATCACTGAGGACAGGGTCATTATTGCTGTATTCGGTCTCAAAGGAGAATTTTGCTATTCCCTGGGAGCCACAAAAGGGAACATAAGCATTAGTGCAGTATGAGGGCTAGGGATGGGAACATCTCTACCGTGAGGGGGTCACAAAGGGGGACAACACTACTTGTAATATATTTTATTTTTGGAGATACTAATGCTGTGGGGGGGGGGGGAGGGGAACAAAGGAGAATTACTATTAATGTCCAGGACCCTAGGGCAGTACTGCTGCACTTTTCCTCTTCATCTGGTGTATAAATGCAGGGAAAAATTGGGGAAAGTGCTCTAGAAACAATCAGCCGTAGATGTCTGTATATGTCATTTTGCAGAAACAAAAGTTAATTACTTCAACTGTAGACATCATCATCATCATCATCATTGAGTCACTGGGTTTGCTTGTACTGCATAGGCTACGTTCACATTTGCGTTGTGCGGCGCAGCGTCGGCAACGCAAAGCACAACGCATGCAAAAACGCATGCAAAACGCAGCTTTTTGTGACGCATGCGTCCAATTTTGGCATGATTTTCGGCGCAAAAAAAATGCAACATGCAGCGTCCTGTGCGCCCTGACGCTTGCGCCAAAAATGACGCATGCATCACAAAACGCAAGACAACGCATGTCCATGCGCCCCCATGTTAAATATAGGGGCGCATGACGCATGCGCCACTATGCGTCGCCGAACCTGCGCCCGATGCAACGCAAATGTGAACGTAGCCATACACTGATAGTGCAGCGCCCCAGAGTCCTGGTCGTTGCAGTACTGTTGCTCCGCCGCTAAGGGGGGCTATGGTACGTCTGATGGCACTGAAGGAGTTCATCTGACCAGGTATCACAGACACCAATACATTTCACAGTCTGGCCTCCAGGGGGAGCTAAGGGTTCTATTTATTAGGCCACTCCTCACAATCTGGTAAAACTGGGGGTTAGGCAGGAAGTTAGAGGGAAAGCTGACTGGGTTGGAACCAGGCAACACCTTGTGACAGAGGGTGTTGTAGGGGAAGATTCAGAGGGGTCCCTGTCAGGGGTGGGATCCTGACAGAGGCCTAGCAACCAGAGAGAACGTTACGGGACCGCGCCTGCACGATATAGCGGCGGTACCCCAAGAAAGGACAAGAAGCGAGGTATATTGTGCTGAGTGAGAAACGAGATCAACGCAACAAGGAGAATACCAGTAGGAGTCGTGCTGTAAGACGAGGCAACATGCTATTGCGCATAACCGGTGGCCGGAACGCCGAGGAAGTATAGAGCTCCAAGCCAAACTTCAAACCTACGGCAGGACAGTCAGTTACAGGCGGGCTGTCTCACCCAGACCCAGGAAGACACAGGGGGGTAACAACAAGAGTGGGGCGACGCTGGAGTCCCGGAAGAGCTCCGAGCCTCCCCGTCATACGGGTGCGTCCTAACCGTAAGATCAGGGGGACGTAGAGGGAGAACATCAGAATCGAGTTGTGAGGGAACACGAGAAACAGACACAACAGTTGTGGGTACTATCCCGTAAGCACAGCAGGGGAGGACCACAACACACAAGCGCAGGAAGGTAGGCACAGATTTCCACCTGCAAAGGGAACTCTGGAGGTGCCATCGGACCGGCCGGACTTGCGCAGCCTGGTTAACCGTATTCCGGACTGAGGACCCTGAAGCCTTCAGTAAAGAGGTAAAGAGACTGCAACCTGGTGTCCTCGTTATTTACCGCGACCGGCACTTCACCTCACCATAACATCATCATCTTACCACCACCTTTCATTGTGCGTCCCTCAGCAGAGTCACGGACCGGGTCTAGCCACCGTGACAACCCCAGAGCAGAGACTCAGAGGCCCGGTACCGGGTACCCCTCGGCCCTGCGACAGTGGGGGCGCTACAACTTGGCGTCATGAACAGGATCTACTTATGCCTGAAGAATCGGGTCATGTGTGCCTTGGAACTGTGATTTATTATACTTGGACTGTGACTTATTGCAAAGACTGTATATTGCCACTTGCCGCCAAAAGTTCCCGCCAAGACCCGCCGCCATTACAGCGCTCAGGAGAGCGCAGGAGAAGAAGAGGGGCGTGGAGTGGGCGTAGACAAGCTGAAGAGCGCGAAAGACAATGGCCGCCCAGTCTAAATATTTCTGCACCGTGAGGACGTGTCCGTCAACAGCCGAGATCCGCCTCCTGATTCTCAATGGTGGGCGGAGACAGAGAAAACGAAACCGCCCACGAAGGAGAGAGCGGGAAAAGGATCAGGAAGCGATACACGTGGAGGACGCCATGGCCAGCAGCTCGGAACCCGAATGTGGGGTTGAAACAGAAGTCTCCCCCAACTACCCGGACGAGCACCGCAGCCAATTCTCCATGGACAGCGCTGATCTCTTGCAGGCTGAGATGGGAGACTTGATCCACCAGCTCCTTCAGCTGAACGTGAAGGCCCAGGCTCCGCACCAGGTGGCGCCGGAAGGAAGATCTCTGGCATCGGATCCTGTACCGCTACCGGAGTCGCTGCTGAGACCCTCGCCGACACAGCCAGCGGAACCCGCTGCGGAGGACGGGCCTGCATCGGCTCGTGAGTCCGCCGACCCCGTCCCGCTGGCGGAGGGCTTGTTAGTAGGCCCCGTTGCAGCACCCCCTCTCCCTGGGACCCATAGACTCCAGCGCCTGTTACCATGGGAGGAGACAACGGGTATGGAGCACCTCCTGAAAGCCCCGATTCTGCCAACTACCCTGCTGTGTAAAGCCCATGCAGAGCGCACGGTATGCCGCTGGGTGAACCCAGGATCCAACCTCATGGGGTTCCCCGGGGTGAAGACACGGGAAGGGGAGATGGTGCAGGCCCTGGGCTGGGAGGAATACCAGACCCAGCTGGAACAGCAGTGGGAGGAAAAGGAAAAGGAGTACCAGGCCGGGCTAGAGGCCCACCATCAAAAAGACCTGGCGGTCAAGGACCGGGCCCGCAAGGACCTCGCCGCTCACCAGGCCCCGTGCAGGCAGGGCACCATTACCACCTTCAAGCTCCGCGGAGGCTGGGGCTTCATTAAAGAGCCGGGTCTGTATGCGAAGGTGTTTGTCAATCGAAGGGATGTGGAGTCTCATCTCAGAGAGGGCCACCCAGACCGGGATCTCTACCCGGGGGACGAAGTCAGTTACACCCGGCACTTTGGGGAAAAGGGGTGGTTTGCCCTGAATGTCCACAAGAGGCAGAACCCTGTGACACCCCCGATTAAGGTGCCAGTGAAGCTGACCCCCGTAGCGAAGGTGCCCCCTTGTGGTCAGCCCATGATCGTTACCAGGACCACCGAGGTCACCCCAACGTGCACTATGGTCAAGACCACGACATGCAGCATCGTCACCTCAACCACCCTCGTGGCCAAGGAGGCACCTCTTCCGGTGGGTGGTGCTCGTGCTGCTCCAGAACTGAAGACAGTGGGTACGCAGACCCCCAGATGGGACAACACCTCCCCTTATGCAGTACCAGGCGGTGCGCAATTCCCTAAGGGGTTGCCTCCGCCGGTGCTGCCTCCTGAATGGTTCAAGTAACTATTCTAACACACTACAAGAAGACTGAGTAAGCAGGAGTGCTTTATTGAATGTACATAGTTAATTGTTTTCACTGTTTTGCTGCTAAAACCCGTCCAGGGTTAACTCTTAAAGGGATCCCTTTGTTGACCCGGGATCCCTATTGTTTCTTGTTTGTTTCCTACTTTTGCACAGTTATCAAAGGACTGCCGAATCATGGACGGTGAATGATTCAAAAACTGATGTTGTAAATAGTTTGCACCTTCTTAAAGGTGCTCTCTACTGGTTTTACATGAAGAAAGGACTCTTTGCGAAGATGCTGTTTTTGAAAACATTACCGGAGTCCTTATTGCGTACGGACTTGCAGCTTGAGAAGTTGCACTACCTCATAGAGACTTGGTCCCCTCTTAAAGGGGATGTTCATTGATAGTACTTAGAGAATGATGATGCTCTAAAAGAAAAAGTAATAATGCTGATATGTGAAAGTTAAATGTAGCCAACTAGTTGATTGTGAGAAATGTTTAATGATGTTGATAGAAGAACGAGGACAGGAAGTGAACCCGTACGGGGTTAGTTAGTGAGTCCTCTCCCATACAGAGATGGCTCAGTGATCTTGAACTGAAAGAAAAATGATATGTTCTATACTGTGTATAGTAGTGGAAGGACAGTAGGCCCGGGCGGAAAGGGGCGGTCCTGTACAGAAAGGAGAGGCAGTAGGTCTGGAGCAGTTAGGACAGGCGGTCCTGCAGACATAAAGTAGGAGAATGCAAAAACGTTGTGTAGCCTTATAATGTCTTATAAGAAGGTCTTTAGTGGATTTAGCGAGTACGTCCTTAAAGGCAATGTTAAATTATTGTTCACAAGTTTTGCACTCAGTAGAATACCCGGTTGGGTAAAAGAAGTTATTTATAGTATGTTATTTAAAGTATTTAACCATGTTTGTAACGTTCAAGTGTCCTCACATCCCATAAAGGGAAGCTCTGTTAAAAAGTTTACTTGTACTTGCATCTTCAAAATTGTATGTCTTTTTGCTGACATGTATTGTTGTTTTCTTCCCAGTCCAGGAGTACTGGATTTAACCGGGGGGGAGTGCAGCGCCCCAGAGTCCTGGTCGTTGCAGTACTGTTGCTCCGCCGCTAAGGGGGGCTATGGTACGTCTGATGGCACTGAAGGAGTTCATCTGACCAGGTATCACAGACACCAATACATTTCACAGTCTGGCCTCCAGGGGGAGCTAAAGGTTCTATTTATTAGGCCACTCCTCACAATCTGGTAAAACTGGGGGTTAGGCAGGAAGTTAGAGGGAAAGCTGACTGGGTTGGAACCAGGCAACACCTTGTGGCAGAGGGTGTTGTAGGGGAAGATTCAGAGGGGTCCCTGTCAGGGGTGGGTGTTATGATCCTTAGTGGCTGAGGATCACGAATAGACCAGCAAGTGAATAAACTAAGGACAAGCTCTAGGGAGATGGTAACTGGACTGATCGCAAATCTGAACCTATCCAAAACAACTAGAGGTAGCCGGTGAACGTGCCTACAAAATTCCTAGACGTCTCGAGCCAGCCTGAGGAACTAGCTACCCCTAAAGAGAAAGAAAGACCTCGCTTGCCTCCAGAGAAATAATTCCCAAAGATATAGAAGCCCCCAACAAATATTAACGATGAAGTAAGAAGAAGGCACATACGTAGGGATGAAATCAGATTCAGCAAAAGAGGCCCACTAGTACTAGAAAGCAGAAAATAGAGCAGGGGTCTATGCGATCAATAAAAAACCCTTACAAAATATCCATCCTGAGATTACAAGAACCCACGCACCAACTAATGGTGTGTGGGGAGAAACTCAGTCCACTAGAGCATCCAGCAAGCGAGGAAATCACATTTTAGCAAGCTGGACAAGAAAACATGATAAACACTGCTGATCAAAAAATGAGCAAACAAAACTTAGCTTTGTCCTGGATGGACTGGGAGCAAGGTAGTCAGAAGGAATCTGAGTAGCACTGATTACATCGACAGCCGGCAACAAGAGGAAGTAAAACAGAGCTATATAGGAACCTCCCAGAGGATAACGAACCAGCTGATAGCCAGAGACCAGCAGGATAACAAACAAAGCCACCAGGGGGAGCCGAAAGCAAAAGTCACACCATACCACCAGTGACCACAAGAGGGAGCCCGAAAACAGAGTTCACAACAGTACCCCCCCCCTAAGGAGGGGTCACCGAACCCTCATGAAAACCCCCAGGGCGATCAGGATGAGCCACATGGAAGGCACGAACCAAATCGGCCGCATGAACATCAGAGGCGACAACCCAAGAATTATCCTCCTGACCATAGCCCTTCCACTTGACCAAATACTGGAGCCTCCGTCTAGAAACACGAGAATCCAAGATCTTCTCCACCACGTATTCCAATTCTCCCTCAACCAGCACCGGGGCAGGAGGCTCAACCGGAGGAACCACAGGTACCACATACCTCCGCAACAACGAGCGATGGAACACATTATGAATAGCAAATGATGCCGGGAGGTCCAGACGGAATGACACAGGGCCAAGGACTTCCAGAATCTTATAAGGACCGATAAACCGAGGCTTGAACTTAGGAGAGGAGACCTTCATAGGAACGAAGCGAGAAGACAACCACACCAAGTCCCCAACGCGAAGTCGGGGACCCACACAGCGACGGCGGTTGGCAAAGAGCTGAGCCTTCTCTTGTGACAACTTCAAATTGTCCACCACATGATTCCAAATCTGATGCAACCTATCCACCACAACATCCACTCCAGGACAGTCAGAAGGCTCCACCTGACCCGAGGAAAAACGAGGATGAAACCCCGAATTACAAAAAAAAGGAGAAACCAAAGTAGCAGAACTAGCCCGATTATTAAGGGCAAACTCGGCCAACGGTAAAAAAGTAACCCAGTCGTCCTGGTCAGCAGAAACAAAACATCTTAAATAAGTCTCCAAGGTCTGATTAGTTCGCTCGGTTTGGCCATTCGTCTGAGGATGGAAGGCCGACGAAAAAGACAATTCAATGCCCAACTTAGCACAAAAGGTCCGCCAAAATCTAGACACAAACTGGGATCCTCTGTCAGAAACAATGTTCTCAGGAATCCCGTGCAAACGAACCACATTTTGAAAAAACAGTGGAACCAACTCGGAGGAGGAAGGCAACTTAGGCAAGGGCACCAAATGAACCATCTTAGAAAAACGATCACACACCACCCAGATGACAGACATTCTGTGAGAGACAGGGAGATCTGAAATAAAATCCATGGAAATGTGCGTCCAAGGCCTCTTCGGGACAGGCAAAGGTAACAGCAAACCACTGGCACGAGAACAGCAAGGCTTCGCCCGAGCACAAATTCCACAAGACTGCACAAAGGAACGCACATCCCGCGACAAGGAAGGCCACCAAAAAGACCTGGCCACCAAGTCTCTGGTACCAAATATTCCAGGATGGCCCGCCAACACCGAAGAATGAACCTCGGAGATGACTCTGTTGGTCCATCTATCCGGGACAAACAGTCTCTCCGGTGGACAGCGGTCAGGTCTATCCGCCTGAAACTCTTGCAGCACACGTCGCAAATCTGGGGAGATGGCAGACAAAATCACCCCTTCTCTAAGGATACCAGCCGGCTCTGAATCTCCAGGAGAGTCAGGCACAAAACTCCTAGAAAGAGCATTAGCCTTCACATTCTTCGAACCCGGCAGGTACGAGACCATGAAATCAAAACGAGAGAAAAACAACGACCAACGAGCCTGTCTGGGATTCAGCCGCTTGGCCGACTCGAGATAAATCAAATTCTTGTGGTCAGTCAAGACCACCACACGATGTTTAGCTCCCTCGAGCCAATGTCGCCACTCCTCAAATGCCCACTTTATAGCCAACAGCTCCCGATTACCGACATCATAATTCCGCTCGGCAGGCGAAAACTTTCTTGAAAAGAAAGCACATGGCTTCATCACAGAGCCATCGGGGCTTCTCTGCGACAAAACAGCCCCCGCTCCAATCTCGGAAGCATCAACCTCCACCTGGAAGGGAAGTGAGACATCTGGCTGACATAAGACCGGAGCCGAAGAAAACCGACGCTTCAGCTCCCGAAAGGCCTCCACAGCCGCAGAAGACCAATTAGTCACATCAGAACCCTTCTTGGTCAAATCCGTCAAAGGCTTAACAACGCCAGAAAAATTAGCTATGAAGCGACGGTAAAAATTAGCAAAACCCAAGAACTTCTGAAGACTCTTAACAGATGTAGGCTGCGTCCAGTCATGAATAGCCTGAACCTTGACTGGGTCCATCTCAATAGTAGAAGGAGAAAAAATGAAACCCAAAAAAGAAATCTTCTGGACTCCAAAAAGACATTTTGAGCCCTTCACAAATAAACCATTGTCACGTAGGACCTGAAAGACCATCCTGACCTGCTTAACATGAGACTGCCAATCATCCGAAAAAACCAGAATATCATCCAGATACACAATCATAAACTTATCCAGATATTCACGGAAGATGTCATGCATAAAGGACTGAAAGACTGAAGGAGCATTAGAAAGTCCAAAAGGCATCACCAAGTACTCAAAATGGCCTTCAGGCGTATTAAATGCAGTTTTCCATTCATCACCCTGTTTTATACGCACAAGGTTATACGCTCCACGAAGATCTATCTTGGTGAACCAACTAGACCCCCTAATGCGAGCAAACAAATCAGTTAACAATGGCAAAGGATACTGAAATTTGACCTTGATTTTATTCAAAAGGCGATAATCAATACAGGGTCTCAGGGAACCATCCTTTTTAGCCACAAAAAAGAATCCTGCACCAAGAGGGGATGAGGACGGGCGAATATGTCCCTTCTCTAAAGACTCCTTTATATAACTCCGCATGGCAGCATGCTCCGGCACAGATAAATTGAAAAGTCGTCCCTTAGGAAACTTACTACCAGGAATCAAATTTATAGCACAATCACAGTCCCTATGAGGAGGTAGAGAATTGAGTTTGGGCTCCTCAAATACATCCTGGTAGTCCGACAAAAACGTAGGGACTTCAGAAGGAGTGGATGAAGCAATAGACACCACAGGAGCGTCACCATGAATTCCCTGACAACCCCAACTTGACACCGACATAGCTTTCCAATCCAGGACTGGATTATGAGTCTGCAACCATGGTAGACCCAACACGACGACATCATGCAAATTATGCAGTACAAGAAAGCGAATCACCTCCTGATGAACAGGAGTCATGCACATGGTCACTTGTGTCCAGTACTGAGGTCTATTCGTAGCCAATGGTGTAGAATCAATTCCCCTTAGTGGAATAGGGAATTTCAAAGGCTCCAAATCAAAACCACAGCGCCTGGCAAATAACCAATCCATCAGACTGAGGGCGGCACCTGAATCTACAAAAGCATTAACCGGGTAAGATGACAGGGAACAAATCAGGGTAACAGACAAAATGAACTTAGGCTGTAAAGTACCAATGGTGACAGATTTATCAACCTTTTTTTTGCGCTTAGAGCATGCTGAGACAACATGAGCTGAGTCACCACAGTAAAAGCACAACCCATTTTGCCGTCTATAATTTTGCCGTTCACTTCTGGTCAGAATTCTGTCACATTGCATAGATTCAGGTGTCTGTTCAGAAGACACCGCCAAATGGTGCACAGGTTTGCGCTCCCGCAAACGCGGATCAATCTGAATGGCCAGAGTCATTGACTCATTCAGACCTGCAGGCGTAGGGAACCCCACCATGACATTCTTAATGGCTTCAAAAAGACCTTCTCTGAAATTTGCAGCCAGGGCACACTCATTCCACTGAGTAAGCACCGACCATTTCCGAAATTTCTGGCAGTACACCTCTGCTTCATCTTGCCCCTGCGAGAGGGCCAATAACGTTTTTTCAGCCTGGTTCTCAAGATTAGGTTCCTCATAGAGCAATCCAAGGGCTAGAAAAAACGCATCTACACTAAGCAATGCAGGATCCCCTGGCGCCAATGCGAAGGCCCAATCTTGGGGGTCACCACGCAAAAAGGAAATGATAATCTTAACTTGCTGAACGGCATCACCAGAGGAACGAGGTTTCAAAGAAAGAAACAACTTACAATTGTTCCTAAAATTCAGGAACCTAGATCTATCTCCAGAAAACAACTCCGGAATAGGTATTCTAGGCTATGACATAGGACTGTGAACAACAAAATCCTGAATACTTTGAACCCTAGCAGCAAGATGATCCAGACTGGAAGCCAAGCTCTGGACATCCATGTCAGCAGCTGAACTCAGAGCCACACCAAGATTAAGAGGAGGAGAGAAGCTAGCCACAGCAGCTAGACACACGGCAAAAAAAAAAAAAAAAAAATTCTCAAGGCTTCTTTTCTCCTGCTTCTGCCATGCAATTAACACTTTACCAGCCGGCTGTACTGTTATGATCCTTAGTGACTGAGGATCACGAATAGACCAGCAAGTGAATAAACTAAGGACAAGCTCTAGGGAGATGGTAACTGGACTGATCGCAAATCTGAACCTATCCAAAACAACTAGAGGTAGCCGGTGAACGTGCCTACAAAATTCCTAGACGTCTCGAGCCAGCCTGAGGAACTAGCTACCCCTAAAGAGAAAGAAAGACCTCGCTTGCCTCCAGAGAAATAATCCCCAAAGATATAGAAGCCCCCAACAAATATTAACGGTGAAGTAAGAAGAAGGCACATACGTAGGGATGAAATCAGATTCAGCAAAAGAGGCCCACTAGTACTAGAAAGCAGAAAATAGAGCAGGGGTCTATGCGATCAATAAAAAACCCTTACAAAATATCCATTCTGAGATTACAAGAACCCACGCACCAACTAATGGTGTGTGGGGAGAAACTCAGTCCACTAGAGCATCCAGCAAGCGAGGAAATCACATTTTAGCAAGCTGGACAAGAAAACATGATAAACACTGCTGATCAAAAAATGAGCAAACAAAACTTAGCTTTGTCCTGGATGGACTGGGAGCAAGGTAGTCAGAAGGAATCTGAGTAGCACTGATTACATCGACAGCCGGCAACAAGAGGAAGTAAAACAGAGCTATATAGGAACCTGTTGTGGATTCTGTTTTTGGGCTCCCTCTGGTGGTTACAGCTGGTACTGGGTGACTTTGGTGGGTTGTGGTCTCTGGTTTCCACCTGTCCATCAGAGGCTGGGTGTTTCCTATTTAACCTGGCTTTCCTGTCATTCCCTTGCCGGCTATCAATGTATCAGTGTGTCTCTGTTACCTTTGCTACCTGCTCCTAGGCCTTCAAGACAAGCTAAGTCTGGATTTCCCTGTTTCATGTTGGCTTTCATGTTTTTAGTCCAGCTTGCAGATATGTAATTCTCTGCTGCTGGTTGCTCTAGTGGGCTGAAATTACCACTCATGTACCATGAGTTGGCACATGAGTTCAAGTAATTTCAGGATGGTATTTTGAAGGGTTTTAAGCTGACCGCGCAGTTCACCTTTTGTATCCTCTGCTATCTAGCTTAAGCGGGCCTCATTTTGCTGAATCTGTTTTCATAACTACGTTTGTGCCTTCCTCTCATTTCACCGTCATTATATGTGGGGGGCTGCTATTTCTGTGGGAATATTTCTCTGGAGGCAAGATAGGTCTGTGATTCTTTTGATAGGGGTAGCTAGATCTCCGGCTGGCGCGAGACGTCAAGAGTCCCCCCAGGAACGTTCCCCAGCTGCTGTTAGTTGAGTGTTGAGGTTCAGGATCGCGGTCAGCTCAGGTTCCGTCACCCTAGAGCTCGTCCTGTTTTTGCCCGTGTTATGTGTTTAATTTCCTGCCATTGGGAACATGACAGTATAGCCGGCCCACAAAGTGTTAATTGTTTGGGCTGAAGCAGGAGAAAAAGAAGTGTTGAAGGGAAATTTTTTTTTTTTTCCCTCAGAGTTTTGCTGCCTAGCCCTTAATTGCTGTCTAGCTGCTTCTTACCTCCTCTTAACCCTTGAATGGCTCTGACCTTAGCTGTTTAACATGGATGTCCAGAGTTTGGCTTCCAGCCTGAATAACCTTGCTGCAAAAGTTCAAAACATACAGGATTTTGTTGTTCACACTCCTATGTCTGAACCTAGAATTCCTATTCCAGAGTTTTTTTCTGGAGATAGATCTACCTTCCTGAATTTCAGGAACAATTGCAAATTGTTTCTTTCTTTGAAATCTCGCTCCTCTGGAGACCCTGCTCAGCAGGTCAAGATTGTAGTATCTTTCCTGCGGGGCGACCCTCAGAATTGGGCATTTGCATTGGCACCAGGGGATCCTGCATTGCTCAGTGTGGATGCGTTTTTTCTGGCACTGGGATTGCTCTATGAGGAACCTAACCTGGAGATTCAGGCTGAAAAGGCTTTATTAGCCCTCTCTCAGGGGCATGATGAAGCGGAAGTATATTGTCAAAAATTTCGGAAATGGTCGGTGCTTACTCAGTGGAATGAGTTCGCCCTGGCTGCAAACTTCAGAGATGGTTTTTCTGAGGCCATTAAGGATATTATGGTGGGGTTCCCTGCGCCTACAGGTCTGAATGAGTCTATGGCTATGGCCATTCAGATTGATCGGCGTTTACGGGAGCGCAAACCTGTGCACCAGTTGGCGGTGTCTTCTGAACAGGCACCTGAGACTATGCAATGTGATAGAATTCAGTCCAGAAGTGAACGGCAAAATTATAGGCGGAAAAATGGATTGTGTTTTTATTGTGGTGATTCAGCTCATGTTATATCAGCATGCTCTAAACGCACAAGAAAGGTTGATAAATCTTTTGCCATTAGTACTCTGCAGTCTAAGTTCATTTTGTCTGTAACTCTGATTTGTTCACTGTCATCCATTTCCGTCGATGCCTATGTGGATTCGGGCGCTGCCCTGAGTCTTATGGATTGGTCATTTGCCAAACGCTGCGGTTTTAGTCTGGAGCCTCTGGAAGTTCCTATTCCTTTGAAGGGAATTGACTCTACACCATTGGCTATGAATAAACCGCAGTACTGGACATAAGTGACCATGCGCATGACTCCCGTTCATCAGGAGGTGATTCGCTTCCTTGTACTGTATAATTTACATGATGTACTAGTGCTTGGTCTGCCATGGTTACAAACTCATAATCCAGTCCTGGATTGGAAAACAATGTCTGTGTTAAGCTGGGGATGTCAGGGGGTTCATGATGATGCACCTCTGATTTCAATTGCTTCATCTACTCCTTCTGAGGTCCCTGCGTTTTTGTCTGACTATCGGGATGTTTTTGAGGAGCCTAAGCTCAATTCGCTCCCTCCTCATAGGGATTGTGACTGTGCTATAGAATTAATTCCTGGCAGTAAGTTCCCTAAGGGTCGTTTATTTAATCTGTCAGTGCCAGAGCATACTGCTATGCGGAATTATATTAAGGAGTCCTTGGAAAAGGGACATATTCGTCCATCTTCGTCCCCTCTGGGAGCAGGTTTTTTTTTCGTGGCAAAAAAAGATGGTTCCCTGAGGCCTTGTATAGATTATCGCCTTCTGAATAAGATTACAGTCAAATATCAGTATCCATTGCCATTATTGACTGATTTGTTTGCTCGCATTAAGGGGGTTAGGTGGTTCACTAAGATAGATCTTCGCGGTGCGTATAATCTTGTGCGGATAAAGCAGGGTGATGAGTGGAAAACCGCATTTAATACGCCTGAGGGCCATTTTGAGTATTTGGTAATGCCTTTTGGACTTTCTAATGCTCCTTCAGTCTTTCAGTCCTTTATGCACAATATTTTCCGTGAATATCTGGATAAGTTTATGATTGTGTATTTGGATGATATTTTGGTGTTTTCTGATGACTGGGAGTCTCATGTTCTACAGGTCAGGAAGGTGTTTCAAGTCCTGCGGGCCAATTCTCTGTTTGTGAAGGGCTCAAAATGTCTCTTCGGAGTCCAGAAGATTTCTTTTTTGGGGTACATTTTTTCTCCTTCTACTATTGAGATGGATCCCGTCAAGGTTCAGGCGATTTGTGACTGGACACAACCTACATCTGTTAAGAGTCTTCAGAAGATCTTGGGTTTTGCTAATTTTTATCGTCGGTTCATTACTAATTTTTCCAGTGTTGTTAAACCTTTGACTGATTTGACTAAAAAGGGTGCTGATGTTGCTAATTGGTCTCCTACGGCTGTGGAGGCCTTTCAGGAACTTAAGCGCCGGTTTTCTTCTGCTCCTGTGTTATGTCAACCAGATGTTTCACTTCCTTTTCAGGTTGAGGTTGATGCTTCCGAGATTGGAGCGGGGGCGGTTTTGTCACAGAGAAGTTCCGATGGCTCGGTGATGAAGCCATGTGCGTTCTTTTCTAGAAAATTCTCGCCCGCCGAGCGCAATTATGATGTGGGTAATCGGGAGCTTTTGGCCATGAAGTGGGCATTTGAGGAGTGGCGTCATTGGCTTGAGGGTGCTAGACATCGTGTGGTGGTCTTGACTGATCACAAAAATCTGATTTACCTTGAGTCTGCCAGGCGTCTGAATCCTAGACAGGCTCGTTGGTCGTTGTTTTTTTCTCGTTTCAATTTTGTGGTTTCATACCTGCCAGGTTCAAAGAATGTGAAGGCAGATGCTCTTTCCAGGAGTTTTGTGCCTGACTCTCCTGGAGACTCTGGGCCTACTGGTATCCTTAGGGATGGGGTAATATTGTCCGCCGTCTCCCCAGACTTGCGACGTGCATTGCAGGAGTTTCAGGCGGATAAACCTGATCGTTGTCCACCAGAAAGACTGTTTGTTCCGGATGATTGGACCAGTAGAGTCATCTCCGAGGTCCATTCTTCTGTGTTGGCTGGTCATCCTGGAATATTTGGTACTAGAGACTTGGTGGCCAGGTCTTTTTGGTGGCCTTCCTTGTCAAGGGATGTGCGCACCTTTGTGCAGTCTTGTGAAGTGTGTGCTCGGGCTAAGCCTTGCTGTTCTCGGGCCAGTGGGTTGTTGTTATCCTTGCCTATCCCAAAGAGGCCTTGGACGCACATTTCCATGGATTTTATTTCAGATCTCCCTGTCTCACAGAAAATGTCCGTTATCTGGGTTGTGTGTGACCGCTTTTCTAAGATGGTTCATTTGGTACCCTTGCCTAAGTTGCCTTCCTCCTCTGAGTTGGTCCCTTTATTTTTTCAGAACGTGGTTCGTTTGCATGGGATTCCGGAGAATATCGTTTCTGACAGGGGATCCCAGTTTGTGTCTAGATTTTGGCGGACGTTTTGTGCTAAGATGGGCATTGATTTGTCTTTCTCGTCTGCATTCCATCCTCAGACGAATGGCCAGACAGAGCGAACTAATCAGACCTTGGAAACTTATTTAAGGTGTTTTGTTTCTGCTGATCAAGATGACTGGGTTGCCTTTTTGCCACTGGCCGAATTTGCCCTTAATAATCGGGCTAGTTCTGCTACTTTGGTTTCTCCTTTCTTTTGTAATTCGGGGTTTCATCCTCGTTTTTCCTCTGGTCAGGTGGAGCCTTCGGATTGTCCTGGAGTGGACGTGGTGGTGGACAGGCTACATCAGATTTGGAATCAGGTGGTGGACAATTTGAAGTTGTCTCAGGAAAAGACTCAGCAGTTTGCTAATCGCCGTCGCCGCGTGGGTCCCCGCCTTCTTGTTGGGGACTTGGTGTGGTTGTCTTCTCGTTTTGTCCCTATGAAGGTCTCTTCTCCTAAGTTCAAGCCTCGGTTCATCGGTCCTTATAAGATCTTGGAGATTCTTAACCCTGTATCTTTTCGTTTGGATCTCCCAGCATCGTTTGCTATTCATAATGTGTTCCATCGGTCGTTATTGCGGAGGTATGAGGTGCCCGTTGTTCCTTCGGTTGAGTCTCCTGCTCCGGTGCTGGTGGAGGGAGAATTGGAGTATGTTGTTGAGAAGATCTTGGATTCTCGTGTTTCCAGACATAAACTCCAGTATTTGGTTAAGTGGAAGGGTTATGGTCAGGAGGATAATTCCTGGGTGGTCGCCTCTGATGTTCATGCGACTGATTTGGTCCGCGCCTTCCATAGAGCTCATCCTGATCGCCCTGGGGGTTCTCGTGAGGGTTCGGTGACCCCTCCTCAAGGGGGGGTACTGTTGTGTATTCTGTTTTTGGGCTCCCTCTGGTGGTTACAGCTGGTACTGGGTGACTTTGGTGGGTTGTGGTCTCTGGTTTCCACCTGTCCATCAGAGGCTGGGTGTTTCCTATTTAACCTGGCTTTCCTGTCATTCCCTTGCTGGCTATCAATGTATCAGTGTGTCTCTGTTACCTTTGCTACCTGCTCCTAGGCCTTCAAGACAAGCTAAGTCTGGATTTCCCTGTTTCATGTTGGCTTTCATGTTTTTAGTCCAGCTTGCAGATATGTAATTCTCTGCTGCTGGTTGCTCTAGTGGGCTGAAATTACCACTCATGTACCATGAGTTGGCACATGAGTTCAAGTAATTTCAGGATGGTATTTTGAAGGGTTTTAAGCTGACCGCGCAGTTCACCTTTTGTATCTCTCTGCTATCTAGCTTAAGCGGGCCTCATTTTGCTGAATCTGTTTTCATAACTACGTTTGTGCCTTCCTCTCATTTCACCGTCATTATATGTGGGGGGCTGCTATTTCTGTGGGAATATTTCTCTGGAGGCAAGATAGGTCTGTGATTCTTTTGATAGGGGTAGCTAGATCTCCGGCTGGCGCGAGACGTCTAGAGTCCCCCCAGGAACGTTCCCCGGCTGCTGTTAGTTGAGTGTTGAGGTTCAGGATCGCGGTCTGCTCAGGTTCCATCACCCTAGAGCTCGTCCTGTTTTTGCCCGTGTTATGTGTTTAATTCCCTGCCATTAGGAACATGAAAGGAACCTCCCAGAGGATAATGAACCAGCTGATAGCCAGAGACCAGCAGGATAACAAACAAAGCCACCAGGGGGAGCCCAAAGCAAAAGTCACACCATACCACCAGTGACCACAAGAGGGAGCCCGAAAACAGAGTTCACAACAGGTGGGATCCTGACAAAGGCCTAGCAACCAGAGAGAACGTTACAGGACCGCGCCTGCACAATATAGCGGCGGTACCCCAAGAAAGGACAAGAAGCGAGGTATATTGTGCTGAGTGAGAAACGAGATCAACGCAACAAGGAGAATACCAGTAGGAGTCGTGCTGTAAGACGAGGCAACATCCTATTGAGGCGCATAACCGGTGGCCGGAACGCCGAGGAAGTATAGAGCTCCAAGCCAAACTTCAAACCTACGGCAGGACAGTCAGTTACAGGCAGGCTGTCTCACCCAGACCCAGGAAGACACAGGGGGGTAACAACAGGAGTGGGGCGACGCTGGAGTCCCGGAAGAGCTCCGAGCCTCCCCGTCATACGGGTGCGTCCTAACCGTAAGATCAGGGGGACGTAGAGGGAGAACATCAGAATCGAGTTGTGAGGGAACACGAGAAACAGACACAACAGTTGTGGGTACTATCCCGTAAGCACAGCAGGGGAGGACCACAACACACAAGCGCAGGAAGGTAGGCACAGATTTCCACCTGCAAAGGGAACTCTGGAGGTGCCATCGGACCGGCCGGACTTGCGCAGCCTGGTTAACCGTATTCCGGACTGAGGACCCTGAAGCCTTCAGTAAAGAGGTAAAGAGACTGCAACCTGGTGTCCTCGTTATTTACCGCGACCGGCACTTCACCGCACCATAACATCATCATCTTACCACCACCTTTCATTGTGCGTCCCTCAGCAGGGTCACGGACCGGGTCTAGCCACCGTGACAACCCCAGAGCAGAGACTCAGAGGCCCGGTACCGGGTACCCCTCGGCCCTGCGACAGTGGGGGCGCTACAATAGTATCTACAGAGCTCCTGTGTTAATACTCTAGTTTTTGTGAATTCACAGGTCTGTAAAAAATTAAATTTCGAGAGCTGTTTTCCTGACAATTTAGGTAACTATGTGAAATAAGACAATACCTCGAAATAAATAAAAAAATAGACTTCTAAAATTAATATTTGCTACAAATTTTTCATAAAAATCATTTTTGAATTGAAATGAGCTCACTAACACTCACTAATATCGATATTTTTTCCCAGTGAGGCTCCTCTTGTTACATTTACGCTTGTGAGTAGCATCTGGAATGTCTCTCTGAAGCATCCAATAGTAGTCTGCCATCATTGTAATGCTCCATTTTCCCTGGTATCTTCTCTCCATTTCTTTAACCCCTTTACCCCCAAAGGTGGTTTGCATGTTAATGACCAGGTCAATTTTTACAATTCTGACCACTGTCCCTTTATGAGGTTATAACCCTGGAATGCTTCAGAGGATCCTGATGTTTCTGACATTGTTTTCTCATTACTTATTGTACTTCATGATATTGGTAAAATTTCTTTGATATGACTTGCGTTTATTTGTGAAAAAAAAGGAAATTTGGTGAAAATTTTGTAATTTTTCAAATTTGAATTTTCATGCCCTTAAATCACACAGATACAGTATGTCACACAAAACACTTAATAAGTAACATTTCCCACATGTCTACTTTATATCAGCACAATTTTGGAACCAACTTTTTTTTGTTAGGGAGTTATAGGGTTAAAAGTTTACCAGTGATTTCTCATTATTACAACACCATTTTTTAGGGACTACATCACATTTGAAGTCATTTTGAGGGGTCTATGTGATAGAAAATATCCAAAAGTAACACCATTCTAAAAACTGCACCCCTCAAGGTGCTGAAAACCACATTAAAGAAGCTTATTAACCCTTCAGGTGCTTCACAGGAATTTTGGGAATGTTTAAAAAAAAATGAACATTTAACTTTTTTTTTCACAAAAAATCTACTTCAGATAATTTGTTTTATTTTACGAAGGGTAACAGGAGAAATTGGACCACAAAATTTGTTGTACAATTTGTCTTGAGTATGCTGATACTCCTTATGTGGGAGTAAACTACTGTTTGGGCGCATGGCAGAGCTCGGAAGGGAAGGAGCGCCGTTTGACTTTTCAATGCAAAATTGGCTGAAATTGAGATTGGACGCCATGTCGCATTTAGAGAGCCCCTGATGTGCCTAAACAGTGGAAAACCCCCCACAAGTGACACAATTTTGGAAAGTAGACCCCCTAGGGAACTTATCTAGATGTGTGGTGAGCACTTTGAACACCCAAGTGCTTCACAGAAGTTTATACTGTAGAGCCGTAAATATAAAAAATTATATTTTTTTCACAAAAATGATCTTTTCACCCCCAACTTTCACCCCCAATTTTTTATTTTCCCAAGGGTAACAGGATAAATTGGAACCAAAAAGTTGTTTTGCAATTTGGCCTGAGTATACTGATACACCATATGTGGGGTAAACCACTGTTTGGGTGCATGGCAGAGCTCGGAAAGGGAAGGAGCGCCGTTTGACTTTTCAATACAAAATTGTCTGGAATTGAGATCAGACGCTATTAGATGTTGAGTTCCCGCCACTGCACAGGGGGAATCTCGAACCATCTCCGCTGCGGTCTCCCATTCTTCTCCAGCTGCAGTGGAGCCTGATCAGCGGAGACGTCGGTCCTAGCGTCTAGCTCAGGCTGATACTGGGCAACTGGTTACTACTGCCCTTCCAGGCTCTGCCTTTGTGGCCAGCACTGATCAGCAGCGAGCAGGTCTTTCTGGGACTAAGTCCTGCTTTTCCCATACCGAGCATGCCCAAGGGACGATCTCCCATTGGAGGTCAGGGGTCACATGCTCAGGTCTTGTTGCGGCTCCTATTGGACCATCTGGAAGGTCTTGTAGCACTGCCGCTATAAAAGGTTCGCATGGCCGCTCGGCCATGCTCTAGTGTACACTTGTAATCGTGTGTGTGTTGACGTGTGAAAGTCATTCATTAATTATCCCCTCCTTTGTGTATGACTGCGTAAGGTGGATGATTGCTGACTAGTGCCCGACTTAGCAAATTGCTGTTACTGCCAGTGTGGCGCCGTATGCTTTCACAGCGCTTTCCTGACCCAAGCCTGGGTGGTTAGTGGCGTCCACCGGTGCGGCACCGCACGCACTCTCATGCATTTAAATTATTATTATTATTTCTTCTCAGAAGAGGCAATTTGCATATTTAAATTCCTAGAGGAGCATTGTACGGCAAATAAGCCTCCTTACCTTGACAAGCCAGAGATGGTATGTCACTCTCCATAAGGAGAAACGATACCCCTTAGACCCCATGTCCAGAGCCTCTCACCTAGCCAAATCAGTTCTCATGCTTCGCACTGACGAGGGCCAACAGCCCGAAACACCGTGTCTGCGAATTGAGATACTGATTTGGCTTTTATCCTAAGTCATATTGCACGACTCGTTAAAGGGTTGATTGTGACTTGTAGGATCGCTACTTCCAATAGGTGGCGCTGTAGAGTTTAAGTCCTCTTCTTCTCAGAAGAGGCAATTTGCATATTATTATTTCATTCACTCTGGCACCCCAGTTGCGGTGTCGAGCGCAAGAAGTCTAGATGAACAATAATCCTGGGTCTTGGGATAGAGTTCTGTGGCTCCTTGCTTGCGCTCTTTGTGCGATACCGCGACCCTATGACGCAACAGGGTTCACTTTAATCATACAGGGTGAAGTTAACCCGAATGTGAATCCATTTTGTACCGCCATACAGTATAGTCCGTCATTACTCAGCAGCAGGTTCCATCTCTGCATGGTGGACCCCGGGATGCGAACGCACCTTATTCTATCTAATTATTTGGTGCGTTCTACTAGCCCTAACAGATGCCATGTCACGTTTGGAGAGCCCCTGATATGCCTAAACAGTGGAAACCCCCCAATTCTAACTCCAACCCTAACAGACCCCTAACCCTAATCCCAACCCTAACCCTAATCCCAATTGTAACCCTAACTTTAGCCCCACCCCTAACCTTAACTGTAGCCCCAACACTAACCCTAATTTTAGCCCCAACCCTAACCCCAGCACCAACCCAAGCCCATCCTCAACCAACCCTAACCCAACCCCAACACTAACCCAAAGGGGGAAATGGAAATAAATACATTTATTTATTTTATTATTTTTCCCTAACTAAGGTGGTTTATTAAAGGGGGGTTGATTTACTATTTATAGCAGGTTTTTATAGTGGGTTTTTATGTTTGACGGCTGTCACACACTAAAAGACGCTTTTTATTGCAAAAAATTGTTTTTGCATCACCACATTTTCAGAGCTATAATTTTTCCATATTTTGGCCCACGGAGTCATGTGAGGTCTTGTTTTATGCGGGACGAGTTGACGTTTTTATTGGTACCATTTTCGGGCACATGGCATTTTTTTATCACTTTTTATTCCGATGTTTGGGAGGCAGAATGAACAAAAACCAGCCATTCATGAATTTCTTTTGGGGGACATTTACACCATTCAGTGTGTGGTAAAATTGACAAAGCAGTTTTATACTTCGGGTCAGTATGATGATAGCAATCATATCATGGTATTGACAAACGTTTTATCAGCTATAAGCATTCTAATGTCTGGTCCAATTAAAACACTTTCCTTCAATTTTGCCTACGAAAGGCTTGGAAACATGGTGACCAAGTATTTGAAGCATTCCCCATCTCTTGGAAGTGATTTTATGAATTACTTCATTAAGCCCAATTTTATGTGGAGAGGTGGTAGAAGAACTATATAGGGAGGTACCAAAGTTTCTCTGAGGACATTTTTTTCACTGACTGTGAGCACCCTTGGATGCCAACTCTTCTTGGTCCAGTGATTTTGTCAGTCTCAACTGTCCCACAGACATAGAAAACAAGGGTATTTGTTATACCCAGCTTGTTGCCCAAGCAGCATGCACAATACCTTCAAATCCCCACACACTTGCCAACCGTGGTCTTCATATTTACAGTAAGTTTACGGGGAACCAATTCCAAGTTCTCGTAGGTTTCTTTCAAGAGTACGGAATGACCTACAGGGATGGAAAGGTAAAAACCGCCGTAGGGGAGTAAAACTGCTTTGAGACTTCTTTTTTAAGAATCTATAAAAAGACGCCATTGCACTGAATCATATTGGATTTTGAATTGACCCATCAAACCTCCGACATCGATGCAATAAACTAACTTGTGTTCTTTGGCAAAGTAAGGAACAAACTCCTTTTCACAATGTCTGAACCATGAAAAAGACACTCTTGGTAACATTAAATTCCAGCATTTGAGCCTTGATCCGAGAAGATTCAAGTCTCTTACTAAATCCTTTAAATCCTCCTGGGAAAAAAATTTGGTTTTGTATCATCTTCAAAGTCAGGACTTGATTCATCATCTGGTTCAGGTATGATTCCACCTTCATCGGAGCTAGGTATCTCTTCCAAGGTAGCAGTGGTCTTTGGTACTGGTATTCTGTGCCATGGGGGATGGGACAAATTGCTAAGAGAATATTGGGGTATGAAATGAAATCCTTCCATTTGGAATTATACCCTTTCACATTGCATGAACAAAAGTAACAGTCGTCACTATGGTTCTTTTCCTCTCGCCATACCATAGGAATCCCGTAACGGAAAGCTTTTTTCTTACCCTTGAACCAATTTCGGAGGTCCTCAACACACCATTTGCACACTTTATGAGGCACCCAAACTTTATTTTGATCTACAAGTTTTAGCCCTAAATATGCAAAGTATACTTTTTTCACAAAGTTTGTAATATTCAGCTCTTGATTCAACACTATATTTTCACCACAAATTAAACAGAAATGGTGAGGTGAATTAATACACTTTTGCAAAGTCATAACGCTAATTTGGGGAAACGCGGTTGATGAATGAAATTCCAATTCAAGTTTCTTGAAAGCATAAGGACCTTTCATTAAGTCACTAACGACGTGACTGCCACCAGCCAATCACGCAGTTCCTATTGATGTTAATGGGGAAAGAAAATAAGCTGCCTGCCGATGATTCACACCAAAGTTTGCAGAAGAATCAATAGGTTTGTGGCAAGTCCTGATGTTTAGGATTTTTTTCAAGATTTTTTTGTTAGCTTAACACCAAAAAACATGGAAATTATATGAAAATAATCAAACAGCTTTTTAGTTGCAGACCTGTTGGTCACCAATGTATGTGATGGTAATAGATGGTCATGGTGGTATCATTTGTCTTGTATAGTGCTATTATTGGTAGTAATGGCCTTGGTATAATGGACTTTGTTCAGTAACTGGATGGCGGTAATATTCAGACACTGTGATGGTAATATATGGTCCCGGTGTCGCAGTATGGCAGTATCATTTGTCTCATACATAGTGATATTTTTGGTATATTGGTGTTGGCATAGTGACCTATGCTCAGCATCAGTTTGACGATAATATTTGTAATTGATAATACTGTATTATTTAAAAATATTACTTAGAAAAATATCTTATTGCTGTGTTTTCAGTTAGTTTTATATATTTTATGTGGGTTTTTTTACGGGTGGGGTCGAGGGAAAGGGGACAAGCAAATATATTTTTATAGGCTCTGGCAACGCCACTGGGGTCCATGCATCTGATGAACATGCTGGTGAGGGAGGCCATATTTTGCTCTTGGGTCCATAGTACTCTAGTTATACCAGTGAATGTATCCTTATTATTTTAGCATGAAATATAGAGGTATGTGTTTGATCTAGCTTAAATTTCACGTATTTATTAATTCCATGATCCATTCCAGAATGATGTGAAGCTCAACTTAGAGTTCTTGTGCCCAGAAATGTTCTAGTCGGAGGGGGTAGGTGCCTATAATATGGCGCCTATAATGCTCAGTGTGCCTTACTATACCACTATATACTATGCGTCACTTTTAGTGGAAGTATTTTTTTTTCTATATATATTTCTGTAACAAAAAAAGAAGGTGGCATGCTTTAATAAATAAACGCTGTATTACTGAAACGCTGCGTTTGTAGGAGTAGAGCTTGGTAATATGCTGTTGTACAGAGACACCAGACATTGGTGCATGAAGTGCCTGCTCTGTACTATAGGGCTGTGGTTCTCCGTGGGTTGAAGCCTCACATCAACATCCCATTTCATTCTAATTTCATATCACGTCCAACACTGACATTTCATTAGCCGAAAGTTTCATCAATTAATTAAATTGACAGATTTTTTATACTTTCCATTAATTTTATTGCTACCCTTTTAATATAATCAAATTGTAGTAATCTTTGTAACATGAAAACACTATTTTAAAATTAACCTGACTTGTTTTCTTCAATGACATTTTGACCATCACATAACTGATTTTTGATTTTTTTTTACTTAAAGATGCCTCCTGGGAGTTTACTAATGGTATAGAGCACATCTGTCACCCTGCTACGTGTTTATTGATCAGAATCCCAAACCCAAAAAAGGGGAAGAGCCGGGGGCTGCCACAGCTGTGCTTGTTACTTAGTAAAAGGAAAAGGATGAAAGAGGTCAGTGTCACCAGTAATGTCTTCTGTGATGTCTGAATCGTAATTCTGCCTACAATTAAATTGAATTAAATAAGAAATGCGTAGGGAAATAGGTGTGTTATTTTGAGGTTGAAAAGGTTAATGCATCAGATATTGCATAATGTTTTACTACAGTCATGGCCAAAAGTGTTGGCAGCCTTGAAATTGTTCCAGAAAATGAAGTATTTCTTCAAAAAAATTATTGCAATCACACGTTTTGTTGTATACATGTTAATTGACTTTGCGTGTATTGGAACAACACAAAAAAACAGAGAGAAAAAAAGGCAAATTGGACATAATTTCACACGAAACCCCAAAAATGGTGTTCCAGCAGCTGGGGACTCAAGAAATCTTAAAGTTTTTTTAAGGTTTTCAGCCCTCACAACTGCTGGGAGACCCGGTGGCTATGAACTCAGGTAACCTAAAGGTGGGAACCGAGGTGATGTCAATAAGGTTACCTCAGTTCACAGCAGCCAGTTCAGTATGCTCATCAGTCTGCCACTCATGCTGCCCTCTTGAGAAACGACCGCCGTGAACTGAGGTAATCATACTGACGTCACTTCAGTTCACAGAGGCCGGGTCTTGAAGAGTACAGCATCAGACTCAGCAGTGGCTGCTGCATCAGTCTATGAAGCCGGCTTCTCTGAACGGGGCTCCATAGACTGGACAAACAAGACCAGTATTATTGTGGGACCTCCATTTTGATTGCGACAGACACCTGTGGATCATTTTTTGGAGGTAACAAATGGGTAAAAGAGGGAACTTGTAGGGGAGTGATTTTTACAAATAAAATACTTTTCTGTATTTGTTTTTTTTCTTTTAACTACTTGGTTAGTAATAATAATAATAATAATTTTTATTTATATAGCGCCAACATATTCCGCAGCGCTTTACAAATTATAGAGGGGACTTTTACAGACAATAGACATTACAGCTTAACAGAAATCACAGTTCAAAATAGATACCAAGAGGAGTGAGGGACCTGCTCGCAAGCTTACAAACTATGAGGAAAAGGGGAGACACGAGAGGTGGATGGTAACAATTGCTTTAGTTATTTGGACCAGCCATAGTGTAAGGCTCGGGTGTTCATGTAAAGCTGCATGAACCAGTTAACTGCCTAAGAATGTAACAGTCTGACAGACGCTTCTCCATTACTAACCCGTGGGCTTCATGTCAGTGGACATTACACAGCTGAGATCAACCCCAAAACCACTACCACAATTGCTACCACACCAGAGCAATCAGGAGCAGGCCAGGCTAAGCTCCAGAATTTCTGGGTTGGCTGAGGGCTGGTCTTATTAGGCTGGTAAGGAGCCAATATCCATGGCCCTTCCCAGCCTATTAATATCAGACCCCAGCTGTCTGCTTTGCCTAACTGGTTTTTAAAAATAGGTGGGACCCCACGTCAGTTTTTAGGGTTCCACCATGGATATTGGCCCTTGCCCAGCATAATAAGAGCAGCTCACAGCAGCCTGCTTTCCCTTAACTGGTTATAAAATTAGGGCAGACCTCACATTGTTTTTTTTTCATTTATTTATTAACAAGTACAGTAAAATACACACGCAAAGCACTGCTCCACTCCTCCACTTGGACCTCTGTCTCACGATTCAAGATTATTATAATTATTTATTATTATAGAAACATTTATTCCATGGAGCTTTACAAGTGAAAGGTGTATACATAATAAAAAACAAGAGCAAGAATTATGAACAGTACAATATTATTTTTATTTTATTCTATGTTATTTTAAGTTATTTTTTTATCCACATTTGTTTGCAAGTCTATTATCCTGATCTTACACCCATTTTGCTTCCTTTTGCAGCCCCCTAGCCCTTACTAGAGCCAATTTATAGCACCAAACTTCGGATCCTTTTTTACTTAAATGGGATTCGGGGCCAGAGTCAAGTTTGTGTCAAGTTCTGGTAACCGAACCAAACTTTTTTCTTAAATTCGTCCAAACCCAAACTTCCACGGGTCCTCTCATGTCTTCTTCTGAATATGAAGGACTACATGGCTACAGGTTTATGAGCCCTCTAATGATAATCTCTTGATGATAAAACAGGGCTATTATAAAAACTACAGGAAGCATCCCAGTGAGTAATACATCACTGAAATCAGGATATTTGTCCCCACATTATGCTACTCTCAGAATAGGTGGTGAAAACCTGGTGACAGATTCCCTTTAAGCACAACAGCAATATTTGTTTGATTATATAGTGTAGTGTATGCCTTGTGTATACAAGTCTTCCTTGATGTGAGAACTCAAGGTTGTCAGCCATCTTGATTCCCACTTCTTCTCTGATATGTTTCACCTAATGCATACTGCATTTCTCTTAATGCTAAAGTCTCATTATAATATTCTTAAAACTATCTAATGGCAGTAGGTGATGGATCATTGATGTAGAATTGCTGTCCTCTGATGTTTACAGAATATCAGTGTATTTTATGTGATGTATACCACAGACTATGTGTATCCTATATGGTATATTATTATGACACCTACTACGTATTGGGATAGGATCTTGGAGATGGAGATACCCCTTTAAGTATATATATATATTGAGAAAGGCTCATTGTGAGAAGAAACGTTGCCACGCCATGTTGGTTTCAAATAAATCCACCTTCTATTTGGAAATTTTGGAGTGCTGCCTTTTTTTCATATCATGGACTTGGGCAAGTATTGGATGCATTTCTGAGAAGGCTTGTTGCACCCATTTTTGGCTTTTTTACATATATATATATATATATATATATATATATATACATAATTTTATGATATGCAATTTAGCTGCAAAGAAGGGACTGTCTAATAGTGGTCAACCCCTTTCTCTTTACCACTGCAGAACACTGCACACAATCTCCATACCAGAAATAAGAAGTCTAGCTAGACTAGGGATAATAACTAGTAAAATAACTATGAGACAGCAGTGTTTACCAGCTGAGACATAAAGAAAGTCTAAATTTTCACCTCCCACAGTTTCATTAGGACATCTTCATATTTACAGCCATGTGTAATGTTACCTTTGTCCTTTTTAATCTTTATTTTATTGAATAATGTAGAGCAATGTATTAAAATGTCTTGCATACTTGCTGAGGTTGCTCATTGATGTTATATTGCCGCAGACCTATTTCTGCCTTATTTGGCTAACTAGTATTTATCAGAACCCTGAACACAGGAGCGCTGTTACTGGAAGGTATGCCACGTCTATGTTCCTGACACTTTCCGCACTGCCATAAAATATTCAGCACCTATTGCTTTCTTCCCTGAAAATGAATAGGTTTTAATAGTTTTTCCAAACATTAGTGGTGATCAGTATCACTATCACAAATGTGGGCTGGGGCAGCAATACTTTCCTGTTATGTAGAGAAGTGATAAATGCCATGCAACGCTATGCACACTCATTTTTATTTATTTATAAATGCACAGATTTTACTTAAAAGTTTTCGGTCGTATGACCTTCATGAGCCAATCTGATGACCAAGCTGGACCATCAGATTGTTTGTTGAAGGTCGCGACGCAAGACCTGGAAAGGTATTACCAAAATCTGATGTGCCGTTTGTAAATGCAAGAATGCTGATAAAATTCAATTGAGTGTGCATAGTGTTGTATTGTATATTACATTTGGATTTGTTATTGGGAACCTACATATTGCACCTCAACTTCGCTCTTTCAACTAACGTGCCATAGTCCTGTCGGTTATACATTTTTATTACTAATAAACAAATGCACCATCACACTGAGTGCAAAAAGTTACAAGTGAACACTGCACCAATGCCATAAAGGGTATACGTATAGAATTAATGGGTTATTCCCCAAAAAACAAGTTATCTCCTATGCATAGGTTGAGGACTCTGGATCTGCAAGAATGAGTCTCTGCAGCTGCATCTTGAATGGGGCCTTGACTTGATCTCTGCTCTCTGCTCTATTGTCTATGTAATTGCACTCCTCTGCTCCATTTAAGACAGGGCTGCAGAGCCCCGATCTTGGGATCATTGGGGATCTTATTGGTCAGATCTTCAGCTATCAGCAAGCTATTATCTATTCTATAGATAAGGGATAGCTTGTTTTTTTGGGAATAACCCTTTAAAGCAGAGGTGTCAAACTGCATTCCTCGAGGGCCGCCAACAGGTCATGTTTTCAGGATTTCCTTAGCATTCCACAAGGTGCTGTAATCATTCTGTGCAGGTGATTAAATTATCACCTGTGCAATACAAGGAAATCCTGAAAACATGACCTGTTGGCGGCCCTCAAGGAATGCAGTTTGACACCTCTGCTTTACAGCACCCCTCCAAAGTTTTATTTTACTCTTGGAGTGCTGCTACTAATGTAAGGCCCCTACACTTAGACTTATAATTACCATCCATTCTGTTCAGCTGTTATCGACAGTGCTCCGGTCGATATCCAACAGTTTGTGACCTCCTGAATAGCTCGTGTTTGCTGGAGCAAGCCGGAGGTCACAACTTGCAATCACATTGTGGTACGTTAGTGGCATCACTCCAGTAGCACCAGTAGCGTAGCTACCGGGGGGACAGAGGATGCGGGCGCCCCGGTGCTCTGAGGGGGCCCACCCGGAGCTACGCTACTGTAACTGTATCGGCGCGCGCTGATACAGTTACATTCTGCGGCAGAGCAGGGAGAATTGATCTCCCTGCTCTGCCGCCTGGCTGCTATGGGGCCCCTGAGCAGGCGGGGGGGCCCGGTGCCAGCAGTGGGCCCCCAGCCGTCCTCTGAAGATCAGCTGTACTGGCATTTAGCCGATACAGCTGATCGCATTGATGGGAGAAGGAGCGCTACGCTTCTTCTCCCATCATCCCCCTGTCAGTGTCGGTGTCTGACGTCTCCGACACCGACAGCGGGCGCGATTACATCACTGCCCGGCGCCCGCTGTCAAGAGTTCAGCGGGAGCAACGCAGGAACCAGGAAGAAGAGAGGTGAGTATTTATTTATTTTTTTATGGGCGCTGCTGCCTTATTACAGTAACTGCCTAAGGGGGCTGCCTTATTACAGAGTCTGCCTATGGGGGCTACCTTATTGCACGGTCTGACTATGGGGGCTGCCTTATTACAGGGTCTGACTATGGGGGCTGCCTTATTACAGGGTCTGACTTTAGAGGTGCTGCCTCATTGCAGGGTCTGACTATGGGGGCTGCCTTTTTACAGGGTCTGACTAATGGGACTGCCTTATTACAGGGTCTGACTATGGGGGTGCTGCCTTATTACAGGATCTGACTAATGGGACTGCCTTATTAGAGCGTCTGACTATGGGGGGCTGCCTTATTACAGGGTCTGACTATAGGGGCTGCCTTATTACAGGGTCTGACTATGGGGGTGCTGCCTTATTACAGGGTCTGCCTATAGGGGTGCTGCCTTATTACAGGGTCTGATTATGGGGGCTGCCTTATTACAGGGTCTGACCATGGGGGTGCTGCCTTATCACAGGTTCTGACTAGGGGGCTGCCATATGCTATAGAGTCTGCCTATGGGGAGTGCATTATACTATATTGTGGACTATTTGGTGCATTATGCTCCTGTATATGGAAGCTATCTAGGGGGCCATCATACAGTATGGAGATTACAGTGTGGGGGTCATTATACATTGATGGAGCCATCAAACAGTTTGGGGGCTACTAAGGAGTCAGTATACTGTGTGGGTGGTACTATTCAGTGAGGGGGCATTATACTGTGTATAAGAGAGCATCATGCTGTGTATAGGGGAGCTGTACAGGGGGGGAGACTCGGGACATTATTAAATGTAAAGTGGGCACTTATTGTTATAGGGGAACTCAGGTTACTGTGGCTATCAAAACGGCACACAGGGCAATATTACTTTCTAGGGGGCAAAATATGGGCATTGTTTTCTAGGGCACTTGAACCCAGTATTACTATATTATAGAGGGGTGCTTTAGAATTTAGAGGGCACAGAGAACCACACAGCAGCTGCAGTAATAGGGACACATAGGGCAGCAGCGGCTCAGTATTGGGGTATCAGGTGCAGTAATAGGGACACATACGGCAGCAGAGGCTCAGTATTGGGGTATCAGGTGCAGTAATAGGGACACATACGGCAGCAGAGGCTCAGTATAGGGGTATCAGGTGCAGTAATAGGGACACATACGGCAGCAGCGGCTCAGTATTGCGGTATCAGGGGCAGTAATAGGGACACATACGGCAGCAGTGGCTCAGTATTGGGGTATCGGGGCAGTAATAGGGACACATACGGCAGCAGCGGCTCAGTATTGGGGTATCAGGGGCAGTAATAGGGACACATACGGCAGCAGTGGCTCAGTATTGGGGTATCGGGGCAGTAATAGGGACACATACGGCAGCAGCGGCTCAGTATTGGGGTATCAGGGGCAGTAATAGGGACACATACGGCAGCAGTGGCTCAGTATTGGGGTATCAGGTGCAGTAATAGGGACGTACGGCAGCAGCGGCTCAGTATTGGGGTATCGGCAGGATGAGGAGTTTGTGCAGGTTGGGAATAGATGGTGATGGGGCTGGAATGT
This sequence comes from Ranitomeya variabilis, assembly GCF_051348905.1. Classification (NCBI taxonomy): domain Eukaryota; kingdom Metazoa; phylum Chordata; class Amphibia; order Anura; family Dendrobatidae; genus Ranitomeya; species Ranitomeya variabilis. The sequence goes on along the minus strand of NC_135234.1, from coordinate 629,296,473 downwards.
GAGAAGTGAAATGTGTCTTTGTTGTATTCTCTGCAGACGAGCAGACGAGTTGTAGCTGGAAGAAGGGAAAAATGAACGATTCCATCAGAAAGAACAGCGGTAAGTCATTATCTGTAACTGTGCTGTGATCTCTTATATGTTCTGTAGGGCTGGTATTTACCACTGACCATATGGCGATAATATCCATATTGGTCTTTATATAGAGATTATCTTCAGTAACAGCGCGGTCATCTGCTGAGGTTCTCCTCCACTATTAGGGTGCGTCACCGAATTGTAATCAAGGTTACCTGGTTAGGGGCCCACTCAGAAGTTTCGCCCCCCCTGAACCAAAACCCTAGCTACGCCTCTAAGTAGCAGCTCTGCAATAAGAAAAACCAGTGGAGTGGTGCTTTAAAGTTCTTAACATAGAAATTGGCAAATCTGTGTGTACCCATCTGCCACCAGAAGGCATACCCCATAAATAGGAACTTACACTATTAAGCTTGAAATTTAATTTAAAGTGCAGATAAAATGCAGCTCTGTAAAAAAAAATAGCCTTAGACTGGTGCTTTGAATACTCAAATATAGAGTCACAACCTTTAAATGTATGCTACAAATATATGCCCTGTTGTGGCAGATGGGCACTCACAAATTAGTTAACTTCTACAATTAGAACCAAAATGATATAAATGTAGTCTGTATGGCAAATTGTAGCTCAAAATTGATATATTCAATGTTCACATATACTACCTTAGCACCCTCAGTCTGCTGACGCTAATGTTTGTATTTTAAACATTTTTCAAAAAAAGCTCCATAGGACCTTTAAACATCTCTACCATAAAAAGCTTTTTAATGTTTGTGAATGTGTAATATTCTACTCCCATGTATACAACAGACCCATAAATATTATTCTGCTGTACAGGTCCTTCTCAAAAAATTAGCATATAGTGTTAAATTTCATTATTTACCATAATGTAATGATTACAATTAAACTTTCATATATTATAGATTCATTATCCACCAACTGAAATTTGTCAGGTCTTTTATTGTTTTAATACTGATGATTTTGGCATACAACTCCTGATAACCCAAAAAACCTGTCTCAATAAATTAGCATATCAAGAAAAGGTCCTCTAAACGACCTATTACCCTAATCTTCTGAATCAACTAATTAACTCTAAACACATGCAAAAGATACCTGAGGCTTTTAAAAACTCCCTGCCTGGTTCATTACTCAAAACCCCCATCATGGGTAAGACTAGCGACCTGACAGATGTCAAGAAGGCCATCATTGACACCCTCAAGCAAGAGGGTAAGACCCAAAAAGAAATTTCTCAACAAATAGGCTGTTCCCAGAGTGCTGTATCAAGGCACCTCAATGGTAAGTCTGTTGGAAGGAAACAATGTGGCAGAAAACGCTGTACAACGAGAAGAGGTGACCGGACCCTGAGGAAGATTGTGGAGAAGGACCGATACTGAGTCTGGTGTGGAAACATCCAGAGCCACCGTGCACAGGCGTGTGCAGGAAATGGGCTACAGGTGCCGCATTCCCCAGGTAAAGCCACTTTTGAACCATAAACAGCGGCAGAAGCGCCTGACCTGGGCTACAGAGAAGCAGCACTGGACTGTTGCTAAGTGGTCCCAAGTACTTTTTTCTGATGAAAGCAAATTTTGCATGTCATTCGGAAATCAAGGTGCCAGAGTCTGGAGGAAGACTGGGGAGAAGGAAATGCCAAAATGCCTGAAGTCCAGTGTCAAGTACCCACAGTCAGTGATGGTGTGGGGTGCCATGTCAGCTGCTGGTGTTGGTCCACTGTGTTTCATCAAGGGCAGGGTCAATGCAGCTAGCTATCAGGAGATTTTGGAGCACTTCATGCTTCCATCGGCTGAAATGCTTTATGGAGATGAAGATTTCATTTTTCAGCACGACCTGGCACCTGCTCACAGTGCCAAAACCACTGGTAAATGGTTTACTGACCATGGTATTACTGTGCTCAATTGGCCAGCCAACTCTCCTGACCTGAACTCCATAGAGAATCTGTGGGATATTGTGAAGAGAAAGTTGAGAGACGCAAGACCCAACACTCTGGATGAGCTTAAGGCCGCTATTGAAGCATCCTGGGCCTCCATAACATCTCAGCAGTGTCACAGGCTGATTGCCTCCATGCCACGCCGCATTGAAGCAGTCATTTCTGCCAAAGGATTCCCGACCAAGTATTGAGTGCATAACTGAACATTATTATTTGATTGTTTTTTTGTTTGTTATTAAAAAACACTTTTATTTGATTGGACGGGTGAAATATGCTAATTTATTGAGACAGGTTTTTTGGGTTATCAGGAGTTGTATGCCAAAATCATCAGTATTAAAACAATAAAAGACCTGACAAATTTCAGTTGGTGGATAATGAATCTATAATATATGAAAGTTTAATTGTAATCATTACATTATGGTAAATAATGAAATTTAACACTATATGCTAATTTTTTGAGAAGGACCTGTATTCTTTATTAGGATCTATTTTTTTGCACACTACCGGGAAAACATTCTCATGGTGGCGTTCGTATAATAGAAAATAGACTATGATGACAGATCTGTATCTCTTTGTTTAATCCTGATATGCAAATTGCCTCGTCAGAGAAAAAGAGGACTTGAACTCTATTGCGCCACCTGTTGGAAGTAGCGATCCTACAAGTCACAATCAACCCTTTATCGAGTCGTGCAATATGACTTAAGGTACCGTCACATTAAGCGACGCTGCAGCGATATCGACAACGATGCCGATCGCTGCAGCATCGCTGTTTGGTCGCTGGTGAGCTGTCACACAGACAGCTGTTGTGAATTCTGCTCTTGGGCTCCTCCGGTGGTTGTAAGTGGTAGTGCTGCTGTCTCTGAATCGCAGCATTTGTCAGGTGTGTTCACGTGTTGCAATTTTGACTGGGCTATTTAGTCTTGCTTCACCCTTTAGTCAGTCCAAGTTGTCCATTGTTCCTGGAGGATTCACATCCCTGCCTGGTCCCTTCTGCTTTGCAGTTCTTTTCAACAAAGATAAGTTCTGGCCTTGATTTTGCTGTCCACATGTTGTGGCCTTATTGTTCAGTTCTTTTCTATGTTTTGTCTTGTCCAGCTTGGTCTGTATAAGGATTTGTTTAGCCAAGCTGGTATCTCTGGAGATGCAGATATACCCTCCATATCTTTAGTTAGCTGTGGAGATTTTGTATTTTCTGTGGTGGATATTTTCTAGTGTTTTAATACTGACCGCATAGTACTCTGTCCTATCCTTTCTATTTAGCTAGAAGTGGCCTCCTTTGCTAAATTCTCATTTCAGTCTGTGTATGTTTTTTCCCTCTCCTCTCACAGTCAATATTTGTGGGGGGCTGCCTATCCTTTGGGGATTTTCTCTGAGGCAAGATAGTTTTCCCTTTTCTATTTCTAGGGGTAATTAGTCCTCCGGCTGTGTCGAGATGTCCAGGGAGTGTTAGGTACATTCCACGGCTACTTCTAGTTGCGGTGTTAAGTTCAGGGTCTGCGGTCAGTACAGGTACCACCTTCTCCAGAGTATGTCTCATGCTGCTCTTAGGCCACCAGATCATAACAGTACAACTGGCCAACAATGAGTTAACCGCATCTCAGAAGAAGGGAAGGAAAGTGCTGAGCCATTTTTTTTTCTGTAGTCTGTTGTGTTTTGTTTTTTTCTTCCCTCTTTATCTCTGGGTGGCTCAGGAGTTCAGCGCTGGAATGGATGTTCAGGGATTGGCTTCTCGTGTGGATCAACTTGCTGCTAGAGTACAGGGTATTTCCGATTATATCGTTCAGACTCCTGTTTTAGAGCCTAGAATTCCAACTCCTGATTTGTTTTTTGGGGATACGTCCAAATTTCTGAGCTTTAAAAATAACTGTAAACTGTTTTTTGCTCTGAAAACCCGTTACTCTGGTGATCCCATCCAGCAGGTTAAAATTGTTATATCTCTGCTGCGTGGTGACCCCCAGGATTGGGCATTTGCCCTGGAACCTGGGAATCCGGCGTTGTTTAATGTAGACACCTTTTTTCAGGCGCTTGGGTTATTGTATGACGACCCTAATTCAGTGGATCATGCTGAGAAAACCTTGTTGGCCCTGTCTCAAGGTCAAGAAGCGGCAGAATCATATTGCCAGAAGTTTAGAAAATGGTCTGTACTGACTAAATGGAATGAGGATGCCTTGGCGGCAATCTTCAGAAAGGGTCTTTCCGAATCCGTTAAAGATGTTATGGTGGGGTTCCCCACGCCTGCTGTTCTGAGTGATTCTATGTCTCTGGCCATTCAGATTGATCGGCGCTTGCGCGAGCGCAGAGTTGTGCACACTATGGCATTGTCTTCCGAGCGGAGTCCTGAGCCTATGCAGTGTGATAGGATTGTGTCTAGAGCTGAACGACAAGGATTCAGACGTCAGAATAGGTTGTGTTTTTACTGCGGCGATTCTGCTCATGTTATTTCTGATTGCCCTAAGCGTACCAAGAGAATCGCTAGTTCTGTTACCATCAGTACTGTACAACCTAAATTTCTGTTATCTGTGACCCTGATCTGTTCATTATCATCTTTTTCTGTCATGGCATTTGTGGATTCAGGCGCCGCTCTAAACTTAATGGACTTAGAATTTGCCAGGCGTTGTGGTTTCCCCTTGCAGCCTTTGCAGAGTCCTATTCCTTTGAGGGGTATTGATGCTACACCGTTGGCTAAAAATAAACCTCAGTTTTGGACACAGCTGACCATGTGCATGGCGCCAGCCCATCAGGAAGATTGTCGTTTTCTGGTGTTGCATAATTTGCATGATGCTGTTGTGCTGGGTTTCCCATGGTTACAGGTGCATAATCCGGTATTAGATTGGAAATCTATGTCTGTGACTAGTTGGGGTTGTCAGGGGGTTCATGGTGACGTTCCTTTGATGTCAATTGCCTCCTCCCCCTCTTCTGAAATTCCTGAGTTTTTGTCAGATTTCCAGGATGTATTCAATGAGCCCAAGTCCAGTTCCCTTCCACCGCATAGGGACTGTGATTGTGCTATTGACTTGATTCCAGGCTGTAAGTTCCCTAAGGGCCGACTTTTCAACCTGTCTGTGCCAGAACATTCCGCCATGCGGAGCTATGTTAAGGAGTCCTTGGAGAAGGGGCATATTCGGCCATCTTCTTTACCATTGGGAGCAGGGTTTTTTTTGTTGCCAAAAAAGATGGCTCCTTGAGACCCTGTATTGATTATCGCCTCTTGAATAAGATCACGGTCAAATTCCAATACCCTTTGCCTTTACTTTCTGATCTGTTTGCTAGGATTAAGGGGGCTAGTTGGTTTACTAAGATTGACCTTCGAGGGGCATATAATCTTGTTCGTATTAAGCAGGGTGACGAATGGAAAACTGCGTTTAATACGCCCGAAGGCCATTTTGAATACCTTGTGATGCCATTCGGACTCTCTAATGCTCCATCTGTGTTTCAGTCCTTCATGCATGATATATTTCGGAATTATCTTGATAAATTCATGATTGTATATTTGGATGATATTTTGATTTTTTTCAGATGATTGGGAGTCTCATGTGAAACAAGTCAGGATGGTATTTCAGATCCTTCGTGATAATGCTTTGTTTGTGAAGGGGTCTAAGTGCCTCTTTGGAGTACAGAAGATTTCTTTTTTGGGCTTCATTTTTTCTCCTTCATCTATAGAAATGGATCCGGTTAAGGTTCAGGCCATTCATGATTGGCTCCAGCCCACATCTGTGAAGAGCCTTCAGAAATTTTTGGGCTTTGCTAATTTTTATCGCCGTTTCATTGCCAACTTCTCCAGTGTGGTTAAACCGCTGACCGATTTGACGAAGAAAGACGCTGATGTGACGAATTGGTCCTCTGCGGCTGTTTCTGCCTTTCAGGAGCTTAAACGCCGATTTACTTCTGCCCCTGTGTTGCGTCAGCCGGATGTTTCTCTCCCTTTTCAGGTTGAGGTTGACGTTTCTGAGATTGGGGCAGGGGCCGTTTTGTCTCAGAGGAATTCTGATGGTTCCTTGATGAAACCGTGTGCCTTCTTTTCTCGAAAGTTTTCGCCTGCGGAACGCAATTATGATGTCGGCAATCATGAGTTGTTGGCTATGAAGTGGGCATTTGAGGAGTGGCGACATTGGCTTGAGGGGGCCAAGCACCATATTGTGGTCTTGACCGATCATAAGAATCTGATTTATCTCGAGTCTGCCAAACGGCTGAATCCTAGACAGGCCCGATGGTCCCTGTTTTTCTCCCGTTTTGATTTTGTGGTCTCGTATCTTCCGGGTTCTAAGAATGTTAAGGCTGATGCCCTCTCTAGGAGCTTTTTGCCTGATTCTCCTGGGGTCCTTGAGCCGGTCGGTATTCTGAAGGAAGGGGTGATTCTTTCTGCCATCTCCCCTGATTTACGACGGGTTCTTCAGGAATTTCAGGCTGATAAACCTGACCGCTGTCCAGTGGGGAAATTGTTTGTTCCTGACAGATGGACTAGTAAAGTGATTTCGGAGGTTCATTGTTCTGTGTTAGCTGGTCATCCTGGGATTTTTGGTACCAGAGATTTGGTAGGTAGGTCCTTCTGGTGGCCTTCTTTATCACGGGATGTGCGTTCTTTTTTGCAGTCCTGTGGGACTTGTGCGCGGGCCAAGCCTTGCTGTTCCCGCGCTAGTGGGTTGCTTTTGCCTTTGCCGGTCCCTGAGAGGCCTTGGACGCATATTTCTATGGATTTTATTTCGGATCTTCCGGTTTCCCAGAGGATGTCAGTTATCTGGGTGGTTTGTGACCGGTTTTCTAAGATGGTTCATTTGGTACTTTTGCCTAAGTTGCCTTCCTCTTCTGATTTGGTTCCGTTGTTTTTTCAGCATGTGGTTCATTTGCATGGCATTCCGGAGAATATTGTGTCCGATAGAGGTTCCCAGTTTGTTTCTAGGTTTTGGCGGGCCTTTTGTGCTAGGCTGGGCATTGATTTGTCTTTTTCTTCCGCATTTCATCCTCAGACAAATGGCCAAACCGAGCGAACTAATCAGACTTTGGAAACTTATTTGAGATGCTTTGTGTCTGCTGATCAGGATGATTGGGTGGCTTTCTTGCCATTGGCCGAGTTTGCCCTTAATAATCGGGCTAGTTCTGCTACCTTGGTTTCACCCTTCTTTTGTAACTCTGGTTTTCATCCTCGTTTTTCTTCGGGGCAGGTTGAGCCTTCTGATTGTCCTGGGATGGACTCTGTGGTTGACAGGTTGCAGCAAATTTGGGCTCATGTTGTTGACAATTTGGTGTTGTCTCAGGGAGGGGCTCAGCGTTTTGCTAACCGTTGTCGGTGTGTTGGTTCCCGGCTTCGGGTTGGGGATTTGGTCTGGTTGTCTTCCCGTCATGTCCCTATGAAGGTTTCTTCCCCTAAGTTTAAGCCTCGGTTTATTGGCCCTTATAGGATTTCTGAGATTATCAATCCAGTGTCGTTTCGTTTGGCCCTTCCAGCCTCTTTTTCCATCCATAATGTTTTTCATAGATCTTTGTTGCGGAAATATGTGGTGCCCGTTGTTCCCTCTGTTGATCCTCCTGCCCCGGTGTTGATTGATGGGGAGTTGGAGTATGTGGTTGAGAAGATTTTGGATTCTCGTTTTTCGAGGCGGAAGCTTCAGTATCTTGTCAAATGGAAGGGTTATGGCCAGGAGGATAATTCTTGGGTTGTTGCCTCCGATGTTCATGCTGATGATTTGGTTCGTGCCTTTCATTTGGCTCGTCCGGATCGGCCTGGGGGTTCTGGTGAGGGTTCGGTGACCCCTCCTCAAGGGGGGGTACTGTTGTGAATTCTGCTCTTGGGCTCCCTCCGGTGGTTGTAAGTGGTAGTGCTGCTGTCTCTGAATCGCAGCATTTGTCAGGTGTGTTCACTTGTTGCAATTTTGACTGGGCTATTTAGTCTTGCTTCACCCTTTAGTCAGTGCCAGTTGTCCATTGTTCCTGGAGGATTCACATCCCTGCCTGGTCCCTTCTGCTTTGCAGTTCTTTTCAACAAAGATAAGTTCTGGCCTTGATTTTGCTGTCCACATGTTGTGGCATTATTGTTCAGTTCTTTTCTATGTTTTGTCTTGTCCAGCTTGGTCTGTATAAGGATTTGTTTAGCCAAGCTGGTATCTCTGGAGATGCAGATATACCCTCCATATCTTTAGTTAGCTGTGGAGATTTTGTATTTTCTGTGGTGGATATTTTCTAGTGTTTTAATACTGACCGCATAGTACTCTGTCCTATCCTTTCTATTTAGCTAGAAGTGGCCTCCTTTGCTAAATTCTCATTTCAGTCTGTGTATGTTTTTTCCCTCTCCTCTCACAGTCAATATTTGTGGGGGGCTGCCTATCCTTTGGGGATTTTCTCTGAGGCAAGATAGTTTTCCCTTTTCTATTTCTAGGGGTAATTAGTCCTCCGGCTGTGTCGAGATGTCCAGGGAGTGTTAGGTACATTCCACGGCTACTTCTAGTTGCGGTGTTAAGTTCAGGGTCTGCGGTCAGTACAGGTACCACCTTCTCCAGAGTACATCTCATGCTGCTCTTAGGCCACCAGATGATAACAGACAGCTCTCCAGCGACCAACGATGCCGAAGTCCCCAGGTAACCAGGGTAAACATCGGGTTACTAAGCGCAGGGCCGCGCTTAGTAACCCGATGTTTACCCTGGTTACCAGTGTAAATGTAAAAAAAAAAAAACACTACATACTTACATTGCCGTGTCTGTCACATCCCCTGCCTTCAGCTTCCCTGCACTGTGTAAGCGCCGGCCCTAAAGCACAGCGGTGACGTCACCGCTGTGCTTTGCTTTACGGCCGGCACTGACACATTCAGTGCAGGAAGCTCTGAGCAGCAGCGCGGACGCCGGGGGACGTGACAGACATCAGAGGGTGAGTATGTAGTGGTTTTTTTTTACTTTTACAATGGTAACCAGGGTAAATATCGGGTTACTAAGCGCGGCCCTGCGCTTAGTAACCCGATATTTACCCTGGTTACCATTGTAAAACATTGCTGGCATCGTTGCTTTTGCTGTCAAACACGACGATACACGCCGATCTGACGACCAAATAAAGTTCTGGACTTTCAGCAGCGACCAGCGATATCACAGCAGGATCCTGATCGCTGCTGCTGCTTGTCAAACACAACGATATCGCTATCCAGGACGCTGCAACGTCACGGATCGTTGTCGTTCTCGTTGCAAAGTCGTTTAGTGTGAAGGTACCTTTAGGATAAAAGCCAAATCAGTATCTCAATTCGCAGACACGGTGTTTCGGGCTGTTGGCCCTCGTCAGTGCGAAGCATGAGAACTGATTTGGCTAGGTGAGAGGCTCTGGACTGAGGTCTAATTTAATCCTGATAGACGCTATCATCAGTATTGAACATGTGAACATGGCAATTAGATATGGACATGACGATGCCAGGCAGGCTCTTACCAGTCATGATAGGTATGCTGCTTCTGTGCCGGCGTAATCACCAAAGTGCTCCATTATGTCCCCAGTTAGAATGAATTAATGAAATGGCCATGTGCGAGAAAGGGTTAGCCATGACTGTCTACATTTCCAAATTACTTACATTACCTTGTCTAAGGGCACTTGATATTTGATAGAAATATTTGATTTTTTTGAAATGTATAAATATTAAGGTGCTGATCATTGTGAGGTCTTGGCTTCCTGCAATACGTTCGTCATATAACCGCAATGCAGAGCAATTTTCTCATAAGAGCAAAGGTGATTTGCAGAAGGCACTTCTGAAGGATTATGGGTAGATTTTCAGGATGCAGAATCATTCTCAGCCTTTATATGTATCTGCATTGGCAACACCCGGGCATACTGCCAAACCTGGGCCAATATGAGTTCGCCTTATCTATTTATGGACAAAATACATCAGACAGTCAGGTCTGAGCAACACAAATAGAACGTTCTTGGTGTGCTTTTCGTTTGCCAGTAAAGAAATTAAACTGTATATCTGTTCAAAGTATAAGTCATTAATTCATACATCCTTCATTATTGTTGATAGGATGATAGTGGATAATAGGGCTAAGCAGGGGGCCAGGAATGCATGTGCCAGACACACTAGTTACATTTTATTGTTAGTCTCTGTGGGACCCCCGACTGCTCTGCCAGAGCCACCAGCACAGACCCTGGTCTTTGTCTCATTTTTGTATGCCCTAAATCTGGGCGTACAACATAAAGATATTATATAACAGGCACTTTGGTTACTTTTGTAGAAGGCATCGCAAAACAAACATTTCCCAAATTATATTTTTCCCCTTGGAGAATCAATAATATTAAAAAAGAAGCAACAAAGATCAGCTCACCTCCTCTCCAGTCCCACCATGAGGATCATGAAGTCCAGCGTGCGTTATATCCATAAAAAATTACTTTTATTCCATTTTCATTAAAAGCACCTAAGTCCAAAACCCATCTTTATATCCAGAGACGCAAAAATGGGTAATTCTTACCAATGACAGTCACAGGCTTAAAGTGTATTTAAAATCATACGCGTTTCAACGGTCATGCCGCCTTAATCATTGTGGCCATGTTTTTTTATGGATATCACCCACTCTGAACTTCTGCTTCACCTTCAATCAATAATATTGTGTGAAAAAACATCCATCTGCATTGACCCACATTGAGGTATTATGTCTATTCACTGCCATGTACAAAGTGTAACCTTATAGCTTATTGATTATATGCTGCCATATTGCTCTTCAACACAATGAGGTGAAAATAAAAATGGAAACAGTATTAAAAACATTAAAGTACCATACGGTGGGTATGGAAAGTATTCATAAAGCTTTCAATTTTTCACTCTTTGTTTTGTAAGGAGGAAGACTGGGCTGCGAGTACCTTCGCTGAGCCGGGTCCGGAACTGTCGGGGCTGCGTTCTATGTTTCCCGGGGGAAGGAATAGCGGACTGGACAAACCCCATGACCCGGCGAGAGGGGGCATGTACACAATAAATTGATAGAAAAAAGCATGCAAAGGGAGTGTCGGCCGCCAGAGAGAGCACACCAGGGTGAGCAGCGTGCTTTTCACCCAGTGCAGCAGTACCGAGCCGGGCAGCGTTGAGACTTACCTGCACGTTATAGCGGGACTGGGACTAAGGAGCGTGCCTGGATCAGCATCAGGCAGTGTTCATAAGGAGGAGTGTGTGTTAGCTGCAGGATTCTGGGGCACGTCTTCCCCAGCTGACCAGCATGCATCAGCTCACATGCGCTACTAAGACTTCTGCTACTTCTTTGGCCCTCACTGATCGGGATCATGGACTGGGGGCTCAGTGGGTAAAGCTGGAGTCTGCCCACTGCCGCCAGAAGACAGATCGCTATTCTCGGACCCCATCGGAGGACTCTACACCGGCCGTTGCCAGCACTACTACCCCCATCGGACTGTAGCTTAAGGAGCATCAGCGGGAGCAACGATAAGTGTTATTTGAATATAGGACTGTTGCTTTAATTCTGCCTGTTTCTTTAACTCTGATTCATTGTTTATTAACTTCCTGGGAGGAGATCACCCCTTAATTTGTTTGTTACATTAAATAATTTTGTTATACCATACTGCTCTGTAATCCCTGTGTACTGCATCTCAGCATCTGCTTACATGTGGCGTAGTCGGCAGGATGCAGTCCATGAATGCAGAGGCAGCAGACCAGATGGTTATGGGTGCCCCAAGGACCAGCTTCCCCCTGGGGGCCATGCTCAGCAATCTCCCAAAGTTTACAGGGAGTAAATCACTGCTTTGGGACTGGACTGAGCAGGTTAAAGGCACCCAATGACCCCTGCTATGCAGGCAGAGATTGCTGTGATGGCCCTAGATGGGGAGGCTGGATGTTCAGTGATGTTTCGGCCCCCTCATGAACAGGACACCTTTACTATCGTGTTGCAGATTTTGGAAGAGATGCATGGAGATCCCACTAATATCGGAGAATTGCGGATGCGATTATTTATCCGTGTTCAGAAAGAGGGCGAATCAGTGACACAATATATGAATGAGCTACAAGAGGTGCACTCGGCTATCGCTAAGCGGGATAATGTGGATGTGGGACCCCCTGATGTGATTCTGAGGGATCAACTTGTAGCGGGCCTCAGGGACACGTCGCTTAAACAAGCTCTGCAGGAGCGCCTGCATGCCAGCTCGTGATTGGAGATTGCGTGCGAGAGCAAGAGCAGGGGACAGCAGCCTCGACAGGAATGGTTCGCAGCTGAGCCAGTATGGTCCTGAGAGATCCAGGAAGAAATACAGGAATGTGGAATGAGCGGTCTGCCCTCAGGAGAAACCCTGCCGTGGCTTCGAATAAGTCCCGAGACAGAGTCACCCCGATTCCCACTTGCTCATTGTACCCCACCAGGAAAGAGAACAATCCCGAGCCAAAAGGCACCCGACTTGTTTCAAGTGTGGAGACGATGGACACTATGCCTGAGCCTGCGCGGCCTCTTATTCGGCAGCTGTTAAAATAGCAGGCTCCGTGGCTGGGGGATGACTCCCGGAGCCTGAAAGGCCAGAGAAGAGAGAAGCCAGTCCCCTTGTATGGGCTGAAATTAATGGTAGAGCTGTCCGCTGCCTAGTTGATACCAGTTCACAGGTGACCACAATGCCGGAAGCATATTTTAAGCGTAATTTTCCTGAAGTGACATGGTCGAAGTGGGGCCCAGTGATCAAGTTGACCGCGACCAATCAGTTGCCCCTCCCGGTGACAGGGGTGATCTGGATGCAGATTACAGTGTGCGGCAAAGATGTGGGCCGGAAAGGAGTCATGCTTACCGTGGGAGAGAACAGTAATGGCACATCCAGTGACTCTGGGAATGAACGTGCTAAAAGAGCTTGGAACCCTCCTGATCAGCGAGTCACCGGATGCATTTCTGAATGGTGGAGCCCACAAACCCCCCCAGAGGAAGGTGTTTCAACCGCCAATACGGTCCGCGCAGGCCCAGGAAACGTCGAGTGGAGGAAAAATGCTAGGAAAAGTGCTGGTCCCTGCAGATGCTAAAGTCGTCCTCCCGCCTGTCCAGATTGTGCTCACCTTGCCTGTACGAGCTTGTACGCCCCTCAAAGGGGTGGAAGTCCAGATTGAACTAGCCCTAATGAACCAAATACTCTCGGGCTCCTTATTGCCTGGACACTAGCCGTCGTCCACGATGTAAACGTTGTGGTGTGGTGCGTGAACCTAGGAGAGGAAAATCTTATGCTCCCGCCCAAGAATGAAGTGGCGCAGGTGCTGGGCATGCCCGAGGAATTGCTACCACCGGAGGCCGTCCAGCTGGCAGTGAAGCAATTGGACCCGTGGACTGTAGCCGTCACCTTGACCCCAGAGCACCTACCTGGAAGCAACAAGTAGGGGCGCAGATTACTGGAGCGAATGCAGGCTGAATTAACAGGACTCTCACTGCAGTAGGTGCAATAGGTGGAGGCTGTACTGGAATGCTATCAAGATGTGTTCGCCCGTCATAAGGATGACTTCGGGTGCACAACAGCTATAACTCATGAGATACCCATGGGAAACGCCACACCAATCCGGGAGCGGTACCAGCAGATACCGCCTCAAATGTACAGAGAGGTGAAAGAAATGTTGGCACACATGCTGCAGAGTGGGGTCATACGAGAGAGCCAGAGCCCGTGGGCAGCTCTCATTGTCCTTGTCAGGAAGAAAGACAGGACTCTGCGTTTTTGTGTGGACTATAGGCGACTGAATGCTTGTACTGTGCGGGACTCTTATCTTTTACCCCGAATTGAAGAGTCGCTTTCTGCCCTGGGAAAGGCAAAGTATTTCTTGTCTCTGGATTTGGCCAGTGAATACTGGCAGGTGCCCATGGCCGAGCATGACCGGCCAAAGACAGCGTTCATATTGCCCATGGTATTGTTTGAATTCAACCGGATGCCCTTCGGCCTGACTAATGCTCCTGGGACGTTCCAGAGATTGATGGAAAGGTGTCTGGAGGACCTGAACTTTGAAGCCACCCTAATGTACCTGGACGACATCATCGTATATGCAGCCACCTTTGAAGAACACCTCTGGCGGCTGGAACAAGTATTGAGTCATTTGTAGAAGCATGGGCTGAAGGTGAAGCCCCCAAAAATGTCACCTCTTCCGTAAGCAGATTGAGTACCTGGAACACATTGTATCCGCTGAAGGAGTGAGACCGGTGCATGGAAAGATAGCGGCGGCACAGGACTGGCCTAACCCGAAGACAGTGAAGGATGTTCAGGCCTTTTTGGGACTGACTGGGTACTACCGGAGGTTTGTGAAGAATTTCACCCATATCGCTAATCCCCTGCTGGAACTACTAAAGAGAGTGCCGGACACTACCGAAACGTTCACCCCCATGTTCCTCGATTGTGTTGAGAAAGACCCACTTGGCACACTCCAAGAAAGACCTCCACCCGCCATTCCAAGGGAAGTGCGTAGGCCTGAAACTCCAGAATCAGCTGATCCAGTGAACTGAAACGTACTCCCATATTCTACCACTCAACCTGACTCCACCCCTCAACCTGAACTATACTGTACTGAACAGACGATAACTGGAGTACCTCCCACTCAATATGATCAAGACCAGTATATTTGGCAGCGTATTGTTTGTGAAATGGAAGAGTGTGAATGCCTGAAGAAGGAACTCTCGCCCGTGGAATGGCGAGTTAAAGGAAAGGGGGAGTGTAAGGAGGAAGACCAGGCTGTGGGTACCTGCGCTGAGCCGGGTCCGGAACTGTCTGGGCTTCATCCTATGTTTCCCAGGGGAAGGAATAGGGGACTGGACAAACCCGATGACCGGGCGAGAGGGAGTGTGTACACAATAAACTCAGGGAAACAAGATCGCAAAGGGAGAGTCAACAGGGTGAGCAGTGCGCTCCACACCCAGCGCAGCAGTACCGAGTCGGGCAGCGTTGAGATTACCCGCACGTTTTTACAGGACTCGGACTAAGGAGAGCACCGTGTGCCCAGATCAACGTCAGGCGGTGTTCATACAGAGGAGTGTGTGTCAGCTGCAGGACTCTGGGACGTGTCTTCCCCAGCGGACCAGTGTGCAAAAGCTCAAGTGCGACTGAGAGCTGGTGTTTGTAGCCAGGGGGCCCAATATCCATGGCCCCTTCCAAGGTTATGAATATCAGCCCGCAGTTGTCTGCATAGCCTTTTCTGGCTATTAATTATAGGGGGACCGCATGTCGTTTTTTTTGGGGGGGTCCCCCTATTTTAATAGCCAGTAAAGGCTAATTATACAGCTGTGGGCTGATATTCATAGCCTGGAAAGATCCATGTGTATTAAAGGGACTCTGTCACCTGAATTTGGAGGGAACAATTTTCAGCCATAGGGGCGGGGTTTTCGGGTGTTTGATTCACCCTTTCCTTACCCACTGGCTGCATGCTTGCTGCAATATTGGATTGAAGTTCATTCTCTGTCCTCCATAGTACACGCCTGCGTAAGGCAAGATTGCCTTGTGCAGGCATGTACTACGGAGGACAGAGAATGAACTTCAATCCAATATTGCAGCCAGCATGCAGCCAGCGGGTAAGGAAAGGGTGAATCAAACACCCGAAAACCCCGCCCCTATGGCTGAAAATTGTTCTCTCCAAATTCAGGTGACAGAGTCCCTTTAACCCCTTCCTAGGCTATAAAATCGGCCCCCAGTCACTGGCTTTCACTTTCTGGTGCAGAAAATTGCGTGGGAGCTCCCACGCCATTTTGTTTTTCAATTTTTTTTTTAAAATGAAACAGATATTGCATTAAGGTCAGGGTCACACTTGCGAGAAACTCGCACAAGTCTCACACCTCAATACTCGGTATTGCTGCCGGCATTCAGGACCGGAGTGTGCGGCTGCATGTATCTCTATGTAGCTTAACGCTCCGTTCCCAAGTGCTGGCAGCAGTGTCGGGTACTGATGCAAGAGACTCGTGCGAGTTTCTCGCAAGTGTGACCGTTGCCTAATGCAGATTTTGTGTGTGTGTGTGTGTGTGTGTGTGTGTGTGTGTGTCTTTATTTAACTCTTTATGTACCATTTTATTATGTTTATTACAAAACATAGGGCTTGGCATTATCTATCTATCGATATATCTATCCATCTATCTATAGTTATATCTATCTATCTATAGAGATATGTATCTATAGATATATCTATCTATAGATACTGTATATCTATCTATTTAACTATAGTTACTGTATATCTGTCTATTTATCTGTAGATATATCTATCTATATATCTATAGATTGATATATCTATAGATATATGCATAGATATATCTATAGCTAGATAGATATATCTATAAAGAATAGAAAAAAACAGCACAGTTAAAGGGTAGGGTGCAAATGCCTCACAGGTACATACTAGTCCTTATAAATACTTTAAAAAAAAGTTGAGGCAGCACACCAAATTTCAAAGTTATAAAGTGCTCTTTAATAGCCCATGTGGCGTGGCGACGTTTCGGTCCTGGGTACAGACCTTTCTCAAGCAATTATAAAGATGCATATGCAGGGTATATAAGCAGTGTCAGATTATAATGAGGTGAATCTGTGCAGAAAATTTCACAGGCAAATCTGCAACATGTGCACATACTCTTAAGTTACAAAGCTACAATGCTGGTCACTGTAGAGCAAAATAAATGCTTATTGTTTACGGTGTAAAAACTACAAAATTAAAATAATTGCTTTTTTGGTTGTTTTTAAAGGGAGCAAATGAGGCGTATGGACAGGCACAGCTCACCACTAAAATGTAATGGTAAGATATATGGGTGCATGAGGGTACAACGGAAAAACAGAAAAGAGTAAGCATTGTGTCTGTTGCCTGGAAATGTCGTCACCTCTGGTACATCTAAAACCTTCTGCAAATACGCACCCTGGGAAGATTTATTTGCAGTGATGCTGAGGACAGAAACAGAAAACAAAGACTCAGCGCTAATTCAGGAAGGACCAAGCACAAGCGCGGAGCCAGGATTTCTTGCCTGACCCCAGTAAACATTGATGGGAACACTCTTTCGGTAAACTGGGAGACAGTAGAAATCCTTCATTCTCTCGGATCCTGTCTCCCCAGTGAATGAAATGTTGTGTGCTAAGCGGCCCCTTTGTGCTCACTCAGTGGCCTCAGTGAATTAATAACGTGGAGTAAAAAGCCTGTGAACTAGAGGGGTCCAGGGTGATTTGGTAGCTTTGTCTTGGGGGAAGAGAAATAGAAAAGACTTTATTTTGTTTAGACCATGACGGACGATATTTTATCCTGAGAAGCCTATGCCAATGTTAGAAGTTAATCCTGCAGTCCCCAAGAATTCTTGACTTTTCAGTCTACGGTTTGAAGGAGGTGAGTAAAACTTGTGAGGACAAGGGGGCATCCTCTACGTCTGGAGGAAAAAAGGTTTAAGCATAATAACAGACGCGGATTCTTTACTGTAAGAGCAGTGAGACTATGGAACTCTCTGCCGTATGATGTTGTAATGAGTGATTCATTACTTAAATTTAAGAGGGGACTGGATACCTTTCTGGAAAAGTATAATATTACAGGGTATATACACTAGATTCCTTGATAGGGCGTTGATCCAGGGAACTAGTCTGATTGCCGTATGTGGGGTCAGGAAGGAATTTTTTTTCCCCATGATGGAGCTTACTCTTACCACATGGGTTTTTTTGCCTTCCCCTGGATCAACATGTTAGGGCATGCTAGGCTATGGGTTGAACTAGATGGACTTAAAGTCTTCCTTCAACCTTAATAACTATGTAACTATGTAACTATGAGTAGGGTTTTTGATTTTTCAATTTGTAATAGTTTTCTAAGACTATTGGGCGACAATGTGGGCTTATTCCGTAAAGATGAAAGGGATATTGTTGTTTCTGTGACTCATTAAGTTTAAGCAGTATTGAGATTATCAGTGGTACAAAGGTTGCGGTCACGCTTGTGCACGGAGCCTGAGGGGCCCCAAAAGGTCATCCTGTCCCATTTGAGCAGAACGGCACTATAAATAATGTGTAATACCTAGAGGGCCCTTTTACAGATTGTGCACTTAGACCCAAGAGCACAGTCATTTATACATGCTCAATTACGACTCTTTCTCCATTGTACACTTTTAAATATTCAAGAAACACTTGTACTATTTATGAATAAATTAAGAAATCTCTACTAAAATCTAGGACCAGGGCTGGAAAAAGTTGTCCATTGGTCCATTTGTCAGACATACAAGACTTGTAGCAGGCCTGGAAAGATAAAATGAGAATGATACAAAAATAGTGTATCTTAAAGACATTCAATCCATAGGTTTTAGCTACCCCATCTGAGAGCAGCATGAAGTAGAGGCCGAGAACCTTATTCCAGCAGTGTATGACTTACTGAGCTACTTGCTGTAGTTTTGACAAAAGCACTATTTTATCTGCTGCAGATCTACCAGTTCTTTTTATGCTGATCTTTGTATAACCCCGCCCACACCACTGATTGGTGGATTTCTGTGTACACTGAGCGTAGGCAGAAAGCTGCCAATCAGTGGTGGGGGCGGGGTTATAAGGAGCTCATGAAACGATGGTTTATCACATTGAGTGGAGATGGCTGGATAATAGAATCCCAGAAACTTATAAGTTAGAATTAAAGCTACCGTACTTTTGCAAAATGTACCATACAAGTGAATCCATAGAAAGCTATGTAGAAATTTTCCACTGCTACAGGGTACATTACTGCAGTATTATGGAGGAACTTCTCTTATATTATACTTGACCCAGTATTGTGAAGGAAACTCAATATTTACAGGCTTCATCACAACAAATGTAATATAAGATAGTCCACCAAATTAGTAAGTACATACCTTGTCCATTCGGGACTGCTCCCCCTCAATTTAAAGCGAATCTGTTACCAAGCTTTTGCTACTTCAACTGAGAGCAGCAAAATGTAGGAAAAGAGACCCTGATTCCATCGATGTATAACTTTGTTTACTGGGCGCAACAATTGTGACACAATCAGAGTTTTTAGATGTGACATATAGCAGAGATCAGAAAGCTGACCCCGCCAACATCACTGCTTTCTATGTACATTGTCTATTGACAGTGAGCTGCTAATTATCAGAGGAGGGGGCGTGGTTGGACAACTGCTCAAACACCAGTCCTGGGAGTGATAATTGCCTGGTGACAAAACCTTCATTGTATAGAAGCAGCACCACACAGCCTAATAAGTGACACATTACTGAAATCTGTGTTTTAGCCCCTATTCCCTGCTGTCTTCAGATTGCACAGCAAAAACTGCTGACCGATTGTCTTTAAAGAGTACATGCCCTATTCTATAAGGCATGCCAGTACAGCATTATGAATGATCCTTATCCAGTGTAGAATGCTTTCTTAAAATATAATAAAAGACTGGTTCAGGATTCTGAACTACACTGTCAAACTCTTTTTTTAAATTTACATTTTTGGAGAAACGTCCTCCTTTATAGTACACTTCACGACAATATTAGGAAGGAGCTCCCTCTTTTACAAGCTCCTCATATAATGTTTTATGTCAGTATCTTGTCCTTTTTGTATTATGGACTCGTTCCATTCCATACAGGATTTTACATTGTAGTGTAAGGTTATATTCACACTTTTTATTTTTGTTGCGTATTTTTGCAGCTAAGAAAACAGTGTTTCTTCACAGTACCAGCAAAGTGAGATTTCTGAAAACTCATTCACATGCTACTTATTTTCTTTATTGCAGATTTTAAGAAAATACATGCAAAAATATGTCAAAAATGCGCTTATTTTACAGCTATTTTCCTGTCAACACTCCAGCATTTGTAACAGATTTTTCTGCCGTAAATTCTGTCTGTCCCTTATTAAAGAATCTTTTATTTTACAAAATCCTCATCTACAGTTTTATATAAGAAACTAATCAAGTATAGCATATACCAAAAAATATTGCTGTTCCTCCTCTTTCATAGAATGCTGCCCTATAAATCAATCAATATATTTTTCCCACTTGTAGCCATTTCACTCTGGAGTGAATCTTTATCTCTGTTGTACAGTATATGACTTTAGGATAAGAATAGCACATTATATTTCTAGAAATCTAGCTCCCATGTGTAATATGTAATTTTTAATATTGCATTATTATGTCCTAATTGTAATTAGTTTCCTGTGAAATTTTCACAAGCTCCCACGTGAAAAATAAAATGAAATGTAGCCACTTAGCTGTACTTACACTAGAAAGGCAGGCATATTTCATGGCTCTTTAGTGTTCCTTCAATAACTTCAGTTGTGATGAATGAGCCAGATATTACATAGCCCTCTCCCATGTGGTTATTGTACTATACAGATACTTATACTTACAGTTACTAGACTAGCTTTCTAATGGAAAGAACAAATAAGAAAAATGAATAGGGAAGTAATTACACAGAGTTCTTGGTTTGAACCTCATTAGCTGCAGGATGATATACGGCAGGAAAACACTGTACACTGCGATATGCATAAGACTTCAATGTATTTTTGCTTTGAGGGAATTATTACATTAACATTATCACTGAAAGTTTTAAGTATGTGAACATTGAATGATTTTAAAACCAAATTAGATAGGCTGGCACCCCCAGAATATAATACACCCCGCCACACATCTACAATATACGCAATGTCACAGACATGTAAAGGCTGAAAATCAATCAGTAATTTGTACTATACATAACAGAAAAAGAAGAAAAGATGCTGTAAAAAACAATAAAAAAAGTATCACTTGGTACATCAGAAACAAAAATCTGAAAACCCCAAAGAATACTATCTAGATGTGAGCGGATCGATTCGCGGAGAATCGAGTTTGAGCCAAATTTCCTGAAAATTCACAGTTTCACGTGAATTTCAACATTTAGAGATTTGATAAGCGGCTTGCAAAAAAAAATTGTCCAATTCTGTTTCTCACACTGCTGAAGCATCAGAGAGCAGGCAAACATCATTTTACATTGCTACACTGGCCTTCCCATAATGCCCTGCAACTATGACATCTTACAGATTGTCATACCTTGTACAGTGGTGGTCATCAGACGTCAACAGATTACAGTGGAGCGCGGTTTGTCAGTGGGTAAGTCTCTCTCTACTGTAGAGAGTAATCTCTTATGGTCGGTGGTTTCCTCTCTCTCCTGTAGGGTGTAAGCTCTTATGGTTAGCGGTTTCCTCTGTCTCCTGTAGAGTGTAAGCTCTTATGGTCGGCGGTTTCTTCTCTCTCCTGTAGAGTGTAAGGTCTTATGGTCGGCGGTTTCTTCTCTCTCTCCTGTAGAGTGTAAGCTCTTATGGTCTGCGGTTTCCTCTCTCTCTCCTATAGAGTGTAAGCTCTTATGGTTAATGGTTTCTTCTCTCTCTCTTCTGTAGGGTGTAAGCTCTTATGGTCGGCAGTTTCCTCTCTCTCTCCTGTAGGGTGTAAGCTCTTATGGTCGGCGGTTTCCTCTTTCTCACCTGTAGAGTGTAAGCTCTTATCGTCGGCGGGTTCTTCTCTCTCTCCTGTAGAGTGTAAGCTCTTATGGTCGGTGGTTTCCTCTCTCTCCTGTAGGGTGTAAGCTCTTATGGTTAGCGGTTTCCCCTCTGTCTCCTGTAGAGTGTAAGCTCTTATGGTCGTCGGTTTCCTCTCTCTCTCCTGTAGGATGTAAGCTCTTATGGTCGGCGGTTTCTTCTCTCTCTCCTGTAGAGTGTAAGCTTTTATGGTCTGTGGTTTCCTCTCTCTCTCCTATAGAGTGTAAGCTCTTATGGTTAGTGGTTTCTTCTCTCCTGTGGAGTGTAAGCTCTTATGGTCGGCGGTTTCCTCTCTCTCTCCTGTAGGGTGTAAGCTCTTATGGTCGGCGGTTTCCTCTTTCTCTCCTGTAGAGTGTAAGCTCTTATCGTCGGCGGGTTCTTCTCTCTCTCCTGTAGAGTGTAAGCTCTTATGGTCAGTGGTTTCTTCTCTCTCTCCTGTAGAGTGTAAGCTCTTATGGTCGGCTGGCGGTTTCCTCTCTCTCTCTTGTAGGGTGTAAGCTCTTATGGTTAGCGGTTTCCTCTCTCTCTCCTGTAGAGTGTAAGCTCTTATGGTCAGCGGTTTCTTCTCTCTCTTCAGCAGGAAGACTACGCAGAGGCACCGGAGCACCGAGGAGATGGAGACACAGACAGACCGGAGCTGGAAAGAAACAAAGAAACGAACAATGGTCAGGCACTAGAAACCTAGCTAAGGAACAGAAGACAAGCCGCAGAGGGCACACAGAGAAACTTGGAGGCCAGAGTCACTTGCGGAGAACAAATGATAATCAGGCACAGCCAGGAGGAAGAGGCGGCCTGATATGCAGAGCGGCAGCGTACCTTCCAGGTCAAGGTCCTCCAGAGGCATAGAGTGAGGCGGAAGGAGCGGCTGGAATCAAAGAGTACTGTTTGCATGTGCGCAGTGGAAACTAGTGCGCGTGCGCACCTGACCGGAAGCAGAAACTGGGGTGCAAGCAGAGGAGCAGGCGCTGGAGGAAGAACAGGAGCGCCGGGACGCCGTGGAGCGGTAAGTATGAGCAGGCACCAGAAATAGCGGTGGTGGCGGTGGCATGACACTCTCTCTCTGTTACCTGTAAAGTGTAAGCTCTTATGGATCAAGAGGTTCTCTCTTCCACAAGTGTATCTTGCAAGCAACTACAAGAAATTAGCCAAAACATTTTCAACGTTAATCAACTTTTTGGGGGATATTTTGGCAAAGTCAGAGAATTCTAATTTCAACAGAAACACTCATCTCTCACACTAACCCCTACAAAAAAAAAGTAGTTACACCACTACGATTATGATTAAGCATAAGAAGTCACCAAAGAAATGGTATATGTAGACAACAGGAGTGCATATTCCCCTAAATAAAACTATTGACTACCTATGAGCAGGTATACAAGAATGGTCTGGTATGTATTATAGTGTTGCTTGAAAGTTTGTGAAACCTACAGAATTTCAACTCTTTAAAGTGGATAAAGAGAACCAAATCAAAGAAAAGCATAACATTTTTTTAGACGTTTGTCATTTTTTATTGTGGAAAATAATCCAATGTAACATATGTCTGTGAGTGGCAAAAGTAGTTGAACCTTTGCTTTCAGTATATGGTGTGATCCTCTTGTGCAGCAATAACTGATTCTGAGCTTTTTCCGATGTTAAATAAGTCCTGCACATCTGCTTGTGAGAATTTTAGCTGATTTCTCCTTATAAAACATCCTTAATTATATTATGATTTTGGGTTTTCTTCCATGATCTACATGCTTCAGGTGCTTCTACAACATTTATATAAGAGCAAGGTCAGGGGGATGTGCAGCTACCAGGATAGTAGAGGGTGTAGTGGCCCTGATCTCAGAGGGGCCCACATTGAGCTAAGCTACTCTTAACTGTATCGGCATGTGCACTTCGCCGATACAGATAACCCCCATGCAATGGCATATCGCCAATGGCCGCTATGGAGCCCGGGCCCCCCGTCATCGCACGTTTAACTGTATCAGCATCCTGGATGTCAATACTGTTGAAAGCAATGATGTAAGAGGAAGCATCTAAATTGTGTTGGCCATAATGCTGTATGCAGGACTATGGGGAGTGCAATATACTGTATGGAGGATTATAGAGAATGCAGTATACTGTAAGGAAGACTATGGGGAGTGCAGTATACTGTTTGATGGACTATGGGGAGTGCAGTATACTGTATGAAGGACTATGGGGAGTGCAGTATACTGTATGGAGGACTAAGGAGGAGTGCAGTATACTGTATGGAGGACTAAGGAGGAGTGCAGTATACTGTATGGAGGACTATGGGGAGTGCAGTATACTGTATGGAGGATTATGTGGTGTGCAGTATACTGTATAAAGGACTATGGAGAGTGCAGTATACTGAATGGAGGATTATAGGCAGTGCAGTATACTGTATGGAGGACTATGGAGAATGCAGTATACTGTAAGGAAGACTATGGGAAGTGCAGTATACTGTTTGATAGACTATGGGGAGTGCAGTGTACTGTATAGATGACTATGGGGAGTGCAATATACTGTATATAGAGGAGCTGCACATTGGGTGACTCAGTGGACATTATTAAATGTTAAATGGCTGCTTAGGAAGCATTATTGTTATAGGGGCACTCAGAGTATTTTGGCAGTAAAAGGGGCAAAATAAGGACACTGTTTTCTAGGGCATTTGCACAGGGCATTAATATTTTCTAAGGGACAATTTTACCATCTAGAGAGAACAAAGGAGACATTATTAATATATGAGGGACACAGTGGTGGGAATTATTATATGGGACACTAAGAGAAGCGTTGTTAGTGTGCCAAACAGCAGGTGCAGTAATAGGGACACATATGGCAGCAGGCAGCAGCGGCTCGGTATTAGAGTATCAGCAGGATGAAGAGTTTGTGCAAGTTGGGAATAGATGGTTACAGTGCTGGAAATGTGAGAAGTCAAATGGGTCTTTGTTGTAATCTCTGCAGATGAGTCCTGGCTAGGAGAAGTCACCATGTTGGTTTGATCAAGAAGGAAAAGACGTGAAAAGTGAATGACTCCATCAAAAAGAATGTCAGCTGTAAGGTACTATGTATAACTGTACTGTAATCACTTCAGAAGGACTGGTATCTACCATTATATGTTCACTATATGGCCGTAATATCAGTGTGCCACCATAGTTGTAATCAAGGTTACCGTTTAGGAGCCCATTCAGATATTTCGCTCCCCCCGAACTGAACCCCTAGCTACGCCTCTGAGGTCAGGACTTTGACTTAGCCATTCCAAAACTTTAATTATTTTATTTTTTAAGTATTCTTTTGTGGACCGACTTGTGCGTTTTGGGTCATTGCCTTTCTACATGAACCATGATTCTCGTGAGATTCAGCTCTAGGACAGATGTCATGACATTTTCCTTTAGAAATTTGCTGATAAAATTCAGAATTTATTGTTCCAGCAATGATGACAAACCATCCTGGCCAGATGCAGCAAATTGGCCAAAACCAGAATATCACCACTGTAATATCGGTGCCAGCTTTTATTTGTTGCATTTATCCTTGAGAGCAACAAACCTGTTTTATTCCTGGGACTAGTGGCTCTGGCCATTCCTGAGGCTAGGGAGTTAATCTTGTTGATTTGGTTTGTCTGCTGTCAGCACTGGGTGGGGCTGTTCTATTAAAACCCCTGAGAACCAGCTCCCACTGCCAGTCAATGGTTCAGCTTTCTTGATTCAGACCTCTGTTGTGCTTCTTGTTTTACCCTGATTATACTTGTTCTTTGACCTTAGCCTGACTACTTGCTTGTTTTATGATTCTGTTCCTGCCATGACCTCTTGGCTTTGACCATGCTTGGCGACCATTCCTACCTCTGGATAAGAGCTCTTCCGTGGTAGCTATCCGCTGGATCCTGTTGCAAAACCAGATCCGCATATAGGGTTAAAAAGTATTGGGGTTCCTCTGGAGCCTGCCAGAATGAGTGGCTTGTGCACAGTCTATCTGAGGTAGCCTTACTGAGCCGTTGGCCTCAGGTAGATGTCACAACTATGTGCCACAAATGGAATTAATTTTTTTTTGCTGTAATGCTGTATATTTCTTTCTCTACTCATAGCACTTCTGATTTAATCCAAAAAACATTGTTCAATAGCCTTCTCGTTTGTTCAGGTGATCTTTAGCAAATTGCTCTCTTATTGGAGAGCAAAGGCTTTTTCCTTGCCTTGCACACTTTTATTGTTCAGTGTCCTCCAGATTATGCACTCATGAAAATTAACACTAGTTAATACAAGAGAGGCCTTTAGTTGCTCAAAAGTTTCTTTGGGTTCCTTTGTGATTTTGTCGACTATATATGCTTTGCTCTTGGAGTGATCTTTGTTGGTTGACCACTTCTGCAGAGGGCAATAATGGTCTTAAATTTCCTCCATTTCTACACAGTCTGTCTGACTGTGGATTGGTGGGGTCCAAAATCTTTAGAGTTGGTTTTGTAACCTTTTCCAGCCTGAGTATCAACAGTATCAACAACTCTTCTTCTGAGGTCCTCAGAAATTTCCTGTACTTATGACATTATACACTTCCATAAACATATGTTGTTAAGCTCAGGCTTTAATAGATCCTTGTTCTTTAAATAGAGCACGTTGCCCACTCACAACTTGTCTCATCCATTGAAACACCAGACTCTAATTTCACCTTCAAATTTTCTGCTAATCTTAAAGGTTCACTTTTTTCCACTGTCAAACATGATATTGGATAATTTCTCTCATTATAAATATCAGGAACGCTAAGATTTTTTATACATTAACTTCATTTGTTTCTCTAAATTTATTTCATAGCTTGACTCCAGGATTCGATGAGATGATCTCTGGCTGTGGGTCAGTTTTCCTTGTAAAGTGGCCAAGAGTGTGCCAGTGTGCTGTCAGATGTGGGGTGCATCACACTCACTTGTAGGCCATAGACCTCCATTGTCTCCATGCTTTTATCCTCAAGAGCCATCACACACAATTCAGGGGACACCAAGTTCCTTGCAACAAGCAAATGTTTACTAGCCAGTTCAAGTTCATCAGGGTGTAACAAGTGGAATATTGTATAGCACTTCCATGTTTCTTACTTCCTTAGTATAATGTATCTTCTACCACCTGTTCACCCTGGACTATTCCTAAGCCCATGGACTCCATCAGCCTTACAAATTTCCTTTCCACTTCAGCAGTGCACCCAGGATCCACCACTTTCTGTCTACACGCGTCTCTGTCCATCCTAAACTGTATGTTAGGGGACACAATGTGTCCTGCAGCCCTTATGCCTGACCTTGGGCTTTGGACACAACAGGGGCGTCCGCTCAGGATTCTAGTAGGGCTTCACACTGCTTTGGACGACTGATAGACGCTGCCCTGGCAGCCCACTGCACCTGAACATGACTGTGTTATAGTACTTCCCTATCTGAGTCACTACCAGGAAGTGTCTGCCTTCCACTAGCACTAGTTGCCTCCCACTGTGGGCTCGTTCCAAACATTAACTGTATCTTATACCTGTAACGTGAGCTAACTACAGTTACTATCCTATAACAGTATGTACTAAGTTTATTCTTATCTTATGTCCAAGTCTATCTTAATCTATGCAGTATTATGCCTACCTTAATCATATTCTGCACTGTACACTACTCACATTATATGCTAACTCTTCACATTAATTAAACACTGCACATTGCAACTCACATGAAACAATAAATGTATGAAAATACATGAAGCTATATACACTACGCAATTGTTGTCTTAAGGGACAGGAACAGGGCAATACTGTACATACCCTTACATCCTCTCTGTTGGACCACATCTTGTTTTGTCATTGTCCAACTGCTGATAATGCTCTTGTCTTGCTTTGCTGTGTTGCTTCTATGCAGGTGTTTTCACGACCTCATTTTGGTTTGTCCTATCACATCTTGGAAGGGTCTGTTTATACTCTCCTGGCACATGCAGTGTTTGCTGGCTATATATGCATGCCCTCATTATCTCCCGCCTTGACTACTGCAACATCCTTTTCTGTGGCCTCCCTGCTATCATCCTTGCACCCCTCCAGTCCATCC
Organism: Ranitomeya variabilis; assembly: GCF_051348905.1. Lineage (NCBI taxonomy): Eukaryota > Metazoa > Chordata > Amphibia > Anura > Dendrobatidae > Ranitomeya > Ranitomeya variabilis. The sequence continues at coordinate 629,269,053 of NC_135234.1, read as the reverse complement.
TTAACTCTGCTGCCCGACTAATTAATCTCTCTCCTCGCTACTCCTCCCCTTCCCCTCTCTGCAAATATCTTCACTGGCTCCCATTCCCTCAGCGTGTCCAGTTCAAATGACTAATACAGACCTACAAAGCCATCCATAACTTCTCTCCTCCATATATCTCTGAACTAATCTCCCGATACCTTCCCTCACGTAATCTCTGGTCCTCCCAAGACCTCCTTCTCTCCTCCACACTTATCTGCTCCTCACCCAACTGCCTCCAAGACTTCTCCAGAATATCCCCCATCCTCTGGATTTCTTTTCCCCAACACATCTGACTATCAACCACATTCGGATCCTTCAGACGGAACCTGAAAACCCATCTCTTCAGGACAGCCTACAGCCTGCACTGACCCCGCTGCCTCCTCACCACTACTGAAGCTACCGCCTCACCAACACCGGAGCTCCTACAACTCTCAACCTATTGTCTCCATCCCCACCATCCTGTAGAATGTCAGCCCACAAGGGCAGGGTCCTCGCCCCTCTATATCAGTCTGTCATTGTTAGTTTGCTTACTGTAAGTGATACCTGTAATTTGTATGTAACCCCTTCTCATGTACAGCACCATGGAATCAATGGTGCTATTTAAATAAATAATAATAATAATATTCCAAGTTAGATGGATGTTTGGAGTCCCAGCTCCCCAGTGAAGGATTATCTTACTGAGGTTTTCCCTATTGCTTCTCCTGCTGTTTGTGTGTTTCTCTTCTCAGCACTCTTCCCATTTTGTTACCTTCAGGCTCTGGGGGTTTTCACATATACGAAATGTTTTTCTGGGTTTCTTTCTTTTCCTTCTGTCTTTCATTTATGACTGTATTAACATGTATTTAGCCCTGTGTCTCACCCTTTGTGTGGGTGCACTCAGTTCTGTTGCTGTGGTTTTTGGTTACACTCTATGTATAGTTTATGGAGCAGTTACGGTTACGGACACTCAGAGTCAGCAGACATTGAGTGGGGCGCCATTGCACAATTTTAGGGTGGCAACATCCACTGTCAGGTAGGGACAAATCAGGGTCAGACTAGGGATTTTACCTAGTCTGTATAGGAACCTGTGATGAGCAGGTTTTACATCTCCCGTGGTTTGTTCATCCCCATGTGAGTGTTAGAAGTCAGTTATAACTGAAATATGCAGAAATATAGAAAATTCTGAAGTGTTCACAAACTTTCACTATATGCTAATTTAATAAAATAAAATAAATAAAGATAATAAAAACTATTTAAAAACATCATCCAAAAATAATGACAATCAAAAAGTAACTCTAGGCCTTGGTTTAGAGAGAATTTAACCAACTTGCAGATATCAGCTGTAAGGCCCACCTTTCTCTGTTTTTTTTATCTTATTTTTGTTACTCTGCTGAATCTTGGAATTTAGTTCATGGTGGTAATCTGGTTGATGTTCTGGGTCATGCAGAAAAAAAAATGGATCGAGTGGTTGCTGTTGTGGCTGTAGTAGGATAAATTGTTTGTGTGCAGTCAGAACAGAGAATTACTGTAGACAAAACATAGTACAAAAGGGCGCAAACTAGTCAAGGCCAGGGATTTAAGGAGAACAGGATGCTGACGAGGTGCATTCTGAGCTAAACACGATGTAAACGATGAGCAGAGGCTTACAGGATATCAGCGAGGTACAGATTGTAAATCACTTTAGCTGGTACCAGACAGAGGCCACCGCCAGGTCTGATATACAACGCTCTCCTCGCTAATTGACCAGGGGGCATTCTGCCAGTCCTCACTACAGGGAACAGAGCTGGATGGCAGCATAGCACATTCATTGTATTCTATTGTATTGCTGTAGTATCTGATAGCTTGTTAACCAGGACAATATGCCACTTTGCCACTGAGTTTTGCAGAAAATGATTTCTGGAAATGTGGGTTAATCATAAGGAGTCATCAGAGTAAAACTAAACATAGGATTTCACTATAGTCCGTTATTATTATAAATTGTAAATCAATATATTAACAAAATTTCTCCCCCAGATTGTAAGGGTTCTGCTTGTACACCCAAGCTGATGCTGCATGCTTAACTGACAACCATTCTTTGATGGACAGCCATGACAGTTTTTGAATCAAATCATTTTTATTAGACAAAACCACTTTACGTAGAGTTTTCTGTTTCAAACAGGAAGAGGAAACAATAACATAAGATACTGACATAGTTACAAATTAGTTTAGGGCAATCATAGTTTTTGTATATATAGATGTCAATTAATCTAAAACAATAAAGCAACAGGAACTGGCATTAACTAGTCTTTGAGTAGAGACAATATCCATCCGTCTAACAGATAGCTGTTTCTCATTGACTGTTCTGTCATAGGGTTCTAATTTCAATTATTCATTTCTTTCTCCTTTTTCTTAAGGCCTAAGTTTAAGAGGATAGAGACTAGAAAGGATTGCTCTATTTCTTATTCGCATGTAGGAAGGCAAAACGGGAGTATCTAACCAGGGTCCCTCCATCGACTCATATTTACACCGAGCATTTCTCTTCCGATACACTCCTCTCTTCATAAATATAATATTATTAATTTTATTCTTCAATTCTGTTACAGGTGAAGTGTTTGGATCCAGCTCAACAGTTTACGTGCCTGAAAAAGAATCCTCGAGATGCCCAAAGCAAATGGAGAGTCTACTTTTATATTTTCCCCCATAAAACCCAGTATACATCTTCTGGGCTCTGGTTCCAGCCTCACTCCAAATATTCTCTCCACAAGATTTAATACTCCCTTCGAAAAGGCTGCTATGGAAACGCACCATTCTATGGAAAGTGACCATTCTCGCTACCCCACCTACCTAGGGCAATTTGCGTTTGGACGACACCTATTTTGAAAAGAGATCTGTATATAACTATATATTCTATATATGCTGTGGACAAGATATATTTGTGATAATCTTTGGGATTTACAAGGAGATGACTTTGGTATTAGTTCAAGGTGCCATGACAGTTTTAGTCTCCAAACACTCAAAAATATTTTTGAGAAGTTTTTATTACCATTTTCTTCCTTTTCGATCATGTTCCTCTGATACTGTACCACTCAATGATTTCCTAACCCTTCCCCTCTATCCTTGTAGTTGTCCTATATTACCTTCCTGTTGATGTCTTACTAAAACCTCCCAGTCTCAACCACATTGCACTGACCACTCATCCAGCTTCCATCTTAATTGTGCCCCAGCACAGGTTACTTCCAACTAATTGGCATTGTCTGTACATGGGACCTCGTTGTATTACTGGGTCAATCAGTATCTGCACAAAGGGACTGTCTTTTAGCAAACAAAGCACAATGTGAGTATTGCATCTAGCAATTAGATCAGATATTATATAAGTGCTGCTTTCTGCTTCATAGTGTGATGATTTCTGCAGTCGTGCTATGGATGTTCAGCAGACTGGACCCTTGAGGGAAGAGTCTGGCGCCATCACACTGCTCATGCTTCTTCTGATGATCCATCAAACCTCATGTAATCAATAGGGGTCATTACAAACAGAATCTGCATGAACATTATCTCTGTTTTACCTTCAGAAACGTGATCCCTTTGAGCGCTGAAAGATTTGGATAGACTGAAATAAAATCTCATTATTATTTGATTACTCTATGAGTTGCTGTTTTGTAATATCAGTATTTTTAGATACAGATTAATTGAATTATATTACCAGGAAATGGTGGCAAAGTCTAATGCTTTGTGTTCATTATATCTATGCTAAGAAAATATGGGTATATATACTTTTCTTACATATTGTAGGGTTTCATTCTCTCTGGTAGGCATCACTCTCTTCTCTCCCTCTTCCTCCTTCCCTCTTTTTAATCGTGGAATACCTGGCATTGCTGCAAAATCAATCTATCTAATCTATCTATCTGTCTATCTCATATCTATCTATCTATGTATCTATCTATCTCATATCTATGTATCTATCTATGTATCTATCTGTCCAGGGGTGGACACAGACAGCTTAGGGCCCCTGTGCAAGAAATGTATCTGGGCCCCCCTCCTTTCATCGCGACCAAGCTACAGATATACATATTTTTTTTACAGTCTCCTCTCATATATATTGCCACCCCTTATTACACAGTGCTCTCTCTTTATGTATAGCACCGTCCCTTATCATATAGTTCCCTCTTGTTATGTACAGCACCGTCCCTTACATATCAGATTCTCATTATTTTTGTTATTTATTACCCCCCTGTTCTTTATTACATATCATCCACTCCTGTTAGATATAAACTGAAATGATGGCTGATGGAGTGTGGGAAAGCTTCTTTTGTGATGGATGCGGCTGATGGACTGGTCTTCTGGTCAGATGCTGCTCCCTCAGCAGTCAATTTACATTTTACAGGAGAGGACACCATGCAATAAAGAGAAGACGCTGTGAATAACAAAAATAATGAGAATACTCAATGTAAGGGACGGTGCTGTAGATGACAAGAGATGATACTGTGTAATAATGGACGGCGCTCCACATAACAGCACGCTATTAGTGATGAGCGAATATACTCGTTACTCGAGATTTCTCAAGCATGCTCGGGAGTCCTCCAAGCATTTTTTAGTGCTCGGAGATTTACTTTTTCTTGCCGCAGCTGAATGATTTACATCTGTTAGCCAGCATAAGTACATGTGGGGATTCCCTAGCAACCAGGCAACCCCCACATATACTTATGCTGGCTAACAGATGTAAAACATTCAGCTGCGGTGAAGAAAACGAAATCTCCGAGTACTAAAAAATACTCGGAGGACCCCCGAGCATGCTGGAGAAATCTCAAGTAATGAGTATATTCGCTCATCACTAGACGCTATATAATAAAGGACGGCACCATACATAAATAGAGAGGATGTTACGCAATAAGGGATGGGAGGGTACCTTACCGCAGATGCGATTTCAGGATACGGACACCGCGAAGCAGTCATAGGAAGCGAGCACTAATAACAGTACACAGGGTATGGGATATGGGATACTATATCAGACTAGGGATGGGGACCTGGCAACATACAGTTGCATACACACCAACCACCTAACATACTGTAACTATAGGGATTGCTCAGGCACCTCCCTACTGGGGAGGGTGTTTTTTATACAAGCTGTCTCCACGCTTTTGGCTAGGAGACACATTGCAAGTGAACACACATTTAACTAAATGCATCCCAGCTGAGCATTTACCATGTGCACATGCTGCCCCTTTTAGAACAGGGGAGTGCGCACACATGCACCCTAGGCACGTCATCGGGACACAGTGCAGCATGCATAGTGGAGGTAGAAGGCAGGAGCATGCTGGAGACAGTGCCATGGGCCGGTGAGTAAGCTGGTGTCCCTGCATAGAGGGAGGAGGGGACACCATGTCGGGCATAGTGCTACCTGCCCCTTTCTCAATTTGTCTTGTTCTTCTGCAACCCATAAAAAAAACTCGATTCTACTCACCTTTCTCCGCTCCTACGCCACACGGCATCCTCTTCTGCAACCGGCGCAAGAGCCGCCAGCTGACTTGTCGTCACTGCCATATGCCCCCCAATCATGGACACACCGAGGTCAGATGCTGGATGCAAATTGGTCAGTGGCATGTACTGCAGCGGAACCGGCGGATCACCGGCGCTGCAATATATTTCAGCTGAATGTGCGTCCAAGGATGAAGATTGAGCTGCAATAATCGCTGGTGTCAGTGGCCGCACTCCACTTCTGGGCCCGATGCAGCTGCATTGGTAATTTGTCTGGCCCCGGGAATGCCCCGTTAAAGGGAACCTGTCACCAGGTTTGGCAGATGTAATATACAGCCACCACCTTTCAGGGCTCATCTATAGCATTCTATAATGCTGTATATAAGCCTCCGATCCGACCTGCAAGAGAAGAAAAATAAGTTTTATTATACTCACCCGGGGGCGGTCCGGTCCGATGAGTGTCACAGCTCCGGGTCCGGCACCTCCCATCTTCTTATGATCGCCGCCGTCCTGCTTGCATCATGGCTCCCCGGCATTGCGCTCCTGCGCAGTCGTACTTATCTGCGCATAGTACTGCAGTGCGCAGATGCCAGGAAAGGTCAGAGAGGCCCAGCGCCTGCGCACTAAAGGACTTTGCTCTGCCCTCAACAGGAAAGATAAGTACGCCTGTGCAGGAGCGCGATGCCGGGGAGCCATGAAGCAACAGGAGGATGGCATCGCAAGAAGATGGGAGGCGCCGGACCCTGACCTACGACACCCAGGTGAGTATAATAAAACTTATTTTCTTATCTTTCAGGTCGGATCAGGGACTTATCTACAGCATTACAGAATTCTGTAGATAAGCCCTGAAAGGTGGTGGCCGTATCGTATAGCAGCCAAAACTGCTGACATGTTCCTTTTAAGTGATATTTACCTTTACACTTACTACCTACTGTGTCTCAGGTACTAATATATATATATATATTGTAAATATAGGAAAACTGACTGAACAGCAATCTAGACAAGACAAGATTTGGCCAAAAATTGTGAGCCCATCCACCAAACGTCAAGGTAATCTCAGATCGGATGGGTACCTGACCTGTCTGCCTAGTGTGAACACTTACCTATGGCTAATAACATGGTAAAGCCTGCATTTATAGGAAGGTCGGAACCAACTGTGTTTGGATGTAATTAAAATCACAGCATGGTGAAGGGCGGGGCGTTCAAGTCAGAAAAAATAGTACATAGTAAATATAAGAAAACTGACTGAACAGCAATATAGTCTCAACTGGTGCATAACCAAAAAAGACATATAGCAAATAGATAAATGGCTGCATTCAATTTTACTGTGCTAAAGCAAGGAAATGTGCGATACATGAAATGTGAATAGCATAATGGCTTGTGAAATCTATGAAGAAACACAAGAGATGCTTAGCACAAGATTTTGCCAAAAATTGTGAGCCCATCCACCAAACGTCAAGGTAATCTTGTGCTAAGCATCTCTTGTGTTTTTTCATAGATTTCACAAGCCATTATGCTATTCACATTTCATGTATCGCACATTTCCTTGCTTTAGCACAGTAAAATTGAGTGCAGCCATTTATCTATTTGCTATATATTGTACATACATACATGCATAGATAACCAAAGTACACATCGATACATGAAAACACTTTTGGCCATGACTGTGTATGTGTGTGCATTATATGTAGCATATACAGTATACTGTATGTATATATATATATATATATATATATATATATATACAGTCATATGAAAAAGTTTGGGCACCCCTATTAATCTTAAGCTTAATGTTTTATAAAAATTGTTTTTTTTTGCAACAGCTATTTCAGTTTCATATATCTAATAACTGTTGGACACAGTAATGTTTCTGCCTTGAAATGAGGTTTATTGTACTAACAGAAAATGTGCAATCTGCATTCAAACAAAATTTGACAGGTGCATAAGTATGGGCACCCTTATCATTTTCTTGTTTTAAATACTCCTACCTACTTTTTACTGACTTACTAAAGCACTTTTTTTGGTTTTGTAACCTCATTGAGCTTTGAACTTCATAGCTAGGTGTATGCAATCATGAGAAAAGCTACTTAAAGTGGCCACTTGCAAGTTGTTCTCCTGTTTGAATCTCCTCTGAAGAGTGTCATCATGGGCTCCTCAAAACAACTGTCAAATGATCTGAAAACAAAGATTATTCAACATAGTTGTTCAGGGGAAGGATACAAAAAGCTGTCTCAGAGGTTTAACCTGTCAATTTCCACTGTGAGGATTATAGTAAGGAAATGGAAGAACATAGGTACAGTTCTTGTTAAGGCCAGAAGTGGCAGGCCAAGAAAAACATCAGAAAGGCAGAGAAGAAGAATGGTGAGATCAGTCAAGGACAATCCTCAGGCCACCTCCAGAGATCTGCAGCATCAACTTGCTGCAGATGGTGTCACTGTGCATCGGTCAACTATACAACGCACTTTGCACAAGGAGAAGCTGTATGGGATAGTGATGCGAAAGAAGCTGTTTCTGCAAGCACGCCACAAACAGAGTCGGCTGAGGTATGCAAAAGCACATTTGGAGAAGCCAATTTATTTTTGGAAGAAGGTCCTGTGGACTCATGAAACCAAGATTGAGTTGTTTGGTAATACAAAAAGGTGTTATGCATGGCGACAAAAAAACACAGTGCGGTGTATAGTTGACCGATGCACAGTGACACCATCTGCAGCAAGTTGATGCTGCAGCTCTCTGGAGATGGTCTGAGGATTGTCCTTGACTGATCTCACCATTAATCTTCTCTGCCTTTCTGATGTTTTTCTTGGCCTGCCACTTCTGGCCTTAACAAGAACTGTACCTGTGTTCTTCCATTTCCTTACTATGTTCCTCACAGTGGAAATTGACAGGTTAAATCTCTGAGACAGCTTTTTGTATCCTTCCCCTGAACAACTATGTTGAATAATCTTTGTTTTCAGATCATTTGACAGTTGTTTTGAGGAGCCCATGATGACACTCTTCAGAGGAGATTCAAACAGGAGAACAACTTGCAAGTGGCCACTTTAAGTAGCTTTTCTCATGATTGCATACACCTAGCTATGAAGTTCAAAGCTCAATGAGGTTACAAAACCAAAAAAAGTGCTTTAGTAAGTCAGTAAAAAGTAGGTAGGAGTGTTTAAAACAAGAAAATGATAAGGGTGCCCATACTTATGCACCTGTCAAATTTTGTTTGAATGCAGATTGCACATTTTCTGTTAGTACAATAAACCTCATTTCAAGGCAGAAACATTACTGTGTCCAATAGTTATTAGATATATGAAACTGAAATAGCTGTTGCAAAAAAACCAATTTTTATAAAACATTAAGCTTAAGATTAATAGGGGTGCCCAAACTTTTTCATATGACTGTATATATATAATTATACACACACAGATAACTACTGTACACTCAGGTTCTAATACACACACATACATATATATATACATATATATATAGTGTACTGTGATTATCTTTGTGTCCCACAGATACATATGAGCACTGTGCATAGGTACATATATATATACTAGATGGTGGCCCGATTCTAACGCATCGGGTATTCTAGAATATGTATGTAGTGCGACGTAGTATATAACACAGGCCACGCAGTATATAGCACAGCCATGTAGTATATAGCACAGCCTACGCAGTATATTAGCACAGCGACGTAGTATATAACACAGGCACGCAGTATATAACACAGCCCACGCAGTATATAACATAGCCCACGCAGTATATAACACAGCCCACGTAGTATATTGCACAGCCACGCAGTATATAACACAGCCCACATAGTAAATAACACAGAGACGTAGTATATAGCACAGCCCACGCAGTATATAACACAGCCCACGCAGTATATTAGCACAGCGACGCAGTATATAACAGCCCACGTAGTATATTGCACAGCTATGCAGTATATAACACAGCCACGCAGTATATAGCACAGCCCATGCAGTATATAACACAGCCCACACAGTATATTAGCACAGCGACGCAGTATATAACAGCCCACGTAGTATATTGCACAGCTATGCAGTATATAACACAGCCACGTAGTATATAACACAGCCACGTAGTATATAGCACAGCCCACCCAGTATATTGCACAGCCCATGCAGTATATAACACAGCCCACGTAGTATATAACACAGGCCACGTAGTATATAGCAATGTGTGCACCATATCCCTGTCTAAAAAACAATTAAAATAAAATATAGTTATATACTCACCCTCCGGCGGCTCCCGGATCTAGCGCAGGCCTTTAGCGATGCTCCTTGCGATGCTCCGTTCCCAGTAATGCTTTGCGGCAATAACCCCTGATCATGTAGCAGTCTCGCCTCATTGCCGCAATGCATTCTTGGGACCGGAGCGCGAGGAGCAGGAAAGGCTGGCGTGGACGGCGAGAATATAATGTGTTTTTTTAAATTATTATTATTTTTAACATTATAAGTGTTTATTATTGATGCTGCATAGGCATAGTAAAAAGTGTAGCGGTGTTTAACTCCCGCCCCAATATCGATGATTGGTCGAGGTCGCGTCAGGTGTCTGACTCATGTGAACATCGGCCATCACATCACCCTCCCCTCCCCCCGTAGACACTTACCACCCCTGTACTGAGGGGTCTTTACTGAGGAATGGCTGCACTGGCCACTCAGGCAACATTCACACTGCAGCTCCTGCATCTGAATGGGCCAGTGCCGCAGTTTTTCAATAAAGCCCCCTCAGTACAGGTGGTGGAGGTAGCTACAGGGGGCAGGAGGGATTGATGTGATAGCTCATGTGAACATTGATCAGGCAGTTCAGTTGTCAGAACTGCTCAGGAGGCAGGAGAGGTGACAGATGTACTGACTGCTCAGAGGCAGTGAGGAGGAGGCAGGAGACAGGACTGGCTGAGATCAGCCATACTTACCAGGCCTGTTCCTGCCTGCACCAGGAAGAGAAGCTGGGGGCGTGTCCAAGGATTCCGGGGGGCGTGTCCAGGGCTCCTTCATCATATTAAAGAGCCAGTGGCAGCATCAACTCAGGGGAGAGGAAGAGGCCCCTCTCTGACAGCAAAAGGCTCAGGTACGGCCCCTTCCTCTCTTAGTGTAGATGCAGCCGCTGGCTCTATGAGAGAGTAAGATATTTGAGCAGCTGGTCGGGCCCCCTGTCCTCCTGGGCCCCTGTGCAGCTGCACAGGCTGCACATGTGGTGTGTCCGCCCATGTACCTGTCTATCATCTATCTATCTATCTATCTATCTATCTATCTATCTACTTATCTATCTGTCTCACTATCTATCTATCTGTAGAAAAATGGAATGGAAGCAGCACTCTAATGAGAACAAGTAAAAAAAAGTGTGCTGTATTCACCCATTCCAGCTTCTCATTTGAAGCATTTTCTTTGTAAATATATATACAGGGTGGGCCATTTATATGGATACACCTAAATAAAATGGGAATGGTTGGTAATATCACCTTCGTGTTTATGGCACATTAGGGGAAAACTTTTCAAGATGGGTGGACACCATGGTGGCCATTTTGAAGTCGGCCATTTTGGATTCAACTTTATTTTTTCCAATGGGAAGAGGGTCATGTGACACATCAAACTTATTGAGAATTTCACAAGAAATACAATGGTGTGCTTGGTTTTAACATAACTTTACTCTGTCATGAGTTATTTACAAGTTTATGACCACTTATAAAATGTGTTCAAAGTGCTGCCCATTGTGTTGGATTGTCAATGCAACCCTCTTCTCCTCCCCTTGGCACACTGATAGCAACACCGCAGAGGAAATGCTAGCACAGGCTACACATCTCGTATCTTCACAGCATAGACAATTGCCTTCAGATGACCCCAAAGATAAAAGTCTAAGGGGGTCAGATCGGGAGACCTTGGTGGCCATTCAACTGGCCCACAACGACCAATCCACTTTCCAGGAAACTGTTCATGTAGTAATGCCCGAACCTGACACCCAAGATGGTGCACCACCACATTATGGGTGTTGTTAATAATCTCAATGCAGCTGGTACCACAGTCACCAAGAAAACCATTGGTAACACATTACGCCGTAAAGGTTTAAACCTGCAGTGCCCGCAAGGTCCACCTGCTAAAGAAGGCACATGTGCAGGCCCGTCTGAAGTTTGCCAATGAACACCTGATGATTCTGTGAGTGATTGGGAGAAGGTGCTGTGGTCAGATGAGACAAAAATTGAGGTCTTTGGCATTAACTCAACTCGCTGTGTCTGGAGGAAGAGAAATGCTGCCTATGACCCAGAGAACACTTCCCACTGTCAAGCATGGAGGTGGAAGCATTATGTTTTGGGGGGTGTTTCTCTGCTAAGGGCACAGGACTACTTTACCACATCAATTGGAGAATGGATGGAGCCTTGTACAGTAAAATCGTGAGTGACAACCTCCTTCCCTCTGCCAGGACATTAAAAAGGGGTCGTGGCTGGGTCTACCAGCAAGATAATGACCCAAAACATATAGCCAAGGCTACAAAGGAGTGGTTTAAAAAGAAGCACATTAAGGTCAATGAGTGGCCTAGCTAGTCTTCAGACCTTAATCCCATAGAAAACTTAGAGAGGGAGTTGAAGCTCCGAGTTGCCAAGCAACCGCCTCAAAATCTTAATGATTTAGAGATGATCTGTTAAAAGGAGTGGACGTGCGCAAACCTCATCATCAACTACAAAAAACATCTGACTGCTGTGCTTGCCACTAAGTATTAAGTCATGTTTGTCAGAGGGATCAAATACTTATTTCTCACTGCAAAATGCAAATCAATTTATATAATTTATACAATGTGATTTTCCAGATTTTATTTTCTATATTCTATCTCTCAATGTTAAAATTAACCTACCCTTAAAATTATAGACTGTTCATGTCTTTGTCAGTGGGAAAACTTACAAAATCAGCAAGGGATCAAATACTTATTTCCCCCATTGTATATACAGGTGCCTCTCACGAAATTAGAATATAATGAACAATAATACACACCCACTATACCAGCTGTTCTTGAAGCAGAAGAGCACATTCAGCAGCCATCAAATCCTACTTAGGTGCAAGAAGAAGAAATTCAGGAAATAGTTTGTGCCCACTGCTATGGGGATGTATAACAATCTCCTAAGGGCGAAAGACGACAATGACCTATGGATGGTGCACTAACAGCAATGATCAGAGATTTAAGATTTAAGTACCGATCTGTGTCTAGGAATTGCTTTATATAATGCTGTTTGTCATGTTGCAATGCTTGGAATGCTGTTTGTAATGCTGCTGTAATACCATAATTTCTCTCAGGATCAATAAAGTGTATCGTATCGTATAACGGAGCTGTGGGGCAATTTACTGTATATAGCGGAGCTGTGAGCCCATCATACTGTGTTTGGGGGAGATGTACATGGGGTACTCAGGGATATATGCCAAGAAGAGGGACATATATACCAGGATGAAGGACATAAATATCAGGATGGATGGCATATATACCAGAATGAGGGACATATATACTAGGATGGAGGACATACAGTGGGTTCGGCAAGTATTCATACCCCTTTAAATTTTTCACTCTTTGTTTCATTGTAGCCATTTCGCTAATTCAAAAAAGTTCATTTTTTCTCATTAATGTACACTCTGCACCCCATCTTGACTGAAAAAAACAGAAATGTAGAAATTTTTGTAAATTTATTTAAAAAGAAAAACTGAAATATCACATGGTCATAAGTATTCAGACCGTTTGCTCAGTATTGACCAGAAGCACCCTTTTGAGCTAGTACAGCCATGAGTCTTCTTGGGAATGATGCAACAAGTTTTTGACACCTGGATTTGGGGATCCTCTCCAGTTCTGTCAGGTTGGATGGTGATCGTTGGTGGACAGCCATTTTCAGGTCTCTCCAGAGATGCTCAATTCGGTTTAGGTCAGGGCTCTGGCTGGGCCAGTCAAGAATGGTCACAGAGTTGTTTTGAAGCCACTCCTTTGTTATTTTAGCTGTGTGCTTAGGGTCATTGTCTTGTTGGAAGGTGAACCTTAGGCCAAGTTTGAGGTCCAGAGCACTCTGGAAGAGGTTTTTATCCAGGATATCTCTGTACTTGGCCGCATTCATGTTTCCTTCAATGACAACCAGTCATCCTGTCCCTGCAGCTGAAAAACACCCCCATAGCATGATGCTGCTACCACCATGTTTCACTGTTGGGATTGTATTGGGCAGGTGATGACCAGTGCCTGTTTTTCTCCACACATACCACTTAAAATTATTACCAAAAAAGTCTATCTTCATCTCATCAGACCAGAGAATCTTATTTCTCATAGTCTGGGAGTCCTTCATGTGTTTTTTAGCAAACTCTATGCGGGCTTTCATATGTCTTGCACTGAGGAGAGGCTTCCTTCGGGCCACTCTGCCATAAAGCCCCGACTGGTGGAGGGCTGCAGTGATAGTTGACTTTGTGGAACTTTCTCCCATCTCCCTACTGCATCTCTGCAGCTCAGACACAGTGATCTTGGGGTTCTTCTTTACCTCTCTCACCAAGGCACTTCTCCCATGATTGCTCAGTTTGGCTGGATGGTCAAATCTAGGAAGACTTCTGGTGGTCCCAAACTTTTTCCATTTAAGGATTATGGAGGCCACTGTGCTCTTAGGAACCTTGAGTACTGCAGAAATTCTGTTGTAACCTTGGCCAGATCTGTGCCTTGCCACAATTCTGTCTCTGAGCTACTTGGCCAGTTCCTTTGACCTCGTGATTTTCATTTGGTCTGACATGCACTGTGAGCTGTGGGGTCTTATATATACAGGTATGTGCCTTTCCAAATCAAGTCCTATCAGTATAATTAAACACTCCAATGAAGGAGTAGAACCATCTCAAGGAGGATCACAAGGAAATGGACAGCATGTGACTTAAATATTAGTGTCTGAGCAAAGGGTCTGAATACTTATGACCATGTGATATTTCAGTTTTTCTTTTTTATTAAATTTGCAAAAATTTCTACATCTTTTTTTTCAGTCAAGATGGGGTGCAGAGTGTACATTAATGTGAAAAAATGAACTTTTTTGAATTTACCAAATGGCTGCAATGAAACAAAGAGTGAAAATTGTAAAGGGGTCTGAATACTTTCCGTACCCACTGTATATGGGGAGGCAGGACAAGGGACCAGGATGGATATATATGGGGTAGCCAGGATGGATAAGTAGAGGTGTTAGGATGGATATATAGAGGGGCCAGGATAGATATATGGAGGGGACAGAACAAGGAACCAGGATGGGTATATGAGAGGGCAGGACAAGGGACCAGCTTGGATATATGGGGTAGCCAGGATGGATATGTAGAGGGGTTAGGATGGATATATGGAGAGACCAAGATTGATATATTGGGTGGGATAGATATATGGAGGGGACAGGACAAGGAACCAGGATGGATATATGGGGGGCAGGATGGATATATAGGGGAGCCAGGATGGATATTTGGAGGGGCCAGGATGGATATATGGAGGGGCCAGGATGGATACATGGGGGAGCCAGGATGGGTATATGGGGGGGCCAGGATGGATATTTGGAGGGGCCAGGATGGATATATGGAGGGGCAAGGATGGCTATATGGGGGAGCCAGGATGGATATATGGAGGGGCCAGGATGGATATATAGGGGATCCAGGATGGATATATGGGGGGGCCAGGATGGATAGATGGGGTGCCAGGATGGGTTACCTGATTAGGGGCCTACTCGTATGTTAAGTGATTTTCATGCACATCTATATATATAATTGTCTAAGGGTTTTTCCGTCTGTCTGTCTGTCTGTCTGTCCTGGAAATCCCGCGTCTCTGATTGGTCGAGGCCGCCAGGCCTCGACCAATCAGAGACGGGCACAGCATGGCGACGATGATGTCATAAAGGTTGCCTCGACCAATCAGCGACGGGCACAGTCTGCCGCCAGGCCTCGACCAATCAGCGACGGGCACAGTATTGACGTAGATGTCATAATGGTTGCCATGGCGACGATGATGTCATAAAGGTTGCCTCGACCAATCAGCGACGGGCACAGTCTGCCGCGAATTCTGGAATCATCATTGTCCATATACCACGGGGACATGCATATTCTAGAATACCCGATGCATTAGAATCGGGCCACAGTCTAGTCTGTAATAAGAAGCGTTGAAATTCTTGAAGAGCCCTTGCTGGATATGCCACTAATGAGGAGAGACTGCCATCTGCTGGCAAGGCGAAATACAGCGGAACCAAATGATGCTGGAAGATTTGCAGGAGGAGCGACTTCGGGTGCTGGACCTGATCAGGTGACCCACAGGAAGGACTTCCAGGATATACAGTAAAAGCCCTGCACATGCAGATTTGGCATTAGAGAATAGAGTGGAGCAGATGCGCTCCAGAGGTGTCGCTGAGGCCATCGTAACAGGTCTGAGCAGAAAGTCTGCGACATCAAGGTGTTGGCCATTGCCTGACAAGACCCAGATTCTGCACAGGAGGAATCCTGGTTATGCCTGCGTTGGTCGAGACCAGGAGCCATGCCCTATGCCAGTAACGCTCAAGAGATCAGACACCGCTTGTCAGGAGCCGAGGCCTAGTCCACTTCGGTTCAGTCCTGAGAAACTTCAGTTGATGGTCAAGCCGACAAGATCCCTGAGGAGACTGCAACAGGCAAGGACGCACCTGCATCTGCGGAAGGACAGTGCGTGTGAGCAGGGCCTTCACTTCCAGCTATCCTCTATGATACCAGGGTCGGCTGGGATTAGGGTCTTAGGTTGGGAGGGGGCCGGTTGGTGCGTGGGAGACTCAACGGGCTTTGATAGGCTACGTCAGAGAGGGACTTGCAGCTTAGCGGAAAAACCTGGTGACCCCGCTAGGGCCAGAATTGCAGCGAGAGAACTTACGCGGTGGCTCCCACAACTGGGCACTCTACTGTCGCGAACAGAACATTGATGTTAGAAAGACAAATACTGTACTTTCTTTGCTTTTCCAAGTTTATTGTTATCTTTGTTTGAATGTTAATTTGCCTAATTACTAACACTAATTGTTAAGAGTTAGGGTACCGTCACACAGTGCCATTTTGATCGCTACGACGGTACGATTCGTGACGTTCTAGCAATATCGTTACGATATCGCAGTGTCTGACACGCAGCAGCGATCAGGGACCCTGCTGAGAATCGTACGTCGTAGCAGATCGTTTGGAACTTTCTTTCGTCGCTTGATCACCCGCTGACATCGCTGGATCGTTGTGTGTGACAGCGATCCAGCAGATGTGTTCGCTTGTAACCAGGGTAAACATCGGGTAACTAAGCGCAGGGCCGCGCTTAGTAACCCGATGTTTACCGTGGTTACCAGCGTAAACGTAAAAAAAACAAACAGTACATACTTACATTCCGGTGTCTGTCCTCCGGCGTCTCAGCTTCTCTGCACTGTGAGCGCCGGCCAGCCAGAAAGCGAGCACAGCGGTGACATCTGACGTCACCGCTGTGCTTTCCGGCTGCTGTGCTTCCACAGTGCAGAGAAGCTGAGACGCCGGAGGACAGACACCGGAATGTGAGTATGTACTGTTTGTTTTTTTTACGTTTACGCTGGTAACCAGGGTAAACATCGGGTTACTAAGCGCGGCCCTGCGCTTAGTAACCCGATGTTTACCCTGGTTACCCGGGGACTTCGGCATCGCTCCAGCGCCGTGATTGCAACGTGTGACCGCAGTCTACGACGCTGGAGCGATAATCATACGATCGCTGCGACGTCACGGATCGTGCCGTCGTAGCGATCAAAATGGTACTGTGTAATGGTACCCTTACTGTACTTTAAATCACTGTATATGAATAGAACTATAATCATCCCTGACTGCTTCTGCCTCATGCCTCTGTGCGCTGTATCCTGACACCTGTATTAGGCTACGTTCACATTTGCGGTCAGCGCCGCAGCGGCGCCGCATGCGTCATGCGCCCCTATATTTAACATGGGGGCGCATGGACATGCGTTGTGCTGCGTTTTGCGCCGCATGGCCGCAAGCGTTGGACGCAAGAAACGCTTCAAGTTGCATTTTTTTTGCGTCCAACTTTCGGTCAAAAAGGACGCATGCGGCGCAAAACGCAGCGTTTTAGCGTGCGTTTTGCCGCGTTTTTGTTTGCGTTGTGCGCTGCGGCGCCGACGCTGCGGCGCACAACGCAAATGTGAACGTAGCCTTACACAGCAATATGTTTTTGCTGAAATAATCTTCACGGCAATTTTTGAGGGGCTTCTCATAATCTTACGGATGTCTGCAGCATTGAGTATCTAAACATGTGGTTTCTTTTTTTTTGCATTGGCCACGGATTCTTTGTTATGCCTTATCACCTACAAACCATAAATACTGCTTTTTGCTGTAATGGGAAGGTCCGGAAATTGATCAGGAAAACATTCCTCTGTTTATAAATGACCCTTTGAGTGCATACATAGAACTTTGCTATCATAATTCTTCATTAAATTGAACATGGCATGTTGGAAACATTCATACGCAACACTACTGCCCTCCACAGTGATACCACGCAACTGGCAGGCAAGATACGACCATTTCTTACACTGCGCTGTTAAAATGAAATCTTACATCTGATTGGTTATATGGTCATAATCACTGCCTTGCACTTTAATTTACATCCTGCCCTGCACAGATGTGAAAAGAGTAGGCTGTCAATCAAACTGCCGAGGAGGGATTACTGTGAAGTGAGTGGTGACGTAACTGCTCCATGCACGCCCGTATGATTGAAAGCGAGCGGTTCCCATAAGGATATAAATTCATTTTCTCTTGGTATCCATGCTTCTAATAAAGCATCCAGGCAGCAGATTAATCTTTTTATCTGCAGGTAAAAAGCATTTTTGCCCTTTAAACAGATTTTAGTTTTTAACAACTCTTCATTGTTAAAGGAGTTTCCACATTTAACTTTTTTCTATAACTGTAGTTTATGTTAGATTTTTTAAAGTTTAACACTTAACATAAACACATTACAATCACATAATATGTAAAAGAACATGAGTGTGTATAAAATACATGAAATCTTAAATGGGTTGTCCACTAGTTGGAAAACCCCTTCTTGATCTAAATGTTTGGCCCTGATAAAATAAAAAAAGCCTATACTCACTTCCTGTGCCGACACCGTTCCAGTGGTGACAGCACTCTCGGTCTTGGGGCCCCCTGCGGTTGCTGTGACATGTGACCCTGGCACCCAATCAGTGCTGGCGTTACTGTCCCGCCTTTGGAGAAATCGAACATGGCTAGGAAGTTCGGGCTGCAGCTGCTTTCTCACTTCTTCATAGTATAGTATAATGTGCCACATAGGCCTCCATATAGTATAATACACTCTCCATAGTCCTTCATATAGTTTAATTCACTTCTCATATTGCTCGATATAGTATAATCCATCCCATAGTACTCCATATAGCACCCAATACTCTTCTATATAGTATAATGCACCCCACAGTCATCCATACATTATAATGCACTCCCCATAGTCCTCCATATAGTAGAATACACTCCCCATAGTCCTCAATATAGTAAAATGCATCCTATGATCCTCCACATAGTACAATGCACCCCCATAGTCCTCCATATAGTATAATGCATTTCCCATAGTCCTCCATACAGTAAAATGCATTCCCCATAGTCCTCCCTACAGTATAATGCAGCCCTCATCTATATATATAATTGTCTAAGGGTTTTTCCGTCTGTCCTGGAAATCCCACGTCTCTGATTGGTCGAGGCCGCCTGGGCCTCAACCAATCAGCGACGGGCACAGTATCGACGTAGATGTCATAATGGTTGCCATGGCGACGATGATGTCATAAAGGTTGCCTTGACCAATCAGCGACGGGCACAGTCTGCTGCGAATTCTGGAATCATCATTGTCCATATACTACAGGGACATGCATATTCTAGAATACCCAATGCGTTAGAATCGGGCCACAATCTAGTATAGTATAATGAACTCTAAATAGTCCACAGGTGGCGTCACGTGAAATCCTCTACCAACATTCCCTCATCTCTTTATTGCGCGCCCAGGGCCACGTACCAGGTCCCGCTGCCGTGACCACTCTTTTAAGAATCATCCGACCCGGTTCCGAGTACCCCACGGCCCTAGCGGGTGTCACACAGCACAGATGCAGCGATAGAGCAGTAGGGAGTGAGGACGATTTTGCTATTTTTATAACAATATGACCTTAAAAAAATAACGTGGAAAGCCCTTCTGATAATACAGGTCCTTCTCAAAAAATTAGCATATAGTGTTAAATTTCATTATTTACCATAATGTAATGATTACAATTAAACTTTCATATATTATAGATTCATTATCCACCAACTGAAATTTGTCAGGTCTTTTATTGTTTTAATACTGATGATTTTGGCCTACAACTCCTGATAACCCAAAAAACCTGTCTCAATAAATTAGCATATCAAGAAAAGGTTCTCTAAATGACCTATTACCCTAATCTTCTGAATCAACTAATTAACTCTAAACACATGCAAAAGATACCTGAGGCTTTTAAAAACTCCCTGCCTGGTTCATTACTCAAAACCCCCATCATGGGTAAGACTAGCGACCTGAC